>NC_058080.1:475159412-475844595 GCF_014858855.1 Bufo gargarizans | reverse complement strand
CCTAGAGACCCCATGGTCTAGGTCAGACTGAATCTGGGTGAATCTTGTCTTTAGGAAATTCGCCACTTCAGAAAAAGAAATTGCGACTGAGGTGGAGGCCGAGCAGTGGCGTCTCTAGCTTTCAAATTTTGGGGGGGCACACTGGGGGCCAGGACAAAAGTAAGGGGGGCAGCTATAACAACGATACATTTACACAAGTATGCTTAGAAATGCGATACTTTACCCAATACCTAAAACCGCAATAGGGAAGAAAAACCCCAATCACTCAGATTTCAACATGTCCTAGCTGCCTGGGGATCTGTGGATGACACATACCGTTTATAGCATCTTATGCTATGTGTCATCCACAGATCCACCTCATATCAGTGTCATATCGGGATCCCTCTCCCTATAAGGCCCCATTCACACATCCGAAATTTGCGTAACGGAATTGCGGACCCATTCATTTCTATAGGGCAGCACGATGTGCTGCCGGATACGGAAATGCGGACCCGCACTTCCGGGTCCGCAATTCAGTTCCCGCACATTGCCGCTGTTACGGACGTCTGAATGGAGCCTAACAGTGTCATCCACAGAGTGGCACAGATCCCCCCCCCCCCCCCCCCCGTAACAGTGTCATGACATCCAAAGACTCCCGATTCCCCCTCCCTATAACACTATAAGAGTATCATCCACAGATACCTCCCCCCCATAACAGTGTAATGACTCATGACATCCAAAGACCCCCGATCCCCCTCCCTATAACACTATAAGAGTATCATCCATAGATCCCTCCCCCCTATAACAGTGTAATGACTCATGACATCCACAGACCACACATCACCCTCCCACCGCTCACATTTGAACATGATTTCTCTAAACGGCAAAGTAAACACTGTAATCATCCAGGCTGCACTGACAGTAACTTTAAAGGGGTTCTGCACGTTCATTTAATTGATGATCTATCCTCTGGATACATCATCAGCTTCTGATCGGCAGGGGTCAGACACCCGGGACCCCCGCCGATCAGCTGCTTGAGAAGGCACCAGCGCTCGAGCAGCACCGCGGCCTTCTCACTGTTTACCGCCAGCCCACTGACTGACATCACGACTAGTATCAACTAGCCTGAGCGTGGCTAATCTCTGTTCACTTGAATGGAGCTTAGCCACTCCCACGCTAGTTGATACTAGTCGTGACATCAGTGGGCTGGCGGTAAACAGTGAGAAGGCCGCGGCGCTGCTGGAGCGCTGGTGCCTTCTCAAGCAGCTGATCGGCGGGGGTCCCGGGTGTCTGACCCCCGCCGATCAGAAGCTGATGATCTATCCAGAGTATAGATCATCAATTAAATTAAAGTGCAGAACCCCTTTAAGATTCTGGGGCAGCCGCCAGCCAGCTCTCCTCTCAGACTCAGTCAGAGTCAGATCTAATCTCTCTAGTTAGAATAGAAAGAGACTTAGTCAGTCCACTCAGTCACTACTTGTAAGTTGTACCTTATTATTATTAAGTTAACCTGCTACACACCGTCACCACTAGGTCAGGCTCAGTCCAGTCTGTTCGGTATCGGTAGGTTAGGGTAGGGCCACGCCACGCCACGCACTGTCTGTTCTCTAGTCTGGGCCTGGCTGGCTTAAAGGGCTTCTGTCACCCCACTAAAGTCATATTTTTTTTTTGGGCAACTTAAATTCCGTATAATGTGATATATCAATAAATAATGCTCTTACTCATTTTGGTTGGGCAGTTTCTTCAAAAAATTGACTTTTATAATATGTAAATTACCTATCTACCAGCAAGTTAGGCGGTTACTTGCTCATAGCAGCCGCATCCTCCTTTCATAAAGAGGCCCCCTCCTCATGTTGATTGACCGGGCCAGCGAACGCGCTCGTCCTCTGGCTAGCCCTGTCTGCATTCAAAATCTGGCGCCTGCGCCGTACCGGTCTTCAGTCGGTGCAGGCGCACTGAGAGGAGGACGCTCGCTCGGCCGCTCCTTCCTCAGTGCACCTGCGCCGGGTGTAGATGTGATGTCATCGGTGCAGGCGCATTGAGGAAGGAGCGGCCGAGTGAGCGTCCTCCTCTCAGTGCGCTTGCGCCGACTGAAGACCGGTACTGCGCAGGCGCCAGATTTTGAATGCAGACAGGGCCAGCCAGAGGACAAGCGCGTTCGCTGGCCCTGTCAATCAACATGAGGAGGGGGCATCTTTATGAAAGGAGGATGCGGCTGCTACCACATATGTAGCCGCCCTACTTGCTGGTAGAGAGGTCATTTACATATTATAAAAGTCAGTTTTTTTTAAGAAACTGCCCAACCAAAATGAGTAACAGCATTATATATTGATAAATCGCATTATAAGGAATTTAAGTTGCCCCCAAAAAAAAAAATATGCTTTAGTGGGGTGACAGAAGCCCTTTCAGCAGCTGCTGCCAGTAGTTGAATCAATGAATCAGAGTCTGACTCAACTTGTCAGGTCCTGGGGCCGGGGGCGGAGCTAGGGGCGGAGCCGGGGACGCGGCAGCGGTGGGTGGAGACTAGAGAGTGAGACCGCAACGGCACCAAGTCCGAGACTCAGTCAGATCATCAGATGTGAAGAAGATGTCCGGTAGGGCTGCCTAGTGCCTACACAGTGCACAGCAGCGCAGCATAGACCATCCACCACCAAAATGAATGGGGGACATTTTAGTTGGGGGGGCACATGGGGGGGCACAGCTTGATGTAGGGGGGGCCGTGGCCCCCTCTGGCCCCCCCCTGGCGACGCCACTGAGGCCGAGGCTGAGGAATAAGCGCGCCTAAGGGCGCAATCCGCCTTCCGATCCATTGGATCGTGCAAACTTGACCCCTCGTCAGATGGGATTAGGGTCCTTCTTGATAGTTTCGCAATTTCCATGTCCACTTTTGGGACAGGCCCCCAGGAAAATACCTGATCCTCTTTGACCGGAAATACTGCCTTAAATCTTTTGGTCAACACTGGACCTTTCTCCGGCTTTCTCCATTCCGTCTTCATCAGAGATAGGAGAGAACAATCTGCTTTAAAGGCCCTAGGCCCCTTAGAGGCAGAAGATGAGGCTTCCCCCAGATCAACGTCCTGGTCCCCCGACCGGATGGATCTTAGTAGCCGCTGGGCTTTTTCCAGCGAAACAAAAAACCGAAAAACCGTCCTCCTCCTCCTCAGAGGAGGAAGAGGCTGAACCGTCTCTCGCATCCTGAATCCCCGATACCTTCATTGCCCGATGGGGAGAGGAGTGACAACAGCGTTTAGAAACCAGGGCATGCTTCAACTCTTCTATGGAAGCGTTCACTTGGTTCATATTGGTCTCCATATAGCCCTTTACCCAATCGACAACGTTGTGGACCGATGGCTCCTGCTGGGGGAGTGTCTTGGCCCTACAGAGTGGGCACCAGGAAAAGTCGTAGGTGTCCTCCAGCACGATCTGGCAGTCATGGCACTGCAGGTGGCGTCTCTTGCCAGAGGACTTCCTGCTGGGCTCTCGCTCACCGTCCCCAGTAGAAGACATGGCTGAAAAATAGAAGAGATATGAATTAAGCATAAATTCAAAAAAAAAAATAGCAAGCTTCAGGATCTTTACCCAGAAGATCCTAGCAAGAAAAAAGTATTTTTAGCAATAACAGAGGATTGCAAGTAAACAGCACTAGCAAACCAACACACACGGACAATCTCAAGGTTGACAGAAATCTGCGCTCCAAGAGACTAAACCTGGAGCCTCCCACGTTTAAATAGAGTGTTTGGGCGCCAAAACAGAAGCTCCGCCCACTAAATGGGCGGGGTAAACCTATAAAGCCTACTTCCTTAGCTTTATATTAAAAAAACATCCTCTGGGACCCCAGAGAGGGCCCCCTAAATCAGATAAAGGCGCAAAACAGCCCTAAAAATTACTCCCCGGCCGAAGCTGCTGCAATACCGCCGATACCGCCGCTTCAGTCCTCGGAACGAGGTAAGGCCGAACGCTCCAGAAACTAAGAGAGGATTAGACCTCAGGCGGCATAGAGGGAGCGGAAAAAGCGCTCCCAAATGGAAAGAAAAACATTCTCTCCACTGCTAGGGATGGAGGAGTAGACCACCCGTCCTGTCTGGTCTGCAGGACAGAAAAGAACACGATGTCCTGAGGGTCACGCCCCTCTTTATTGGGGGCAGGGAGGGCGTGTATATGTTCAGTTCTTTTATTTCATTAAAACTTCCACCTGTCCTAACCAGTCCACATAGGCAGAATACCCCATCTGTGCCACTGGTTAGGACGCAAGGAAAACACTGTGTTGCAGGTACCGCGTGTACTGGTCAAGTCCTGGTGAGTGTTCACACCTTGCCACACATTCGCTCAAAGGGTTAAATTCCTGAACAAAGTCGACCTGTTCTCCCAGACAGGTTGCAAACATCCACACAGGTACAAACACCTTAAGGCCTCTTTCACACTACCTTTTTTTTTTTTTCATTTTGTGGGCCGTTTTTTGCATTCCATATACGGATCCATTCATTTCAATGGTTCCGCAAAAAAAAAAAACCTGAATGCTCTCCGTATGCTTTCCATATTTTCGTTTTTCCGTTCCATTGAAAGATAGAACATGTCCTATTATTGCCTGCAAATCACGTTCCGTGGCTCCATTCAAGTCAATGGGTCCGCAAAAAAAAACGGAACACATATGGAAATGCATCCGTATGTCTTCCGTATCTGTTCCATTTTTGCGGGACCATCTATTGAAAATGTTATGCCCGGCCCAATTTTTTCTACGTCATTACTTTATACTGTATATGCCATACGGAAAAAACGGAATGGTAAAACGAAACGGAAACACAGCGGAAACAAAATACAGAACAACGGATCCGTGTAAAAAGGAATGCAAAACACTGAAATAGCCATACGGTAGTGTGAAAGAGGCCTAACTCCACTACCTATCCCACACTCTAGCTTCTTTTAATGAGAGTTGGGCATCCACAAAGCCCAGACCGGAAAGTGAAATCCAGCCAGGTGCTTGACCTCACCTTGCTGCAATCAGTCTCTGCAGCATATGCTTGGAGGAAAATACATCCCATCTACTAACAGACCCTTCACTGTGTCACAGTTTATATATTTTACACACTCAAAGTTCACTATACTATTTCTAAAACTAATAAATATATGTTTTTATTTTATTTTTTTATGACTAAAAAGGGCATGGAATGCGTAAATGTGTGTATACAATTGCTAATACTAGTAACTATAGCTATAACTGTTTATTTTTTTTTCTTTATTTCACTTTTTCTTTCTTTAATTTTTATTTTAAAAGAAAAAATAAGTAAATTAACTCCTTCCTGTCACAGTCAGGGCAAGAAGGGGTTAGGTCACGACCTGCAGGCTCACAGATAATTTTACAGCCAGCAGGGGGCACTCTCACATAAGGAAGAGTGCTCCCTTGTTGGCTCTTACATTTTACACTGTGTGAAAAAGGTCTATCATTGACTATGCCATGGCCCACAGCAGAATAGTGGTACACTACTGTAACGGCACCGTTTCCGCAGACAAGGGGTTAAAGTCCGTTCAGGCGATATGCCCCTTTCCGAGAGACAGGCACAGCTACTGCAGAACACCAACCTCCCGAACTGGATACAAAATAGCACTCCAAACTGGAACCTCACAAGTAACTGTCAGTCAGACGAACAGGAAAAGCGTATCCGTCAGCTTACACTCCTGGCAATCAGTCTCCAACAGCATACAGGGAATCCCCCAATAACGAGACAAGGCTCCGTGTTGAGGGTCAAGCAGTGATCTGAAGTGCTGGCACACCCAGCCTGGTTTTTATTACAGTTTTTGCAGATACAGGACAGATACAACATATCCCCACAATGCATCATGGTTTCCTCCCCTCTGTCCCGGAGACGACCGAACACAATCCAATTATCTCTCAGGACAAAGGGGAGATCACCAATACACATGTGGAGACAACAGGACAGGAATCACCACCCAAACACACAATGGCACACCCCCACAGCAAACACAGACATTTAACATATCCCCAGATAGCTCAAGTCTGAGTGCATATCATTAGGTGAATGGCACTCAGAATACATGAATACAATAATATTAGCTATCTGGGTGCCCTCACATAACATACAATTTAACCGAACGCATAATAAACATAAAATACAATTCTACAGACAGATTTAAGCTGTGCGGCCGGTCTGTCTTCTCCTTTACAGTTACTATGGGCCATAATCCTGAGGCAAGAGGCTTTTAAACAGTCCTCTCCAAAACCCAGTGGCGAGGTTGGTTTCGCCACACATCTCCCCCCCCCAGGGAAGACTAACCAGATACCTGACCTCACGCCGGTCGGTACCTGAGTTAGTCTGGCAGGCCACCCACAACAAAATACTGGACCTGCTGAATTTCGTAGCATGTCTCTGTCCAGTGAATCCACCAAAGTTATGTTGGAAGCTGGTACTCCCGGTCTCTGTGTTGCTCCCTGGTTTGGAGTGGAGGTTGCTTTGTGGGCAGGGATCAGCGGTACTCAGCCCTGGTGCCAGCGCTACCACGGAAGAAGCCTGGTTGGAGCCTGGTTGTTGGAGGGGGAGACCGACTGTCTCTACCCCCTGTGCTGTAAGTGCAGAGACCACGGTCCCATCTGCACAGTTGTGGGGCTTACTGTCTCCCCCTGGTGCGTTAAGCTGCCGCTGGGGAGAGGGGGTAACGAGCTCCTCTCCCATACATACTTCCAGCCGCTGGGGAGGGCGACCGACCGCCTCCGCTCCCAATACAGTGTCCTGCTGCTGGGGAAAGGAGACTGGGCTCTCTATTCCCTGTAGGACACTCTGCCGCTGGGGGACAGGACCGACTGTCTCTGCCCCCTGTAACTCCATCTGCCGCTGGGGAATGGAGACTCGGCTCCCAATTTCCAAAAAATCATGCTGCTGCTGGGGGGCAGGAACAACTACCTCTGCCCCCTGTAACTCAGCCTGCCGCTGGGGAGGGAGGCCGCTGCTCTCCTCTCCCTGCACTTTACACTGCCTTCCCGGCATCTCACTCTGCTGCTGGGGGGCAGGAACAACTACCTCTGCCCCCTGTAACTCAGCCTGCCGCTGGGGAGGGAGGCCGCTGCTCTCCTCTCCCTGCACTTTACACTGCCTTCCCGGCATATCACTCTGCTGCTGGGGGGCAGGAACAACTACCTCTGCCCCCTGTAACTCAGCCTGCCGCTGGGGAATGGAGACTAGGCTCCCAATTCCCTGCAGGACCGGTGGAGAGACCTCGGTCCCATCTCCACCGGCCACCTGGGGTTCTTCCCAGTAAACATCAACAATATCTGCCCAGCTGAATGGGTCTGGATCTGGGTCTGTCACCTTACCGTCCTGCTGAGCCTTCTCAATGGAGTGGAAGAGATCTCGGTAGTCCTGCTCCAGTTCCCACTCCAGGGTTGCTAGGTGAGCCAGGTCTTTCTCTACTTCATGGGGGTCATCCCACTCATGCCTAGCCTCCCTCTCATAGAAAATGTCCTGAAGTCTGGACTGTGCAGGGCTCCCGAAGTCAGGCTCTGCAAAGGACTCCCATAACAAGCCAGGACCATCAAACTCCTCTCCCTCTGGCTTGTCATGCTCAGCTGTCCAGGGTATAAACTGTGCCACATACCACCAAAGCGCCTGGTAGGCATCCTCCAGCCATAGCTCCTGCCATACCCGGTGCTGTAGTTCTATCACCCATTCCTCCAGGGGCTGCTCTCCCAGGAAGGACATCCGCAGGGCCACTTGCTTCTGCAACCGCTGCTCTTCACTGGGGAGACTCTCACCTCGCTGGTATTGTACATTATCCAGGGCCAGGTCCAGATGCCTTTCCTTAATGCATCCCGGCCATCCAGGTCCTCCTCCTCGTATACCACTGCTGGTTCCATCCTGGTGCTTTTAGGGTCGCTGTACTGGGACATGCGTTGCCCTTAAATTGTAGAATCCAAAGAAATGGTGTCTCCTGTAGCTGTCCTTCTGGCTGTAGGAACGATCCCGCTGCTTGCCACCAATGTAACGGCACCGTTTCCGCAGACAAGGGGTTAAAGTCCGTTCAGGCGATATGCCCCTTTCCGAGAGACAGGCACAGCTACTGCAGAACACCAACCTCCCGAACTGGATACAAAATAGCACTCCAAACTGGAACCTCACAAGTAGCTGTCAGTCAGACGAACAGGAAAAGCGTATCCGTCAGCTTACACTCCTGGCAATCAGTCTCCAACAGCATACAGGGAATCCCCCAATAACGAGACAAGGCTCCGTGTTGAGGGTCAAGCAGTGATCTGAAGTGCTGGCACACCCAGCCTGGTTTTTATTACAGTTTTTGCAGATACAGGACAGATACAACATATCCCCACAATGCATCATGGTTTCCTCCCCTCTGTCCCGGAGACGACCGAACACAATCCAATTATCTCTCAGGACAAAGGGGAGATCACCAATACACATGTGGAGACAACAGGACAGGAATCACCACCCAAACACACAATGGCACACCCCCACAGCAAACACAGACATTTAACATATCCCCAGATAGCTCAAGTCTGAGTGCATATCATTAGGTGAATGGCACTCAGAATACATGAATACAATAATATTAGCTATCTGGGTGCCCTCACATAACATACAATTTAACCGAACGCATAATAAACATAAAATACAATTCTACAGACAGATTTAAGCTGTGCGGCCGGTCTGTCTTCTCCTTTACAGTTACTATGGGCCATAATCCTGAGGCAAGAGGCTTTTAAACAGTCCTCTCCAAAACCCAGTGGCGAGGTTGGTTTCGCCACAACTACCCAAAGGCAGTTAAAAATATATTAGTGCACAAAGGATTTAATAGGCCATATCTTCAGCCACCACTAGATGGGACTGGTGTCACCCTCTCTATTTAGAGCTGAAGAGTGAGAACATTCTAGTTAGTCAATCAGTTAGTTTAAGCCTAGCCAGAAGAGAAAGCACATGCAAAATGGGATAGATGACAAAAGAGCCAGCCCTGGAGTAGATGCCAGCCAGGGCCAGGTCATTAAATAATTTTACCTGGAAAAGCAGGCCAGTGACAGAAGAGGTGCTGTGAGAAGCACTTTGGAGAATTGCTGTCTGAAATGGACCAATGAGTCTGTATTGCACAAGTACAGGAGTTTTCTGTTCACGTGTCATACAGTCGAGGAACGAGGGTAGGCAATTTTTTACCATTGAGATTTTTGCATAGGCTAAGCAGTAAGGGAGAGTGCTAGGGCTGTTACAGGGCTTACCCTCCCGTTCCCTAGTTTTGGATCAAGTCAGTTGGATCTTCATTTGTGTCTTCTAGTTTTCTATAACACCATCCGTGACACATGTCCTTCAGCCAGCACCATCAGCCCCATGTCATTGCCACCATCATCTTGTCCCCCAGCCAGCACCATCAGCCCCATGCCATAGCCATCCACCACCCGATTCCCCCACCCCCTGGGTGGGGGCATGCTGATGGTGGCAATGGCATGGGGCTGATGGCACTGGCTAGGGGACATGATGATGGTGGCAATAGCATGGAGATGATGGCACTGGCTGGGGGACATGATGATGGTGGCAATGGCACATGGGGCTAATGGCACCGGCTGGGGGACATGATGATGGAAGCAATGGCACATGGGGCTGATGGCGCTGGCTGGGGGACATGATGATGGCGGCAAAGGCATGGGGCTGATGGCGCTGGCTGGGGGACATGATGATGGTTGCAATGGCATGGGGCGGATGGCGCTGGCTGGGGGACATGATGATGGTGGCAAAGCCCAGATTGCTGGGCAGGCAGTTTCAGCGACGGAACTGCCTGACGGAATCATCTGCCGCAAGTGTGAAAGTACCCTTAGCCCTAGACTAGTTCAACATAATGCGGGGGTATTGTGCTAATAATATCTTCAAATTTTGTCCTTAGAGAGAAGTGTGAAAGATGGCTTATGCACAGGCTGAGCTAAACCTGCCTCCTCACCGCCTCATCACTGAAACACCAACAAGATGGAGGTATCGACAACAGGTGATTCAGCGGCTGCTTGAACAAGAGAAGGCCATATCACAGGTCCTGAAAACAGACAGGAAAACCAGGCACCTGGTACCAACTTGGCACAACATTGATGTGTTAGAATCTATGAACAAGACCCTCAATCCCCTGTTGAAGTTCACAGATGCTCTGTCTGGAGAAGAGTATGTGAGTGTGTCGTATGTCAAACCTGTGCTCCACCTTCTAAACGCCACAGTTCTTCTCCTAGCTGATGATGACATAGAAACATAGAAACATAGAATGTGTCGGCAGATAAGAACCATTTGGCCCATCTAGTCTGCCCAATATATCTGAATCCTATGAATAGTCCCTGGCCCTATCTTATATGAAGGATAGCCTTATGCCTATCCCATGCATGCTTAAACTCCTTCACTGTATTTGCCGCTACCACTTCTGCAGGAAGGCTATTCCATGCATCCACTACTCTCTCAGTAAAGTAATACTTCCTTATATTACTTTTAAACCTTTGCCCCTCTAATTTAAAACTGTGTCCTCTTGTGACACAGACCTGATGAAGGACATGAAGAGAGCCATCCTCAAGTATTTAAATGAGACGTACTCAGACGCTACAACTGATGACCGCCTGGATATGGCCTCCTTTGTCGACCCACGCTTCAGATCATCATATATAGCAGATGACCGAAGAGAGTTCATCTTCACAAAAGCAGCAGCAGAAATTCAGGCACTGCTAGAGACGCAAGCTTTGACAGAAATTCTGATTTCTGTGGTGTGACTGTCAATGATGAGCTAAAAGTAAGTGGTTGTCGAGAACCAGCATCATAATCATTGCAGCACAGGCCTTAAAGAGTCAAATCTACTTGAGAAAAGTTATGGTTATTCATAATCTCCTGCTCTCCCCACCCATCTGCTGATGACTGACAGTACTCTCCTAGAGAGAAAGGGAACTAGGTAGAAGTCTGTCAGTCATCAGCGGGGAGAGCAGGAATTCATGAATAACCATGATTCTTCTCAGGAGGCCATGACTCTTTTCTAGGCCCAGTTTGCAATGATTGTGATGTTGATTCTCGGAAACCACTTACTTTGAACTTTTAAACGACAGACCGCTGAAATCAACTCACCTGTCTCTACTTTATGCTACTTTTGGTATGGGCAACATAAAGTTGATGACAGGTTCCCTTTACTGGAAAAGAAACCTGTTGAACTTGGAGGGTTTTTAGTTCAAATATGTGCTGCTTTATTTTTGTGCAATATAAATAAGTAATCAAGACAGCAGGAAGAAATGTAATGTATTTTTATTTTTTTTTACATTTTGCACTTTATTTTAAACAATTTTGTGTTTTACTAACACTTCATCTTTACATTGTTTGGAAAAAGATCTGTTACACAATACACATCTTAAAAATTTCTTGACAAGTTTTGTAATTTGTATACATACATAAAAAAATAACATATCGCGATATATTGTTATATCTAACATGCTTCAAATTATATTGTGATATAGATTTTAGGCCATATCACCCAGCCATAGTTTGGATCATTACATCCTCAGTCAGACAGGACTTGCGACCATCATATGGACTCTAAAATGCAGTTCTACTGTATAACTGCTGTATGAATGAGGCCTAGCACAGGATGAAAACGGTAGAAGTAAGGAGCAGTGAAGAAGTACATGCATTTTCTGCCATAGAGAGTAGGTTCATCCATCAATTGCTGCAAGAGAAATTATGTTAACCTCTTTTTTTGCTAGTAAGTTTATTGTTCTTATCAGTCTGAAGCAGCAATGCTTAGCTCTTTGTTTGACACAAATCTGTTTCTATGTAAATCAAAATCAGTGTAGAAAATTAATCTGAAAATAGCTAAGCGCTGCTGCTTCGGAAGGATAAAAAGCTGCTACTTTCAAAAGAAGAGGTTAGCTTCAGGATTGTCCCAAAAGATGAATGAGTCTTCTCCAGTGTGCCACACAAATACTTCACTGTGGCAATGGTCTTTACATGTGGTTTCCTGCAGTAAACTTGCCACCTGTTGTGGAAATTTTATTATATGGAATTATGCAGCCATTTTATTTTAGGATGTGTGTGTGTGTGTGTGTGTGTTTTATAGATTGTCATCTGTCTCCCTGTGTCAGATTTAACCGAGAAACTCTCTAGCAGAGGGTACTTTGGTTAAATCGGGACCAGCGGTAAAACTGTCAGTATGAAAACCTTCTCATGGGCTTGGAGACGTGTTCTTAGTGTGTGTGTGTGTGTGTGTGTGGGGGGGGGGGGGGGGGGGGGGTAGGGGCGTTTGCCGGTTTGTGAGCACTAAGTGAAATGCTCTGGGCTTCTTGCCTTCAAATGTCTATACACATTACAGAAGTGAAGTCTGCATAAAGAGAGATACATTTTATATCTCTGTTGCGGCTTCGCTATCCCTTTCTGGATACATATCTGCTTTTAAGACACGCATATCTGCCTTGTCGGTATACTCGTACAGTATACTGACAATAGCCGTAGCAATGTCCCACAGATAGTCTCAAATCTATAAGAACCAGTAGAATGATCTTCTCTAGATACTGGTCACTCTGAGCAGTATTGAATGGGGTCCATGCTGACAGTGATGGGGGGTGGGCAGCCACCTGGATGATCGGACAATGGACATGACTCATCCTTCCTTGTACAGGGATGAGGTGTGTGCATTGCACTGTTCGGCCATGTTGGTGCCCTCCCCTGTCCTTTTGATATGTACCTGTACTTTCTGGGCTGACTGGCTGAAGTTGTAAAGCCGTCTCCCACTGGGCAACGTTTTATTGCCTTAATAAAAAAGGAGTCTGGCGTTTATTGGGGAGCTTTTTACACTGACTCCAGCTTGACTCTTCCTGGGCTAAAGAAGTACTTCATCCCTTATATTAAAAGAACTGAATAATAGGTACGGAATTGTTTGCGCTGGGCGCACTTTAATACTGAAGTGTACCTTTTAGTGCACCGGAGAATTGTGCGCAAAGTCCAAACAAATTATCCGTATCACACCTACATATTTCTCTGAAGACCACTCTCAAAAGTAGACAAGCATGTTTCCAATCAGGGAAAACTCATACTATGTGCTCATGTGGGTACTTAATTACATATTATCTGATATATTTTATCGCCAGTCAGTGGCATGGCATGGGTGGGACCAGGGGGCAATTGCCAGAGGCAACAAACTTTTAGGAGGCACTCGGCCGCCGGGTCAAGACAATACCCAAGCCTGGACTGCTGTACAATAACTGCACTGATTATGTGAACCCCAAATCATTAGTGCAGTTCAGAGAGAAAAAAAAGCTAAAGGACCTGTGAGAATCCTCTAAGAGGAAAGGCATTGCACTGTCAATGGTATAGTTCCAAGGTTAGGAGGGTGCAGCTGCAGGACCTGTGATGACATCATAAAAGGTCCTTTACCCCCTCATAGCATATAGAAGAACTGCAGAAGAATCTCTCTCCCTCCAAGGTTAAGACTTGAATGGAATAGTTTAAAAGTAGTCCTTTTGAGTCAGAAATGTAGCTTGTTTTATGTACAGCAGGCTATAATGCATTGGGTAAAAGGAGGTCCTTCCTCTGGAATCAGTATTCTAGGCTGAATCCTAATCCCTAACCCTAGCCCTGACCTTTAATCCTAATCCACATTGCAAAACTCAGGATAAAGGAAGTGCTTGCGTGCTTTACCTTTGTAGCCTAGAGCCATGTGACCATTGGTGACATGTTACCAGTGACGTTATGACTCCTTTACCCACTCTATTCTAGCTTCTACCCTCCCTACAATTTAATCCTCATTGCTCCTGTTCTGCAAGTCTCCAAGGCAGGTGAGACATATGAAGAGAATACTACTGCCGGGAATGGGTTGTCTGGAGACAATGCTGCTGTCAACGTGGAAGGGGTTGTCAAGGGACAATACGGAAACCAGTGTGGGAAGAGTTGTCAGTGGACAATACTGCAGCCAGTTAGGGAATTTTACTAGTATTGCTGAGAGTAGTAATTAGAGATGAGCGAATTTCTCAAAAATTATATTTGGTCGGTTCGACGAATTTTCCGAAACGATTCGATCTGAATTAATTTGTGGTGAATGGAGTTAAAAAACTGCTATTTCCTGGCTGCAGAGAGCCTGTATAGTGGTGTAGAACACTGTGCCTTACAGCAACACGCATAGTGAGTTTGCTGTGGTAGTCAAACAATACTGTGAGTCATTATGACATGGAGATGACAGGCGTCGCTCTTAGAATCACTGCACACTTTACTTCTTTGGGCAGTTAAGGGGCCAAAACTGACCAATTAACTCAAGTGTCAACTCAGCCTTCCAGGTCAATGTTAGCCTCAGGTATAAAGAACCATGCAGAGGCCCAAGATTCTACTATAGTGTGAAAGAGCGCACTTCTTTAACACCGTCGTCAGCTGATTCCACATAGATGTCTACAGAACCTATTCTATTAAATGCTTATACAAGTAGGGCCCCCCCTTATTTTGCCCTTCCTCTGATCCGTCAGAACAATAACCCCCCAAAAAACTGATCCAGTCTGTTGAGCATCTGCCTTCACAAAATTCGGTCAGTAATCCATCAGTATTGCTAATGCCCAAAAACAAAAAAAAACAAAAAAAACAGAAGTTGATCCAAAACAGAGGTGACACAAGAATGGAATATTTGCATGTCTTCTGTGTTTTGTACCCAATCTTGCTTTTGGCTACTAAATCATAAGCCAATTCTGATGGGACCATACAGGCCTTACAGCTGTTACACACACAGGATCCGTTGTGTGTCTCATTTTCCTTCTTTCTGACAGATCAGAAAGGTCAAATAAATGATGATGTCAACCAGGCTAAAAAGGCAAAATAGTGGCCCATTTATTAAGTAGGGAGGGTGGGAACAGCATGAGAATTCCACAGAGTGGCCCAATGACAAAGCGTGGAGGTGGCAGCAGCATCAGCAGACCACAGAGTGGCAAGGTGACATAGTGTGGAGGTGGTAGCAGCATCAGGAGGCCACAGAGTGGCAAGGTAACATAGTGTTGAGGTAGCAGCAGCATCCAGAGACCACAGAGTTGCAAGGTAACATAGTATGGAGGTGGAAGCAGCATCAGAAGACCACAGAGTGGCAAGGTGACATAGTATGGAGGTGGCAGCAGCATCAAGAGACCAAGGAGTGGCAAGGTGACATAGTGTGAAGGTGGCAGCAGCATCAGGATACCACAGAGTAGCACAATGACAATCGTATTGGAATACTTTATGTTTGCTATCAATATCTTTTCCAGATCCCTTGAAAAGGTCAGTTTTGACCAAAACATTAGGAATTTTCTATATGGCCAATAATCTACCTATCCATACTTTATATCTGGATGACAATTGATTATGTAACGATATACAAGATGTATTATAATTACACTTTTCAAGACAAATCTCCGGTGTGCCATAGATTATTCTGAGATATACATTGACTACGGTCCTCTATGAGCACCCAAGCCTAAAACGGGTGTGCAGATCATATTCTCTCCAAACAGAGTGGCAAGGTGACAAAGTGTTGATGTAGCAGCAGCATCAGGAGAACACAGAGTGGCAAGGTGACATAGTGTGGCGGTGGCAGCAGCATCAGGAGACAACAGAGTGGCAAGGAGACATAGTGTGGTACTGGCAGAAGCATCAGGAGACCACAGAGTGGCAAGGTGACATAGTGTGGAGGTAGCATCATCATCAGGAGACCACAGAGTAGCACAATGACAGAGTGGTGAGGTGGGTGGCACTAACAGTAGCCGCTGACGATGGTGGGTGTAAAAAGGAGCACTTGGCATCAGATGTGTGGCATCAGGCAGGTGGTAGCATTAGCATAGTAGCTGATGCAGGTAGCCAGAAGAAACCGGTCTCTTTTTTCAAGGCTTGGGTGAGGCAGCATAGATGATCTAATCTGATGCATCAGGCATTGGTGGGTGGAAATCCTGGCTTATCCACGCCTGATTCATCTTGACAAAGTTCAGTCTCTCTACATTTTGGGTGGACAGGAGAGTTCTCCTTAGGGTAACTATGGCCCCCGCCACACTAAACACCCGCTTTCATGCCACACTACTGGCCAGGCAGGACAGCTTTTCCAGGGCAAACTCTGCCAATTGCGTTCACAAATCGAGTTTGGCTGCCCAGTAGTCCAGAGGATCTTCAATGACGGCTGGCAGGGTGCACTCCAAGTATGCCACCACCTGGTGGTTCAGGTTTTGCTCTATGTCTAGCTGCTGGTGAGTCGTTTCTCCACTATGCGGGTGAAGAAAGCTGCTCCTCAGCGACTCTAGACTCAGGCTGCTGCTGATTGAGCGGGTACTGCAGCCCAGCAGTAATGGCAGTAAAACTTGAGTGCAGAGGGCCCCCCCGGTCAGACCTGCGAGAGGATAGACGACGGCGCAGATAGGCAGCGGCCAACTATCTATATAGGATGTCTCTATAGTAGTTCAATTTATCTTCCCTCTCAGCGGGTGTATAAAAGGCCCCCATTTTGGACCGGTGGCGAGGGTCTAATATGGCTAAGAGCCAGTAGTCATCCCTCTTACGAATGGTGACAATTCAGCTGTCACTATGCAAGCAAGTGAGTATGCATCAGGCCATTTGCGCAAGTGACTCGGAGGGACTCCCTGCCTCCATCTCCACTACATACTGCCAAGGTGTGTCTGGATCATCTGCCTTGTCTTCCTCATTGCCCTGTAGCTTAGCCGGATTCTTCTGCTCCTCCTTTCTTGTCACCTGTGTAGAAAAACTACACATTGCTTGTGCTCCAATGTTCTCCTCCTGCAGTTCAGCCCCCACAGGGCTCATGTGGCCATGAGATGTAGGCGCCACGTCTCCAGGCCCCTGACCAGCCAGATTTACCAGCATCTTTTCCAGGATATTAATCAGTGGAATGACATTGGTCATCCCGTAGTCCTGGCGACTGACAAATAAAGTGGCCTCCTCAAATGGCACAAGCAAAATGCAGGTGTCACGTATGAGCTCCCACTGGCTAACATTGAAGTTACACAGGGGAGTACCTCTGTCCCCTGTATTGTCGAGAAATCGTTTATGGCCTTTCTCTGTTCGTACAGTCGGTCCAACATATGGAGGGTGGAATTCCAACTTGTGGAAACTTCACATATCAGCCTAGGTTGGGGGATGCCGTTCTGCCGCTATAGCTCAAGGTGGGTGTGCTTGGTGGTGTACAAGTGGCTAAAGTGCATGCAGTTTCCTGGCAATTTTTAGGATGTCCTGCAGATGGATGGAAGACTTCAGGAAACGCTTGACAACCAAATTTAACACATGCGCCATGCAGGGCGCATGGCTCAGCCGTCCTTGACGCAGCGCCAACACCATGTTCTTCCCGTTGTCGGTCACCATGGTTCGTGCCCTGCACATGTGGTATGCTGGTGGGGCACTGTGAATTGTCCTTGCACTGGAGGCTGAGGACAAGTTGAAGGATGAGGAGGCAGAGGCGGGCATTGTCACAGGACCAATGGCGTGAGAACGTGGAGACGGAATCGGCGTCACCTGGCCAAGTTTCTGGTTTGGCCGGGCAGGAATCACATTTACCCAGTGGGCCGTAAAGGATATATATTGTATTCTGTTCTACAAATGTGTGCGTGGTTAGTGGTTACTGTCTTTTTAGCAAAGAAATGACAGCTTAAGACTCTCCACCTTGGCTCGGCACAAGCCATCAATTCTCTGAAAGGTGCAGAGTTCACCACTTGGAAAGGGAGGGACTGCAGTACCAGCAACTTGGCCAGGAGCAAGTTCAGCTTCTGCGCCGTTGGATGAGTGCACACATACTGTTGTCTCTTGGCAATCGCTTCGGTGACCGATTGCTGACGGAATGACTGACTAGTAGGAGGAGGAGCAGGAGCATCAGGACCAGCAGATGATGGGAAGGACAGACAGCTCCCTTCGGCTGAGGTGGTGGAGCCTTGAGTGCCTGAAATCGGGTGCTTGCCACTGGGTGATGCTGCGGTTGCTGCAGCAGGCAGGACCACCTTATTAGAGCCACGGTTCTTCCAAGCCACTTTATGGTGATGCTGCATATGTTGACGCAGGGCCGTGGTGCCAACATTGGCACTCTGGCCATGTTTCGCCTTCTACTCAAAGATTCGACAAATGGTCGTGTTCACCTCTCCCGGCGGCTTAACAAAAAAACTGCCACACCGCTGAGTAGGTGATTTTACCCCCAAAACTCCGCACTGACTGACTGCTACCACCACTGCCTCCTTGAACCCCTGCACCACTACTTTCTGGGCCGGTAGGCTCCCTCGAATCGGATGGTCTACCGGGGCACGTTTGGCTCCCGACCTCCCACTGCTGACATCCTGCTGACTGCTAGCCACGCTACCGACTTGCTGGCTCCGCCGCTGCCTCACAGGCAAGCTGCAACCCTCTTCTCCCGATGATGATGAAGCCCCTTCGTCACCCGGCTCCCAATTGCGATCGGCTACATCATCATCGAGTACTGTCTGCACGTCACTGATGTCCTCCTCAATGATCTCTGAGCCAGGAGCCTGACGGCTCGCAATACCAGCTCCCATTCCACTCTCTTCATCACTACTTGCCCGCCTACCGGAGGAAGCAGCGGATGTCTCCTCCGGATCTTGGCTGGACAGTAGCTGATGACTGTCCTTTAGTAGCTCATCCTCGCTGTATAGTGGAACCGAGCCCACAGCATATAGTACTTCTATGGCTGAGGGAACAGAAAAGGACAGGGGCAGGTTGAGAACAGGTGAGGGCATAGGGCCTGCTCCCGGGCCATGCCAACTAATGGCTGGGGGTGTCTGATATCACTTGTGATGAAGTCGAAGATCGAGCCAACCATTAGAGAGCCGCTGGATTGCTGGTCAAGACACGACCGCTAGCTGACACTGGGAGCTCGGGCCTCTCGAAGTGACCCTGCTGCCACGCCATCTTACTCTGCTGCGGCCAGAAACATTTAGACCTGTCCCTCTCCCCTGTGTAGGACCTGTCATTTCTCTGTCTGATATACTGTAAGCTCAAATAAGTAAATAAAAAGGAAATTAATACACGCCAAAAAGGGCTTACATTTTCTCACTTCACCACACAACGGCTAATAAGCCCTTTTTCTTTTTCCCCACTAATACACGCCAAAAAAAGGCTTTAGAATATATAACTGTGGTCGTGAACGGCAAATAATATATATTTTTTGCCACTAATACATGCCAAAAAGGGCTATCATTTTCTCCCTTTACCACAGAACGGCTAATAAGCCCTTTTTCTTTTTTCTTTTTCTCTAATACACGCCAAAAAAAGACTTTAGAACATATAACTGCGGCCGTGAACGTCAATTTATTATTTTTTTTGCCACTAATACACACCAAAAAGGGCTGTAATTTTCTCACTTCAACACACAATGTCTAATAAGCCCCTTTCCCCCCCCTCCCCCAATACACAACAAAAAAAGGTTTTAGAACATATATATAACTGCACCGCACAAGGGCTAATAAGACCCCAATAACAAGAACGGTTTGCTGGAATTACAGAGGTATTACAAACCTGAAATGAGCAGCAGTATAATGACAATTTAGATCCGCAGTCAGTGCAGCAAGGTGTAATGGGATTGTTCCTATTACCCAGGCTGTAAACACCCATTTTCTGCTTCAATACTGTGGAAAAATTCCTCCCTATCCTTTCCCTACACTTCTAATGCTCTTTCCCTGAACTTCTTTTGAGCAAAATATACGTTTTCAAGTGTTTCCTAGCACTGTCCCTAGCGCCTGCTAATGTCTCTCCCTGCACTAAGTACACTGGAAAATGTCTGAATCCAAGATGGCTGAAACTATTTAAAGGGCTGTCACATCACAAGGCTGGCTGGCTGCTAATTGGTTGCATGCATGGCATTGTGGGTGATCCCTCGTCCCCAGAGCTCCTTGCTCCTTTTCCTAACACGTGCAGCAGCCATTTCAGGAAAAAATGCGATTCATTACCACAAAGCGTGAGGAAATTCGGATTCAGTGCAAATCTAATAAATTCTGAAATTCGGATCGAATTCCACTTCGTCAGCTTCGATTTACTCATCTCTAGTAGTAATAGTAAAATTCCTATAGGTCTGCTGTTCTTACTCTATTTAGACCCCCAAAGTAATAATCATATTAACTCCACAACAGCCAAGCATGTACAAGTATGTATGTGATTGGTGCAGGGCTTTAATCCGGGAGCTATTTCATTTCCTCCAATGGACACAGTGATCTTGACATGTTACAGGTTAGGGGGTGCATTACTTGGCTTGCACCAGGCGCTGGCATTCCATTATTAAGAATAGTTTACTCGGGTGTGAATTAATCTAAGGCATTTGCTTAACTCAGAAGAAGACTAGTGTAGCTGGTCAGCTAAGTCCTGTCCTAGGTTGCTAATATAGCTTGTGTGTTTATACAGCTAGACCTGCCAATAACCTTAATACAGTTCCTATGTTTGCGTGTTAAAGACAAAAGCAGAGTTATTTACAGTGACTTCATGTTTTGGATGTCATGTATTATTTATATTTTGTGTCCACAGAAGCAGAAAAAGATAATGTGCCTTTAAGATTGATTATATAATGTAAATTAAGCTCACTGACACAGCAGACACAACAGAAAGCATAGAGTTAAACTTTTGTTGCTAAGCTGGAAGCATCTTGACCAATCCAAGCTAGCCTCACATAGCCCAGGAGTGTTGAACAATTACAGCCAGCCTCACACACAGCTTGTGTGGGAAAATCATGACACCAGAGGAGAGAAGTTGAACAGACATTCACTCCACTAAGAGCTGTTTTTTTATGGAAGCAGAGAGGCCAATATAGGTATTTAAAACAGTTATATAATGTTCCTACTGTTAATTTAGTGATTAGAACTGTATACTGGACCAGTTATATGTGTTTACTTATAGTTCCACCAATTGCAAACTACAAAGTTCACATACAAATTCAACTTCCATATTGCAATCCAAATTGCATACAACCATACCAGATCATACTCAACCAATCTGCAAATAGTGACTGCTAACTGCATACTGCAAATTGCAACCAAATTCAGCAAGTAGAACTATTAGTTGGACCTCAGATATACCTCTCAGAGAGATCATAAAGTGCTTAAATAACTTAAAGTGAGAGTACAGATACAGAAGAGAAAAATATATCCACCATTTTATGTTGAATGACAAGATTGAACAGTTGAACCACCATCTTATGTATACCGCCATTTTGTGATACTTTATACAACACGTGTTTTGTACATGGACTATCTGCTGTGGAGGAGGCAGTGTTATATGAAGAAAAGTTGAAGTTAATAAAGAAGTTATTTCAAGCATTTGGTGTGCTCTTTAAACCTAGTGTTTCCATAGAATGGCGTTAGAGGAATTACAGAGTAACAAACAGTCTGGTTAGACTAAAAGTCAGAGATATCAGAATTCTTCTAATGCCACAAAGCAAAGGTCACTTCATAGTGCTGTGCCTGCCACAACTAGAATGTAGCTGAGGGAAAGCACCCTGTTCTAATAATGAGCTGCAGCCTGTACTAGACTTACAAGCTCATTATTAGTATATCCCAGTTCAAGCCACTAGGTGGCAGCACTGAACCGTGATATAGTGGTTTATATACAAAATAATGGAGCCATTTCCATTATTCTGTTGATTGCAAGTTGTGGTCCATTTGGGGACCTAACAAAAAGTTTAAAAAAGTTGTAAAAAAATATAAAAATTCAACTCACCCCCCTTTTCCTAAAATTTAAATAAATAAACATAAAAAATATCATCATGGGCATTGGGATCAAAATGTCATACCCAAAAATAGTATTGGCAAAAACTACAGATTCTCTTGCAAAAAATTACACCTCACTCATCTCCATAGATATAATTATAAAAATGTTATGGAGGCCAGAATACAGCAAGAAAAACAAAACAAAACAATTTTCCAAAGTTTTTATATATTGTTTCCAGTTTTAAAACGCACGAAAAACTATACATTTGTGATTTCTCTAGATTTATACTGACCTAGAGAATGAAGAGCACAAGACAGTTTTACGACATAGGAAACACTATAAAAAATAACCCAGTGAAATTGTGCGTAATTGCTTTTTTCTCAATTCCACCCCATTTATATTTTCTTTCCGGCTTCCCACTATATCCTATGTCATTTTGAATGGTGGCATTAGAAAGTACATTTTGTTCCGCAAAAAGCAAGCCCTCATAAGGCTATGTTAATGGAAAAAAAAAAAAATTATGGCTCTGTGAAGGGGAGTGCGTGAAAAGTGAAAATCACCACATTAAGAAAGGGTTAAAGAGCATGTGACCAGTGACGTCACAAACCTCCTTCTAACAAATTCATTCTAGCTTCTACCCAAGCACAACAGTGTGGTAAGAAGTAGGTTGTGGCACCAGGTTTGCGCTCCTCACAGAGCGTCCTGACGTTTTGAAAACTGACTAAGGCTTGAGTTGCTGCAGTGAGTGGGATTATGGAGGTCCTGAGCAGTAGTGGTGTTAAGGTTGCCACCATTCCCAACAAAAAACACCGGCCAAGTTTACACAAGTTAAAAAAGTTGCATTGCCTTAACACGGGTGTTATTTGATCATTATTTTATGATCATATTTTTTTTCAATAAAATCACTCTTCCCACTTCCCAAGTTTTATTTACCTTTTATTTTTTAAATGGTTCTGCCAGGATTTGAACTTACAACCATCTACATTAAAGTCAAGAACGTTAACCACTGAGCTATAAAACTCAGTGTTGGGGCTTGTTTACACGGACGTATATTGCGTTTCTTATATAGGCCGTTTTATGTGTTCCGCATACAGTCCGTATACGGAACCATTCATTTCAATGGGTCTGCAAAAGATGCGGACAGCACTCTGTGTGCTGTCCGCATCCGTTGCTCCGTTCCCCACAAAAATTAAATAATATTTTTGATATATATGAATATAAAATACATGGGAAACTACTACTGAGGTTTTTAGCCATAATATATTTACAGCAGTTTAACATTGAGCTCTATAGCTCGGTGTTTAAGGTTCTTGTCTTTAATGTAGATGGTTGTGAGTTTGAATCCCAGCTGAAACATTTCAAAAATAGAGGCTAAATAAAACTTAAATACACGGTGTGTCCCCAAGCATACTGACAATGCTTGGGGATAACCCCTTCCTCTTTAGAGCACTGACTACATATATGGACACAGCCATATATGGACATAGAGCAGGGACTCCTAAGCCAGAACACTGCTGGAGTCCCGTTGCCGGCTCTGAAGTTCAGCAGTACTGAAACAGAGGGGCCCCTTAGAGTATTAGGGCCCAGTTTACCCTCCCCAGTGCTGGCCCTGCCTGCAGGGCAGGAGAGCGCTGGGGTTGGAGAAGTGGGGATGTCAGAGCTGATTAGTATTTTGTGTTTACTGTCAAACATCCTGCAGGAGATTACAGGACAGAACAGCAGTAATATTCATATTGCCCCCCCACCTAACCAGCCAAACCCCATTCTAGCAACAGCCCCTGTTTAACCACTTAAGGACCACAGGTTTATACCCCCCTAGTGACCAGGCCCTTTTTTACAAATCGGCACTCCACAACTTTAGCGGTTTATTGCTCGGTCATGCAACTTACCACCCAAATGAATTTTACCTCCTTTTCTTCTCACTAATAGAGCTTTCATTTGGTGGTATTTCATTGCCGCTGACATTTTTACTTTTTTTGTTATTAATCGAAATTTAACGATTTTTTTGCAAAAAAATGACATTTTTCACTTTCAGCTGTAAAATTTTGCAAAAAAAAACGACATCCATATATACATTTTTCGCCAAATTTATTGTTCTACATGTCTTTGATAAAAAAAAAATGTTTGGGCAAAAAAAAAATGGTTTGGGTAAAAGTTATAGCATTTACAAACTATGGTACAAAAATGTGAATTTCCGCTTTTTGAAACAGCTCTGACTTTCTGAGCACCTGTCATGATTCCTGAGGTTCTACAATGCCCAGACAGTAGAAAACCCCCACAAATGACCCCATTTCGGAAAGTAGACACCCTAAGGTATTCGCTGATGGGCATAGTGAGTTCATAGAACTTTTTATTTTTTGTCACAAGTTAGCGGAAAATGATGATGATTTTATTTTTTTTATTTTTTCTTACAAAGTCTCATATTCCACTAACTTGCGACAAAAAATAAAAAATTCTAAAAACTTGCCATGCCCCTCACGGAATACCTTGGGGTGTCTTCTTTCCAAAATGGGGTCACTTGTGGGGTAGTTATACTGCCCTGGCAATTTAGGGGCCCAAATGTGTGAGAAGAACTTTGCAATCAAAATGTGTAAAAAATGACCGGTAAAATCCAAAAGGTGCACTTTGGAATATGTGCCCCTTTGCCCACCTTGGCAGCAAAAAAGTGTGACACATCTGGTATCGCCGTACTCAGGAGAAGTTGGGGAATGTGTTTTGGGGTGTCATTTTACATATACCCATGCTGGGTGAGAAAAATATCTTGGTCAAATGCCAACTTTGTATAAAAAAATGGGAAAAGTTGTCTTTTGCCAAGATATTTCTCTCACCCAGCATGGGTATATGTAAAATGACACCCCAAAACACATTCCCCAACTTCTCCTGAGTACGGCGATACCAGATGTGTCACACTTTTTTGCTGCCAAGGTGGGCAAAGGGGCACATATTCCAAAGTGCACCTTTCAGATTTTGCAGGCCATTTTTTACACATTTTGATTGCAAGGTACTTCTCACACATTTGGGCCCCTAAATTGCCAGGGCAGTATAACTACGCCACAAGTGACCCCATTTTGGAAAGAAGACACCCCAAGGTATTCCGTGAGGGGCATGGCGAGTTCCTAGAATTTTTTATTTTTTGTCACAAGTTAGCGGAAAATGATGATTTTTTTTTTTTCTCTTTTTTTCTTACAAAGTCTCATATTCCACTAACTTGCGACAAAAAATAAAAAATTCTAGGAACTCGCCATGCCCCTCACGGAATACCTTGGGGTGTCTTCTTTCCAAAATGGGGTCACTTGTGGCGTAGTTATACTGCCCTGGCAATTTAGGGGCCCAAATGTGTGAGAAGTACTTTGCAATCAAAATCTGTAAAAAAAATGACCGGTGAAATCCGAAAGGTGCACTTTGGAATATGTGCCCCTTTGCCCACCTTGGCATCAAAAAAGTGTCACACATCTGGTATCGCCGTACTCAGGAGAAGTTGGGGAATGTGTTTTGGGGTGTCATTTTACATATACCCATGCTGGGTGAGAGAAATATCTTGGCAAAAGACAACTTTTCCCATTTTTTTTATACAAAGTTGGCATTTGACCAAGATATTTTTCTCACCCAGCATGGGTATATGTAAAATGACACCCCAAAACACATTCCCCAACTTCTCCTGAGTACGGCGATACCAGATGTGTCACACTTTTTTGCTGCCAAGGTGGGCAAAAGGGCACATATTCCAAAGTGCACCTTTCGGATTTTGCAGGGCATTTTTTACACATTTTGATTGCAAAGTTCTTCTCACACATTTGGGCCCCTAAATTGCCAGGGCAGTATAACTACGCCACAAGTGACCCCATTTTGGAAAGAAGACACCCCAAGGTATTCCGTGAGGGGCATGGTGAGTTCCTAGAATTTTTTATTTTTTGTCGCAAGTTAGTGGAATATGAGACTTTGTAAGGAAAAAAGAAAAAAAAAAGAAAAATCATCATTTTCCGCTAACTTGTGACAAAAAATAAAACATTCTAGGAACTCGCCGTGCCCCTCACGGAATACCTTGGGGTGTCTTCTTTCCAAAATGGGGTCACTTGTGGCGTAGTTATACTGCCCTGGCAATTTAGGGGCCCAAATGTGTAAGAAGTACCTTGCAATCAAAATGTGTAAAAAATGGCCGGTGAAATCCGAAAGATGCACTTTGGAATATGTGCCCCTTTGCCCACCTTGGCTGCAAAAAAGTGTCACACATCTGGTATCGCCGTACTCAGGAGAAGTTGGGGAATGTGTTTTGGGGTGTCATTTTACATATACCCATGCTGGGTGAGAGAAATATCTTGGCAAAAGACAACTTTTCCCATTTTTTTATACAAAGTTGGCATTTGACCAAGATATTTTTCTCACCCAGCATGGGTATATGTAAAATGACACCCCAAAACACATTGCCCAACTTCTCCTGAGTACGGCGATACCACATGTGTGACACTTTTTTTGCAGCCTAGATGCGCAAAGGGGCCCAAATTCCTTTTAGGAGGGCATTTTTAGACATTTGGATCCCAGATTTCTTCTCACACTTTCGGGCCCCTAAAAAGCCAGGGCAGTATAAATACCCCACATGTGACCCCACTTTGGAAAGAAGACACCCCAAGGTATTCAATGAGGGGCCTGGCAAGTTCCTATAATTTTTCTTTTTTTTGCATAAGTTAGCGGATATTGATTTTTTTTTGTTTTTTTCTCACAAAGTCTCACTTTCCGCTAACTTAGGACAAAAATTTCAATCTTTCATGGACTCAATACGCCCCTCACGGAATACCTTGGGGTGTCTTCTTTCCGAAATGGGGTCACATGTGGGGTATTTATACTGCCCTGGCTTTTTAGGGGCCCTAAAGCGTGAGAAGAAGTCTGGAATATAAATGTCTAAAAATGTTTACGCATTTGGATTCCGTGAGGGGTATGGTGCGTTCATGTGAGATTTTATTTTTTGACACAAGTTAGTGGAATATGAGACTTAGTAAGAAAAAACAAAAACAAAAACAAACAAAAAATTTCCGCTAACTTGTGCCAAAAAAAATGTCTGAATGGAGCCTTACCAGGGAGGGGTGATCAATGACAGGGGGGTGATCACCCATATAGACTCCCTGATCACCCCCCTGTCATTGATCACCCCCCCTGTAAGGCTCCATTCAGACATCCGCATGATTTTTTACGGATCCATGGATACATGTATCGGATCCACAGAACGCATGCGGACGTCTGAATGGAGCCTTACAGGGGGGTTATCAATGACAGGGGGTGATCAGGGTAATCAGGGTGATCACCCCCCTGTCACTGATCACCCCCCCTGTAAGGCTCCATTCAGACATCCGCATGATTTTTTATGGATACATGTATCGGATCCACAGAACGCATGCGGACGTCTGAATGGAGCCTTACAGGGGGGTTATCAATGACAGGGGGTGATCAGGGTAATAACCCCCCTGTCACTGATCACCCCCCCTGTAAGGCTCCATTCAGACATCCGCATGATTTTTTACGGATCCATGGATAAATGTATCGGATCCACAAAACGCATGCGGACGTCTGAATGGAGCCTTACAGGGGGGTTATCAATGACAGGGGGTGATCAGGGTAATCAGGGTGATCACCCCCCTGTCACTGATCACCCCCCCTGTAAGGCTCCATTCAGATATCCGCATGATTTTTTACGGATCCATGGATACATGGATCGGATCCACAAAACGCATGCGGACGTCTGAATGGAGCCTTACAGGGGGGTTATCAATGACAGGGGTGATCAGGGTAATCACCCCCCTGTCACTGATCACCCCCCCTGTAAGGCTCCATTCAGACATCCGCATGATTTTTTACGGATCCATGGATACATGGATCGGATCCACAAAACGCATGCGGACGTCTGAATGGAGCCTTACAGGGGGGTTATCAATGATAGGGGGTGATCAGGGTAATCACCCCCCCTGTCACTGATCACCCCCCCTGTAAGGCTCCATTCAGACATCCGCATGATTTTTTACGGATCCATGGATACATGGATCGGATCCACAAAACGCATGCTGACGTCTGAATGGAGCCTTACAGGGGGTTATCAATGACAGGGGGGTGATCAGGGAGTGTATATGGGTGATCACCCGCCTGTCATTGATCACCCCCTGTAAGGCTCCATTCAGACGTCCGCATGTATTTTGCGGATCCGATCCATGTATCCATGGATCCGTAAAAATCATGCGGACGTCTGAATGGAGCCTTACAGGGGAGTGATCAATGACAGGGGGGTGATCAATGACAGGGGGTGATCAGGGAGTGTATATGGGTGATCACCCGCCTGTCATTGATCACCCCCCTGTAAGGCTCCATTCAGACGTCCGTATGATTTTTTACGGATACATGGATCGGATCCACAAAACGCATGCGGACGTCTGAATGGAGCCTTACAGGGGGGTTATCAATGACAGGGGGTGATCAGGGTAATCAGGGTGATCACCCCCCTGTCACTGATCACCCCCCCTGTAAGGCTCCATTCAGACATCCGCATGATTTTTTATGGATCCATGGATACATGGATCGGATCCACAAAACGCATGCAGACGTCTGAATGGAGCCTTACAGGGGGGTTCTCAATGACAGGGGTGATCAGGGTAATCAGGGTGATCACCCCCCTGTCACTGATCACCCCCCCTGTAAGGCTCCATTCAGACATCCGCATGATTTTTTACGGATCCATGGATACATGGATCGGATCCACAAAACGCATGCTGACGTCTGAATGGAGCCTTACAGGGGGGTTATCAATGACAGGGGGGTGATCAGGGAGTGTATATGGGTGATCACCCGCCTGTCATTGATCACCCCCCTGTAAGGCTCCATTCAGACGTCCGTATGCTTTTTGCGGATCCGATCCATGTATCCGTAAAAATCATACGGACGTCTGAACGGAGCCTGACAGGGGGTGATCAATGACAGGGCGGTGATCAATGACAGGGGGGTGATCAGGGAGTTTATATGGGGTGATCATGGGTGATCAGGGGTTTATAAGGGGCTAATAAGTGACGGGGGGGTGTAGTGTAGTGTAGTGTGGTGTTTGGTGCGACTGTACTGACCTACCTGAGTCCTCTGGTGGTCGATCCTAACAAAAGGGACCACCAGAGGACCAGGTAGGAGGTATATTAGACGCTGTTATGAAAACAGCGTCTAATATACCTGTTAGGGGTTAAAAAATTCGGATCTCCAGCCTGCCAGCGAGCGATCGCCGCTGGCAGGCTGGAGATCCACTCGCTTACCTTCCGTTCCTGTGAGCGCGCGCGCCTGTGTGCGCGCGTTCACAGGAAATCTCGGCTCACACGAGATGACGCCAATCGGCGTTAGCGTAGCCTGGGAGCGCCGCGGAGATGACGCCTTTCGGCGTTAGCTTAGCGGTAAGTGGTTAAAGGTGCCGCGTGGCTATTAACAACGAAAACCGATTAAACAGTGCGGTCTCCATTATGAAATGAAAGGCATCTGCGGGCTAATTGGCTGTGCAGATCTTCACCGTAGCACAATTGCTCTGTGTGGCCGTACACAAAGGCAGAGTGGTCTGGGTATACCTGATTTATAGCAATTTGTGACAAATTAATTCAGAACAAATTTAATTTCTTGGCAAACTTCAGCAAAGTTGCTGGATTGAATTTTTCAAAACTTCTCTCATCTCTAATTGCAGTAATGCAGGCCGCGTGCCTTTATTCCCTCAAATGTGATATCTCAGAAGACGTTCATACATAGCAATGAGCCTGAGCCTGTACTCAGCTTCCAGGCTCATTATTTGTATATTACAGTTGAAGCCAACAGGTGACAGTCCTGAACTGTAATATAGGGATTTCTGTATAGAATAATGGAGCAAATTACATTATTCTATACAAATTGCAATCTGATGGTTGCTGGTTGGGTTTCATTCCACAACAAAAAGTTTAAAATATATATATATACAAACCGGATTCCCAAAAAGTTGGGACACTATACAAATCGTGAATAAATACTGAATGCAATGATGTGGAGGTGCCAACTTCTAATATTTTATTCAGAATAGAACATAAATCACGGAACAAAAGTTTAAACTGAGAAAATGTACCATTTTAAGGGAAAAAATATGTTGAATCAGAATTTCATGGTGTCAACAAATCCCCAAAAAGTTGGGACAAGGCCAATTTCACCACTGTGTGGCATCTCCCCTTCTTCTTACAACACTCAACAGACGTCTGGGGACCGAGGAGACCAGTTTCTCAAGTTTAGAAATAGGAATGCTCTCCCATTCTTGTCTAATACAGGCCTCTAACTGTTCAATCGTCTTGGGCCTTCTTTGTTGCACCTTCCTCTTTATGATGCGCCAAATGTTCTCTATAGGTGAAAGATCTGGACTGCAGACTGGCCATTTCAGTACCCGGATCCTTCTCCTACGCAGCCATGATGTTGTGATTGATGCAGAATGTGGTCTGGCATTATCTTGTTGAAAAATGCAGGGTCTTCCCTGAAAGAGATGACGTCTGGATGGGAGCATATGTTGTTCTAGAACCTGAATATATTTTTCTGCATTGATGGTGCCTTTCCAGACATGCAAGCTGCCCATGCCACACGCACTCATCCAACCCCATACAAGCAAAGATGCAGGCTTCTGAACTGAGCATTGATAACAACTTGGTTGTCCTTGTCCTCTTTGGTCCGGATGACATGGCGTCCCAGATTTTCAGATGCTCCACTATCTTTCTGCGCAACATTGTGGGAATTGGTGATCCTCTACCCATCTCGGCTTCTGAGAGACACTGCCACTCTGAGAAGCTCTTTTTATACCCAATCATGTTGCCAATTGACCTAATTAGTGTTAATTGGTCTTCCAGCTCTTCGTTATGCCCAAATTTCCATTTTTTTTTTTTATTGCTACTTGTCCCAACTTTTTGGGGATTTGTTGACACCGTGAAATTTTGAATCAACGTATTTTTCCTTTAAAATGATACATTTACTCGGATTAAACGTTTGATCTGTCATCTATGTTCTATTACAAATAAAATATTGACATTTGCCATCTCCACATCATTGCATTCAGTTTTTATTCACGATTTGTATAGTGTCCCAACTTTTTTGGAATCCGGTTTGTATAAAAATTCTAATCACCCCTTTATTCCCCAAAATCAAAATAAATAAACAATTAAAAAAATAACATCATGGGCATCACCATGTGCGAAAAAGCCCATACTATTAAGATTTAAAAATATAACATATCCTATACGGTGAGTGGTGTAATGGAAAAAATAAATAAATGACAGATTCACAATTTTTTCCATCACTTTACTTCCCAAAAAAATGAATAAGTAGCGATCAAAAAGACATGCACGCCCCAAAAGAGTATTAGCAAAAACTATAGGTCGTCCACCCAAAAATTAGCCCTTACACATCTCCGTAGACATAACAATAAAAAAATGTATGGGGTCCGAATGCGGCGATGAAAATAAATTTTTCCAAAGTGTATTTTCCCCCCAGTATTAAAACGCAAGAAAAACTATACATATGTGGTATTGCCATAATTGTACTGACCTGCAGAATGAAAAGCACAAGTCAGTTCTACCGCATAGTGAACGCTTTAAAAACAAAACCCATAAAACTGTGGCGGAAATGTGTTTTGTTTCAAATTCCACCCCATTTGGAATTTGTTTCCTACTTACTAATACATTGTATGCAATATTAAAAGGTGACATTAGAAAGTACAATTTGTACCACAAAAATCAAGCCCTCATATGGCTATATGAATGGAAAAATAAAAAAGTTATTGCTCCGGGAATGCAGGTAGCATAAAAACTAAAAATGAAAAGGTAAATCTCTGCATCAGGAAATGGTTAAACTCGTCATTGTTTAAGTGATTGCAAGACATTCCGTGTTTCCATATCCCCAACCATTTTGAACCTTCTTAAAGTGACCGCTACCATTGAGAATATGACAACACATACCAAGTTTTAGAAATATGTTTTCCATTTTTCAATGTAGTAAAACATGATTGCCATAACATTTTAATTTTTCCATTCACATAGAGGTATTAGGGTTTGTTTTTTGCAGAACTTTCTAATGGCACCATTTAACCACCTCAGCCCCCCTAGGTTAAACCCCCTTAATGACCAGACCACTTTTTACAATTCTGCACTACACTACTTTCACGGTTTGCTGCTCGGTCATACAACTTACCACCCAAATGAATTTTACCTCCTTTTCTTCTCACTAATAGAGCTTTCATTTGGTGGTATTTCATTGCTGCTGACATTTTAACTTTTTTTTGATATTAATCAAAAATGACCGAAATTTTTTCACTTTCTGTTGTAAAATTTTTCTAATAAAACTACATTTCATTTTTCTCTAAATTTATAGTTCTACATGTCTTTGAATTAAAAAAAATGTAATAAGTGTATATTTATTGGTTTGGGTAAAAGTTATAGCGTTTACAAAATCGGTGGAAAAAAATTAATTTACGCACTTTGACTTTCTGAGCACCTGTCATGTTTCCTGAGGTTCTACAATGCCCAGACAGTAGAAACACCCCACAAATGACCCAATTTCGGAAAGTAGACACCCTAAGGTATTGGCTGATGGGCATAGTGAGTTCATGGAAGTTTTTATTTTTGTCACAAGTTAGTGGAAAATTATTATTATTTTTATTTCTTACAAAGTCTCATATTCCACTAACTTGGCAAAAAATTAAATTTTACATGAACTCACCATACCCCTCACGGAATACCTTGGGGTGTCTTCTTTCCAAAATGGGGTCACATGTTGGGTATTTATACTGCACTTGCATTTTAGGGGCCCTAAAGCGTGAGAAGTAGTTTGGAATCCAAATGCGTAAAAATGCCGTTTGAAATCCTAAAAGTACTCATTGGAATTTGGGCCCCTTTGCGCACCTAGGCTGCAAAAAAGTGTCACACATGGGGTATCGCCGTACTCAGAAAAAGTAGGGCAATGTGTTTTGGGGTGTATTTTTACATATACCCATGCTGGGTGAGATAAATATCTCTGTAAAAGACAACTTTTCCCTTTTTTTTTATACAAAGTTGTCAATTTACAGAGATATTTCTCTCACCCAGCATGGGTATATGTAAAAATACACCCCAAACCACATTGCCCTACTTCTTCTGAGTATGGCGATACCACATGTGTGACACTGTTTTGCAGCCTAGGTGCGCAAAGGGGCCCAAATTCCAATGAGTACCTTTTAGACATTTGGATTCCAAACTACTTCTCACGCTTTAGGGCCCCTAAAATGCCAGGGCAGTATAAACAGCCACAAGTGACCCCATTTTGGAAAGAAGACACCCCAAGGTATTCTGTGAGGGGCATGGCAAGTTTTTTTTGGCACAAGTTAGCAGAAAATGATTATTTATTTTTTTCTTACAAAGTCTCATATTTCACTAACTTGTGACAATTTTTTTTTTTTACATGAACTTGCCATGCCCCTCACAGAATACCCTGGGGTGTCTTCTTTCCAAAATGGTGTCACATGTAGGGTATTTATACTGCCCTGGCATTTTAGGGGCCCTAAAGCGTGAGAAGAAGTCTGGAATCCAAATGTCTAAAAATGCCTTCCTAAAAGGTACTCATTGGAATTTGGGCCCCTTTGCGCACCTAGGTTGCAAAAAAGTGTCACAAATGTGGTATCACCATACTCAGAAGAAGTAGGGCAATGTGTTTTGGGGTGTATTTTTACATATACCCATATTGTGTGTGAGAAATATCTCTGTAAATGACAACTTTTTACATTTTTTTATACAAAGTTGTCAATTTACTTAGATATTTATCTCACCCAGCATGGGTATGTAGCGGACAGAGGAGGGAGAGACTGCAAAACAGGATTCAAGTACAGTACAGCGGACAAGAAGACTGAAGCAAAAACCGTCTTTATTAAAAAGCAAAATGAAACTGCAGGAAAACCTGAGTAACAATACAGTACCACCGCACCAGAGGCACAATGGGTCAATGACAGGAATGGTATGACAGGAACAGGTGAACATAACACAACAACAGTGGTAATGAGATTTTGCATATACACAGAATAAGCTAAACAGCAAACAGTCAGCTTGCAGGTTACTCTCACTACCAATTTCCTATCTAGCCCTGCTACCCAGGGGACACTTCTACAGCACACTGACTAAGTCCCTGACTCTATAACCTATCACAGGAAAGCATCGGTGCCACTCACAGTTCTGCAGATTCTCTAGATCCAATAAGATGCAGTCTGGCTCCAGGTCCGGTCGCTTGCTTGTCTGTCTTTCTCTCTCTGGTCACAACAGATGCAGCTCTCCACCTGTGATAGGAAGGATCCATCTGGTCTCTACACATGGTCCCACTTCTATGGAACACACAGTGAAGTCCTCTGTGTGCAGCTCCACAGCTGTCAGGAAGATCTCAGCTAATATAGCCTCCTGCTGCTGCAGTCTTTTACTGTTATCTCACAGCAGTCCATCTCTCCTTGTTATCTCAGCCAGGTCCCAGCAATTTCTGGAACAGCCCAGGAAAAAATTCTTAACTCTTTCTCAGCCTCTGGCCAGCACAACTCAGGTTCCTGTTTAGTCACAGTGGCCTCTGGTGGCCGGAGGGAAACACGACAGTCTGCATAGATATAAATGCTGGAAATACTGCTGGTTGATTCAGGGCTGCCTCTTACAGGTATATGTAAAAATACACCCCAAACCACATTGCCCTACTTCTCCTGAGTACGGCGATACCACATGTGTGACACTTTTTTGCATCCAAGATGCACAAAGGGGCCCAAATTCCAATGAGTACCTACCTTTAGGATTTCACAGGGCATTTTTACGCATTTGGATTCCATGAGGGGTATGGTGAGTTCATGTAAGATTTAATTTTTTGTCACAAGTTAGTGGAATATGAGACTTTGTAAGCAAAAACAAAAAAAAATCTATTTCCACTAACTTGTGCCAAAAAAAAATCTTCTATGAACCTGCCATGCCCCTCAAAAGTGATCTTTATAGCGCCGCAGCGATTTTACGGTGTTTTTGCAGTGATCAGAAAAAAAAAATCTGTCACTGCGGTGGGGCAGACTGAACGCAAGTGTGCGCACAAGATCAGGCCTGATCGGGCGAACACTGCGTTTTTTGTAGAGCCTATAGAACATGTCCTATAGGCATTTTCTATATAGTTCTGGCAATGTGCGGATCCGCGAAATGCGGAAAGCACATTGCCGGTGTCCATGTTTTGCGGATCCGCGGATCCGCAAAACACATACAGACGTCTTAATGGAGCCTTACAAGGGGGTGATCAATGACAGGGGGGTGATCAGGGAGTCTATATGGGGTGATCAGGGGGTTAATAAGGGGTTAATAAGTGACAGGGGGGGTGTAGTGTAGTGTGGTGATTGGTGCTACTTACAGAGCTGCCTGTGTCCTCTGGTGGTCGATCCAAGCAAAAGGGACCACCAGAGGACCAGGTAGCAGATATATTAGACGCTGGTAACAAAACAGCGTCTAATATACCTTTTTGGGGTGAAAAAAATCGCATCTACAGCCTGCCAGCGAATGATCGCTGCTGGCAGGCTGTAGATCAACTTCTCAGCTTAGCGTTGCTCTCGCGAGATGACGCACCGATGCGTCTAGGAGCAATAACCCGGCCGCCCGCAGGACGCATCCCTGCTTTAGGCGGTCAGGAGGAGGTTAATATTGCATACAATGTAGTGACAAGCTGGGAAAAAAAATCTAAATCAGGTGGAATTCTTTTCTTGGTTTATGGGTTTCATTTTTACAGTATTTAATATGAGGTAAGGATGAGTGAACTGGTCCTACTGGTTTGGGATTCAGTCCGAATTTCTCATACGGTTTGGATTCAGTGGAACCCAGTTTTTTGTGATTTATTTTGGGCGAACCAACGAGAAAGAGTGAGAGTCTATTACACAAATGTGTGCTTCTCAACAAAATATATATTAAGCGGTTTTATTTATCATTATGAAGATTGTGTCGGAGCTGTGGATGGCAAACATATACAGATTGTAAAACCTTCCGGAAGTAGCTCCGAATTTTTTAACTACAAAAAATATTTCTCAATTAATTTGATGGCCATTGTGGATGCTGATTATCGGTTTGTCACTGTTGACATTAAAGCTTATGGGCGGACAAATGACTCAATTGCTTTCAAAAATTCAGCAATGGGACGCCTCCTGTATTCAAAGGACTTTGGATTGCCACCTCCGAGACCTTTGCCAGGTGCTCATAGACATCCAATGCCATTTGTGGTAGTAGGGGATGAGGGGTTTCAAATGTGCGAGAACCTAATAAATACGTACTCTAGCCATGACTTGAACACTACAAAGCGCATGTTTAACTACAGACTATTAAATAAATATGTTGTCTGCACACCTTGGATCCAGTGTGGGTGCCTGTGAGAGTGGTTTAGACAATATAAAGTTAATCCACGGCACTCCAAAAGATTTGTGCAAAATACATTTTCACATTTAATTCTTTTTTTTTTTTAGATTATCATTTATATACATCCAGAGTAGTTCATTTATACATCATAAGTATTTAGCCACATGAGACAAAAATTCCCGGACGTTTCAGTCATTACGACCTTCTTCAACGGGGTCTAGAAAAATATATAATGTATATACAATGTGGTCACAGAAGATTTAGAGTATATCAGATATTCTGCTAATATTAGAAAAGTGAGTGAAGAGAGAAGGAGTTAGAAGGAAATAGGTCCTAATAGAGGTAAAGGAGAAGGGGAAGGGAAATCACAGGGTAAGAATCATAAAGCGATAGCCCTAGTTGCAGTGATATAGGAGAAATAATATAATTGGTGTCAAAGATTAAGAATCTGGAGACCTGGGTTAGATTATCCTATTGTATCATATCAGGTATCGATTTATGCATGTATCCTGGACAGATTCCGTTGCTGACTATAGGTCTGGTGATGCGCTCTTTTAAGGCTGTGAGCCGTGTTGGAGGGCGCAGAGTAATGACGTAATCACGTCCGGCGCCTTTCAAGAGCAAACGCACGCGCTGGGACTGATGGGGCGGAAGTCGGTGGCTCATGCAAGTGTCATGACGTACAATCGTGCTAGCGCATGTGCACTCTATATCCCGGTGTGGTGTGGGCAAGAGGGCAGGGAGATGCAAGAAGAGGAAGAAGGGGGCGGAGGGGCCAATCAGTATGTATACTTGGGAACTAATTAGAAAAAGGGGAAGAATAAGAATAATTACGATTCGGCCAGATGGGGGAGTGATTATCAATGGGTATGGTGTTGGTGTATGTGTAGAAGGGTATATAAGCGAAGATACGCAATATAGTAAGAAAATAAGATAAGCATATGCATATTGTCCTGTGTTTCATGGGTCAGTGTAGTAAAGATTAGCACAATATTGCAGTATGAATACACAGATATATACAGAAAAAGAGTAATATAATTAGAGAATAATGAGCAAAACGAGATATAATTAATGATTAACAATTGATAATTGGTTAATATTAATAATTGGTTAATATTAGTGAACAGGAATCTGGGAAAAACTGCTAGCATGGGATGAGAGGGAAGGACGGGAAAAGGGGGGGAGGGAATGGGAAGGGAAGGGAGAGAAAAGGGGTGGGGGGGTTTCTCACCCATGTTCGCCTAGTCCCCATCAACGAGCCTAAAACAGAGAAAAAAAGAGTAAGTTATAATCATGATAATATGCGGAAATCACATTCCCTATTTAGACCTTTTGGTTCCAGTGTGTCCAGTTTATAAATCCAATATGATTCCCGTTGTTGTAATAGCGAGATCCTGTTACCCCCGCGTCTTGGTTGGTGCCCCTGTTCAATGACTTGAAACAGAAGTTGAGAGATTTGATGTTTATGTCTTTCAAACTGTGCCGGTAGCGGTAAAAGGAGTTGCTTAGTCCGTATTGTGGATATGTGTTTACAAATGCGATCACGGATGTGTTGAGTAGTTTCCCCGACGTAAACTAGGCCGAACGGACATTTGATCAAATAAACGACAAAAGATGACTCGCATGAGAAAAATTCATTGATATGAAACCGTTTACCTGTACGTGGATGTGTGATCAAGTCACCTTTCAAGATGTTGAAGCATTGGGCACAATGCAAGCATGGAAAGGTTCCATATTTAGGGTTTGTCAAGAAATGTTGTTTGGGGATCTTTTGGATCCCTCCAAAGTCTGCATGGATGAGTTTGTCTCTTATGTTGGGACCTCGTTGGTAGCACGTGCGTAGGGGGTTTTCAAATTCTTTGACTGATGGATATGCATTTTGTAAAATGGACCAGTTCTGGCGCACTATACTATGTATCTTGGACATGAGAGGATGGTATGTGGTTATGCAAGGGATGTGCGGCGCATCTATCTTGGGTATTGTAGGTAGTTGTTTACTTTTCTGTTTCGTTAGATGGGGTGGATAGCCCCTGTTTATGAATTTTTTGCTAATTTCAGAAATTCTCAGTGCACGTGTTGCTGACTCTGAGACGATTTGTTCAACTCTGGTGATTTGTGATAGTGGGATCGCCCTTTTGGTGGTATAGGAATGACAGCTAGAGTAGTGGAGTAAGCTGTTCCTGTCAGTGGGTTTTGTGTACAGGTCGAATTGAAGCTGATTTCTGGTGTCCTTTCGTACCAGTGTTACTAGAAAGCTAAGTTTTTTATTGTCAATGTGTATAGTCAAACCCAATTCCGGATATATGTTGTTGAGATCATTGTAGAAAGATTCTAGGTGGATTTTGGGTCCATCCCATATGAGGAAAATGTTGTCTATAAATCGTAACCACACCTTCGCGTGATGTTGGTATAAAGGGTGAGTGTATACAAATTTGATTTCAAAATCAGTCATGTAGGTATTACCGTACGGCGGCGCCATATTGGCCCCCATCGTGGTCCCGCGCTTTTGTATGTAATATTGATCACCAAATAAGAAATGATTCTCTTTGAGAACAAGTGACAGAAGTTGTATGCAAAATTCCTGTTCTGCTGCAGATAATTTTGAATGTAATGTTAGGAGTGATTTGGTTGCTTCAACACCTTTCTCATGTGAAATAGAGGTATAAAGACTATTTACGTCCATGGTTGCAAGTAAGGTATCTGATGTTACTGTAACGTTCTATCACGATCGGCGTAACTGTCACATACGTGATACGGAGGGAGGAAAAGAGGGAGGCCCTGCCCTAGTGAGAGGGAAGGTGGTGACCCCTGACTCACCTTGCGTCTGGCACCTGGCTGCCCTGTCGTCCCTAGACGGGTTCCTCACCCGTACGCCGATCACGTGCCTAAAACCCTGGCTTTCCCTAGGATGAGCCCTAGATAGTGAACAGGGCGGTGGGAACACTAGTCCGCACCACTAGCTCTAAAGGAAAACACCAAGGGGAGGACAGACAATACAAACTAAACATATAATCCCAGGTGGGCAACAACAGGAGACAACAAAAGCCCAACAGGGATCCGGAGGGTAGCACTCTGGAACAACAACCAGATTCTCAGCTCCAGTGGGTCAGTATAGATGTCCAGGCAGGAAGATCTATAACTGGCAACAAGAGAAGTGTGAGAGGAGAATATAAGGAGTTTGGGAGTGGCAGACAAGAAACAGCTGAGGAGGAGAAGCTACGGATCCCTGAGTGAGACAAAAAGGATAGCAAGGCAAACACAGAAAACAAACACTAAGAAACACCGTGATCTTTAGACATAGAGCGCGCAGCCACCCGCTGCGACTTCCTGACCCCGGGTATAACGGAGTCAGACGTGGCTCTTGACACCCTCGTGACAGTACCCCCCCTTTCACGAGGGGCCTCCGGACACTCAGGACCAGGTCTCTCCGGATGAGAGACATGGAAAGCCTGAATCAACCTGTTGGCGTTTACCTCTGACGCTGGAACCCACATTCTTTCCTCGGGACCGTAACCCCTCCAATGCACCAGATACTGAAGAGAGCGACGGACCCGACGAGAATCAACAATTCTGGATATTTGAAACTCCAGATTACCATCCACAACAACAGGAGGAGGTGGCAGCGGTGATGGTTCTAGAGGTGGAACATACTTCTTGAGCAACGACTTATGGAAGACGTTATGGATCTTAAAAGTCTGAGGTAGCTCCAGGCGAAAAGCCACAGGCTTAATGACGGCTACAATTTTATAAGGACCAATGAACCTAGGACCCAGTTTCCAAGAGGGAACCTTCAACTTAATATTCCTAGTAGACAACCACACATAGTCATTCACTCCTAGGTCCGGACCTGGCGACCGTTTCTTATCGGCCATGCATTTGTATTTACCACTCATATTTTTCAAGTTAGCTTGCACCTTCTGCCATACCGATGAAAGAGATGAAGAAAACCGTTCCTCTTCGGGAACCCCAGAAGACCCCCCCTCTTTGAAAGTACAAAATTGGGGATGAAAACCGTATGCACCAAGAAATGGTGACTTGCCAGTGGATTCCTGACGGCGATTATTTATGGCAAACTCGGCTAACGGTAAATATGATGACCACACCTCTTGGTTTTCAGACGCAAAACACCTTAAATATGTTTCTAGGTTTTGGTTGGTACGCTCAGTCTGTCCGTTCGACTGAGGATGGAAAGCTGAGGAAAAGGATAAGTGTACCCCTAAACGGGTACAAAAAGCTTTCCAAAACTTAGAAATAAACTGGGTTCCCCGATCCGAAACCACATCGGAAGGGACCCCGTGAAGCTTCACGATTTCACTGATAAACACCTGAGCAAGAGTCTTAGCATTAGGAAGTGCGGGTAGCGCAATAAAGTGTACCATTTTGCTAAACCTGTCTACTACTACCAAGATAACTGTTTTACCCGCAGACAAAGGTAAGTCAGTGATGAAATCCATTGATAGATGTGTCCATGGTCTATTGGGGATGAAAAGTGGCAATAAAGACCCTGCTGGACGTGTATGAGAGACTTTCGCGCGTGCACAAGTAGAACAAGTAGACACAAAATCTATTACATCCTGACGCAACCTTGGCCACCAAAAACGACGAGACAATAGCTCCAAGGTTGCTTTACTACCCGGGTGCCCAGCAAGTGCCGAATTATGATGTTCCTTCAATAACTCAAGACGCAGGTTTAACGGTACAAACAATTTCTCTGAGGGGCAAGAGGCCGGGGCGTCCCCCTGGGCCTCTAACACCTTTCCCTCTAGAACAGAGTGTACAGCAGAGACAACCACTCCTCTTTGTAAAATAGGTACCGGATCACTAACATTACCCCCTCCAGGGAAACTACGAGACAATGCGTCTGCCTTGGTATTTTTTGCCCCAGGACGATAGATGATTACAAAGTTAAATCTGGTAAAGAATAGCGACCACCTAGCTTGTCTAGGGGTGAGACGCTTAGCCGATTCTAGGTACAGAAGGTTTTTGTGATCCGTAATTACCGTGACGGGGTGGATTGCTCCCTCTAAGAAGTGACGCCACTCTTCAAACGCCAGTTTAATCGCCAACAGTTCCCTATTTCCAATATCATAGTTCTTTTCTGCTGCAGATAATTTTTTGGAAAAGAAAGCGCAAGGACGCCATTTGCCAGGAGACGGACCCTGAGACAATACAGCCCCCACTCCCACCTCCGACGCATCAACTTCAACAATAAAAGGCTGGGAGACATCAGGTTGAATTAGAACAGGTGCCGAGGTAAATCTCTCTTTTAGAGAGGAAAATGCAATTTTAGCGGCGTCAGACCATTTAGAAAAATCAGTCCCCTTCCTAGTCATGTCAGTAAGGGGTTTAACGATCACTGAATAATTTTTAATAAACTTTCTGTAGAAATTTGCGAAACCCAAAAACCGTTGTAGAGCTTTAAGGTTCTCAGGAAGATCCCAATCTAAAATTGCCTGGACCTTCCCAGGATCCATACGGAAACCTGAAGCAGATAATAGATATCCCAGGAATTGTATTTCCTGAACGGCGAAGACACATTTTTCAATTTTCGCATATAATTTATTCGTCCGTAGGACCTGCAGTACTTGCCTGACATGTATTTCATGTGTTTTCAGATCAGCCGAATAAATTAAGATATCATCTAGGTATATGACTACAAACCTGCCGATGAGATGACTAAAAATATCATTAACGAAATGTTGGAAGACAGCAGGGGCATTGGTCAGACCGAAAGGCATGACTAAATTTTCGTAATGCCCCTCAGGGGTGTTAAAAGCTGTCTTCCACTCATCCCCTTCCTTGATACGAATCAGATTGTAGGCCACCCTAAGATCAAGTTTGGAGAACCACCTAGCACCCGCAATCTGATTAAAAAGGTCAGGAATGAGAGGAAGAGGGTATGGGTCTCGGACGGTTATCCGGTTTAGCTCACGGAAATCTAGGCAAGGACGCAGGCCCCCATCTTTCTTTTTAACAAAGAAAAACCCTGCAGCCACGGGTAAAGAAGAGGGTCTGATGTGTCCCTTGGCCAGACTCTCGGAGATATAATCTTTCATGGCTTGTCTCTCGGGACCCGAAAGATTATACAACCTGGACTTAACTGGTTAACTGGTAATTTTGCACCGGGAATCAGGTTAACCGGGCAATCATAAGGACGATGAGGTGGTAGCTTCTGACAACCCTTTTCAGAAAAAACGTCCTCAAAGTCCGAAATAAATGTAGGTAGGGAAGCTATGGAGGCGATTAAGCAATTGTTATTTAAGCAATTCTCTCTGCAATGCTCACTCCACTCCAATATCTCCCTGGCCTGCCAATCCACCACTGGATTGTGCGCTACCAACCAGGGAAGACCCAATACCACAGGAGAGGGAAGGCCCTCCAGAACGTAACATGAAAGACGCTCCTTATGGTGGTCCCCTACCCGAAGATGTAAGTTATGGACAACGTGAGTGAGGTTTCTCTGAGACAGAGGAGCAGAGTCAATAGCGAATATGGGAATGGGTCTCTGCAGCGTACAGAGAGACAAACCCATAGTGCGGGCAAAATGGGCATCTATCAAATTTACCCCTGCACCACTGTCTAGAAAAAAAGAAATAGACTCCGTCTTAACACCAAAAACAATAACCGCTGGCAACACAAATTGAGATGTTCGTATGGAGGAAACGTATACCCCACGGCTGACATCCTCCGCACAGCCTGGGGTTAGTAGTTTTCCGACGGTCTTTTGTTTTTGGGAAAGGAGGGACAGACATTAATGAAATGACCCTTCCCCCCACAGAAAAAACAAGCCCCCCACCTACGGCGAACCTCAGGAGGACGGACCTGACGAGAAGTTCCTCCTAGCTGCATAGGCTCATCCAAGTCCGTACAGACTAACTGCTGCTTGGGAGAGGTTACCGATTGCTCAGGAATTTTCGATCTCTCCCTAAGACGTCTATCTATCCTGATAGAGAGGGACATAACAGCATCAAGGGAAAGGGGGGTCTCATACAGCGCCAGCGCATCCTTAACCCTTTCAGATAACCCAGAGCAGAACTGACTCCTGAGAGCCGGGTCGTTCCACTGAGTATCCGTAGCCCACCTGCGGAACTCTGAGCAATATTCCTCTGCTGGCCGATCTCCCTGTAGGAGTCTCCGTAACTTCGACTCAGCCAGGGCGACACGGTCAGGGTCATCATATATGAGACCCAAAGCCCCAAAAAATCCCTCCACTGACCGGAGAGCCTGGGAACCAGGGGGTAACGAGAACGCCCAGGATTGCGGGTCCCCCTGAAGCAGGGAAATAACAATCCCCACCCGCTGTTCTTCATTACCTGAGGAGTAAGGGCGCAGCTTAAAATATAATTTGCAGGCCTCACGGAACAACACAAATTTGTCCCTTCCCCCAGAGAATCTGTCAGGAAGAACAACCTTGGGTTCTGTAACAACCTGGTTACCCATAGCAACCGCTGGGCTTACGGTCTGCTGCATTTGCTGCTGCTGTTGGAGGACAGACGCCTTCAATCCTGCCACCTCCAAAGACAGGCCTTGAAGCTGTTTTGCCAAATCAGCAATAGGATCCATATTGGATTCTAAGTAGAGAAAAAAAAATATGAAATATATATATATTTTTTTTTTTCTCAAAAAAAAATAAGGGCCAGTTATAATATCACGATCGGCGTAACTGTCACATACGTGACACGGAGGGAGGAAAAGAGGGAGGCCCTGCCCTAGTGAGAGGGAAGGTGGTGACCCCTGACTCACCTTGCGTCTGGCACCTGGCTGCCCTGTCGTCCCTAGACGGGTTCCTCACCCGTACGCCGATCACGTGCCTAAAACCCTGGCTTTCCCTAGGATGAGCCCTAGATAGTGAACAGGGCGGTGGGAACACTAGTCCGCACCACTAGCTCTAAAGGAAAACACCAAGGGGAGGACAGACAATACAAACTAAACATATAATCCCAGGTGGGCAACAACAGGAGACAACAAAAGCCCAACAGGGATCCGGAGGGTAGCACTCTGGAACAACAACCAGATTCTCAGCTCCAGTGGGTCAGTATAGATGTCCAGGCAGGAAGCTCTATAACTGGCAACAAGAGAAGTGTGAGAGGAGAATATAAGGAGTTTGGGAGTGGCAGACAAGAAACAGCTGAGGAGGAGAAGCTACGGATCCCTGAGTGAGACAAAAAGGATAGCAAGGCAAACACAGAAAACAAACACTAAGAAACACAGTGATCTTTAGACATAGAGCGCGCAGCCACCCGCTGCGACTTCCTGACCCCGGGTATAACGGAGTCAGACGTGGCTCTTGACACCCTCGTGACACGTTCTAAAGTTTGGTGATAAAGTCATTGGTATCCAGAATAAATGACTGTGAGGTTCTAGTGAGTGGTGTTAGTATGCGGTCTAGAAAGATTGATAAGGGTGATAGGATTGAGTCAGTGGATGCTACAATCGGTCGTCCTGGAGGGTTCTGTAAATTTTTGTGGATTTTTGGGAGTATATAAAAGACAGGAATAATAGGATGTTGCTTAGTGAGAAAGGTTACTGTGTTGTCATCGATTATATTGGTGGATTTGTAATGGTCAAGTACTTCACGAATTTTGAGTGCAATGGCCGATCTTGGATTTGATTGTAGAGGCTCGTATGTTTGTTTGTCCACTAATTGTGACATCACTTCATTAAGGTACATGGACTTATCCATCACAATAGCGCCACATTTGTCCGCTGGTTTATAAATGATCTCTTTATGTGTCTGAAGGGAGTTGATTACTACAATTTATTCAGGGGACAGGTTGTTTGTGTGGCGGAATTTGCCTTGATGGTGCATGTTTAGGACTTCTTGAATGGATTTTTGTGTGAATGTGATGTAGGTCTCAGCAGGATATATAGAGTGAGCATGCGCCTGCACGATTGTACGTCATGACGCTTGCATGAGCCGCCAACTTCCTCCCCGTCAGTCCCAGCGCGTGCATTCACTCTTGAGAGGCGCCAGACGTGATTACGTCATTACTCTGCGCCCTCCAACCCGGCTCACAGCCTTAAAAGAGTGCACTGATTCGCCTGCATGCCACATCCAGCGCCTGCCTCTCTACTCTGCCACAAGATAATTTCTAATTTTTAACATCACCAGACCTATAGTCAGCAACGGAATCTGTCCAGGATACATGCATAAATCGATACCTGATATGATACAATAGGATAACCTAACCCAGGTCTCCAGATTCTTAATCTTTGACACCAATTATATTATTTCTCCTATATCACTGCAACTAGGGCTATCGCTTTATGATTCTTACCCTGTGATTTCCCTTCCCCTTCTCCTTTACCTCTATTAGGACCTATTTCCTTCTAACTCCTTCTCTCTTCACTCACTGTTCTAATATTAGCAGAATATCTGATATACTCTAAATCTTCTGTGACCACATTGTATATACATTATATATTTTTCTAGACCCGGTTGAAGAAGGTCGTAATGACCGAAACGTCCGGGAATTTTTGTCTCATGTGGCTAAATACTTATGATGTATAAATAAACTACTCTGGATGTATACAAATGATAATCTGCAAAAAAAGAATTAAATGTGAAAATGTATTTTGCACAAATCTTTTGGAGTGCCGTGGATTAACTTTATATTTTAACTACAGACTGACATGAGCTAGACTGGTGGAGTGGCATTTTAGTTGCCAAATTGCGTATTCTTACCAAAGCCATTAATCTTAAGGTGGAAACCATAGACAATATAGTCAAGGCTTGTGTAGTTCTACACAACTATCTTTTATCTGAGGAACCACTGCACTTGGACCCACAAGAGGTTTATTGCACACTCATTAGGCTGCAACATTTGTCATATCAGTCAACCCTACCCGTCGCCCGAATAAGGGACAGTTTCGCCGATTACTTTGTTTCTGAAGCGGGCAGGATAATGTTTAATTGTTTAAACTGTTTTCCCCCTTTATTAAATCAAAAATTATTTATTTTTATACACCTGTTGTCTTCTTCTTTTTTTTAACTCAGCCCCAAGAATGGTTCTGCTACACTGCTGATATATTTTATTTGACAACATCTCACAATATGCCTTGTTATGAGAAATAATGCTTGTTAAAGGGCTTATTCGGGTTCAAAGCTGAACCCGGCTATAGCCATATTTTGAACCAAACTACCCTACTGAATCTCGCAGGGCATAGGCATTTTATGGAGATTTGTTGATGTACTTGGGTATCCATAGCGCTGCCAGGCGGGGACTTGCGTTCATCAGTGAGTCCCGTGGCATCACCAGCACTATTGGGCCATCTGTAGCCTTGCCATAGCCTTTAAAACGGCTAGGACAGCGCTAAAGCCTGCCCATTAGAAACGGTGACATCACAAAACATACTGTTTGGCGGAATCCTCCGCTTAGCAGTGTGTTATCGTCAGCTCTTGTTTTGCCCGATCCTGCGCAGGGCAAGGGAGAGCATTGGAGCTTGAACTGCTCCATTGTTAACATCTGTGTGGTTGGCTGGGTGCAATTTATGTGTAGGTCCAGCTTCGGCTCTGTACCCAGACAACACCTTTAACAGCATCATGTCCCTTGTGTCATGTGAATTTGCACAAGATTGATTGATGAACAAGCATTGCTTAGTCATGTGCCAATCAGCAGGAATATGATAATTAAGGAGCTTTAAAGAAAGCCCGTTATTGATCGTGCAACATCAAAGGTTCAGCCATCTTTGGAACTACCGGCGTTCAGAAAATGAAACTTCCTGAAATCAATTTTAAATTTTATGAGCGTTATAATAAATGCAAATTAGTGTGTTGCTGGGAGTTCTAGCTGGAGTGGCCAAAGTTGATGATGTACCAGAAAATAAAAAACACACACACACTAAAGTCAAAATATTTATTTAACAAAAATATCAAAAAGCATTTCTGAATTAGAAAAATAAATGTTAACAAAATAATAAAATAAATTATACATTTTTAAAACATGGAGGGGATGTGGACCATTGCGGGGTGGAGTGTCTTTGGCCGGCAGCGCTAGCCTCCCTGTATTCAGTGGTGGGATAAAAACGATGAGCCGCAGGAAAAGATGCAGGTTGGATTTGAGGGACGTGGAGAGAGGATTGGTCGGAACTAGAATGTTCCAGAGCATGTTCGAAGAGGGAGTTTGGAAAGAAGTGGGAGCGACATAGTGAGGAGGAGAAGGAGTAGAAGAAAAAGAAGGAAGATGGAACATATGCTTGGGGGGGTGGGAATAGGATGGTGGTTGGGAAAGGGATGGATGGTGGGAATGGGATGGTTGCTGGAAAGGGGATGGGTGAAAGGAGTGGGAGGGGGTTGGTGTGGGACAGATACGGTGCAAAATTTCCCATGACCCGTTCTTCACCAAATTTTGAAACTCATGAACCTGCTCGGGTGCCATTTGGTCCATCCTGGGGATTATGGTTAGCATGTAACCCCCCTCCAGGCTGAGTGCCAAGTCATCTAACCTTCGCCTCATTTCATCAGCAAAACCTTCCAGAGCATCATAAACAATCTCTACAAGGTTCCCATAATCCTCATGACGGCTCCTACTAGATTTCCTACTATTCAACATTGCTCTCACATTTTGTCTCAAATTAGAGAGCATCTGTTGAATAGAGGGACCCGGTAGGGGACCAGGATTGTCCTAAACAGGGGCATTATGGACAGGAGGGCTAGGGGTGGTGGTCAGTTCCCTGTCTGCTTGAAGAGAGGAGTCAGGCGCCCGAGTGTTGCTGGCAGTTCTGTGGAGGAAAAAAAAAGGCCTTGAATTATTGCGTCCAGGTTCTATGCTATGCCTGCCTCTTACTGTAGGGGGCTGCCAGAAACAGAGGGGCCAAACACTCCTCTGTCTCAGACAGCCCCTTGCAGTCAGAGGGAGAGAACAGTTGTCCCTCCGACCGTAAGGTGCTGCCAGAAACAGAGGGGCAAAACTCTCCTCTGTCTCAGACAGCCCCTTGCACTCAGAGGGAGAGGAAAGCAAAAGTGTTTTCTATTTATTTTGGGGGAAAAAAAATCTTAGCACCAGCGTCCGTCGTAGGAACCCCAAGGCCGCACTATACATATACAGTGAGGAACAGAAGTATTTGAACACCCTGCGATTTTGCAAGTTCTCTGACTTAGAAATCATAAAGGGATTTGAAATTCACATTGAAGGTGCATTCCCACTCTGAGAGACAGAATAAAAAAAAATCTGGAAATCACATTATATGATTTTTAAAGAATTTATTTGTCTTGCACTGCTGAACATAAGTATTTGAACACCTAAGAAACAGCAAGAATTCTGGCTCTCAAAAACCTGTTACTGTGCCTTTAAAAAGTCCACCTTTACTCAACTCATTAATCTAACTTAGTAACACCTGTCTGAGCTCTTTAAAGACACCTGTCCACTCCACAGTCAGTCAGACACCAACTACTACCATGGGCAAGACCAAAGAGCTGTGAAAAGACACCACAAGGCTGGAAAGGGCTATGGGGCAATTGCCAAGCAGCTTGGTGAAAAGAGATCAACTGTTGGAGCAATTGTTAGAAAATGGAAGAGGCTAAAGACGACTGTCAGTCTCCCTCGGACTGGGACTTCATGCAAGATCTCACCTCGTGGGGTATCACTGATGATAAGAAAGGTGAGGAATCAGCACAGAACTACAAGGGAGAAGCTGGTCAAAGACATGAAGAGAGCTGGGACCGCAGTTTCAAAGGTCACTGTCGGTAGAACACTACGCCGTCATGTTTTCAAATCATGCATTGCACGGAAGATTCCCCTGCTCAAGTCATTACATGTCCAGGCCCGTCTGAAGTTTGCCAGTGACCATCTGGATGATCCAGAGGAGGCATGGGAGAAAGTCATGTGGTCAGATGAGACCAAAGTAGAACTTTTTGGTCTAAACTTCTCTCGTCGTGTTTGGCGGAAAAAGAAGGATGAGTTGCATCTCAAGAGCACCATCCCTACTGTGAAGCATGGAGATGGTAACATTATGCTTCTGGGGTGCTTTTCTGTGAAGGGGACAGGACGATTGCACTGTATTAAGGAGAGTATGAATGGGGCCATTTATTGTGAGATTTTGAGCAACAACCTCCTTCCCTCAGTCAGAGCATTGAAGATGGGTCGTGGCTGGGTCTTCCAACATGACAACGACCCAAAGCACACAGCCAGGATAGCCAAGGAGTGGCTCCGTAAGAAGCATATCAAGGTTCTGGAGTGGCCTAGCCAGTCTCCAGACCTAAATCCAATAGAACATCTTTGGAGGGAGCTGAAACTCCGTGTTGCTCAGCGACAGCCCCGAAACCTGACAGATCTAGAGGAGATCTGTGTGGAGGAGTGGGCCAAAATCCGTGTTACAGTGTGTGCAAACCTGGTCAAGAACTACAGGAAACGTTTGGCCTCTGTAATTGCAAACAAAGGCTTCTGTACCAAATATTAACAGTGATTTTCTCAGGTGTTCAAATACTTATGTTCAGCAGTGCAAGACAAATAAATTCTTCAAAAATCATACAACGTGATTTCCTGAAATGTATTTTTTATTCTGTCTCTCAGAGTGGGAATGCACCTACAATGTGAATTTCAGATCCCTCCATGATTTCTAAGTAGGAGAACTTGCAAAATCCCAGGATGTTCAAATACTTCTGTTCCTCACTGTATGGCGGCCTTGAGGTTGCTCCGGATCCACTCGGGGCCTGAACCTGTAATCTCTTTTGAAGCGGTCCTGGATGGATAGACCGCCACTGAATGATAACCTTGTCAACTATGAACAAAAAAAAAACCGTATAAAAATAATATTAGCATGCTGTTAGGTTAACATTATACATGTGGTAAAAATACATATTGCTGTACTTACTACATTGTTTCTGAGCCGCTGCAGTGAGATCCCCCCAGCCAGTGAATAAGGACTCACTGATTTCCCTCTAGAGCCGCCGGGTGAGATGATGATCAGCATGGTGGTGGTCGGTGTGGTCCCATAAAGCGGGACGCACCTTAACCAGTTGGATAAAGGATTCGTTGTCGATGTGAGGGACAACAAACTCATTATCTTGGTGGAGACTCTGGAACCCTGGAAGAAAAATAAAAATAAAATTTATATAAAGTACAAAAAACTAATACAAATGAAACTATTTATTCGATACTTACACATCCCCGACTTCCATGGGCTCTCCCATGAACTCGGAAGGAGACTGGGGTATCCTGCCTGGCGGCTCTAGGTGAAGGTTCCGAAAACCATAAAAAAAATATTTAAAACATTATTGTATTTTTTTAAACATAATACATAGAAATATACTTACTTCCTGCTGGCCCTGGTCCGTGCATTGTCCACCTCCCCTTGGTGATGCCAAGGCCCAAGGCGACCCGGCCCCAGCAGGTGGGGGTGCTGCAGCAGGTGAGCTGGTTGATGATGAAGACTATAATAAAACACATACTGATTAAAGCAGTGAATCTAATTGTATTCCAAAATCCAATTGTCGCTTGTTATACTTACCGCTTGTTGAATTCTACGAGACATAATCAAAGAGCAAATGTACATTAAACATGATATATGAACATGTTTACACCAACATTGACAGAGATATCACATTTATAAAATATTTATTTCAAGAACTTACTTTTGATTAGATAATCTTTGGGCTTGACCACCACAGAAATTCTTTAATAATTTTTTTTTTTTTTTGGGGGGGTTAGTGAAGATGCAAAAAAAATTCTTTATTCCCATGATCTTGTTTTTGATGACTTCATTCTGTGCCATCTGCCCCATTCAGTACCATATGCCGCCCCGAGTATCATCTGCCCACCTTCCCAGTGCCATCAACTCCCCCCGTGCCATAATCTGCCCACATGCCTTGAGCCCCCAACAGTACCTCTTCCCCCATCAGCCGCACCTCTGTGCCATCTGCCCCATTCAGTGCCATCTGCCGATCCTCATTGCATCTTCAGGATGGATCAGTTTGGCTCCGCATCATCAGGCGGACACCAAAATGCTGCAAGAAGCGATTTGGTGTCCGCTTCCAGAGTGGAATGGAGACTGAACGGAGGCAAACTGATGCATTCTGAGCGGATTATTTTCCATTCAGAATGCATTATGGCAAAACTGATCCATTTTGGACCGCTTGTGGGAGCCCTGAACGGATATCACAAACGGAAAGCCAAAACGCCAATGTGAAAATAGCCTTAGCTATTTTTATTGCTTTTTGATACATAAGCCTGTTTAAAAGGCATGTTTGACCACTGCATCTGAGAGGTTAAATGTGTGCAATTGGCATTATCGCTATTAGCGGACATTAGCAGTGGGTGTTTGCTGTATGAAACATCAGGCACCCAATAGCTAAGGCACTCATTCTGCTCAAGAGCACGCACCATCTTTAAAGTCCCAACATTCGCTGTACATGTATGGAAGGGGTTAATGTGTGCTCTGAGTTAACCCAGAAATTAATGGTGTTTTTGAACTGATGAAATAAAATATGTAGCTTTAGTAGTTTAACAGTGGAAGGCTGGTTCGGCAGTGGGGTGACTATAACTTTTCGATATTTGTCTATTATAAATTAGAGAATTTAAGGGGTTGTGTCACTTCAGTAAATTGCATTTATCATGTAGGGAAAGTTAATATAAAGCACTTACTAATGTATTGGTATTGTGATTGTCCATATTGCCATCTTTGCTGACTGGATATTCTCTGTTGGCTGGGACAGTGTCACCGCCAGATCTCTGAGAAGCTCTGACAGACGTTCTTCAGTACCTCTTGCTTGAGGTTCTTTTGTGTTGGTTTTGTTTTGTCATCTTGTTTCCCTCTCTCAGCTGTCATCTAGTTGCACTGATTGCATCCCTTTATATCCCCTCCCATACTGCCTCACTTTGCGGTTTATACAACTTCCTGGATTGTACTTACTGCTAGATGCTGCAACTCCTGGTTCCTCAGTTAAGTCTTTTCCTTTATTAATGTTTTCCTGTTGGCTTTATTTTAGGTGACCCTGACTCCCTCCGTATTAAGTGCAGAGAGCCAGTGGTCGTGTCCCCTCAGGGTTTTCAGGTGTCACTCAGTCTAGGTACAAGGGAATGCAATTTTCTATCATTAAGATCTTTGCATGGGCTGAGCAGTCAGGGAGAGCTCTAGGCCTTTTATAGGGTCACCCATATGTTCCTTAGTTTGGGATCAAGTCAGTTGGATCTTTATTTGTGACTTCTAGTTTTCTGCAACACCATCCGTGACAGACAGTGGGAGTACGCATAGGCCAGTGCTTTAAACTGTAGTTCGCAAGCACGGCCACTGTTTCTGGATTGCAGGGTGGTCATAAACCCCTGGAATTAAGCAGTGTATAATATGTTGGAAAATGAATCCAGCCAGCAAAGGAAGCAATATGGACAATCACAATACATTAGTAAGGGCCTTTCTCTATTTTATTAACTTTCTCTAAATGGTAAATGCTATTTTCTGAAGTGAGACAACCCCTTCAAGCAAGTGGATTGAATATGTTCTACACTACGTGCAGAATTATTAGGCAAATGAGTATTTTGACCACATCATCCTCTTTATGAATGTTGTCTTACTCCAAGCTGTATAGGCTCGAAAGCCTACTACCAATTAAGCATATTAGGTGATGTGCATCTCTGTAATGAGAAGGGGTGTGGTCTAATGACATCAACACCCTATATGTGGTGTGCATAATTATTAGGCAACTTCCTTTCCTTTGGCAAAATGGGTCAAAAGAAGGACTTGACAGGCTCAGAAAAGTAAAAAATAGTGAGATATCTTGCAGAGGGATGCAGCACTCTTAAAATTGCAAAGCTTCTGAAGCGTGATCATCGAACAATCAAGCGTTTCATTCAAAATAGTCAACAGGGTCGCAAGAAGCGTGTGGAAAAACCAAGGCGCAAAATAACTGCCCATGAACTGAGAAAAGTCAAGCGTGCAGCTGCCAAGATGCCACTTGCCACCAGTTTGGCCATATTTCAGAGCTGCAACATCACTGGAGTGCCCAAAAGCACAAGGTGTGCAATACTCAGAGACATGGCCAAGGTAAGAAAGGCTGAAAGACGACCACCACTGAACAAGACACACAAGCTGAAACGTCAAGACTGGGCCAAGAAATATCTCAAGACTGATTTTTCTAAGGTTTTATGGACTGATGAAATGAGAGTGAGTCTTGATGGGCCAGATGGCTGGATTGGTAAAGGGCAGAGAGCTCCAGTCCGACTCAGACGCCAGCAAGGTGGAGGTGGAGTACTGGTTTGGGCTGGTATCATCAAAGATGAGCTTGTGGGGCCTTTTTGGGTTGAGGATGGAGTCAAGCTCAACTCCCAGTCCTACTGCCAGTTTCTGGAAGACACCTTCTTCAAGCAGTGGTACAGGAAGAAGTCTGCAAGGTAAGAAAAATATGATTTTCATGCAGGACAATGCTCCATCACACGCGTCCAAGTACTCCACAACGTGGCTGGCAAGAAAGGGTATAAAAGAAGAAAATCTAATGACATGGCCTCCTTGTTCACCTGATCTGAACCCCATTGAGAACCTGTGGTCCATCATCAAATGTGAGATTTACAAGGAGGGAAAACAGTACACCTCTCTGAACATTGTCTGGGAGGCTGTGGTTGCTGCTGCACGCAATGTTGATGGTGAACAGATCAAAACACTGACAGAATCCATGGATGGCAGGCTTTTGAGTGTCCTTGCAAAGAAAGGTGGCTATATTGGTCACTGATTTGTTTTTGTTTTGTTTTTGAATGTCAGAAATGTATATTTGTGAATGTTGAGATGTTATATTGGTTTCACTGGTAAAAATAAATAATTGAAATGGGTATATATTTGTTTTTTGTTAAGTTGCCTAATAATTATGCACAGTAATAGTCACCTGCACACACAGATATCCCCCTAAAATAGCTAAAACTAAAAACAAACTAAAAACTACTTCCAAAAATATTCAGCTTTGATATTAATGAGTTTTTTTGGGTTCATTGAGAACATGGTTGTTGTTCAATAATAAAATTAATCCTCAAAAATACAACTTGCCTAATAATTCTGCACTCCCTGTATATAAATAGCAGCACATAAAGGGAAAAATAATAAAATATTTAATTACTACAGAATTTTTTTTCAAAGGTGACATTCAGAAGGTTGTACTGCTATAGTTGTATGGGAGCTTATCATATTTGCCACTAATGGAATCTGTAATTTTTCTTTTAAATTGTATATAAGTGACAAAACATTGGCCTTGGAGTTGGACATTTCCGATAGCTCCTCTCTGCCATGGTAAATCAAAGAATAGTGACATGATTATAGGTCACCCATGAATGACCAGGTATTTGTTCTATGTGTAGTAACATTTACATTCACTTCATTAAAAATATTATCATGGCTCTCCCTATTGGTTACTACTTATAGGAAATTAACAGTAAATATGATATTTGGATCTAACACTATACAGCACTATGCACTACCAAGAAGATCCTTGAGCACTAAATATAAAAATATATTAAATATGGGAGAGATAATCTGGATCGCACATCCTCATTACTATGCTTTTGATATAACAACTGTTTAAAATTTAAGCATGATAAAAGATGGCTATACAGCACTATTATCAATATATTGCTATGCACTATTAGGAGGCATTAGTATACAGTTTGATCAAAGAGCATAAGCCCACTTACCACGACAAGGTTGCCTCTTCAAGTGGGGACCTACTCTATCTTTGGCGCGGCACTGTGCGGCGACCATCGTGCCCCCGCACCGCTCCAGCAGGCAATGGGACCCAGCAGCCACAAAGCAACCTCACTGTGCAGCAAAGTCACCTAGGCCCCATCACTCCACCAGCACAGCACAAAAGCAGCGACGGCCACCGTTCAGCACCGCATAATGTGAACAGGTGCAAAGAGATCACCTGTTCACCTCTCAGGGACACCAACTGAGAGGTGGTAGGAAGGGGCAACCTTGTCGTGGTAAGTGGGCCTATGCTCTCTGGATCGCATAGTAATAAGGATGTGTGATCCAGATTCTCTCTCCCATATTAAAAACTAAATATAAAAATGTTTTCTGAGAAAACTATTGCTATATATATTCTCCAGACTCTATGTCAGTAGCACTGGAAGGAGAGGTGATGGCAACTTACTATAAGAGACACATATATTCAGCTTCAGCTCTTCCAAATGGAAGATACTCTATTATTTCCACATTCCAAAAACAGCATGCCTACAAGCTTTGAAGTTCATCCAAGTAGAATAATAGATAAGAGAATGAATTACATTGGGAGCATTAATATCAGAAAAGGCTTGGTGATTTCCTAATGCTTTAGCTTTGAATGGGTTGTCTAACTTGTCTGGTTTAGAAATGCTAAGTTAATATCAAGTTTCCTCATCTATTAGCAAAGTCATAGAGCAGCTACAAAGAGCAGGAGCATAACTAGGGTACTGTAGGTCCCCAGACAAACTTTGAATAGTATAAATATGCGGCACACGGAATATTCTTTGCAATTTAAAGGTAATTTTATTTAGTGATTTTCACAATAAGAGGTTCATGATCCAGTTCATAGGAAATTATAGACTAAAATTATAAACTAAAATTACCGTATAATTATAAACTATCTGTAAATGAGCTGGACGTTTCGGTCCATAGGGACCTTCTTCAGCGGCTTGGAGTTTCTGTGGTCAGAGATAAAGGGATAACTGCATGACAATATCCCAACAATAATAGTGTTCTCTCTCTTTAGGCCACAAATGGTAAAAGTACTTCCTCATATTGCCCCCAAACAGCATTAGTAACACACAGTGACAGTGCTACTGTCAGTGCCTCACACAGTAATATTGCAGCCTTTGTGCCTCCACACAGTAATAATGCTCTTTATATCTTCCTACACATTAATGCTGCCTTACTACCCTCACATGGTAGTAATATTTTCCCTTTGTGAAAAGGGAGTGAGACCCACATTTTCATAAGCATTAATGTCATTTAGTTTTAAGAATTCATCTAAACCCTTTTTGAAACTGTTCCTACTGTGACCACGTCCTGAGGAAGTCTATTCCACAGATTCACAGTTCTTACAGTGAAGAAGCCCTGACGCCTCTGGAGACTGAACTTTTTCTTGTCTTTTGAGGGGATTTTACACTAAACATCTTTTCACCATATTTTTTGTATAGCCCATGTAACAAACTCCCCTCGTTTGAGGTTGCCACGAGTGCTTGGAGAGGATTACTTGCTAGCCTCTTACCATGTGATTACGGTCCCATGTTGAATGCACCGGTTTTGTGCAATGGCTGCATAGTTATGTGGGTTCATGTATTTTGCTGTCTTTTGCTACCATGTGGCTAATGGAGTCTTGCCTCTGTCCTTGGGAGATAAGTGGATCACTTCTCAATTGTCTCCAGGACAAAAGACGGTGTAGAACCGGTTTTGGACAGAAAAGCCATGAGTACAGCCAGGCCCAAGAGACTTTTACTAACTTTGAACCCCTGGTCTAATTCGTGCCATTTTGGGATGTTAAATGTCTATGTGTATTGTAAAGGGTGGGACATTGTATAAGTTGAGTAGTGAGGTCTGTTCCATTGTCTCTCTGTGTGTATTGGCGATTGCCCTCTGTCCTGAGAGATAATTGAATTACAACTCGGTTGTCTCCAGGACAGAGGACATTGTGTATTTTCCTGCCTGTGATGATTATGTTAACCATGGTGTACCATGATTATATCACAGAGGGGAGGATTCTATGTGGGTTGTAACCTTTGTGTTATTGGTTAATGTATATTTGTTGTGGGTGTCTCACTTGCATGAGAGCAGGGCATAAAAGAAAGTGTAGTTCTGAATACCTGTGTTGCCTTCCAGTAAAGTATTTCCAGCATTTAGCTTGGGCTCATGTATGGACTTATTTGGCGATACCAGCGATACCGGTGATACCAGCGATACTAGCGATAATAGCGATTTATTGCTCTGTGGATTATTTGGCTGTGCTATTTTAAGGGAATTCTAGACGGTGACACGGATGATACCGTCACAACTGGTGGCAAGCAGCGGGATTTTTCCTTCTTTTTCCCTGCACAGAGGATTCAAGGAAGGCACTAGTGTATGGTGCATGGAGGGCAACGCTGGCACTCGTGCAGCGACCCTGGCTTTGAAGGAGCTCAAGGGACAGAGCTAGCTACCGGGCAGCGTTCCTATCCACAGCAACATGGAAGAGGAGTTTCGCTGGAGGTTGCAGCAGTACTTGGCCCAACAGGATGAGCCTGTATCAGAGGAGGGCATAATGGACTTGAGAGATGCCAATCGAAAGGGGCTGTGGTATGACGCCTTAGAGGAGGTACAGCGGCGGTGGAGAGAGACCCTTCCTGGTAAGGAACAGAGGTTCCAGGTACTCGTGGCCCTGCGGTCACCCTTCCTAGGAAAGCAACCCTTGGCTGAGTGGGTGACGGAACTGTGGACCCTGATTTGGAGGGAGTTGTGGCTGGACAAAGCGTACCGGGTACTAAAGTGGTATGCCACCCAGCGCAACCCTTGGATGACTAACCACTATCTGCCAGAGGGAGAGGATTATAATGGTCCGGGCTTACTGTGGGAAGCCTTTGATGAGGGCGATGACTTTGGATGCCCCACAGAATGTCGGTTCTGGGACATCCACGACATCAGGGAAACCGAGCTGGACCTTCCCCGAGCGGACGACCTTGGGCCAGACCTGATTCATCTAGTTACCATGGAGTGTGAACTGGAGCAGAGCTACCGTCAACTGTTCAACCTAGCTCAACCACCATCCCTTAGCCCAGAGGATTGCCTGGAAATTATACCCTCTTTTGCCCAACCAACCTCAGAGGTGAGCAACCTCATAGACTTGTCCTGGGAGGACCCACAGATGGCAGGTGGAGATGGGACCGAGGTCTCTCTACCGGCCCTACAGGGATGCTGGGCTGCCTGCCCAGATCTCCAGCGGCAGTGCATATCACAGGGAGAGGAGACAACCGATTTCTCTCCCCAGCGGCAACCTGAGTTCCAGGGGGAGGAGATGCTGGGTCCCTCTGTCCTACAGCAACCAGAGTCCTGGGGAGGACTCACCTTCCAACAGCAGCCGGAGATACCGGGAAAAGGGGAACACAAACCCCACTACATGGGCGCAGATAAGACCGCGGGCTCTGTGCCAGTCCTACAGGGATGCTGGACGGTCGGTCCAGATCCCCAGCCATCTCCACAGGGATACCAGGAGGAGGAGGTAAGCGAGCCCGCCCCTTCCCAGCTACTTCCCAACCGAGTTCTGGGGGCAGGGGATGAGCCTGTGATACCCACTGATCCCTCCAACCGAGTTCTGGGGGCAGGGGATGAGCCTGCGATACCCACTGATCCCTTCCCAGTGGAAGAGCTGGCATCCGGGAAGAGCGCCGCTAGCCTCTGCTCCACCGACCCCCTTGTTACAGGGCTGGCTTGCACCCTGCTCACCCCAGCAGAAGAGCTGGCATCAGGGAAGAGCATCGCTAGCCTCTGCTCCACCGACCCCCGTGTTACAGGACTGGCTTGCACCCCCCTGGCCCCAGCAGAAGAGCTGGCATCAGGGCAGAGCGCCGCTAGCCTCTGCTCCACCGACCCCCTTGTTACAGGGCTGGCTTGCACACCCCTCACCCCAGCAGAAGAGCTGGCATCAGGGCAGAGCGCCGCTAGCCTCTGCTCCACCGACCCCCTTGTTACAGGACTGACTTGCACCCCCCTCGCCCCAGCAGAAGTGGCCGTTGTTCCCCAGGTAGCCCCAGCGGTTGCCTAGCTGCACTAGGGAGACTGAGGATGCAGAACTGTTTCACCACAACCTGGGACCTACAGACCAGTACTGTTCCTGGTGGGTGAGCTACCCTGTTAACTATTTACCGTGGGTGGGCAACTCTGCTAATGTTTCTTTGTGGGTGGGCTTCCCGACTAATCTAGGTACTGACCGACAGGAGGTCAGATACCTGTTTAGTCTTAACCCCAAAGGGAAGATATGTGACAAACTCCCCTTGTTTGAGGTTGCCACGAGTACTTGGAGAGGACTACTTGCCAGCCTCTTACCATGTGATTACGGTCCCATGTTGAATGCACCGGTTTTGTGCAATGGCTGCATAGTTATGTGGGTTCATGTATGGACTTATTTGGCGATACCGGCGATACCAGCGATACTAGCGATAATAGCGATTTATTGCTCTGTGGATTATTTGGCTGTGCTATTTCAAGAGAAGAAGGGAATACTAGACGGTGACACGGATGATACCGTCACAGCCCATTTATATATTTGTATAGGTTATTCATTAGACGTCTGTTCTCAAGACTAAATACATGTAATTATTTTCTTTTAACAAAGACCCTCCATGTCCATTATCAATTTAGTCGCTCTCCTTTGTACTTTTTCCAGCCCAGAACTGAACTGCATATTCCAGATGAGGCCGCACCAATGCTTTGTAAAATGGTAGTATTATATCCCTGCCCCGTGAGTCCATGCCTCGTTTAATACAATATCTTGGTAGCTTTAGAAGCAGCTGATTGACATTACATGTTGTTGTTTAGTCTATGATCTACAAGTACACCCAAATCCTTCTCTATAAGTGACTCTCCCAGTGTTACATCCCCTAGGAGATATGATGCACAGAGATTATTACTACCAAGATCAAGAAATTTACATTTATGCACATTGTTCCTCATTTGCCATGTTGCTGCCCGATCACTCAGTGTCCAAGTCAGCTTGTAGTTTATGGACATCTTCCATAGACTGCACAGTTCTACATAGCTTAGTGTCATCTGAAAAAATAGAAGTGGTGCTATTAATCCCATCCTCGATATCCTTAATAAATAAATGAAATAATAGAGGACCCAGCACTGAACCCTGGGGTACACAACTTATAACTAGGGATCATTCCAAATAGGACACATTGACCATGATTCTTTGGACATGGTCCTTCGGCCAACTTTCAAACCAATTACAAACTATACTTTCCAAGCCTATTGACTTTATTTTACCTATTAAATGACTATAACGGACAGTATCAAATGCCTTTGCAAGAACACTACATCCACAGCTGCCTGTCCAGGCTTCTACTCTCCTCCTCATAAAAACAAATCAGGATAGTCTGACAACTTAAGTCCTTGGTAAACCCGTGCTGGTTATCACTTTTGATATTATTAACTGTCACGTACTCCTGTATATAGTCCCTTAAGAGTCCTTCAAACATTTTTCCCACAACAGAAGTTAAACTTACCGGTCAAAAATTATCTGTGAAGGACCTAGAGCCTTTTTTGAATATGGGCACCACAATTGTATTGCACCAGTCACTTGGCACTATTCCAGTCCCTAGAGAATCTCTAAAAATTATAACATGGGGCACATCAATGGCTGAAATTCTTTAAGAACTCTTGGGTGTAATCCATCTGGATCCGGAGCATTGTTCACATTTACCTTATTTAACTTAGCTCGGTGGACCAGACCTACAGTTAGCCAGTTGAGCATATTACTGATGCCACCAATATCAGCTCCTTTCTCTTCTTTTGTATATACAGAGCTAAAAAAAAAAAAATAGTAGCACTGTCTTGTCTTTTGTCATTTATTGCTCTTTTCAATAGGTGTAAGCCATGTGGGGTTTAATTTTAGCCGTTTATACTTGTTACCTACAGGAATAAATTTTTCTGTGTCTTTGCTCTGCCTGACAGAGTTTGCCTTTTATAGTTTAGGGCAAATATAATTATATTGTGGTCACTGTTACCTAGTGTTTCTCGAACAGTAACATTTCTCCCCTTTGTAGATGAGGTGGAACCATGTCCCCAGTCAATATCTTGGAAGCTAAAATCTCCCATTATGACCACTGTACCAGCCTGTGCAGCCCTCTTTATTTGGTTATACAGCTGAACTTATATCTCTTCTGTGATATTAGGGGGTCTATGGATTTTTTCACAGTTTATTTTCCTTTCTAATTCCACCCACAAGGTTTCAACATCCTGACCCACAATTGCCTTTCACACTCGCCTTCATATCACTCCTCACATATAGGCACACATTACCTGAATTTTAAATGACCCTGTCTTTCCTAAAGAGTGTAAAACCCTAAATATTAACAGCCCAGTCGTAAGAAGAGTACCACCATGTCTTAACAACACCAACTACATCTATGTGTTCTTCTAGTACCATAGACTGCAGCTCCCCCATTTTGCATGCTAGACTTCTGCTATTTGTGAACATGCATTTTAAGTAACTATTTAATTTTCCACGTTACGTTCACGGAAAGTGAATATCTGGGTACTTTGGTTGATATTGTTGGTTTGTAACATGTCCATATTTGTAGTAGTTCTCTTTCATGCCCTATTTAGTAGTTATGGATGCTCTCCTACCCATTATTGCTGCCCCTTTTGCAAACTGAAAAAAAATTAAACTCATCCCTCTCTGTTCCCACAGTCACTAGCTGAATCTTCTTTCGGCTATCTGTATCCCAGTACAGACAGCACAATGCAGTGATGTCATTGTGCCATATTCGCTGGAACACAGACATTATCAGCATTGTCCCAATCTGAAATAACACTAAAGCAGCCCTTGACAAAAGTTGGTAGGGCAATGAGAGAACTGATATCTACTGTTTTGTAGATTTTAACTGGGTCAGGATGCTGAAGGTGTAGTTTCAATTAAACACAGTGTTCACATAGGAATTTTGGTCCACCAGGTTTCGTTCCCCTCAGGCCCCATTTCACACCTTGTGACCATGATTGTTAAACCACTGAAAGAAAGTGTATCTCACTCTGGAGGACTCGACGTGTTCATGCAATATAAACTGCGATTCAGGGTCCGCGCTTGAACTTCATCAGTAAGGAACAGTTCACACACAGCAACACTTCCACAAGACGATTTTATCTCGATTCCAAACAATTCCAGCTCCTCGGTCTCAATATCCACCAGCAATCTTGTGAAAGTGTTGCTGTGTGTGAACTGTTCCTTACTGATGAAGTTCAAGTGTGGACCCTGAATCGCAGTTTATTTTGGTTAAGAAAGGAGAAAAGACCTACTCCTGTTGTTTGGGACTGCTGCTGATTGTGCCGCTTGGAAGACCAAACAAAATATCCTTTGTTTTTTTATGTTCATGCAATACATGACAGCCCATTCATTTCAATAGGTAGGTGCTATGAATTGCTGTTGGGGAATTTCCCTCTAGATTTCATTATATATCACTGTAATGAAGCATCTTAAAAATAACTTCAAATAATTCAGGGTAAAATGAGGTAATTCATTAATTAGGTCAATAAAAGACCACAAACACAAAAAAGAAAGAACATATGGGCCCAAAATAAGAGAATGTAACAATATACATAAATCAGGGAAAAAAAAAAAGGAAAAAGCAGCACCAATGAGGGGTGCAACAGGAGAAAGAAGAGCAAGGTTCCTGTAGTAAAGGGCAAATGGGACAGGGAATCTGACCCTACTTATCCCTAGCTATCCCTAACCACAGTGAAACAACCTTATGGTGGACGAACCCTGCACAGAAACCTACCCATGATGCACCCTGATTAACCCTAATTTGTCCCAATGTGTTTCCTCTTCAGGGTTCTTCAGGGGATTAATGGTGGTCAGTGTACAATATTCCAAAAATTGTCCTGTATAACAGTATATGCAGCTAGGAATAATACCCTGTTACCAAAAATTAGGATACACACAAGATGTTTTCTTACCACATGATATAAAACTATATGCAGAAGATTTTTACGCTGAATCTAGAAAGCTACATTGGAGATTTAGGGCGAAGAGATGTCCTACCCAGGTTCTGCATAATGCCTATTGTCAGGCACTGAGTCGAGATAGATGTCACATTTTGTTTCTAAACAGGTGTTTGTTTCTGATCCTCTCATTAGATTGCAACATATGATTCTTCTGACAGGGAAACACGCAATATCATCAATAAATACTGACCAATACAAAGGATGGACCCCGGATCTCTTAGATGTTTTCCCTGGACCATCCCAGTATCACATACCGTACTTTTAGGATTAGGCTAGTACATAGCCATTATCCTCATCCATTTCCCCTGGTACTTGGTTCGACAGTCTACACATGACACAATGATAAGGTCTTGAATTAGCATGGTTAGCCTTTATACTGGTATTTGAATATAATCTGTAATTCATTGACCATACCACAGTGACACATATTCAGAAAATACAATCCTTTAACAATATTTTAGAGTTGTCACTACTGATACCTGTTTCTTATGAGATACGTTCAGGTAAGATGCCCATAGATAAAACAAAGTCTCTTCATGGATGATCACTACCAACATTAATAGTCTCCATAGTTCAGTCCAATCCTGAAGTCTTCCGTCTTCAGCAGCAAGAAGCCCATAAACCATCATACCATCTGATCTCAGTTGGCTGCTGTTATACAACACATCTGAGAGCTATTTTATTGCATTTTATGTTGTTGCAAAATAAGTTAGACATTTTATTTCAAACTTTTTATTGATGATGTTGAAAAGTGAGAAAACGTTCTTCACTTTAATCTATGACTGGGTAAGAGTTTTACTTTTAGGATGTTACAAAGGAAAAAAGTGAGCACTTTAGAGAAGTTGGCTATTTTTTATCATCATTGGACTAAGAAATTTTCATTTTTTGTCTGTGTCTCTGGTGTCAGATGATTTTTGTAGTCTTGGGTTGCATGATTCATTGCCCTAACGTCTATTCTTATTTGTAGGAAAGTGCTGCAAACACTAAATCAAAGCAATAAAAGTCCTAGAAATACAATTTAAAGTGAAAAATATAACTAATAGATGATCTCTGACAGTTACTTATTCATAATCAAGATGTTTGCAAAATTGGCAGTTTTTTCATTATAAAATATTTGATATATTCAGTGAAATATATAAAGCATAATCACCCATGAAAAGTAATGTTATTGCTATAACCTGTGTTTATAGGGACACTAAAAAGTCTACCATTTCTCAATCTACTAGACTGTTCCATGCATTTTTTTTCTACTGTTATTCACAAGGTTGGATTGGGAACTAAAAGTGGCTCTGGAAAAAATACTAAAAGTGGCCGAGTTTTGTAGTTGGGTCCAAATTGATGGAAGGCAGGGCCATCAATACCATATTGTGACACATTATACCACCCCAACAAAGCCAAATACCACAGTCCATCACAAAATACTGGCAACAGCAAAAAATACATCCCCAAAAACTTCCATTGCTGGCCGTGAGGAGGGCCCAGGCGGCCTCCTGCATATCGGCCCACCAGGAAGTTTTCCTGTAAGGTCTATGGCCAATTTGCCTCTGGTAATTCACCATTTAGATTAGGCTAACTGTAATTTTATTTTATAAGATTACCAACATGAAGTCCAATAAAATGTCTGCTGCTATCATCACTAGTTTATCTCACATATACGGCATACATATTAGGACATCGTCAGACATCATCCACAACTCCATCCTCCGTCAGGCAAAACTCAATCAGCCCTCAGACATCAGACAAAACTCCGTCCTCCGTCACCCAAAACTCCATCAGACATCAGACAAAACTCCGTCCTCCGTCAGGCAAAACTCCATCAGACCTCAGACATCAGCTAAAACTCTGTCCTCCATCAGGCAAAACTCCATCAGACCTCAGACATCAGACAAAACTCCGTCCTCCGTCAGGCAAAACTCCATCAGCCCTCAGACATCACACAAAACTCCGTCCTCCGTCACCCAAAACTCCATCAGACCTCAGACAAAACTCCGTCCTCCGTCAGGCAGAACTCCATCAGACCTCAGACATCAGACAAAACTCCGTCCTCCATCAGACATCAGACAAAACTCCGTCCTCCGTCAGGCAAAACTCCATCAGACCTCAGACAAAACTCCGTCCTCCGTCAGGCAGAACTCCATCAGACCTCAGACATCAGACAAAACTCCGTCCTCCATCAGGCAGAACTCCATCAGACCTCAGACATCAGACAAAACTCCGTCCTCCATCAGGCAAAACTCCATCAGACCTCAGACAAAACTCTGTCCTCCCTAACTCAAGATACGCCCTACTACACACACTCTTCACCTGATGGAGCTGCTAGCTGCTGGAGAGGCAAAGGACCTGTGATGACGTCATGACCATGTGACGAGTCACGTGTGTGGGAGGGGTCAGATGTGCACAGCAGCTGGTAGAGTGTACAGAACAGTAGCCATCAAATAGAGCTCTGTACTAGAGATGTGTGTGTAACCTGCATGTAGCAGAGCTGTGTACTGTGTAGCAGATCTGTATGTGTAACCTGCAGGTAGCAGAGCTGTGTACTGTGTTACAGAGATGTATGTGTAACCTGCATGTAGCAGAGCTGTGTACTGTGTTACAGAGATGTATGTGTAACCTGCATGTAGCAGAGCTGTGTACTGTGTTACAGAGATGTATGTGTAACCTGCAGGTAGCAGATCTGTATGTGTAACCTGCAGGTAGCAGAGCTGTGTACTGTGTAGCAGATCTGTATGTGTAACCTGCATGTAGCAGAGCTGTGTACTGTGTTGCAGATCTGTATGTGTAACCTGCATGTAGCAGAGCTGTGTACTGTGTTACAGAGATGTGTGTGTAACCTGCATGTAGCAGATCTGTATGTGTAACCTGCAGGTAGCAGAGCTGTGTACTGTGTAGCAGATCTGTATGTGTAACCTGCAGGTAGCAGAGCTGTGTACTGTGTTGCAGATCTGTATGTGTAACCTGCATGTAGCAGAGCTGTGTACTGTGTTACAGAGATGTATGTGTAACCTGCAGGTAGCAGATCTGTATGTGTAACCTGCAGGAAGCAGAGCTGTGTACTGTGTAGCAGATCTGTATGTGTAACCTGCAGGTAGCAGAGCTGTGTACTGTGTTGCAGATCTGTATGTGTAACCTGCATGTAGCAGAGCTGTGTACTGTGTTACAGAGATGTGTGTGTAACCTGCAGGTAGCAGATCTGTATGTGTAACCTGCAGGTAGCAGAGCTGTGTACTGTGTAGTAGATCTATATGTGTAAGCTACAGGTAGCAGAGCTGTGTACTGTGTTGCAGATCTGTATGTGTAACCTGCATGTAGCAGAGCTGTGTACTGTGTTACAGAGATGTGTGTGTAACCTGCAGGTAGCAGATCTGTATGTATAACCTGCAGGTAGCAGAGCTGTGTACTGTGTAGCAGATCTGTATGTGTAACCTGCATGTAGCAGAGCTGTGTACTGTGTAGCAGAGCTGTATGTATAACCTGCATGTAGCAGGTTACACATACAGATCTGCAACACAGTACACAGCTCTGCTACCTGTAGCTTACACATATAGATCTACTACACAGTACACAGCTCTGCTACCTGCAGGTTACACATACAGATCTGCTACCTGCAGGTTACACACACATCTCTGTAACACAGTACACAGCTCTGCTACATGCAGGTTACACATACAGATCTGCAACACAGTACACAGCTCTGCTACCTGCAGGTTACACATACAGATCTGCTACACAGTACACAGCTCTGCTTCCTGCAGGTTACACATACAGATCTGCTACCTGCAGGTTACACATACATCTCTGTAACACAGTACACAGCTCTGCTACATGCAGGTTACACATACAGATCTGCAACACAGTACACAGCTCTGCTACATGCAGGTTACACATACAGATCTGCTACACAGTACACAGCTCTGCTACCTGCAGGTTACACATACAGATCTGCTACCTGCAGGTTACACATACATCTCTGTAACACAGTACACAGCTCTGCTACATGCAGGTTACACATACATCTCTGTAACACAGTACACAGCTCTGCTACATGCAGGTTACACATACATCTCTGTAACACAGTACACAGCTCTGCTACCTGCAGGTTACACATACAGATCTGCTACACAGTACACAGCTCTGCTACATGCAGGTTACACACACATCTCTAGTACAGAGCTCTATTTGATGGCTACTGTTCTGTACACTCTACCAGCTGCTGTGCACATCTGACCCCTCCCACACACGTGACTCGTCACATGGTCATGACGTCATCACAGGTCCTTTGCCTCTCCAGCAGCTAGCAGCTCCATCAGGTGAAGAGTGTGTGTAGTAGGGCGTATCTTGAGTTAGGGAGGACAGAGTTTTGTCTGAGGTCTGATGGAGTTTTGCCTGATGGAGGACGGAGTTTTGTCTGATGTCTGAGGTCTGATGGAGTTTTGCCTGATGGAGGACGGAGTTTTGTCTGATGTCTGAGGTCTGATGGAGTTCTGCCTGACGGAGGACGGAGTTTTGTCTGAGGTCTGATGGAGTTTTGCCTGACGGAGGACGGAGTTTTGTCTGATGTCTGATGGAGGACGGAGTTTTGTCTGATGTCTGAGGTCGTGTGCATCCCGCATCCGTGATGTCGACCCATTCACTTGAACGGAACAGAAACACGGATCGGATCCCCACAGAAGCATTACAGAGTGCTTCCGTGGTGTTTCTGGCCATCCCTCCGCACAGCAAAAAAGTAGAACATATTCACGGACCCATTCAAGTTGAATGGGTCTGGATCTGTCCCGGCCGCTGCACGCACGTTGCCCGTGCATTGGGGACTGCAAATTGCTGTCCCCAATGCACGGAATGGACCAACAACGTTCATGTGCAAGAGGCCTAACACTTGTGATCTGTGTGAAGCGGCATATATGCATTCATGTTGCATGTATTTATTAATTAGGGCTACCAATTCTGAGTAACTCGGAGTGACAGGAGATTTACAGAATCAGATTTTTTTTTTTTGTCGTCATATTTTGAGCTCTATAACTTTTTGGGAATTATGTGTACAGAGCTGGATGGGGGCTCATTTTTTGCGGGGCAATCTGAACTTTTCACTGATACCATTCTGGGGTGTTTAAGACTTTTTGATCACTTTTTATTTACATTTTTGTAGCAAATGAAGCGACCAAAAACGGCGAATCGGACATTTGGACTCTTTTTTTTCTTCTGTTTTGCCGTTTGCCGTATGGGGAATATATTTTTATACAATGGGTGTTTTTACACATTGCGACACCCATGATGTGTATTTTTTTAGTTCTTTTATTTTCATTTTGGGAAAAGGGGGGTGATCTGAATTTTTATGTTTTATTTTACACTTTTTTATAGTTCCCAGGTTACACACACATCTCTGTTACACAGTAAAAAGCTCTGCTACATGCGGTTACACACACATCTCTGTAACACAGTACACAGCACTGCTACATGCAGGTTGCACATACATCCCTGTAACACAGTACACAGCCTGCTACATGCAGGTTACACATACAGCTCCGCTACACAGCACACAGCTCTGATACATGCAGATTACACATACAGCTCTGCTACACAGTACACAGCTCTGCTACATTCAGGTTACAAATACAGCTCTGCTACACAGTACACAGCACTGCTACATGCAGGTTACACATACAGCTCTGCTACACAGTACACAGCTCTGCTACATGCAGGTTACACATACAGCTCTGCTACACAGTACACAGCTCTGCTACATGCAGGTTACACATACAGCACTGCTACACAGTACACAGCTCTGCTACATGCAGGTTACACATACAACTCTGCTACACAGTACACAGCTCTGCTACATGCAGGTTACACATACAGATCTGCTACTGTATGTGTAACCTGCATGTAGCAGAGCTGTGTACTGTGTAGCAGAGCTGTATGTGTAACCTGTATGTAGCAGAGCTGTGTACTGTGTAGCAGTGCTGTATGTGTAACCTGCATGTAGCAGAGCTGTGTACTGTGTAGCAGAGCTGTATGTGTAACCTGCATGTAGCAGAGCTGTGTACTGTGTAGCAGAGCTGTATGTGTAACCTGCATGTAGCAGAGCTGTGTACTGTGTAGCAGATCTGTATGTGTAACCTGCATGTAGCAGAGCTGTGTACTGTGTCGCAGAGCTGTATGTGTAACCTGCATGTAGCAGTACTGTGTAGCAGAGCTGTATGTGTAACCTGCATGTAGCAGAGCTGTGTACTGTGTTACAGAGATGTATGTGTAACCTGCAGGTAGCAGAGCTGTGTACTGTGTAGCAGATCTGTATGTGTAACCTGCATGTAGCAGAGCTGTGTACTGTGTAGCAGAGTTGTATGTGTAACCTGCATGTAGCAGAGCTGTGTACTGTGTAGCAGTGCTGTATGTGTAACCTGCATGTAGCAGAGCTGTGTACTGTGTAGCAGAGCTGTATGTGTAACCTGCATGTAGCAGAGCTGTGTACTGTGTAGCAGAGCTGTATGTGTAACCTGCATGTAGCAGTGCTGTGTACTGTGTAGCAGAGCTGTATTTGTAACCTGAATGTAGCAGAGCTGTGTACTGTGTAGCAGAGCTGTATGTGTAATCTGCATGTATCAGAGCTGTGTGCTGTGTAGCGGAGCTGTATGTGTAACCTGCATGTAGCAGGCTGTGTACTGTGTTACAGGGATGTATGTGCAACCTGCATGTAGCAGTGCTGTGTACTGTGTTACAGAGATGTGTGTGTAACCGCATGTAGCAGAGCTTTTTACTGTGTAACAGAGATGTGTGTGTAACCTGGGAACTATAAAAAAGTGTAAAATAAAACATAAAAATTCAGATCACCCCCCTTTTCCCAAAATGAAAATAAAAGAACTAAAAAAATACACATCATGGGTGTCGCAATGTGTAAAAACACCCATTGTATAAAAATATATTCCCCATACGGCAAACGGCAAAACAGAAGAAAAAAAAGAGTCCAAATGTCCGATTCGCCGTTTTTGGTCGCTTCATTTGCTACAAAAATGTAAATAAAAAGTGATCAAAAAGTCTTAAACACCCCAGAATGGTATCAGTGAAAAGTTCAGATTGCCCCGCAAAAAATGAGCCCCCATCCAGCTCTGTACACATAATTCCCAAAAAGTTATAGAGCTCAAAATATGACGACAAAAAAAAAAAATCTGATTCTGTAAATCTCCTGTCACTCCGAGTTACTCAGAATTGGTAGCCCTAATTAATAAATACATGCAACATGAATGCATATATGCCGCTTCACACAGATCACAAGTGTTAGGCCTCTTGCACATGAACGTTGTTGGTCCATTCCGTGCATTGGGGACAGCAATTTGCAGTCCCCAATGCACGGGCAACGTGCGTGCAGCGGCCGGGACAGATCCAGACCCATTCAACTTGAATGGGTCCGTGAATATGTTCTACTTTTTTGCTGTGCGGAGGGATGGCCAGAAACACCACGGAAGCACTCTGTAATGCTTCTGTGGGGATCCGATCCGTGTTTCTGTTCCGTTCAAGTGAATGGGTCGACATCACGGATGCGGGATGCACACGGCTGGTGCCCTGTGTATTGCGGAACCGCCGTATGTGGTCCACAATACAACTACAGGCACACTGCGACCATGTGCAAGAGGCCTTACAAAGATGGGATTTAAGGTGCACATCCCCTTGTGCTTCCCATATTCCACAGATTTAGATCACACAGCTACTTACAGTTGTGCTGATAAGTTTACATACCCTTGCAGAATTTATGATTTCTTAAAGGGGTATTTTCATCTTCCCTTTTTCATACTTGCCTTCCTTGAGCGTGATGTTCACTTCCTGTATTCTTCTCCCGGCCGGGCCGCGCTTGCGCAGAAGACTGAAGATTCTCTCCCAGCCGGGCCGCGCAATGTCCTGAACGCGCACAGCGCCACGCATGTGCCATGGTGACTTATTCCTGGCCTGTATAGTACAGAGTCGGCGTGCGCATTCGCGGCTCTGTACTATACTGGCCAGGAAGAAGTCATCATGGCGCATGCGCGGCTGCATGCGCGTTCAGGACATTGCGCGGCCCAGCCGGGAGAGAATTTTCCGTCTTCTGCGCAAGCGTGGCCCAGCTGGATTCGACAGGAGAGGTGGCCGTGACCAGGGGAGACCAAAGACAACATCAGGTAAGAGGGGACTTATTTTCTAAAAAAGGATGGGAATTGGGTAATAAAATGTATTTAGAAAAATTATCACTGTCAAATCATTAACAGATGTAACAGTGATCATTAAGATGAGAATACCCCTTTAACCATTGTTCAAAGAATATGATTGATACCACAGACACTTTTCTCTCGCTCATGGTTAGTGGTCGGCTGAAGCCATTTATGGTGTTTACTCTTTATAAATCATAATCACAACACAAACTCCCCAAATGATCCTGATCAGAAGTTTACACGCCCCAGTTATTAATACCATGTATTGCCCCCTTTAACATCAATGACAGCTTGAAGTCTTTTGTGGTAGTTGTGGATGAGGCTCTTTATTTTCTCAGATGGTAAAACTGCCCATTCTTCCTGTTGAAAAAAAAAAAGCAATTCCACCACAGTTTTACGTGATTTTTATTTACGACATTCGATGTGCGATAAAACTGACTGGTTACTTTTATTCTACAGGTCAGATCGAATCCGGCAATACCTTATATGTATAGTTTTTCTTGCGTTTTAATAGTGATAAAAAATTTTAAATATCCGTTTTTTTTTGTCGCCATATTTTGAGCCCCATAACTTTTTTGTAATTATGTGTACGGAGCTGGGTCGGGGCTCATTTTTTGCGGGGCAATCTAAACTTTTTACTGATACCATTCTGGGGTGTTTAAGACTTTTTGATCACTTTTTATTTACATTTTTGTAGCAAATGAAGTGACCAAAAACGGCGAATCGGACTTTTGGACTCTTTTTATTTTTTCTGTTTTGCTGTTTGCCGTATGGGGAATATATTTTTATACAATGGGCGTTTTTACACATTGCGAAACCCATGATGTGTCTTTTATTTTAATTTTGGGAAAAGGGGGGTGATCTGAATATTTATGGGGTTTTTTTTACACTTTTTTATAGTTCCCAGGTTACACACACATCTCTGTAACACAGTACACAGCTCTGCTACCTGCAGGTTGCACATACATCCCTGTAACACAGTACACAGCTCTGCTACATGCAGGTTACACATACAGCTCTGCTACACAGTACACAGCACTTCTACATGCAGGTTACACACACATCTCTGTAACACAGTACACAGCTCTGCTACATGCTGTTACACACACTGCTCTATATACACAGTACACAGCTCTGCTACATGCAGGTTACACACACATCTCTGTAACACAGTACACATCTCTGCTACACAGTACACAGCACTGCTACCTGCAGGTTGCACATACATCCCTGTAACACAGTACACAGCTCTGCTACATGCAGGTTACACATACAGCTCTGCTACACAGTACACAGCAATGCTACATGCAGGTTACACGTACAGCTCTGCTACACAGTGCACAGCACTGCTACCTGCAGGTTGCACATACATTCCTGTAACACAGTACACAGCTCTGCTACATGCAGGTTACACATACAGCTCTGCTACACAGTTCACAGCTCTGCTACATGCAGGTTACACATACAGCTCTGCTACACAGTTCACAGCTCTGCTACATGCAGGTTACACATACAGCTCTGCTACACAGTACACAGCTCTGCTACATGCAGGTTACACATACAGATCTGCTACACAGTACACAGCTCTGCTACCTGCAGGTTACACGTACATCTCTGTAACACAGTACACAGCTCTGCTACCTGCAGGTTACACATACAGATCTGCTACACAGTACACAGCTCTGCTACCTGCAGGTTACACATACAGATCTGCTACCTGCAGGTTACACATACATCTCTGTAACACAGTACACAGCTCTGCTACATGCAGGTTACACATACATTTCTGTAACACTGTACACAGCTCTGCTACATGCAGGTTACACACACATCTCTAGTGCAGAGCTCTATTTGATGGCTACTGTTCTGTACACTCTACCAGCTGCTGTGCACATCTGACCCCTCCCACACATGTGACTCGTCACATGGTCATGACGTCATCACAGGTCCTTTGCCTCTCCAGCAGCTAGCAGCTCCGTCAGGTGAAGAGTGTGTGTAGTAGGGCGTATTTTGAGTTAGGGAGGACGGAGTTTTGTCTGATGTCTGAGGTCTGATGGAGTTTTGCCTGATGGAGGACGGAGTTTTAGCTGATGTCTGAGGTCTGATGGAGTTTTGCCTGACGGAGGACGGAGTTTTGTCTGATGTCTGAGGTCTGATGGAGTTTTGGGTGACGGAGGACGGAGTTTTGTCTGATGTCTGAGGTCTGATGGAGTTTTGCCTGACGGAGGACGGAGTTTTGTCTGATGTCTGAGGTCTGATGGAGTTTTGGGTGACGGAGGACGGAGTTTTGTCTGATGTCTGAGGTCTGATGGAGTTTTGCCTGATGGAGGACGGAGTTTTGTCTGATGTCTGAGGTCTGATGGAGTTTTGGGTGACGGAGGACGGAGTTTTGTCTGATGTCTGAGGTCTGATGGAGTTTTGCCTGATGGAGGACGGAGTTATGTCTGATGTCTGAGGGCTGATGGAGTTTTGTCTGACGGAGGACGGAGTTTTGTCTGATGTCTGATGGAGTTTTGCCTGACGGAGGACGGAGTTTTGTCTGATGTCTGAGGTCTGATGGAGTTTTGCCTGATGGAGGACGGAGTTATGTCTGATGTCTGAGGGCTGATGGAGTTTTGTCTGACGGAGGACGGAGTTTTGTCTGATGTCTGATGGAGTTTTGCCTGATGGAGGACGGAGTTTTGTCTGATGTCTGAGGGCTGATGGAGTTTTGCCTGACGGAGGATGGAGTTGTGGATGATGTCTGACGATGTCCTAATATGTATGCCGTACACATATTCAGTTCTAAACCTCTAGAAACATTTTGGATAATATTAGCAGTTTTTTTATAAGTTTAGTTTTCATAAGCTTCAGGTTTACTGGGTCCTTCAAAAGGTAGCTGTTTCCTTATTATACTGGAAGTAACTTTTTGGTGTCTCAGCCAATAATGACAAGAATGCAGCTTATGCTTTTACTGCGACCCAAGGACATCACTGGCCAATTTCCAACGCACTCCAGACAAAGATAGATTGAACTATCTCATTATTTGAATAGCATCCAAAATGATGCATCATTTGTCTGTAGATACTTGCTAATTAATATTTCGCTGAAAAAAAACACAGGTTGGTTTTCCACAATCTGGTTTTCTAATGCAGCTTTTGAAGTCAAAGCCAGGAGTGCATTAAAAAAGAGGTGAAATAGTATCTGTACTCTATACTTACACTTTTATAATAATGTACACCTGGTTTTGGCTTAAAAAAAAACTTTGAAAACCTAAATATGTAAATCCAGGCAAAAAGTCCTATTTAATAACAAATATTTTAATTAAGTCCTAACAGTTTCAGTATATAGGTGTTGGTAGCAAATATAGCAATGAGATAGTGTAGTAACACAAGCTTTGCAAGTGGTCACACCAATAATAGTCAGCACTCTGGTAAAAGGTGATCAGTGGTAGAAGAAGATCCACAATTGTAGAAGAGTAAAAACCATAATGGCAGACATTAATGATGACTTCCAAGGTGTCTGTCTTTTATTATAGTGCTGTGGTGAGCACTGTAATAAAAGACGGACAACCTTACAACTCATCACTAATGTGTGCTGTCGTGCCATAGTCGTAATCACGCAAAAGTGGTAGGGAATGTGGACTAATTCAGACAGGATGGTCATAATAAAACATCAGCAGACCATACATAGCATAATGGGGTCGAAAAACAAAGAACTACAACTGGCACTATACTGGTACATTTGGATGTATTCCATGCCATATGGTATCCTGCTCAGCTCTATGCAAAAATAGTAAAACATGTGATTTCTACATATAAAATGTCACTAAACTTTAGAAAAACTTTTGATATGTCATAGCAACTGTAGGGGGTTTGCTCTGGTAGCCAAGTGGTAGCAATGTAGTGAGACAGGGACACAAGCAAGCTAAAGTCCAAAAAATATTTTATTTACACTTTCAAAATAAAACATAAGCAGCTTTAACTCAGGCACAAATAAACACCTCGACCGTCCAGCCACTAACGAATACACAGAACAATCCCTCTATATACGAGGGCCCGGCTGCCACACCCACACTATGGTTCCACTGAAGCAGGGGGCACACGGTTACCATGGTTGGTACAGAAACACAGCACATGCAAGTCCCCAGGTAATGAACACCTCTGATTCTCTGAAGGAAATTATATCAGGCTCATAACAAGCCACATGACCCATGTCTGTGAGCTAGGGAAAAACCTGGGATGGAGTGAAGAGTCCCACTGCCAACCTAGCCTTCACGTAATAAAGCACAAGCCCATAACATGCTTTACAAAAGGTCTATAACAGCTATGCCTGACATAGATCAACACTCTTTCTGCTTTCTATGTCTGACTCAGCCAGCTCACAGGTTGTGGCAGACAAATCCTGGATTTCACCACACACAATGCAATCTGCTGAGTGGCAGATACCTGTTTTCCCAGACATAGCCTTCACTTTCTTACACAACATATTAAAGGTTTTAAGTGCTGAGATCCCCAATTATCACTAGGACAAGGAGAGAGAAGCACTCACAACATATTCTCTCCTTGCTGTTCGAGACAGACTTAATATAAAGTCTTTGGGACCACCTACATTCCATCTCCTGCAGCAAGGGGAGAACCAGCCTCATATGAGCACTTCTCTTTCCTCATTCTAGCGATCAACAGGTGTCTCAGCACTCAGACCTCCATCAATTGAAACCTTTGATATGTCAAAATTTCCAAAGTTCAGTGACACTTTAAGCCACTGGTCTTTCTGACTTCAGTTATAAGTGGGGACTGATCTTATCAGTGATTGATAGCATTCTCTGTGTAAGTGTATATACATGGATAGCTGTCAGTCACTGACAGTTGTACGCAGGGAGGTGTTATCTGTGATTGATAGCATTCTCTGTGTAAGGGCTCATGCACATGAACATATCTTCTTTCCGTGTCCATTCCGTTTTTTTTGCGGACCGTATACGGAACCATTCACGTCAATGGGTCTGCAAAATAAAACGGAAGTTACTCCATGTGCATTCCATTTCCGTATGTCTGTATTTCCGTTTCGCCAAAAAATAGAACATGTCCTATTATTGTCCGCATTACAGACAAGAAAAGTACTGTTCTATTAGGGGACAGCTGTTCCGTTACGCAAAATACTAAATGCACACGGATGTCATCCGTATTTTTTGCGGATACATTTTTTGCGGACCGCAAAATACATATGGTTGTGTGCATGAGCCCTAAGTGAGAATACAAAGATATCTGTCAGTCACTGATAGTTGTACACTGGGGGGGTGTTATCAGCGATTGATAGCATTCTCTGTGTAAGTGTGCATATAGAGATATCTGTCAGTCCCTGATAGCTGTACACAGGGAGGTGTTATCAGTGATTGATAGCATTCTCTGCATAAGTGTGTATACAGATAGATCTGTCAGTCATTGATAGTTGTACTCTTTGGAGGTGTTATCAGCGATTGATAGCATTCTCTGTGTAAGTGTATATGGAGATAGCCGTCAGTCACTGTTAGTTGTACACAGGGGAGGTGTTATCAGTGATTGATATCATTCCCTGTATAAGTGTGTATATAAAAATATAGCAGTCAGTCACTAATAGTTGTACATGGGGAGGTGTTATTAGTGATTGATAGCATTCTCTGTGTAAGTGTGTATATACAAATATAGCTGTCAGTCACTGTTAGTTGTACACAAGGGTGGTGTTATCAGTGATTGATATCATTCTCTGTGTAAGTGTGTATATATATAGATAGCTGTCAGTCACTGATAGTTCTACATGAGGAGGTGTTAACTAGTAAGTGATTGGACAGACAAAAATTCCACCTACACAGTGCTCAGTGACAGTTGTGTTTAGAACAGGGACAGAGAATGGGACAGTAGCGGTGCCACTGCCTCTAATAGCCTGTGGTCACGTAACTGACATAGCAACTGCCATGGATGATGGCACACAGCTGGGTCTAAATGAACCATGAACAATTCTAATTGTAGCAACTGTCACTCCACTTCACTAGGTCTTGACGCTGCAAAGGTGTCAATACCCTGAGGTGAAAGAACCCCAGAGAAAGAATCCATAAGAGATTTTAGCATTATATAATATCCTTAAGTCACTTTAATTGACTTTAGGAGAAGCCAAGGCCAGGCGCAATGATGTTTACACTGCTTAACCTCTTGCGGACACAGGACGTACCTGTACGCCCGGATGTCTGAGTCCTTAATGACACAGGGCGCACGGCGGGGGGTGATCGGAAAGGGGTGCCTACTGAAATCATTCAACAGGCACACTGTGACAATGCTGACGGGGGTCCTGTAACCCGCCCGTATTGGGGATCGCTGCGGCTTAACCCCTTCTATGCCGCGGTCCGCGCTGACAGCGACATAGAAGTTGCTTGTTGTTGATGGAGCCCATCGAGTCCACCTGTGGCGGGGACCCGATGAATGAGAAGACAGCCCGATGAAGTGCAGAGGCTGCCCAATGCCTTGCACGGCATCGGAACCTGCCTTCTACGGGAGCCAAAGAGATCCGGCGTCAGGCTGGGTATCCTAGGCAACCTGTTAGTGTATGACTCAGTGTCATACACTAACAGGCAATGCATTACAATACAGATTTATTGTAATGCATTGCAGAGGGGATCAGACCCCCACAAGTTGAATTCCCAGAGTGAGACAGAAATAAAGTTTTAAAAAAAATGTAAAAAAAAAGTTTTCAATAAAAAAAGTTTTACGTTAAAAAAAGAAAAAACGCCCCTTTCCCCTTAAACAAAATAAAAAAAACACACATATTAGATATTGCCGCGTCCGTAACGGCCGGCTCTATAAATATATCACATGATCCACCCCGTTTGATAGACATCATAAAAACTAAAAAACTGTGAAAAAAAAGCCAATTTTGTCACCTTACATCACTAAGCGATCAAAAAGGCGTATGCCCCCCAACATAGTATCAATCTAACCATCACCTCATCCCGCAAAAAATTTGCCCCTACATAGGACAATCGCCCAAAAAATTAAAAAAAAATTATATTAGTGTAAATAAAAAAAGTGAACAAGTATCGCCGCGTCCGTAAAAATATGCTCTATAAAAATAGCTCATGATCTAACCTGTCAGATGAACGTTGTAAATAACAAAAAATAAAACAGTGCTAAGACTGTTTATTTTTTTTTAATTCATAAAATTTAATCTCCATTTTTCATTAATTCTTGTGGAATACCTAAAGGGTTAACAACGTTTGTAAAATTAGTTTTTAATACCTTGAGGGGTGTAGTTTCTAAAATGGAGTCATTTTTGGGTGGTTTGGTTTCTATTATGTAAGCCTCACAAAGTAACTTCAGACATGAACTGGTCCTTAAAAAGTGGGTTTTGGAAATTTTCGGAAAAACTTCTAAGCCTTGTAACGTCTCCAAAAAATAAAATGGCATTCCCCAAATGATCCAAACATGAAGTAGACATATGGGGAATGTAAAGTAATAACTATTTTTGGAGGTATTACTATGTATTATAGAAGTAGAGAAATTGAAACTTGGAAATTTACTAATATTTCCAAATTTTTGGTATATTTGATATTTTTTATAAAAAAAAACTATCTCAGAATGGCCTGGATAAGTCAAAGCGTTTATGGCCTGGTCCTTAAGGTGAAAATGAGTCCGCTCCTTAAGGGGTTAAACCTGCCAATTAAAGTACAGATTGTGCTACAATTGCAGAGCGAGCAGAGCCTCTAGGTGTAATGTCAACACCCTCGTTGCTCCTAGAAGCTCATTTACATATATTAAAACATCATTTTTCTCAGTAAAGCGGGCACATATGAACATGGGACCACCACAGATGCCATTTGCTGCCAAGCGCACACGTAACAGGTCAGCCAGTTCCATAGGTACAAACCTGCTGACAGATGCCCTTTAAAGTCGTAATCTACTTCCAAGGTGGTATATTAGTAACATATTCTGCACAACTATTAGGGAGCACTCTTTACATGTACAACCCAATGTTTTGTTTTCTCAGTCAGCAGGTTTTTGATTGATTTTCTGGAAAATATTACCATAATCAGTCAAATGGACAATGTTGAGTGGATTATAATTTGGCATCTCTGCATTCCTTCCAGTTACAGCCAGTAATTATAACAATTGCATGTTACTGGGGTGAATGCCAGCATAATTATGGCCTGTGTACTATCCTGAACTCTACGATGATATGGTGGGACCTCCCTGTATAAAAAGCCAGAATGATTTGGAATGCCGATGTAGTTTCACTTCATCACTGACAGATAAAGTCATTTTGGAAAAGAAAGGCGTATGTGATCCTCAGTGTTTGTTTTTTATCCATTTTCAGCCTCTTCTACCTGAAATTTAGATGAATAATTGAATATGACAAAGAGGACAGGGATGAGAACAAACTGGATAAAAGTCACTTATGACATATCAGACTAGTGCTTTCAGGTTAGCGGAAATGCTGCAAACCATTATTTCCCTGACTTCTATGACAGTGACTGCTTATACTAAGGAAAAGCAAGAGCTGCAATCATCTGAGACTGTCATATCATGGATGCATTGAATCCCTCTCATTGTGCACATTTGTCACTTAAAATTTGTATAGGTGCAGTAAAAACTGCTGGAGCTACAGTATGCGTCTTCAAGTACATATTTTCGAGGATATAGAATCCTGATAGAGTCCAATGCTCTTGCAGCCTTAGGACAGTTGAAGTGATAGGTCCTGTCCAGGGGCGTAGCTAAAGGCTCATGGGCCCTGGTGCAAGAGTTAAGCTTGGGTCCCCCTTTCCTCAGGGGCAGGGAAGCACATTGCCTTCTTGATGCCTGAGGCAAAATTTAAACGCCCCCCCCATGCCAAATTCTTGACCTAACCCCTTCCCTCCAGCCAGAGGAGTAACTTGACTAGAATGCACTTTCTATAATATCAGTGTCTTCTTATTTGACCCAAGGGTCTTTGGGCCCCCTCAGGCTCCTGGGCCTGGTAGCGACTGCTACCTCTGCACCCCCTATAGATACACCCCTGGTCCTGTCATGTGAATATTCAGCCAACCAATGTCCTTTCCTTAGAACTACTGGTCCATCCATGTCCTTATATTCCTTGGATAGTGGCAGACCATTTTTGGTTTTCATGCAAATGTAATGCAAGCAATGGTAAGTCATATACACCTTTACATAATCAGTGCCAGAATATACATAGTGAAGAGTCATGTTAATCTAAAAGTACCATAATTCATAAGTAACCTTTCTTGAGGGAAAATGTAGAGTCTGACATGTTCCATCAGTTTACACATGGATACATGGCCTAGGCCAAGATAACAATATCAGTTCTCCCCAAGGTAGTAGCTGAACCAGCTTCACGTTGGGTTATTTCAAATTACTGTGTCGGTCTCATGAGGAGCCACATATAATAATAATGATAGAGCTGCTCTTACACATGGCTCCCGGTAAGCAAAGATGCACTGCAGACGTTGTTGTGTCAACCAGACTTTAGTATTTATCTTCACAGCTTGCTCTTTTAGGATCATTTTTGGTCTTTCAAATTCAAACTGAAACCTATCCCTGCAAGTAGTCTGAAATTTAATTTTCCAAAGAGCTTTATTTGTAAAAGGACAGACAAATGGAAGTGCAAGGTTAACAAGATTACAGCAACTTCATTCTTCAAGTTCAATTTCATAATGTGTTTCTCCCCTGAGCAGTTCACAAGATAAAACTGTAACTAGCAATTTTGGAATGAGCTGTAAACTCGAAAATATTTCATATCTCAAGCTAAGTAGATAGTTAACGCATTCTATTTATATTGAACCTCATGAAAAATAAACGGCAGAAATGTAGGAAAAACAACAGCCTGTGGTAATACAATACAAAGACAAACTCAAGATGAGTTTAGATATACTAAAAAATTCATCTGCTTTTTTACTTTTTTTAAATAAAGAATGCAGGATTATCTGGTTAGGCTCTTAAAGGAGTGGTCCCATGAAAAATATTCTACACTTTTCAAACCAGCACCTGGATCTGAATACTTTTGTATTTGTATGTAATTATACATTTAGCATAGTTACTGAATTATTAAATGAAATCTATCTGTATAGTACCACCTGCTGTTTGCTCTATTTTTTATTTCTCTATCCACCTCAGTGAGGTGGACTTACATGCTCAGTTCCATCTTTCAACTGCCACCAGCTGCAGCAAAAAGAACACTCTTCATGAGAAAGGACATGGCTCCCAACCAGCCAGCTTGAAATAAATCTTGCAGAGCAATTGGAGCAATGAATAGGGAGACGTCTGGATCCATTTGAGGTACAAAGTTGGTTCTAGCTTTGTTAGAAAGAGATTGACCTTTGATGAAAGTCTTTAAAAGTACAGCTTGCTCGTGCATAGCCATACCGTGACATATGTCCTCTATAGCCCTAATGTAAAAAAAAAAAAAGGGAATACCATTTGGGATATGTTTTTCGGCCCAAAAAAGCAAGTATAATCCCACCACACTTAACCCCTCCACTGTACATGCATGGTGAAAGTCAGGTCTTTAAAGATGGCGCCCGCTCCAGAGCACAGAGGGTGCCATAGCCACCAGGTTTTTAGCGGACACTGGAGCTAATGCCTGTGTTTGGCTTTAACGTCTATCACAGAAATATAAACCCTCAGATGGCATGTGCAATTGTGACCATGGCATCTGAGGTGGCTTTTCCCTGAGGCGGCTTTCCTGGGATCCAAATGGATTCTCCACACTGAGAACAGGAAAGATGTTCATTTGCTGTGGTAGCCTCAATCCCTCTTTAGGGATCTGAGGCTACCACAGCAACAGTTCCTATGGAGCTCTACCCATAACAGAACTCCATAAGAATGTATTTAATGTTCCATAGGCTGCAATGGTAATTCATTGCAGTCTATGGGACAAGCAATCTATTGGTTATACTGTACGTTATAATCCTCAAAGTGGAATTAATATGTGTAAAGAAAAAAATGGTTTTGAAAATATAAAAAATTAAAAAATTCAAATCACCCTATTTTCTCCATAATAAAATAAATTGAAAATTAAAGATCATATACCTGTTGCGTCCAAAGATGCCCAAACTATTAAAATACAGACATATTTATCCCCTATAATGAATGTTGTAATGGGGAAAAAATGACCACAGTTTTTTGGTCGCTTTACCTCCCCCCAAAAAAATTAATAAAAGATTATCAAAAAGGCATCCACATTTCAAAATTGTAGCATTAAAAACTACAGAAAAATGAGCCCCCACACATCTTCATAGATGTAAATATGAAAAAGTTAGCAGTTGGAACATGGCGATTAGCGATGAGCGAATCAACTGCGGATGAAACAACCGAAGTCGATTCGTATGAAACTTTTCTTCAATACTGTATGGAGCGAGAGCTCCGTACAGTATTAGAATGTTTTGTCTCCGATGAGCTGAAGTTATTACTTCACGGAGTCTCGCGAGACTTCGCATAAAAATTCAGAAATTGATTTATACTCTAAAAAGACACTTCCCGAACTCAGGTTCGGTTCCAAGGTACCACTTGGATCCGAAGTCGATTCGCTCATCCCTAATGACGATGCTAAGTAAAAATCATATATATATATATATATATATATATACAGTACAGACCAAAAGTTTGGACACACCATCTCATTCAAAGATTTTTGTTTATTTTCATGACTATGAAAATTGTAGATTCACACTGAAGGCATCAAAACTATGAATAAAAAAAAAAAAAAAAGTGTGAAACAACTGAAAATATGTCATATTCTAGGTTCTTCAAAGTAGCCACCTTTTGCTTTGATTACTGCTTTGCACACTCTTGGCATTCTCTTGATGAGCTTCAAGAGGTAGTCACCTGAAATGGTCTTCCAACAGTCTTGAAGGAGTTCCCAGAGATGCTTAGAACTTGTTGGCCCTTTTGCCTTCACTCTGCGGTCCAGCTCACCCCAAACCATCTCGATTGGGTTCAGGTCTGGTGACTGTGGAGGCCAGGTCATCTGGCGCAGCACCCCATCACTCTCCTTCATGGTCAAATAGCCCTTACACAGCCTGGAGGTGTTTGGGGTCATTGTCCTGTTGAAAAATAAATGATGGTCCAACTAAACGCAAACCGGATGGAATAGCATGCCGCTGCAAGATGCTGTGGTAGCCATGCTGGTTCAGTATGCCTTCAATTTTGAATAAATGCCCAACAGTGTCACCAGCAAAGCACCCCCACACCATCACACCTCCTCCTCCATGCTTCATGGTGGGAACCAGACATGTAGAGTCCATCCGTTCAGCTTTTCTGCGTCGCACAAAGACACGGTGGTTGGAACCAAAGAGCTCAAATTTGGACTCATCAGACCAAAGCACAGATTTCCACTGGTCTAATGTCCATTCCTTGTGTTCTTTAGCCCAAACAAGTCTCTTCTGCTTGTTGCCTGTCCTTAGCAGTGGTTTCCTAGCAGATATTCTACCATGAAGGCCTGATTCACACAGTCTCCTCTTAACAGTTGTTCTAGAGATGTGTCTGCTGCTAGAACTCTGTGTGGCATTGACCTGGTCTCTAATCTGAGCTGCTGTTAACCTGCGATTTCTGAGGCTGGTGACTCAGATAAACTTATCCTCCGCAGCAGAGGTGACTCTTGGTCTTCCTTTCCTGGGGCGGTCCGCATGTGAGCCAGTTTCTTTGTAGTGCTTGATGCTTTTTGTGACTGCACTTGGGGACACTTCCAAATTTTTTCCCAATTTTTCGGACTGACTGACCTTCATTTCTTAAAGTAATGATGGCCACTCGTTTTTCTTTACTTAGCTACTTTTTTCTTGCCATAATACAAATTCTAACAGTCTATTCAGAAGGCTGTGTATCCACCTGACTTCTCCACAGCGCAACTGATGGTCCCAACCCCATTTATAAGGCAAGAAATCCCACTTATTAAACCTGACAGGACACACCTGTGAAGTGAAAACCATTTCAGGTGACTACCTCTTGAAGCTCATCAAGAGAATGCCAAGAGTGTGCAAAGCAGTAATCAAAGCAAAAGGTGGCTACTTTGAAGAACCTAGAATATGACATATTTTCAGTTGTTTCACACTTTTTTGTTATGTATATAATTCCACATGTGTTAATTCATAGTTTTGATGCCTTCAGTGTGAATCTACAATTTTCATAGTCATGAAAATAAAGAAAACTCTTTGAATGAGAAGGTGTCCAAACCTTTGGTCGGTACTGTATATATTTTTATACTTTATTTTTTAAAGGAACTGTACAAATGTGGTAATCATTCAGATCCAGAGAATGAAAGTAACAGGTCAGTTCCTGCATAGGGAATAATGAGATCACTTAGTAAAGATTTGTTCTAATATTGACAGGAACCTTTTTGCTGTTGATCAATATATATATCAATCATTAAAAGGCTATGTGTATCTTCTGAAATTTCATTTAGGATACAAATGGGAAACATATGGGAAATAGGTTGAGGCACTCTAGCTGTGCTGTGCCCCTATACCTCCCATTTGCTTCAATCAAAGATTTCCATTAGAGAAGCTGATATATCATTAGGCTAAGGTATTTTGTAGTCCGCAAAACACGGATCTGCAAAAAATACAGATGACGTCCCTGTACAACAAATCATCAGTGGCAAAACACGCATGTCTTTGCTGAGGATATTATTGCACTGCAAGTTTGAAATCCTATGCGAAAAAAAAACAAAAACATTTCTGCAACATAATGAGCATGCTATGAATTGAAAATCGGCAACATGTTATTTACAAATAGATATTTTGGTTTTACGAGCAGATGGGGTTTTCAAAAACCCAACCAAAAGTGATGTATGGTAAGTCACTGCAGCAATTCCGCCAGTTTCCAGCATCTTATGGCTACTGATGAGATCTCCAAAGTACTGTAATCTGCCAAAGGCACATATGGCAACCCTTTATTTTCATGATCAAGGATTGTCTTGGTTCACGAACCCCACTAATAATAATTTCTTCCATGTTTAACCCATTCAGGACTCTGCCATTTTTCACCTTAAGGACCAGGCCATTTTTTAGCAAATCTGACATGTGTCACTGACTATGTGGTGATAAATTTAAACCGCTTTTACTTATTCAGGCCATTCTGAGATTGTTATCTCGTCACATATTGTACTTCATGAAAAGTGGTAAATTTGAGTCAAAATATTTCATTATTATTTATAAAAAAAATAGAAAATTTACCAATAATTTTTCAAATTTACAGATTTCTATTTCTCTACTTTTAAAATAGATAGTAATACATCCTAAATAGTTATTACTTTACATTCCCCATATGTCTACTTCATGTTTGGATCATTTTGAAAAAGATTTTTTTGGGGGGGACGTTAAAAGACTTAGAAGTTTAGAAGCAAATCTTACAATTTTTCAGAACATTTTCAAAACCCAATTTTTTAAGGACCAGTTCTGAAGTCACTTTGTGGGGCTTACATATTAGAAACCACCTATAAATCACCCCATTTTGAAACTACACCCCTCAAGCTATTCAAAACTGATTTTACAAACTTTGTTAACCCTTTAGGTGTCCCACGAGAATTAAAGAAAAATGGAAATTAAATTTCAAAATTCACTTTTTTAGCAGATTTTAAATTTGAATCTATTTTTTCTGCAACTCATCAAGGGTTAACAGTAGGGATGAGCGAACTCGAACTGTATAGTTCGGGTTCGTACCGAATTTTGGGGTGTCCGTGACACGGACCCGAACCCGGACATTTTCGTAAAAGTCCGGGTTCGGGTTCGGTGTTCGTCGCTTTCTTGGCGCTTTTGTGACGCTTTCTTGGCGCTTTTTGAAAGGCTGCAAAGCAGCCAATCAACAAGCGTCATACTACTTGCCCCAAGAGGCCATCACAGCCATGCCTACTATTGGCATGGCTGTGATTGGCCAGAGCACCATGTGACCCAGCCTCTATTTAAGCTGGAGTCACATAGCGCCGCCCGTCACTCTGCTCTGATTAGCGTAGGGAGAGGTTGCGGCTGCGACAGTAGGGCGAGATTAGGCAGATTAACTCCTCCAAAGGACTTGATTAACTGATCGATCTGCAGCTGTGGATCATTGAGCTGCTGATCCTCAATTGCTCACTGTTTTTAGGCTGCACAGACCGTTTGTCAGTCTCATTTTTCTGGGGTGATCGGCGGCCATTTTGTGTCTTGTGGTGCGCCAGCACAAGCTGCGACCAAGTGCATTTAACCCTCAATGGTGTGGTTGTTTTTTGGCTAAAGCCTACATCAGGGTGAAGCTGTCACACCAAGTGCATTTAACCAGCAATAGTCTGTTCATTTTTTGGCCATATACAAAATCAGGGGCAAGCTGCGCCTGTCACCAAGTGCATTTAACCCTCAATGGTGTGGTTGTTTTTTGGCTAAAGCCTACATCAGGGTGAAGCTGTGACACCAAGTGCATTTAACCAGCAATAGTCTGTTCATTTTTTGGCCATATACAAAATCAGGGGCAAGCTGCGCCTGTCACCAAGTGCATTTAACCCTCAATGGTGTGGTTGTTTTTTGGCTAAAGCCTACATCAGGGTGAAGCTGTCACACCAAGTGCATTTAACCAGCAATAGTCTGTTCATTTTTTGGCCATATACAAAATCAGGGGCAAGCTGCGCCTGTCACCAAGTGCATTTAACCCTCAATGGTGTGGTTGTTTTTTGGCTAAAGCCTACATCAGGGTGAAGCTGTCACACCAAGTGCATTTAACCAGCAATAGTCTGTTTATTTTTTGGCCATATCCCAGTCTAATTCTGTCACTAAATCCATACCGGTCACCCAGCGCCTAAATACTAGGCCTCAAATTTATATCCAGCTAAATCTGTCCCTAGTGCTGTAGCTGGGCGAGTTATTTAGTGTCCGTTCAAGCACATTTCTTGTTCTGGGTTGAAATACAATTCCCAATTTAGCAATTTCATAATTTAGTGGTTCCTGCTATATCAGAGCTATTTGAAATCTATCCCAAAAAGGGTATATAATATTGAAGGTGCACATTGGGTCATTCAGAATAACTTCACACACACCCGCTACTGTGTATTTCCAAGTCTAATTCTGTCACTAAACCCATACCTGTCACCCAGCGCCTAAATACTAGGCCTCAAATTTAAATCCCTCTAAATCTCTCGTTACCGCTGTACTGTTGTTGCTGGGCAAGATATTTAGTGTCCGTCAAAGCACATTTTTTGTTCTGGGTTGAAGTACAATTCCCAATTTAGCAATTTCATAATTTAGTGGTTCCTGCTATATCAGAGCTATTTGGAATCTATCCCTAAAAGGGTATATAATATTGAAGGTGCACATTGGGTCATTCAGAATAACTTCACACACACCCGCTACTGTGTATTTCCAAGTCTAATTCTGTCACTAAACCCATACCTGTCACCCAGCGCCTAAATACTAGGCCTCAAATTTAAATCCCTCTAAATCTCTCGTTACCGCTGTACTGTTGTTGCTGGGCAAGATATTTAGTGTCCGTCAAAGCACATTTTTTGTTCTGGGTTGAAGTACAATTCCCAATTTAGCAATTTCATAATTTAGTGGTTTCTGCTATATCAGAGCTATTTGAAATCTATCCCTAAAAGGGTATATAATATTGAAGGTGCACATTGGGTCATTCAGAATAACTTCACACACACCGCTTCTGTGCATTTCCAAGTCTAATTCTGTCACTAAATCCATACCGGTGACCCAGCGCCTAAATACTAGGCCTCAAATTTAAATCCCTCTAAATCTCTCGTTACCCACCGCTGTACTGTTGTTGCTGGGCAAGATATTTAGTGTCCGTCAAAGCACATTTTTTGTTCTGGGTTGAAGTACAATTCCCAATTTAGCAATTTCATAATTTAGTGGTTTCTGCTATATCAGAGCTATTTGAAATCTATCCCTAAAAGGGTATATAATATTGAAGGTGCACATAGGGTCATTCAGAATAACTTCACACACACGCTTCTGTGCATTTCCAAGTCTAATTCTGTCACTAAATCCATACCGGTGACCCAGCGCCTAAATACTAGGCCTCAAATTTAAATCCCTCTAAATCTCTCGTTACCCACCGCTGTACTGTTGTTGCTGGGCAAGATATTTAGTGTCCGTCAAAGCACATTTTTTGTTCTGGGTTGAAGTACAATTCCCAATTTAGCAATTTCATAATTTAGTGGTTTCTGCTATATCAGAGCTATTTGAAATCTATCCCTAAAAGGGTATATAATATTGAAGGTGCACATAGGGTCATTCAGAATAACTTCACACACACGCTTCTGTGCATTTCCAAGTCTAATTCTGTCACTAAATCCATACCGGTGACCCAGCGCCTAAATACTAGGCCTCAAATTTAATCCCTCTAAATCTCTCGTTACCCCGCTGTACTGTTGTTGCTGGGCAAGATATTTAGTGTCCGTCAAAGCACATTTTTTGTTCTGGGTTGAAGTACAATTCCCAATTTAGCAATTTCATAATTTAGTGGTTTCTGCTATATCAGAGCTATTTGAAATCTATCCCTAAAAGGGTATATAATATTGAAGGTGCACATAGGGTCATTCAGAATAACTTCACACACACCGCTTACTGTGCATTTCCAAGTCTAATTCTGTCACTAAATCCATACCGGTGACCCAGCGCCTAAATACTAGGCCTCAAATTTAAATCCCTCTAAATCTCTCGTTACCCCGCTGTACTGTTGTTGCTGGGCAAGATATTTAGTGTCCGTCAAAGCACATTTTTTGTTCTGGGTTGAAGTACAATTCCCAATTTAGCAATTTCATAATTTAGTGGTTTCTGCTATATCAGAGCTATTTGAAATCTATCCCTAAAAGGGTATATAATATTGAAGGTGCACATTGGGTCATTCAGAATAACTTCACACACACGCTTCTGTGCATTTCCAAGTCTAATTCTGTCACTAAATCCATACCGGTGACCCAGCGCCTAAATACTAGGCCTCAAATTTAAATCCCTCTAAATCTCTCGTTACCACCGCTGTACTGTTGTTGCTGGGCAAGATATTTAGTGTCCGTCAAAGCACATTTTTTGTTCTGGGTTGAAGTACAATTCCCAATTTAGCAATTTCATAATTTAGTGGTTTCTGCTATATCAGAGCTATTTGAAATCTATCCCTAAAAGGGTATATAATATTGAAGGTGCACATAGGGTCATTCAGAATAACTTCACACACACGCTTCTGTGCATTTCCAAGTCTAATTCTGTCACTAAATCCATACCGGTGACCCAGCGCCTAAATACTAGGCCTCAAATTTAAATCCCTCTAAATCTCTCGTTACCCACCGCTGTACTGTTGTTGCTGGGCAAGATATTTAGTGTCCGTCAAAGCACATTTTTTGTTCTGGGTTGAAGTACAATTCCCAATTTAGCAATTTCATAATTTAGTGGTTTCTGCTATATCAGAGCTATTTGAAATCTATCCCTAAAAGGGTATATAATATTGAAGGTGCACATAGGGTCATTCAGAATAACTTCACACACACGCTTCTGTGCATTTCCAAGTCTAATTCTGTCACTAAATCCATACCGGTGACCCAGCGCCTAAATACTAGGCCTCAAATTTAAATCCCTCTAAATCTCTCGTTACCCACCGCTGTACTGTTGTTGCTGGGCAAGATATTTAGTGTCCGTCAAAGCACATTTTTTGTTCTGGGTTGAAGTACAATTCCCAATTTAGCAATTTCATAATTTAGTGGTTTCTGCTATATCAGAGCTATTTGAAATCTATCCCTAAAAGGGTATATAATATTGAAGGTGCACATAGGGTCATTCAGAATAACTTCACACACACGCTTCTGTGCATTTCCAAGTCTAATTCTGTCACTAAATCCATACCGGTGACCCAGCGCCTAAATACTAGGCCTCAAATTTAAATCCCTCTAAATCTCTCGTTACCGCTGTCCTGTTGTAGCTGGGAAAGTTATTTAGTGCCCGTCAAAGCACATTTTTTGTTCTGGGTTGAAGTACAATTCCCAATTTAGCAATTTCATAATTTAGTGGTTCCTGCTATATCAGAGCTATTTGAAATCTATCCCAAAAAGGGTATATAATATTCAAGGTGCACATTGGGTCATTCAGAATAACTTCACACACACGCTTCTGTGCATTTCCAAGTCTAATTCTGTCACTAAATCCATACCGGTCACCCAGCGCCTAAATACTAGGCCTCAAATTTATATCCCGCTGAATTTGAATACAATACATTGGGCCAAATAATATATTTGTTGTTGTGGTGAACCATAACAATGAGAAAAACATCTAGTAAGGGACGCGGACGTGGACATGGTCGTGGTGGTGTTAGTGGACCCTCTGGTGCTGGGAGAGGACGTGGCCGTTCTGCCACATCCACACGTCCTAGTGTACCAACTACCTCAGGTCCCAGTAGCCGCCAGAATTTACAGCGATATATGGTGGGGCCCAATGCCGTTCTAAGGATGGTAAGGCCTGAGCAGGTACAGGCATTAGTCAATTGGGTGGCCGACAGTGGATCCAGCACGTTCACATTATCTCCCACCCAGTCTTCTGCAGAAAGCGCACAGATGGCGCCTGAAAACCAACCCCATCAGTCTGTCACATCACCCCCATGCATACCAGGGAAACTGTCTCAGCCTCAAGTTATGCAGCAGTCTCTTATGCTGTTTGAAGACTCCGCTGGCAGGGTTTCCCAAGGGCATCCACCTAGCCCTTCCCCAGCGGTGAAAGACATAGAATGCACTGACGCACAACCACTTATGTTTCCTGATGATGAGGACATGGGAATACCACCTCAGCATGTCTCTGATGATGACGAAACACAGGTGCCAACTGCTGCGTCTTTCTGCAGTGTGCAGACTGAACAGGAGGTCAGGGATCAAGACTGGGTGGAAGACGATGCAGGGGACGATGAGGTCCTAGACCCCACATGGAATGAAGGTCGTGCCACTGACTTTCACAGTTCGGAGGAAGAGGCAGTGGTGAGACCGAGCCAACAGCGTAGCAAAAGAGGGAGCAGTGGGCAAAAGCAGAACACCCGCCGCCAAGAGACTCCGCCTGCTACTGACCGCCGCCATCTGGGACCGAGCACCCCAAAGGCAGCTTCAAGGAGTTCCCTGGCATGGCACTTCTTCAAACAATGTGCTGACGACAAGACCCGAGTGGTTTGCACGCTGTGCCATCAGAGCCTGAAGCGAGGCATTAACGTTCTGAACCTGAGCACAACCTGCATGACCAGGCACCTGCATGCAAAGCATGAACTGCAGTGGAGTAAACACCTTAAAACCAAGGAAGTCACTCAGGCTCCCCCTGCTACCTCTTCTGCTGCTGCCGCCTCGGCCTATTCTGCTGCTGCCGCCTCGGCCTCTTCCTCCGCCTCTGGAGGAACGTTGGCACCTGCCGCCCAGCAAACAGGGGATGTACCACCAACACCACCACCACCACCTCCGTCACCAAGCGTCTCAACCATGTCACACGCCAGCGTTCAGCTCTCCATCTCACAAACATTTGATAGAAAGCGTAAATTCCCACCTAGCCACCCTCGATCCCTGGCCCTGAATGCCAGCATTTCTAAACTACTGGCCTATGAAATGCTGTCATTTAGGCTGGTGGACACAGACAGCTTCAAACAGCTCATGTCGCTTGCTGTCCCACAGTATGTTGTTCCCAGCCGGCACTACTTCTCCAAGAGAGCCGTGCCTTCCCTGCACAACCAAGTATCCGATAAAATCAAGTGTGCACTGCGCAACGCCATCTGTAGCAAGGTCCACCTAACCACAGATACGTGGACCAGTAAGCACGGCCAGGGACGCTATATCTCCCTAACTGCACACTGGGTAAATGTAGTGGCAGCTGGGCCCCAGGCGGAGAGCTGTTTGGCGCACGTCCTGCCGCCGCCAAGGATCGCAGGGCAACATTCTTTGCCTCCTGTTGCCACCTCCTCCTTCTCGGCTTCCTCCTCCTCTTCTTCCACCTGCTCATCCAGTCAGCCACACACCTTCACCACCAACTTCAGCACAGCCCGGGGTAAACGTCAGCAGGCCATTCTGAAACTCATATGTTTGGGGGACAGGCCCCACACCGCACAGGAGTTGTGGCGGGGTATTGAACAACAGACCGACGAGTGGTTGCTGCCGGTGAGCCTCAAGCCCGGCCTGGTGGTGTGTGATAATGGGCGAAATCTCGTTGCAGCTCTGGGACTAGCCAATTTGACGCACATCCCTTGCTTGGCGCATGTGCTGAATTTGGTGGTGCAGAAGTTCATTCACAACTACCCCGACATGTCAGAGCTGCTGCATAAAGTGCGGGCCGTCTGTTCGCGCTTCCGGCGTTCACATCCTGCCGCTGCTCGCCTGTCTGCGCTACAGCGTAACTTCGGCCTTCCCGCTCACCGCCTCATATGCGACGTGCCCACCAGGTGGAACTCCACCTTGCACATGCTGGACAGACTGTGCGAGCAGCAGCAGGCCATAGTGGAGTTTCAGCTGCAGCACGCACGGGTCAGTCGCACTACAGAACAGCACCACTTCACCACCAATGACTGGGCCTCCATGCGAGACCTGTGTGCCCTGTTGCGCTGTTTCGAGTACTCCACCAACATGGCCAGTGGCGATGACACCGTTATCAGCGTTACAATACCACTTCTATGTCTCCTTGAGAAAACACTTAGGGCGATGATGGAAGAGGAGGTGGCCCAGGAGGAGGAGGAGGAGGATGAGGAAGAGGGGTCATTTTTAGCACTTTCAGGCCAGTCTCTTCGAAGTGACTCAGAGGGAGGTTTTTTGGCAACAGCAGAGGCCAGGTACAAATGTGGCCAGCCAGGGCCCACTACTGGAGGACGAGGAGGACGAGGATGAGGAGGAGGTGGAGGAGGATGAGGATGAAGCATGGTCACAGCGGGGTGGCACCCAACGCAGCTCGGGTCCATCACTGGTGCGTGGCTGGGGGGAAAGGCAGGACGATGACGATACGCCTCCCACAGAGGACAGCTTGTCCTTACCCCTGGGCAGCCTGGCACACATGAGCGACTACATGCTGCAGTGCCTGCGCAACGACAGCAGAGTTGCCCACATTTTAACCTGTGCGGACTACTGGGTTGCCACCCTGCTGGATCCACGCTACAAAGACAATGTGCCCACCTTACTTCCTGCACTGGAGCGTGATAGGAAGATGCGCGAGTACAAGCGCACGTTGGTAGACGCGCTACTGAGAGCATTCCCAAATGTCACAGGGGAACAAGTGGAAGCCCAAGGCCAAGGCAGAGGAGGAGCAAGAGGTCGCCAAGGCAGCTGTGTCACGGCCAGCTCCTCTGAGGGCAGGGTTAGCATGGCAGAGATGTGGAAAACTTTTGTCAACACGCCACAGCTAACTGCACCACCACCTGATACGCAACGTGTTAGCAGGAGGCAACATTTCACTAACATGGTGGAACAGTACGTGTGCACACCCCTCCACGTACTGACTGATGGTTCGGCCCCATTCAACTTCTGGGTCTCTAAATTGTCCACGTGGCCAGAGCTAGCCTTTTATGCCTTGGAGGTGCTGGCCTGCCCGGCAGCCAGCGTTTTGTCTGAACGTGTATTCAGCACGGCAGGGGGCGTCATTACAGACAAACGCAGCCGCCTGTCTACAGCCAATGTGGACAAGCTGACGTTCATAAAAATGAACCAGGCATGGATCCCACAGGACCTGTCCGTCCCTTGTCCAGATTAGACATTAACTACCTCCCCATAACCATATATTATTGGACTCCAGGGCACTTCCTCATTCAATCCTATTTTTATTTTCATTTTACCATTATATTGCAAGGCTACCCAAAGTTGAATGAACCTCTCCTCTGCCTGTGTGCTAGGCCTAAATATATGCCAATGGATTGTTGCAGTGGTGGCTGACGTGAAGCCTCATTCTCTGCTATGACATGCAGACTGATTCTCTGGTGACATGAAGCCAGATCCTCTGTTACGGGACCTCTCTCCTCTGCCTGGGTGCTGGGCCTAAATTTATGAAAATGGACTGTTGCAGTGGTGGGTGACGTGAAGCCTGATTCTCTGCTATGACATGCAGACTGATTCTCTGGTGACATGAAGCCAGATCCTCTGTTACGGGACCTCTCTCCTCTGCCTGGGTGCTGGGCCTAAATTTATGAAAATGGACTGTTGCAGTGGTGGGTGACGTGAAGCCTCATTCTCTGCTATGACATGCAGACTGATTCTCTGCTGACATGAAGCCAGATTGTCTGTTACGGGACCTCTCTCCTCTGCCTGGGTGCTGGGCCTGAATTTATGACAATGGACTGTTGCAGTGGTGGCTGACGTGAAGCCTGATTCTCTGCTATGATATGAAGACTGATTCTCTGCTGACATGAAGCCAGATTGTCTGTTACGGGACCTCTCTCCTCTGCCTGGGTGCCGGGGCCTAAATATCTGAGAATGGACTGTTCCAGTGGTGGGTAACGGGAAGCCAGATTCTCTGCTATGATATGAAGACTGATTCTCTGCTGACATGAAGCCAGATTGTCTGTTACGGGACCTCTCTCCTCTGCCTGGGTGCTGGGCCTAAATTTATGAAAATGGACTATTACAGTGGTGGGTGACGTGAAGCCTGATTCTCTGCTATGACATGAAGACTGATTCTCTGCTGACATGAAGCCAGATTGTCTGTTACGGGACCTCTCTCCTCTGCCTGGGTGCCGGGGCCTAAATATCTGAGAATGGACTGTTCCAGTGGTGGGTGACGGGAAGCCAGATTCTCTGCTATGGAACCTCTCTCCAATTGATTTTGGTTAATTTTTATTTATTTAATTTTTATTTTAATTAATTTCCCTATCCACATTTGTTTGCAGGGGATTTACCTACATGTTGCTGCCTTTTGCAGCCCTCTAGCCCTTTCCTGGGCTGTTTTACAGCCGTTTTAGTGCCGAAAAGTTCGGGTCCCCATTGACTTCAATGGGGTTCGGGTTCGGGACGAAGTTCGGATCGGGTTCGGATCCCGAACCCGAACATTTCCGGGATGTTCGGCCGAACTTCTCGAACCCGAACATCCAGGTGTTCGCTCAACTCTAGTTAACAGCCAAACAAAACTCAAAATCTATTGCCCTGATTCTAGAGTTTACAGAAACACCCCATATGTGCTCAAAAAATGATGTATGAGCACACAGAAGGCTTCAGAGTGGAAGGAGCACCATATGGCTTTAGGAGAGCTGATTTAGCTGTAATGGTAATTGGGAGCTATGTCGCATTTGAAGACATCCTGAGTTGGCCCTACAGTGGAAACCCCCCAAAAGTGACCCCATTTTGGAAACTACACCCCTCAATGAATCTTTCAAGATGTGTAGTGAACACTTTCACCTCAAATGTGTTTCCTAGAATTAGGAAACACTTGTCAGTGAGGATGAAAATTTCATTTTTTTCCCAAAAAAGTTGCTTTACACACACATTTTTCACTTTCCCAAAGGGTAGCAGGACAAAATGCACCCCACATTTTGTTCCCCATTTCTCCCTGAATACGGCAACACCCCATATGTGCTCAAAAAATTATGTATGGGCACACAGCAGGGCTCTAGAGTCAAACAGCATAATATGGATTTTGATGACCTGATTTGGCAGACATTGATTTTAGGTGCCATGTCGCATTTAAAAAAAATTCCTGAGGTCCCCAGAAATTAAAAACCCAAAATAGTGACCACATTTTGGAAAGTGCGACCCCGTACAAACATTTTAAGTGGTCGAAAGGGTACTTTTCAGCAAACGTGTCACACAGAAAGCAGATACACTTGTTAGGCTACTTTCACACTAGCGTTGTTTAAATCCGGCGTTCAATTCCGACACCGGAACTGCCCGCCGGATCCGGAAAAATGTGTGAAAACGGATTACATTTGAATCTTGATCAGGATTTTGATCACAATGTAAAAATGCATTGGAAAAAATGGATCCGCCATTTATGGACTTTTTTATCACATTTTTCTGGTTTAACATGCAAAAGCCAGATCTGGTTTGACTGAACACACAGCGCCGGATCCGGCGTTAATGCAAGTCAATAGGAAAAAGGCCTGATCCGGCGTTCAGGCAAAGTGTTCAGGATTTTTGGCCGGAGGTAAAAATACTGCATGCTACGGTTTTCTGAAAAGCCTGATCAGTCAAACAGACTGAACTGAAGACGTCCTGATGCATCCTGAACGGATTACTCTCCCTTCAGAATGCATTAGGATAAAACTGATCAGTTCTTTTCCGGATTTGAGCCCCTAGGACGGAACTCAGCACCGGAAAAGAAAAACGCTAGTGTGAAAGTACCCTAAAAAGATTTCAAAGCACACATTTGTGAAAATGAAAAATTACTAGCAGACCCCAATTTTTCACTTTCACAAGGGGTTAAAGGATAAAATGCACCCTAATATGTGTTCCAAATTTTCTTCTCATTCAGAAAACACCCCATATGTGCTTGTAGCCTGCTGTATGGGCGCACAGCAGGCAAACAGCAAAATATGGATTTTGCTGGCAGGCCTGAATTGGCAGACATGAATTTTAGGTGCCATGTCGCATTTAAAAGATTCCTGAGGTCCACAGAAATTAAAAACCCAAAGAAGTGACACCATTTTGGAAAGAGAACCCCCGTACGAACATTTTAAGGGGTGGAAAGGGAACTTTTGACCTAACAGGTGTTTCACAGAAATGAATATGTAGTGTTTGCTGAAAAGTGGATCTGTAAGCTATGCGGACTAAATCAGAGATATAAGGTAGTAAAACTACAGGGTACATAAAGGATCAAATTAAATTAATACTCCATGGATTAGTGGTAGATTTTAAAATACTCTTGCATGCACAGGCCAGGTTTTTCAGGGCAGGTTTCTCAGTGATAAATAGTGTCTTTCCTTATCCCCCTTTTGGAACACACCCTGCATCTTTTTTGGGTCCTTCCCTTCCTTGCTGTCTGGGGAACCTGACCTGGAAAATGTTGCCCTCCCCAGCCTGGCTTCGAAAAATTAGGGCCTTGATAACCACCTCTTGGAACTGAAAGTTCCTATGTGGCCTGCAGATTCAAATAGCATGTACGCATTGCACATTGCCTTCTGTACAATGTGTACGGCCAGCTTTTTGTACCACACTTTTTTTTTTCATGTGACACTGTAGGGCTTCAGAAGTTGATCTGAAAGATCCACCCCTCCCATGTGCCTGTTGTAGTCCAGGATACAAACGGGTTTGGAGGTAGTGGTTGCGGTACCTCGTACAGGAGCAGGAGAGCTGGTGTTAGTGTGAATGGTGGTCAGTACAAGGACATCCCTCTTGTGCTTGTACTTAACCACCAGCATGTTCTCATGGAGGACAGCCTTACTTTCACCCATTCTCAGTGGTTGCCCTACCAGGCATCTAGGGAGGCCTCTCTATATATATCTACACAGGGGGAAAAAATCTGCACAGTAAACTGATCAGACCAGTCAGAAAAATGGATGTTTCTGATCAGCGCTCGGCAGGTGCAGGAGGCGCACGCACACAGATATCATGTACGTGCAAAAATATACGCTAACACTACCTAAAATTGATTTCTATTTAACACTAAATGTATTTTTTACAGCAACAAAAATGAAAACTGAGCACAAAAGTGACCAGTAAAAAAAAATGTACTTATTGGTGCTCAAGGCTGTAGAACTCTGACGTTTGGTGTTTCTGTGCAGACACTGCAGTATAAAAAATTACTGCAGATACAAAAAAAAGAACACTATATATATAAGATTCTAACTATTACTTTAAAAAAAAAAGCACTGGGACAGGGATGGAGGGTGGTTTAGGAACAGCTGCAAATGAAAAAAAAATCAGTGCAGCAATTCCAGATGTTGTTCTTCTTTTCGTCTTTCAGCAGGAAAAGCTCAAATCCTAGTGGTGGTGTACAACTCCCAGCAAGCCAACAAGCAGCACAGAGAAGCACAGAATCTATCTGCATGCAGTCACCAGATAGAATGGTTGCCTGCAGAGAGGTTCAGCCCTTTCCTGTGATGCTATAGAGCTGCCATTTGCTGGAGCGTTGTTCCTGCCAATCGCAGCACTGGCAGGGGACGCCAAAGACGGGAGTCCCCTGCTTGACCCCGGAGGAGACCGGTGCTGACTAGTTCAGCACCGGTCACCTACCTATGGCCCCCCCAAGCCGCCCCGCAGCTTCCTTCTGCTTCCGGTGCTGCAATGTGCCGTTCTTCATTGACTGGCCAATCGCAGCGCTTGGAGCTGCAGGGGGGTAGAAAGACACCATGCTGCCCCTATCCGGCATGGATTCCTGCCGGTAAGAGCAGCCATGGTGCCCCGATTCCCCTGAAATCCTGCCCAAGCACCCAGCGGACCTTGCGCCGTACATGTATGGCGCCTGTTCTTTGGTCATGTCCAGCTGCGCAGGACATGTATGGCGTGTGTCCTTAAGGGGTTAAGCAAACGCCTATAAAATTATTCTTTCTCACTGCCAAACATAGTGAAAACCTGGAAACAGCAAACTCTCAACTTCTCAGAAGTCAAGCGGCAAATAAGCTATAATATGACCAATGAGAAATGAGTGGCTTTGTCATGAGGCTCTTTCAGGTTCTGGAAAGCCTGGAGGGTTAATGTAATCACAGCTAATTGAACATCTAGTATTGACTGGTCTATAGGTGAGATTCACGCTCCATCCATTCCCTCTCCCTGTGTTTTCCTTGACCCCACCTTATTGATCTATAAATTAATCCACTTCTTATTGGTCCTCCACATGGACCTCTGTTTGTATCATAGTCCTAGGCCTTGATAGCCCAACTGGGTTCAGTTCTATGGATATCATCAACTTTATATTGTGGTACTGTCGTTCCCGTGACAGGTAGCGGGAGATCGGTGAGACTGGAAGCACGCGGTTTGATCTGACATGTTTTCCGCTTGGATCAAGTGACGTATGTGTTGTTTCTGGTGCTTGCCACACGTTCTATCCCCAGGTGTGGCTATTACAGTAATTTAACCTTCTCTATTTATAGTTGCTTCTCCCACAATGCTGTGCGGTTTATAGCTTCTTTTTGGACCTTTGGATAGATTGTGGTTGGTTCTCAGCTGCGTTCCCGGTGCTTCCATTGCTCCTTTGAAGTTAAGTCTTTCCTTTCCCTTTTGTTTGGGTTATGTGTGTTGAATTTCCCTATTGTTTGTATTAGGCCTGTAGGAGACTCCTGTTCGTCCTTCCTTTTGGAGGAACCAGTAGACTCGTCCCTGCCATTAGTACCAGGGTCCTATAGGACTTGATTCTGTAGGACTCCATGTTTTCCTGTGTATGAACTCACCTACCTTTGGGGTCTGTTCATACTTATAGTCAGTCAGGATTTTGGTTACGGTTTTCACTAGGAGGGTGCATTTTTCTTCCCTTGTTCTCAGGCCTGATTCCCTGTTCCCCCCTTCCCTCCCACATCGAAGCGTGACTGGTACTTTTTCCCTGAAGTGTGACAATGACATCTTTTATGGAAAATCCAATATAAACATGGTTTAAAAAAAATGTTTTTAAAGTCTAGTCCCTGTTTCAGTGAAATCTAGATGACTACTAATATTCCCATTCACAACTTTGGAAAGAACAGAGACCTGGTTTTCTCTGCAAACTTCTTCCTATTATATCCTTTGCATAATCCACTTTCATTCACAAACCTGGGGGCAACCTCGATGAGATATGTAATGGCAGGCATACTTGTGAGGTCATTTGTTTTTGTTTTTTTATTTTAGAAATTTTAACCCAACTCCACTATGTCAATTATCTGTTTAACAGGACCTTGACCTATGAACATTACATAGGGATCAAATATGCAAAAAGGGCGCAGAGGAGCATAGGGTCTCCTTGTTTACTGTGTTCTCTGCAGCTTATTTTGCATCTTGCAAAATGACAAGGGCTATAACTTAACAGATAGATCAGAAGTCAACACTAAAAGCCCAGCACGATCCTACACAGTCCTGTAAAATGTAAACCTCTGCTGTCACTTTCTGCACACAGTAAAGGTTATAGCTTTCATACAAGTGACAAAGTAATTTGGAAGACTTTGATTGCTTGGCACTGTCCAGGTCACACAAAGGTCAGGAACCCTTTTTGCCTGTTTTTTGTCAACTAACTTATCCTATGAAAATACAGTTGTTCCCGGAGGTGAAACGTCATACCCCTTCATTTTGTCACAGATAACATCCTAATTGAAAGAGCAAAACACTGGTGTGTATCAAAAGCAATCCTAATATACTGTATGTATACGGCTAAACATGCAACACGTCAGAAGCTAGCAGATGGGCTAATACATTTGGTACATACATAGGACACTCACAAATCATAGTATTCAAATATTTATTAGTGAGATACAAATTGTACATAGCAATAACTGTATGCCGCTATATTAAATTAAATATATAGTAAAAAAAAATCAATATTTTATTAAAATATATGGTTCTTCCATAGGAAGAGCAAATAATGTATTACTTAGTATAAAAGTTATTGGGGGATATTTATAAAAACTGGTGCAAAGGAAAACTGGCTTAATTGCCCATAGTAACCAATCAGATTCAACCTTTCACTTTTCAGAGCTCCTTTGGAAAATAAAAAGTGGAATATGATTGGTTGCTATGGGAAACTAAGCTAGTTTTTCTTTACACCAGTTATGATAAATTTCCCCCAATTATATAAACTTAGGTAAATATTGTCTTACCCCCTTAGTAACTACACATGAACTGAGCCCTATCCAATTATCATGTACAAACTACTGATCAAAGGCCCCCATACACATAAGGTCTGTTTCACATTTGTGTTTAAGAGATCCAGCAGGCTGCTTTGGCAGAGAACATTCCAGCAGAGAACCGCTCAGCGGTTTTCAACTGGCCTCTTCGTGACATGTTTGCCCAGTTGCAGCTGAATGGGTGTCTGGTAGCTTCCAGCAGTGCTGGATCCGGACATCTCCATAAGGCTGCTCCCCTGCTGGTACAGCTTTCCAGATACAGTAAACGCAAATATGAAACAAGCCTAAGAGAAAAGTTAACAGGGCCAGCCAACTAGCTTACGTGCATCAAGGCCTCCCGACTATAACTCAACAGAAGATGTTTGGAGTAAGAAGGATTAGGCATGTTGAGTCTCAAAGTCAGATCTTTTTTGTTCTCAGAGGAGATAAGCCACTGCCAAAGGTGTCTGGAAGCAGCTTTACGTAGCTTTTCCTATGGACAACACATGCAAGTCAACTGTGCATGTGTATGGGAGGGTCGGGAGGAACAGCTATTGAAGATGTATTTAGAGATAATGGTCATTAGAGCATACGTTTTATGCATTGTATAGATCAATTATTAGAACCAAGAAAGCCTTGGCAAATGTTCAATTCTCTGGTAGATCTTAATAAAAAAGTTGGAATGTCAATAAAGACTAAGCACATTATAAATATGTATGTTCATAAAAGTCATATGGGTTTTCATATCAGTGGCAAAATCCAAAGTAGCTTCCAATAAACATAGTGAATATGATGAATGTCAATGGATGCAACATTGTTCCACATGATTCTAGCCCATCTTCATTGCTCGTAGGATCTGTGAAGAGATAAAGACATAAGTACATACATACATACATGCATACACATCTACATTTTAAGGGACTTTATTACTTATTTCATTTTTTTTTTTTTTTTTAATAAATGGGATTAATTCATATCTCAGTACCTACTTAAAAAGGTTTACTTTAGAAAGTCCATGTGCACACACCCCATCAGTGAAATTTTAGTTATCAGAGGAGAGTCTGTTGTTAGGATCCTCATCTCTGGCCAGAATAAGAGGTTACAATTTGCACCTCTCTCTTTCTCTGGAGGACCCGTGCTATTCTACAATGCCCAGACAAACTATTGATTTTAGTGGCACTGTATAATGCTTATTTTCTCCTGTGGTGAGTCCGCAGAGATAGTCAACACTTACTGCTAAAGGTCCCTTTACACGGGACAATACAGCAGCAGATTGTCGGGAAGGAAGCATATGGGCAGGAGCGATCGCTAATGCTATAGCTTTTCCCCATACTGGCTCATTATTTTCCGGCAGCAGATGAACGATCTGCTGCTGGCAAATGTAAATTTTTGTGTCCGCATGAATGAACTATTGTCCAATCAACAAGTGTTTTGCTCATTCATTCAGTAACTTTTACACTGCCAGATAATCGCTAACAAGCATCCTATGAACGCTTGTTAGTGATAATCTTGCGGATTTTAAACCCGTTTAAAGGACTCTTAAGTTTTCCCACAGATTACATCTGATCACTAGGGTTCCAGTGGCGGGACACCTTGTGATCAGCTTATTGCCAAGGCACACTACAAATATGTTAATTTTTGACTGCCAATTAATTTGCTTTCCACTCGAGAAAAGTTGTGCTGAAGAAATCGAACCTCCATCACGCTCTCTCCTCAATAAAAATTAACAGAAACGCGTTTGGTTTAGCCAAATGTTTATTTCAATTAGCAGGATCAGGAGTGATGACACAAATTATTTGGCCAGTCGATGGTCAAATGTTAATAGCCTGCTTTATTAACTGACTCAGATGTCACACCAGATCTCTTCTTTTGACACGGAGATAAGATAAGATCGGGATAAGAAACTACTAATGGTGATTTTATTCAAAATGTTTGTTTGCCGTATTATAGATAAAATAGTGCAGATACAATTCATTTACATAACAGTTTATAGGCCTCCATACACATGAATATATTCTTGGCTGAACCCTCCAAGCCAACAGTCTAATGTGTATGGGGAGCCCTTGTCTTTCCCTCCACCAGATAATGCCGAGGGAGAAAAGGATCAGGCAAACTGAATATTTTAACACAATCCTTTTGTTCTTCTAGGAGATAAGCTGCTGCCAAAAGTGTCTGACAGAGGCTTTCTCCTCTATCCCCATTGACAACACATACACACTTGGCCAAACTCAAAGTGTATGCTATTGGGGGAGAAATTCATTTGGCCAACAGCTATTGAATGTGCATGGCAAGTAGCACACATCAGAGGTATACCTTGGGAATTCCTTTAGATGTACAGTATATCTCTGATAGAGATGAGCGAATCGAATCCCACAAAGTGGTATTCAATCCGAATTTCAGGATAAATTAGATTTGCCTCAAAGCCGAATTTTCTCGTGCTTTGTGTTAGCAAATTGATTTAACCTGAAATAGTGTAAAAAACTAAATAAAATTCATATTTACCTCCTCCGCTTTCTCAGGACGGGCCGCCGGCCGCCATCTTGATTGAAGATCTCGGCTGAAATCCCATGCGTGGTGACGTAATCTCGCGCCGTGCAAGATTTTGCCCCAGATCTTCAAGCAAGATGGCCGCGGCAGGCCCGTCGCAAGAAAATTGAGACGGTAAGTTTCATTTTTTTAAATGTTCATTTTACAATGTTTTTTCACTCAGATACTCTGATCATGTATGAACGCGGCATCTGAGTGGTAGAATGCCAGGGAGGGGGGCGGCGCTATCGCAGCTCCCTTTAATTGCACCCGCTTACAAAAAAATGCACTTTGTGACAAAATAATGCGTCATGAAGCAAATGTTTTTGTAAAGTTCGCCGAATCAGCCAAATCAAACTTTTCAAAAATTCGCTCATCTCTAATCTCTGACATACACTTCAACACAATGTGAATAGACGCTTACACAGTATCATTTGGTACAATTTCTTGATGCATGTTTCTACTCAAAACCTGGAGTGAGGCCTAATGATCCTAAACACCTTCAGTAGCTGTCAGGTAAGATATAAAAATATGTGTATAAACTTGGCCAATACTTTTTAGACTTTTGGATCCATACAGAATCATTGTTTGCCACCAGTAGAGTGCATTTAGACTGCATGATTTGCTGCCAGCTAACAATTTAGATGTCTGCATGAAAGATGCGATTACCAGATGAAGAAGCGTTTCACTCTTTTATCGGGTAATCGGCAGCACCTTTACAGAGCCAGATAATCACTAATGAGCGTTCCTATGACTGCTTGTTAGCAATTACCTAGATGAGAATTGGCCCATGTAAAGCAATCTTTAGTCTTCAGAGGGATCCCTGATGTGGTGAAGCAATTTTTCTGATAAAAAGAGATGCTGACTGAGGGATAAGCAAGTGAAGCAACATTACTGTAGGTTCAATAGAAACAACTACAATATCTGGGGATTAATAAGTATAAATGTAACACATTTTAATAATAATAATGGGCTGTATTTAACTGTAAGCAATATTTCTCATGGGACATCCTTATAACCTTAGTTTGGCCAACTATCTAATGTATATGATTCCTGCTCAGCTCTCCCCACAGCTGATGTCCAGGCATGTTGAGGGGTTCACTTAGACAATGCCCTTAGAGGAGGTAGGACACATGGCACAGTGGGTTCACACTGACGATTGTCGGAAAAGGAAGCATTCCTTCCAGACAATATACTACTCATCAGTGGAGAAGACCACTACTATTACATGCAGCGATCTCCTCTACAGTATGGGGAGGAGCGATCGCTAATGCCATCACTCGTCCCCATACAGAATCATTATTTGCCAGCAGCAGACCATGATCTGTCACCAGCAAATGATTATTTTTTACCTACTGAAAGATTGTGATTGCCCAATGAACAAGAGTTTGCATGTTCATTGGGTAATTAGCAGCATTATTACACAGGATGGTTCATTGGTAACGAGTGCTTCTATGAACAATTGTCAGCGATGATCTGCCTGACAAATGTCTGGTGTAATACAGGTTTAAGGCTAGCTTTAGACTCTGTAAGGATATGCCCTGTTAACAAGGGGAACTGCATCGCCCAGTTGTTAAATTATTAATATATTTCCATTGAAGAAAATATTTCCAGAATTGTTATTCCATGAGGAACACAAGTAATTACTAATACAGACATATCTTCAGAGTGGTAGGTCGATGCATTCATGTGAAGAGTCTGACCCACTTCAACTAATTGCCATTTGTCTTCTTCTAGTACTCCTGGGATATCATGATTAACTGCAGTCACATCTGAAATTTCTGGTTTCAGAGTCTTAAATATATCAGTACTATCATGACATAATATGTTATTTTTTTTATAAAAGGAAACTGGCTCACCACAATTATCTTGCAATGCTTCTGCCAGGCAGTGCAATAAGCCATATGTACAACGACACAGCCTGCAGTCCCGCCACACCCAGTCTCCATGTTTGATTTTGGCGCCACAGTTCCTAAATAGAATAAGATCATTTTGTGATAATTTTTAAGAAGCATGTTTCTTCATATTCAAGCTAATATCTACAGTGTTCTTGTGTTAAAAAATTTCACATCCTCAGAAATAACTGCCTAAGGAGTACAAGATCTTTTACAGCTAGGTTGTGCAGAGGGTGTCTCCAAGGAGTTTTAGTCGTAAATTTACTATGTTTCAGAAAGGTGATGTGATAGATCATGAGTGGATGACTTTACTACGAGGGATATGGAATTGCAGATATGATTGTACCTGACTAACGACAACAGTGAGAATAAGACATGGAAAAAAATATATATAGGTACAATAAGTGGTAGCACTAGCCATATACATTGGTAGCTGTTCTACTGCAGATAAAGGTCGCCATACACATTACTCTAAAGTTGGTCAAAATGAGCAATTTTGACTAAAACAAACATTTGTCTGTTAAAATTTAACAGTGAATGATCGTTTTAGCCAACAGATAATGGAGCATTATAATTTGAAAATAAGTTGTCCACATTAAATATTTTCATCCAAGATCTTTCTTTCAAAGAACATTCCCAGAAAGGTCTTTCATCCATTGCTCTATTTCATGGGCAGTTTGAACAACTGTAACAGCCAGAATGGACTAAAGTGTGTATGTCTCTGTCTGTGAAACAAACATTCACCAGATGTTTGTTCAACTGGTGTTCAACCATCAACCAACTTCTAACTAATATGTAAGGTCAGCTTATGACACCACCAGAGGAGTCTGACAGCAGCTTACTCGCCCTCTCCCGATTCATAACACATTCCTGCGAGATGCTTTCCTTCACCCAGGTCTAAGATTCCCTTTACTACCTTGCCTTGTATCTAAATATCCTGGCAAAGGCAGAGTAACTTGTTGGTATATCCTAATAACTAGGACACATGCTCTGCCACTGACCCCCAGCAATGCCCTTGATTTCAATAACAACCCTGCGTGATTTTATAAATCATCAGTGAAAAGCTAAGGGTACTTTCACACTAGTGGCAAGGAACTCGAGTGCCCATGGACTACCGCTCTGGCCCCAATGATTATAATGGGGGTGGGCCGGACTTCCAGCAACAGAAGGGCAAACATGCCGAGAGGTGGCCGGAATAAAACTACGACATGTCGTAGTTTTATTCTGGCCACCTCTCGGCATGTTTGTAGTGCTGCTGCTGGAACTTTGGCCCGCCCCCATTATAATCAATGGGGCTGGAGAGGTTGTCCGGGTGCACGAGTCCACTAGCAGTAGCATGGATCCGACAGGCTGATCACCCACTCGAACAGCCTGCCGGAGTTTCTTGCCGCTAGTGTGAAACTAGACTTACTTCCGTGTGACAGGTTAAAGCCACCTAATCACTAAAGTCATAAAAATAACTATTATATAATGCATTTATTTTAATGGGAATAAATCAAAATGAAATGTACTTTTAAAAGTGCTAAAGAACAGTCTGTGAGTTTTCTTCTACTGTGAAATTCTTAAAAATGAATAGTCGCTAAAGATGAGCAAATTAACTCTAAACAAATCAAATTTGTCTTGAATTTCCCAAAATTCTGATTCCAGCAGAGTCTGAATCTTTAGTGATTCGATTTGGACAAATGTCTCAAAGTGGCGGTAACCATTTTACAGGTCAGAAGATTGAGAAGAATGCATCTGCCAAAAAGGAATAATGTGTGGACCATGTTTTAATTTAAAAATAAAATCTGACAGGGAAGTGTGCTGCCAGCTTTTGGTTACCACCAGCTACTATGCTTTTACCCATAGCCATATATGTCAGTCTTAGATCCCTGGATCAAATCTGCCAACTAATTTGATAGAATCTGACTTAAAACAAATTTCAATAAATTAGGTCACTTTTAATAGTCACTATTTTACATTTTAACAACTTTGCTAGACCTCTGAAGGACAAGCATTCCCCAGCTCCAGTATTACTCCATAACTAGGACTCTCTTCCAGAAGTCTAAGAAAGTTGTGAGGCAACACCTTGGAAACTGTATCGGTAGTCATTTAGCTGTCTCCCGGCTTTTCCATAATTGTTAACAACAGAGATTTCAAAAATGTTTCTTTTTTATCTGCAATTTTTTTTCATTGATGTAAAACCTCCGACTCCCAGAGTCTTACTTTTTCCTTTCATCAAATTCACAATATCTTCCAGTGAAATGCCTTGGACAGACACAGAAACTTCCTAAGACACATGTTCCTCCATTCACGCAGCAAGTTCTGTTGAGTTTACGGCCTGAAAATAGAAGGGGAAATTGACAGACACACTTAGCATCTCTGCCCATAGATAGCTCTTTCTGTCTCTAGCCACCAAAGAATCTCAAAGGTTTCCTTTTATTGTCTTGTAAAGCTATAAAATTAGCTGCCTGTTAGAAGTGTTTGTTCAGTTAAGACAGTTCTGTTTATCCAAGGATTAAAGGACAACTACTAGAGATTAGCACTTCTCCTGTGGACACTGAAGGATTCCAGCCTGGGGGTAGTACATGTCTTGTAGTCTTGTCTGATTATTTATGTTACTGTTAAGTACCGATTTATCAGTGGATGTGTGGAGCCATACAGGGCATGAACAGACTAGGATTTAATAGAGTCAGATTGATCCATGTGCCTGACATTAGAGATTAGGACACAGAGTGCATTTGCCATATTCTACCTGCTTAGAACCAGAACCCACAAAAGAGTAGAATGTCTAAAAAAGACTACACTATAAAACTAGATATTAGATTTCTAATATGACTATTGGAACTGCTGATCATTACTAGTCATTTATTCTCAACAGGAAGAATGAATCATCCTGGACGTTTCTGGCAAAGAAATAACATGTATATTCATTCAAGCTAAATGTGCCTATGACTGGACACAATCACTGGTAGTGTAACCATGTTTTAGCCATCATCAGTTTCAAGGAGTTTTCCATTCTCTCACTAAGTATCAGATTGGTGAGGGTCCAACATCTGGCATCCCCATGGCAGTCCCATGATCAGCTGATTTTAGCAGCTGGCGACCTGTCCTCTGGATAGGTTAATAATATCCAATTGTTGAGGATGCGTCACCCTCCACTCCACCAATCATGTGTTCTCTGAAGCAGTGGCGTACATACCAGGGTCGCAGGGGTCGCAGTTGCGACCGGGCCCGGCACTCCAGGGGGCCCGGCAGCCTGTGGACCCCCCCAGGCCACTGGCAGGGCCTCCGCTGTACTTACATGTAATGGAGCACTCTGATGGGGCCCGGCATGAAGTACAGTGGCAATTTCGGGCCCAATCAGAGCGCTCCATGCCTCCATTACATGTATAATATCGGGGTGGGGGGGCCGGAGGGTCAAGGAAGAGGGCGGGGGAGCGCACTCACTCACACCCGGCTAGGCAGTTCCGTTTCCATAGTGAAGCAGGGAAACCTCTCTCCTCCCTGCTTCACTGATCTTCAGAGCTCAGGAGCTCCCCCTGCTGGCTCCAGATCGCGCTGCTTGCTGTGGGAGGAAAGCTGAAAGCCCGGCAATCTGCATCCTCTCATCAGGGGAGAAGGTAAGTATGTGTATATTTTTTTTTTTCTAGCGCTGCATACTGGGGGCAGGGGGGGTTTGATGGGCACAACTAGAGTGAGGGGGCACAAAAGTTGGCATCTCTACCGAGGGGCACCTAATCTGCCATAACTAATTTGAGGGGGGCACCTAATCTGCCATAACTAATTTGAGGGGGCATCTAATGTGGCATAACTACTGTGAGTGTGGCATATATAAAGGCATAACTATGAGGGGGCACATATGAAGGCATAACTACTGTGACGGGGCATGTAATCTGGCATAACCAATGTGAGTGGGAGGGGCACATATGTGGGCATATCTAATGTGAGGGGCACATAATCTGGCATAACCACTCTGAGGGGACACATATCTGGGCATATTTACTTTGAGGGGGCACATAACCGGGCATAAATACTGTGAAGGGGCACATAATCTGGAATTACTACTGTGAGGGGACACATAATCTGGCATAACCACTCTGAGGGGGCACATATCTGGGCATATCTACTTTGAGGGGACACATAACTGGGAATAAATACTGTGAAGGGGCACATAATCTGCCATAACTACTGTGAGGGGCACATAATCTGGCGTTACTAGGTGAGGGGCACATAGTCTGGCATTACTACTGTGAGGGGGCACATAATCTGGCATTACTACTGTGAGGGGACACATAATCTGGCATTACTACTGTGAGGGGACACATAATCTGGCATAACCACTTTGAGGGGGCACATATCTGGGCCCAACTACTGTAAGGGGACACATATTTGGCAGAACTACTATGAGGGGGCACATATCTGGGCATAATTACTGTGACAGGAACAAAGGTGGACATAACTACTGAGAGGGGCCACAAGGTGGGCATTAGTACTGTGTGGTTCCACTTAGGGGAAATGTCCTAGATTACCCTGCTATACATTGGCATGGCTCAGTCTTACAGGCCAGCATAGCGCCCCCTGCTGGTGATTTCACAGGGGCAGTCACCATCTCTTCCTTATGTGATTATTCTTTTTTTCTCACCACAGGGACCTTGTTCTGGATCCAGCGGACATCACGCCGACGCCAGCGACACCCTGGATGAGGTAGGACCAGATTTTATTAGGACTGGGTGAGTGTAGCCCTGCATTGGGCTTAGGGCTCTTTAACACGAGCGGATCCCGTGCGGGTAATCCACTGCGTGAAAGAGAACCAAGCCCCGTTCCGGACAGCAGAGACACGGAGCATTAACATGATTGGTAATGCTCTGTGCCTCTCTATGATCTTTTTACTACAAAATCACAGAGACATAAAGTTGTCACCGTGATTTTGTAGTAAAAAGATCACAGTCAATCATGTTACTGCTCCGTGTCTCTGCTGTCCAGAATGGGGCTTGGCACTCAATCACGCAGCGGATTACCTGCACGGAAAAAGCCCTTAGTAAGAAAATCTGCCGGTTCTTTATAAAAATGTTTGCACTGTGGCCCATAACACTATAGTTACAACACTAGTAGGGGAGGTAGTGGGGGGGGGGGCTTGGAGGCAGGTTGGGGGGGGCGACGGGGAGGGAGCCCCAAAGATCAGTTTCGCATCGGGTCCCCATGGATTGTGTGTACGCCACTGCTCTGAAGCCTCTGCCACGGGAACTAGCTCTTTAATGGACAACTTCGTTCAAAGTGTTGGATTACGGCAGCTCATCTCCTATTGAAGTGAATGGTAGCTGAGCTGCAGTAACCCAGCACGGCCACTACTTTGAACAGAGCAGAAAGTACAGCTCTGTTCAAAGTTCTAGTTCCAGTGCCGAGGGCTGCAGGAACAGCTGATCAGCCCCAACAATCGGCTATGGAGAACCTATCCTGAGGCTGGCACAACAATATATGGAGACTGGAAAACCCCCTTAAGGTTACCGGTATGTCTACACATGGCTGATTTTTTGCATTTCTGTCACAGAAAAATTGTTCCAGGCATATAAACAGAGTTGTTCCTGCAGCATGTGTATGGGAATTTTACAAATTAATTCAGATATATGGAACAGGAGAAGACATTTCTGAAGAAAATCTGCCATGTGCAAATACAACCTATAGGTGATGTCCACAAGGAGCAGATTGTATTACTGCACTGAATTGTGCCACAAATCCACAATAATTTTGCTGCATATTTGTGTCAAACTTTATTATTTGCATTTAAAAAAGTGAAATCCACTGTGAAAATTTCTAACAGTTCTGCAACAGAGCGGGCATGATTTGGATTTTAAAAAAATCTGCAAATCTTTGCAGATTTTTTCTACTGTCTGAAAGAGATTGTGAATGCACACTAAAATTCTACACAATACTTGCGTAACTAAGGGCTCTTTCACACTTGCGTTCTTTTCTTCCGGCATAGAGTTCCGTCGTCGGGGCTCTGTGCCGGAAGAATCCTGATCAGTTTTATCCTAATGCATTCTGAATGGAGAGAAATCCGTTCAGGATGCATCAGGATGTCTTCAGTTCCGGAAAGGAACGTTTTTTGGCCGGAGAAAATACCGCAGCATGCTGCGTTTTTTGCTCCGGCCAAAAATCCTGAACACTTGCCGCAAGGCCGGATCCGGAATGAATGCCCATTGAAAGGCCTTAAGCTAAACGTCGTTTCGGCGCATTGCCGAATCCGACGTTTAGCTTTTTCTGAATGGTTACCATGGCTGCCGGGACGCTAAAGTCCTGGCAGCCATGGTAAAGTGTAGTAGGGAGCGGGGGAGCAGCATACTTACCGTCCGTGCGGCTCCCGGGGCGATCCAGAGTGACGTCAGGGCGCCCCAAGCGCATGGATCACGTGATCGCATGGCACGTCATCCATGCGCATGGGGTGCTCTGATGTCATTCTGGAGCGCCCCCGGAGCCGCGTGGACTGTAAGTATACCGCTCCCCCGCTCCCCCGCTCCCCACTACTACTATGGCATCTAGGACTTTAATAGCGTCCTGGGTGCCATAGTAACACTGAAAGCATTTGGAAGACGGATCCGTCTTCAAATGCTTTCAGTACACTTGCGTTTTTCCGGATCCGGCGTGTAATTCCGGCAAGTGGAGTACACGGTGGATCCGGACAACGCAAGTGTGAAAGAGGCCTTATCTTAGGCCTTATTAAGGGTACTTTCTCACTAGAGTTTTTCTTTTCCGGCGCTGAGTTCCGTCCTAGGGGCTCAAATCCGGAAAAGAACTAATCAGTTTTATCCTAATACATTCTGAATAGAGTAATCCGTTCAGGATGCATCAGGATGTCTTCAGTTCAGTCTTTTTGACTGATCAGGCTTTTCAGAAAACCGTAGCATGCTGTATTTTTACCTCCGGCCAAAAATCCTAAACACTTTGACTGAACGCCGGATCCGGCTTTTGCATGTTAAACCCGAAAAATGAGAAAAAAAAGTTAAAGTCCATAAATGGCGGATTCCGTTTTTTCCAATGCATTTTTACATTGTGATCAAAATCCTGATCAGGATTCAAATGTAATCCGATTTCACACGTTTTTCCGGATCCTGGGGGCAGTTCCGGTGTCGGAATTGAACGCCGGATTTAAACAACGCTAGTGTGAAAGTAGCCTAACACAGTCAGTGTTCGGTCAGTGATTTCTATCAGTGATTTTGAGCCAAAACCAGTTGCGGCTCTAAACCCAGAACAGGATCAGATCTTTCCCTTATACCCCATGTCTGTGGAGGCTCCAGTCCTGGTTTTGGCTCACAATCACTGATGGAAATCACTGACCAAAACACTGATGTGTGAATAAGGCATTAGGTTAACTTTAAATTTCAAATGATTTCTGGCTTGTTAGTAGATATAAAGAGTGGGCCCAATAAACACTAGGGGCCGCAGTTATACATCGTCTATTTCCTAAATTCAAGTCCAAGGAAAGACGACAGGGCATTGATTTTAAGAAATTAATGGGATCTGTTCATTAAACAGTTGTTGCAGATTTCGGCAGCCAGATGATTACCGTTCATGACTTCTGCCATGCCTCTTTAAAATGTCAAAAGTTAGTAGTAATAACAATGACCCTTTAACCCCCCCTTTTTTTTTTTTCATTGTCGCTTTCAAAGAGCTATAATAATTTTTCTCCATCGGCCGTGCAAACGAGCACTGATAATTTTCATCCATCAGCGCTCGCACTGCACAAAGATTTGGCAGGGTAGTACCGCCTAAACAGATCATTATGAAAAGATCTACATGACTGTTTTTAGAAAAAAAAAGGGTCAGAAAGCACAGTGAGGCGTTTGCATCTTCTCCTCATGTCTGCCTAGTCCTGTTCTCAAAGCATGCTAAGGTCAACTGGCTTCCTAGTAAATTAATCTTAGGCATATTTACCTGATAAATGGACTGCCACCATATTTATGCTACTAACTGTTAACCCCTTAGTGACCAGCCTGTTTTGGACCGTAGTGACCAAGCGTTTTTCTTCCTTTTTCATCGTCGTATTCCAAGAGCTATAACTTTTTTCCATCTATATAGCTTTATAAGGGCTTGTTTTTTGCGGGACAAGTTGTAATTTTTATATAGCACCATTTTGGGGTACACATAACCTTCTGATTAACTTTTATTAACTCTTTCTGGTAGGGAGATGGGAAAAACTGCCACTGCGTTTTTACGTTATAACTTTTACGGCGTTTATTTTTCAGTATAAATAACATAATATCTTTATTCTCTGGGTCAGTACGATAGTGATACCAAATACATATCTTTTTTTTTTTTACAACTTTTTAGCAATAAAAGCCCTTTTTTTTAAAGAAAAAAATATTTTGGCATTGCCACTTCCCAAGACCCATAACTTTTTTATTTTTCTTTATATGGAGTTGTGTGAGGGATTGATTTTTAGTGGACTTGTATTTTTCATTGGTACCATTTTGGAATAAATGTCGCTTTTTGATCTCTTGTTATTACGTTTTATCTGTGGCAACTAAGAATAAATTAGCAATTCTGTCTTTTTATTTAAAAAAATTTTTTACGGCGTCCACCATAGGGGATAATTTATGTGATATTTATGTAGTCCGGGTCATTATGGACGCGGCAATACCAAATATATAGGAAGATATTTTTTTGCAATTTCTTTCATTGAAAAGCGTATTTTTAATGGGAAAAAAGTATAATTTTTTAATGGGATTTTTAAAATTGAATAAATTAGTTTTTTTTGTTTATTTACCACTTAATAGTCCCACAAGGGGAGTTTTTGATTGCTTTTAAAATGCAATGCACTATCCCTATAGTAGATTGTATTTTAATGGAAATGCTATTCTGACGCAGCCTGCTGGAAATTACTTAAGAATGGTCTAGGCCTACATCAGACCTCAGGCAGCCTTCACATACATCAGCACCCCGCAACTGCTCCCTATTTCAGCACTTTATATGCGGCGGGCACCATTGTCCACGGCATGTAAAGTGTTAATCAGCCCGTATCAGCACTCCTGCCGGTCCGGGTTGTTAGAGCAGGGCCGCGGTTTAAGGCATATTTAGGCAAGCAGATAATCGTTTGAACCCTAACAATTCATGTTGGAGAATAATTGTGTACTTAAAACACTTGTTCGTTGCTTCTAAAATTGTTTATCTAAATTAATATATTCAATCATTATTATTATTGAGTTGTGCTAATGTAACGTACTATACATCATGCGATTATGTAAAAATAGGCTTGTTTTCTGTAAATCATTGCTGTCTAAATACAATTATCCTTAATTAAGCCAGGAAACCATTGAATGCATGGAAATGCTTGTCTGTCATCATCAGCTTTAAGTCGTTAAATGCAATCTTGTTTTTAATTGCCTAAACAATAATCAACTCATCTTATTATGCCTAAAAGTCCTAATATGTCCAGTGAATGTTGATCAGCCCTAAAATTCAATAGCTCCCAGACGCTGAAAGACAGTGTATTTCCTGGTGGTGGGCACCAGTTTTGGTCTGTGCTTCCTTGGGCCCACCAGAGGAAATTATTCTTGGGGCCCAACCACTACATCATCAATAATATCTAACATGTTTTGAATTAAATAGACCCTAGTGGCAAGTTATTATCTGCAAAGGCACCTCCAAATAATTTTTTTTTTTTCTAATGGAGCTTTGGGGTACACTGTTGGATTAGAGCCTGGGACCAACGGAGGATCATCTGGTACTCTGGTGGGCCAGGGGAGAGAAGCAAGCTCATGAATATGAGGACTCATCATCATGCGCTGGAACCACTCAATACAAGATTTAAGCAAAACAGCAAGGGCAATTAAAGAAATTAAGTATCTGTCACCCTTAGTTATGACTAGCCTTCTCTTTTAAGGTGTAGCTAACCTTTCAACAAACTCTGCATTAATCAATAGTACTGTGTCTGTACATGAGGAATACCTAGTAGACTTGTATGTGGCATTTTTTATCAGTTTTCTCCTGAGCATAGTGAATATCTAGTTTGCCGTTCTCTCAGAGATAGTGAGTAGAGACCCGCTTCCATCCATTGCACACAGAAAGTAGAAGAGAACCGGCTTCCTCACCTTCTCTTACCAACTCAGAAACAGCCCCATGATAATAGAGGACATTAAAGAAACGTACTGACTTGGTATGTTTGGGAATTTAGCATTGTGCTGAGATATAAACTTCCTATGTAGCTATACAGTCTCTTTAGTGTCTCTCCTTGAGTCCTGTATCACATCTGCTGCTGCTCACTCCCCCCCCCCCCCCCCCATTACCATACACTTTTATTAACTTTAAATGATAGTTCAGTAGAGCTGCTGAGTCTTGAGAAGAATTTGAAACATTTTTCAAATAGAAAAGCAATTAGAAAGGGGGAGAGGTAAACAACTGATAAGATGTGAATTAGACATTTATCATTGATAATAGTATTACAAAGTTTCTTGTGGTTGCTTGCACTATTGATTTATATAAAAATGTTGTAAAAAGTTAGTGACCATTTAAGCATAAGGGGCAATGTGAACAAATTATCAGTATATTATCAGTAAAGAGCTACATAATATGTTAGTGTTATAAAAAATAGACTTCTATCCTTTCATACATATGAGGAGATAAGGAAATGCGGATTTTATCAGTATGTACTATTCCTATTACATTTAATGATCTAGAAGAAATAACCTCATTTTCTGATAGGACTATAATTTAAATTATGGGCTCCTGAATTGTTAGAATGAAACCACAATCACATTATTTGCTAAGAATCAACACCATCTAATGAACAGCCTACAATATAAGTAGGATACTCACTGTCGGTAAGGCCAATGAAAGGTATAAGTGCTCCAGTATTCTGTGGATTTCGGACTCTGGTGCTCCCATTGATTTTTAGCAATGTATCCATGGCTATGCTATCATTTTCTCCTTGAGGCTTAGCTGTTGCATGTAAGCTGATTCTGGTAATGGCTGCAGATTGTTCCTGTGTTCTTGCTAAAAATAAAAAAAAATAAACCTTTTTTCAAGCATTATTCACGATTGTTGGTGCAAGGAGCTATGGCATATATTCAGTAATTTTTAGTAATACAAGCAAGTGTTCACATCGTTTTAAAGGCTAAAGGGACTCTGTCTCCTCAAATCTGGACTATTATCTTTAGTAAAGAATAGGACTGCATATGAGTAGTTCAGAACTCTATTTTTTTTATTTCTACTGCCCCTGTCTTCCCACTGTCAGCACTCAAAGCTGTGCTGAAATACACAGTCTGGATTGCTGTACCAAGCCAACATAATAGAGAGGACTCCTGTGGGCATGCACAAGAGTCCTGACAATGTATTTCAACACAGCTTTTAAACCCTTACAGTGGGGACTGTAGAAAAAAAAAACTGCCATCTGGACTCCTTATGTGCACCACCACTCATATATTGCTGCAAATAATAGTCCAATATACTAATTATGGATTGCGTTAAAGGCATGACTGAAGTATGACAAATACAAGAATAATACGCACATGTAAACATCCAGCTATGCATCAGTGATATCCCTAGGTAAGTTTGTTACCAACAGAAAAAACAACTATGCCATCAGATACCACATTACATAGTTATCACTTCCAGAAAAGACTTCCTCTGTAATATCATACTTTACAGAGTCATCATGCAGTGGCATGCAGAGTAGTGTGGAACTGTAAGACTGTGTGACCCTTTCCAGAGATGTGCATGAGATCTTTGAGACTTGAAGCCAACAACCCCTATAATCTGGACTTGTGTCCCATAACAAGAAAAAGCAGACTCATCAGCCTGTGGTCCCATCGTTGTTCCATTCCTGGCTGATTCTGGTACTCATTGGACCAGGAAGTGGCTTATTCCCATAGCCACTGTTGCCCATCACAGACCTCAGCAGTCAAATCTGCTTGAATAGTACCTTAAAGCTGTGACTTAAAATTCAAGCCAATGTGACTGATAAGGCCTGTGATTGCAGCGGTCTTGAAAGAAAACCACTTCCTGGTCCTACAAGTACCGGAATAAAGACAGGAATGGAGCAGAGGTGGACCATAAGCTGTCTATTTTTTTATATTCAGAAGTTCAGGGTCAGGTCTGGACAATAAAAGTTTTTGACTCCAAGGTCAGACAACTCCTTTGAGCTGGCCATAAACACTAGACTAATGACAACAGAAACTACACACTTAATAGGGGGGTTTTACTAAAGACTGGCATTCCAAATCCCAGCCGGGCGTTAGAGTAGATTTCTGGGGTAATGTGCCTATGGCTCGATTACTGCTACCCCTTCCCACCCACTTTATAGATGGTGATTCCACATGGATTTGGTCAAAAGAAAAAGGGTTGGTACCGTGTTAGCCAGTAGTGAGAAGTCTTGATGCTCTCGAAAAGAGAAACAATATAAAATATTGTAATTTCATACCTTTTAATTGCTAGCTAAACATCATGTATTTTAGTAAGCCATCAAAAGGTATCAGATTATAATGTTTTGTACATTGTTTCGCTTTTGGAGAGCATTAAGACTTCTCACATGGATTTGGAAATTCACACATGAAATCCACAGTGCAAATGACTCTTAAGATTTCTTATATACTTTTTATTTTCATTTTCATGTGCACTAACAAGTAGGAAACCTAAACTCAGGGCCAGACATGTAAGGCCTCCCAGACTCTTCACCTTCAGGGGAGAGAAGGATTGGGCAGTTGGATTTCAACCTGACTGATCATTTTGTTATTAAGGGAGATAAGCAGCCATAGCTGTCCATTCAGAACACATGCAAGCTTGGTGGGCAAGACAGATAGCCATCAGCCAAATAAGCACTTAGTTGACAGCTATCTGCAATGTACTGATACAAATACTAAGGTTGGCCATTCCGAATCTGTTGGTGCCTATTATAGTTACTCAAAAATATCTTAAGGACCGAGAATTAAACATACCACTGCTAAAAATGTTCATAGCTACGCTTGTTAGCGATAATCTGGTGGTGTAACTGCACAGCCAATGAACGAACGAAACAGGTTATTAGATCGTTTGTGCAGCACAAAAAATCCTTGTTTCCCTTGTTTCAGCACGATCTGCTGCCAGGAAACATTGAGTCTGTATGGAAAGAGCAATGGCATTAGCGATCGCTCCTCCCCATAATCTGGAGAAGATCAATACATGTAAATGCACCGGACTCCTCCGCTAGCGATCAGCAGATTGTTGGGAAGGAACACTTCCTTCCGGACAATCTGCTTCTACATCGCTCCTTGTAAAGGGACCTTTAGCCTTTATACATTTACTGAAATAGCTTAATAATGTTGATATTCAAGGAAATCAGTAACCGTTAGTAAAGGACAAGTGAAGAAATAAAGACTCTTACCTCTTCTAAAATGGCAAGCCAACAGTGAAAATGTTAACACAATGAGCCTAATAAACAAAGAGAAAACAAGATGAGTCAGTGTAAGGGTCATGACCCTCCATAACAACAAACCGGAAGAACTTTCCAAAATGTAAGGCTACTTTCACACTGGCGTTTCTGGGTCCGCTTGTGAGATCGTTTCAAGGCTCTCACAAGCGGTCCAAAACGTATCAGTTCAGCCCCAATGCATTCTGAATAGATAAGGATCCGTTTAGAATGCATCAGTTTGGCTGTGCTTGGTCTCCGTTCCGCTTTTCAGGCGGACATGAAAACGCTGCTTGCAGCGGTTTTGGTGTCCGCCTGGCGATGCGGAGCCAAACGGGTCTATCCTGATTTAAAATGTAAGTCAATGGGGACGGATCCGTTTTCACTGACACAATATGGTGCAATTGAAAACGGATCCGTCCCCCATTGACTTTCAATGTAAGTCAGGACGGATCGGTTTTGAACGGATACAAGCGTTTGCATTATCGGTGCGGATCCGTCTGTGCAGATACAAGACGGATCGGCATCGAACGCAGGTGTGAAAGTAGCCTTAAGCTATAGGTCCACAGCAGACATGTTAGACCTTGCATGATACGTTTGTTCAAAGAGGACCAGCAGGGTTATTATTATTTTTCAGTAACTTGTAAGTGATAGTATCATAATATTCAGAGGCCATTTTTTAGGCTACAGTTTTGGGCATAAAGTTATAAAGTTGAACTGTATATGATAATATGGCAGGCTATGCTTTTCAATGCTGTAAAAACACAGAGCCACATTTATTAATGCTGTTTTAAATTTACATTGTAGTCTTAAAGGGTTTTTCTAACTTCAGCAAATGGCATTTATCATGTAGATAAGGTTAATACAAGGCATTGCGATTGTCCATATTGCCTCCTTTGCTGGCTGGATTTATTCTTATAATATAATAACATTTGCAAAGACAGGTGCACTCTGCGGTCTTACTAAACCCTCGTAACTGATGTTAAAATTGAGAGATTAGCCAACATATCCTACGGTGTAGCACATGTCTGAGCCCGAGCACCGTGCCAAGGTTTCTCAAGTAGCCCGGGACCTAACACTCTCCTATCTGAGCCGTATGGGCAATACCAGGAGCCAGTGGGCAAATTACAGGAGCATGAGGCCGACTCACAAACAGCTCACTAGTTACCTCCAGCATGTAACCATACTTGCAATGGGAGGAGGGAGGAGTCTGCGAGTCCCACTCAAGACTGGCTGATATGGCCCAGGCCTCACAGGTGCACCTAAATGTGGCCTGTAGATGGAAAACAGGCACATTTAAATTGGAGTTTATACACCTTCAAGCCTCTCTATATACAAAACAACTGAAAAAATTGTGTGGTGTTAAACAGGCAGGAAATGCTCAAACCCATATGCAGTTGTGCATGTGTATATAAGGGAGCAAATCCTGCACTTGTAGTCCATTGTTAATGGCAATCCCCAGCAAAAATGCATACAGTGGAGGATGCCCGCAGTGAACCACAATAGACATCCTACACAAGATAGCAATTATGTAGATGTGATAACCAATATAACAATATAATAACATTTGCAAAGACAGTTGCACTCTGCGGCCTTACTAAACCCTCATACTGATGTTAAAATTGAGAGATTAGCCAACATATCCTACTGTGGAGGACATGTCTGAGTCCGAGCACCCCACCAAGGTTTCTCAAGTAGCTCGGGACTCACCTATTCTTAAATTGCATTACACACCGCTCGTTTCCATGGTTACGACTACCCTGTAATTCAGCAGTGGTGGCCAGCACTTTTTCTTATAGTGTGTAAGCACGGCCACCACTGATTGCAGCAGTGAAGATAACCCCTAGAAACAAGCAGTTTTTAGATTTATATCTCTGCTTTTTCTAACTTAAGACCAGCTAAATGAATAGCTCTTACTACATGGGGTAAGGTGTTATCAGTGATTGATAGCTTTATCTGTGTAAGTGTGAATACATAGACAGATGTCAGTCACTGATATTTGTACATGGGGAAGTGTTATTAATAATTGATAGCATTTTCTGTGTACGTGTGTATACATAGATAGTTGTCAGTCACTGATAGTTGTACACAGGGGAGCTGTTATCAGTGATTGATAGCATTCTCTGTGTAAGTGTGTATACAGAGATAGCTGTCAGTCACTGATACTTGTACACGGGGGAGGCGTTATCAGTGATTGATAGTATTCTCTGTGTAAGTGTGTATACATAGATAACTGTCAGTCACTGATAAGTGTAGACAGAGGAGGTGTTATCAGTGACCGATCACATTCTCTGTGTAAGTCTGATAGCTGTACACAGGGGAGGTGTTATCAGTGATTGATAGCATTCTCTGTGTAAGTGTGTATACATAGATAGCTGTCAGTCACTGATACTTGCACACGGGGGAGGTGTTATCAGCTGTTGATAGTATTCTCTGTATAAGTATGTATACAGAGATAGCTGTCAGTCACTGATACTTGTACACGGGGGAGGCGTTATCAGTGATTGATAGTATTCTCTGTGTAAGTGTGTATACATAGATAACTGTCAGTCACTGATAAGTGTAGACAGAGGAGGTGTTATCAGTGACCGATCACATTCTCTGTGTAAGTCTGATAGTTGTACACAGGGGAGGTGTTATCAGTGATTGATAGCATTCTCTGTGTAAGTGTGTATACATAGATAGCTGTCAGTCACTGATACTTGCACACGGGGGAGGTGTTATCAGCTGTTGATAGTATTCTCTGTATAAGTATGTATACAGAGATAGCTGTCAGTCACTGATACTTGTACACGGGGGAGGCGTTATCAGTGATTGATAGTATTCTCTGTGTAAGTGTGTATACATAGATAACTGTCAGTCACTGATAAGTGTAGACAGAGGAGGTGTTATCAGTGACCGATCACATTCTCTGTGTAAGTCTGATAGTTGTACACAGGGGAAGTGTTATCCGTGACTGATAGCATTCTCTGTGTAAGTGTGTATACATAGATAGCTGTCAGTCACTGATAGTTTTACACAGGGGAGGTATTATCAGTGATTAATAGCATTTTCTGTGTAAGTGTGTATACATAGATAGCTGTATAGTTGTACACAAGGGAGATGTCATCAGGGATTCATATCATTATCTGTGTAAGTGTGTATATATAAAAAGATAGCTGTCAGCAATAGAAAAATAGGCCACCAAAATCCAAAATGCACTCCAGTGTTCTGAAGTCTTGCGGCTGTCCCAGCCAGTAGATTAATTACATAAATAGCATCCATTTTCAAAATGTTTTGCCTTGAAACCTTTTGTAATAGTCAGAAAAGAAAAATTGATAAGAAAAGAAAAATATAATTTTCAGTTTTTCCTTAGTTGTTTTTTTTTAAATATTATATCCATCATCTAATGGCAGAAAAGAAAGCTCTAAGGTGTCCCGTGAAAAATAATATCAAATTCATGTAGGCTGGCTCAGAAATGAATCAGTTATTTGCAGTTAGATAGACCCATTGCTACAACAGAAAAATTGGCCTGGTAAGGAAGGGGGATAAACACTCCGGTAATGAAGCGGTTAATAAATCTTGCCAGCAACATCTATGCTTGAAATAAGTGCTCTACTGAAGCTCTCTATACATTCTACAGTGCTCTAATGTATTCTTTCTGTAGTGGATAGCCAATAAATGATCTTAGTATTTGGTATCTTAGCGGGAACATGTGTGTACATCCCGGTCTACATAACAAGTGTGTAGGATTACTTCGGCCTTAGGACATAGGGATATATATGTATATCACCTAAACAGTGTGGGAAATATTTGATAGAATTTCATGCTTTTCCTTTTCTATAAGCCTGAATGAACTCCTAATCTGGAATCATTCAAGCAACTGACTGTATATGGGAACCTAACGTTCGTCCCATTCCCTTCTCCCTAAGGCAAACACATCAGTAATAAAATGTAGCAGCCACTCCGGAGCTATGGTAATCATCAATAATTAGATATCCCAAAATATCGAGGCCTATAATGTCAACCTGCTAGAGCTTTGGCCATGAAACATTTAATCAGGTTGATAAAGGAACATGAAATAGAAAAGCAGCAAAAGGCAAGTCAGGCACCTGGAGAGGAGAGGTATATAATGAAACGGAAGGAGGGTTGCGCTGCAGCGTCTTACTCGTGCAGTCATGTGTGAAAATGAAAATCTTAAAAGCCCCGGGCTATATTTACAGGTCATTGCAAAACTCTATCGGAAAGTGTGGCTCTTAACACAGTGTTCTAGGAAAACTCTGAAACAATTAGCATTAGCATGAGAGCACAGCACAGTTGATTTGGCAGAAAAGTTAATTGTTTTTATCCACCCGCTTAACAGAGTAATTTTGTCTCGGCAAACATCAATACCAAATCATTCCCTGCTTCTTCCTGGCCGCTTTCTAGGCTCCGCTCCGGCCTCTATCTGTGTGCCGCACTGAGAGCTCTCCTAATTGGAAATTGACATTTTCAATGTAGCAATTGACATCCAAATCTGTAGATTCCCACAGTGTTTAAAAAACATTCCTGAGCCGCGCCGAATGTTCCACTGCCGCACTGTGCTCTAAAAGATAAAATATACTTCATGAAATTAAGATTGTGCCCAGAGAGGCTCTGTCATCCGCCATGCAGGGAGATATGAGGTGACAGACTTTTTATGTACTTAAAAAGTAATGCAGTGAACAGTTCCACGTACCGTTAGGCCGCAGATGTGACCGTAGCCTATCTTCCAGTCTTCTGTTCCGGTTTAGGAAAAGAAAAGAACAACAACAAAAAAAAAAGAATAGAAAGAGGCACCCGTTTTATGATTTGACACCAATGACGACTATAATGTAGTCCGTTATGGCATCAATCAATTTGCCAGAAAAAAACGCTTTTTCTCCCGAAATTGAGATGGCGGCTTCTAAGGGTACATGCCCATAGCAATGTAAGTTAGGCCTCGTGCACACGATCGTATGTATTATGTGGTCCGCAAAAAACGGATCTGCAGAAAATACGGATGACATCCGTAGGCATTCCATATTTTGGACAACAGAACAGCCGGCCCCTAATAGAACAGTCCTATCCTTGTCCGTAATATGGACACTAATAGGACATGTTCTATTTTTTTTTGCGGGGAACGGACATACAGAAACAGAATGCATATGGAGTAACTACCATTTTTTTTGTGGACCCATTAAAATGAATGGTTCTGCATACGGTCCGCAACAAAAAACGGAGCGGACATGGAAAGAAAATACGCCTGTGTGCATGAGCCCTCAATCTATCAGCACATTGGAGCGTGAGAGCATTGCCTGGTAGAAACCCCCCTTTGGATTAGGACCCCAGCACTGCATATTGATGCTGTTATTAAAGTTTTATTATGTTTTTAATAAAGAATAGTTATATACGTAAACTAATAGTATACAAAAGTTTGAATAAATAAAATCCTACCAGAAAGTGCAGTGCTGCAAAGTATAAAACAGTCCACTATTACAATATTACAAGTAGAATTTCTCACAAAAAAAAATGTAATTGAATCTAGAAATGGCAGTGTGTGGCTTACAACATAATTAAGAAGCCAATCTCATATCAACGTACTCATTTATTAATGCTGTAGACCTTACATGAAATATTCTGTATGCTTTAGGCATTCAACGCCTAGGATTGAAGTTTGCAGTAAATTCTTACCTCACATGGTCTCTCCAGAACATTTTCTTTGGAAGCAAATCTTGATGTGAAATTCCTTCTGTCTCACTCACTGCTGCTTGTTAATCAATACAATTAAAGTTTTTCTGTATTTTGTTCTTTGCTCTCAGTGATGAATTTTAATCCATGTTCAGTTTAGTACTTGAAATGAAGAAGTCTTGAATCCTGGTTGATAATAGAAATAATAATGTGTGGTACTCCATAGCAAACAGGCTCAAGCATTGCAGAAGAACTTTCCATAAATCTTCTCTGTGGTCCCTGGCAAGGAAAAGACATGACCAGCATGTAGTCCCCATTGAGTGCTCCTCCCTACATATCATTAACAAAAGGTGGAGCAGGCCACACAGGGGTTGTCTTGTGTAAACTGTGGAAATAGATTACCCCTGCCCTCCTCCTGATAATACTGTACAGCAGAGAGAATATATCACAATGTGTTATCTGTAGATTTACATAGGAATTAAGGGTATGTTATTGCTATAAGGCTTCCTTCACACATGCATTTTTTACAAGAATGTTTCTGTGACTTTTTTTGTTCAAACATTTAGTCATGCATGTTTTTCACGTTTTGATTGACAATAGAGAAGTGTATGGGAAACCACCAGAAAAGACTGCATGCTGAAAAATACGCCAAGGGCCCAAAAAATGCACAAGTGAAAAAAAAAGTGCTCACTGTGTTTGAAAATACTCTTACAGCCATCATCTGAACTTTGTGTGTTTAAAAAAAAAGGCAAAAAAATATGCATATGCCCACAGCATCTGGCATCTGTAAGGGGTGGTGTGATCTTGTTTCTGGGAGCCCATATATCAGAAACCTGGTGAACTCATGACTATGTGAGATATGTCTGGTCCTATATTGGTCCTTTATCTGTCATTGCCATAACCTTACCACTCTTTGTTTCATTCTATATAATATGTACCTTTCAGACAGGTCTGGCCATTACGTTTTAATTATCTGATATAGTATGTGATTTTTCCAGTATCTAAATATGCCAGATTATTTGGGGCATTTTTTTTCCCCCATTTTCTTTGATGTGATACATAGACCCTGTACATTTACCCCCTGAGCAACCCATACTGTTAGGGGAAACGAGTCGGGATCACTGGGGGGTCTTTTTCTCTTTATTGTTAGGGGTATCGAGGGCATAACAGTCGAGGCATGAGGACAGAGAGTCTCCACCATCAGGATTCATCTCTGGGCTGAGGGGCACGATAGGGTGATACTTAGGGTAAGTTCTTTCCCTCCCTGGTGACCCCGTACTCGTTCCTCACTACACCTCGTCATCTAATTTGTATCTGTATATGATGGACTGGCATTGTATCCTAACCATAGTTTGGGCATTGGGTTTTAATGATTATTAATAAATACTGTCATTTTAAGGGTCTTTTTCTCTTAGGGAATTAATTCCATACACATTGGTTTTACAGCTAGTCCTACTGAAATTAGTGGCTTTGGCCGACATTCATCTAATTTATATGGCCAGCTTTAGCGCTTAATAAATTAAAAATCAACCCATGATGCTATAACAAGTCAGTAAAGTGTTTAAAAGGCATCTGTCAGCAGATTTGTACCTATGAAACTGGCTGACCCGTTACATGTGCGCTTGGCTGCTGAAAGCATCTGTGATAGTCCCATGTTCATACAGTCCTGTTCAAAAGTTTAAGACCACTTGAAAAATGGCAAAAAATCATATTTTACATTGTAAAATATAGGCCATACATGCTCCTCTGGAAATCCGGAAGGGAAGGGATGCAAATGAGTTCTTAACAAGCTCTGCCTCTAATGCCACCAGATGTAAGGCAGCTATCCTATAAGTCAATGTTCAGCTCTTAAAATAAGCCTTGAGACATGACTTGGATATTAAATAAGCCAGAACCTCATCTGCAGACAGCTGTTTCGGGGTGATTGCCCCTCATCAGTGCTGAGCAGAGAGTTCTGGCTTAACTAAGGAAAGTTAGTTCCTCCCTGACCCAGACACAGGCCTCTCACCCAGTTAAGCCAGTACACTCTGCTCTGCACTGATGAGGGGCAATCACCCCGAAAGAGCTATCTGCAGATGAGGTGCTGGCTTATTTAATATCCAAGTCATGTCTCAAGGCTTATTTTAAGAGCGGAACATTGACTTATAGGATAGCTGCCTTACATCTAGTGTCATTAGAGGCAGAGCTTGGTAAGATCTCATTTGCATCCCTTCCCTCCCAGAATTCCAGAGGAGCATGTATGGCCTATAAGTCTCCCCACACTGATTAAGGGTACTTTCACACTTTGCGGCAGAGTGATCCGGCAAGCAGTTCCGTCGCCGGAATCCGAGTGATCCGGCAAAAGGTATGTCAACTCATGGCATTTGTAAGACTGATCAGGATCCTGATCAGTCAGAAAATGCATTGGAATGCCGAATCCGTCTTTCTGGTGTCATCCGGCAAAACGGATCCGACATTTATTTATTTTTACCTTTTTTTCGGTCTGCGCATGCGCAGATCTGATGGACGGATCCAGCATTCCGGTATTTTGAATGGCGGATCCGGCACTAATACATTCCTATGGGAAAAAAATGGCGGATCCGACATTCAGGCATGTCTTCAGTTTTTTTGGCCGGAGATAAAACAGTAACATGCTGCGGTTTTATCTTTTGCCTGATCAGTCAAAATGACTGAACTGAAGACATCCTGATGCATCCTGAATGGATTGCTCTCCTTTCAGAATGCATGGGGATATGACGGATCAGTTATTTTCTGGCATTGAGCCCTTTTGACGGAACTCAGTGCCAGAAAAGAAAAACGCTAGTGTGAAAGTACCCTAAGGTGCTCTTTCCCTAAGGAGAGTTAGTTCCCCCCTGACCCAGACACAGGCCTCTCACCCAGTTAAGCCAGTACACTCTGCTCTGCACTGATGAGGGGCAATCACCCTGAAACAGCTGTCTGCAGTTGAGGTGCTAGATTATTTAATATCCAAGTCATGTCTTAAGGTTTATTTTAAGAGCTGAACATTGACTTATAGGATAGCTGCCTTACATCTGGTGGCATTAGAAGCAGAGCTTGTTAAGAGCTCGTTTGCATCCCTTCCCTACTTTGTTGGAGGCATGTTTTAAATCTTTTCAAACTCCCATGTCCAGTTAAAGTGTCTAAAAATGAAAGAAGAAACTGTGTGGTGGAGGCCCTACGGAAGGGAAGTCCTTGAACAATTGTCTACTTTGCTACCTCTATCATTCAGATTGAGGGTAGCAGAAATGATGTTGGAACTTGAATCTGTGTACCCTACAGCTCTAAGGCACCCCTTTACAGATCCTGAGACAATCTTGAGCATGCTCCCAAACATGATAAGAAAAACCTAGAAACACTGAGAAATGCAGTGTAGAAGTCACTCCTATATTGAAGGCATGTGAAACATCTGAATTCCAAAAATCAACACTTTATTCCTGTTTACAAGGCAGGAAGTTCATCTGATCACTCGGTTCTGTCTATAAATAAAAAAGCAGATGGTAGCTTAGAGTTTCTGAAAGCATTACACATTGATATAGAGTCTACACGTCAGAATCCATTCTGCTATGGATTTTAGATGAACACTTGAAAATGAAATATCAATACCGTACAATATAATGTACTGGCTAATAGCTGCTTTCAGTGTTCCCTTTTTGTATCCTAAAGGGAATGAATCAGGAACATTAAACATATTTTGTCAGAGAGCTGTAAATGTTGTAGAAAATGATCTTGAAAGGAAAAATGTCTTAAAAGGCATTTAATAACTGTTCTTTATCTTACTGTAGATGAAATATCTACCTGCTCAACGGCAGAATAAAAAAACTTTATAATACCAAAGAACTAAAGCCGTAATAATATGCTAAGTTCAAAAATGTAAGCACTTCTCCCTGCTGGTTAAAAGAAGGGGATTTTGAGTGTAGGACCCCCCTCTATGATATATATTTGCTCAAAGGTCGGCATGTATTAGGTAAGATGTTTTTTGGTGTTCCGTGGCCCAAGCACAAAAATTGTAACATGGCTTGCTATCTACCGTGTGCCATTTATCATACTAAAGTTTTCTGCTGTGTCAAAGGGACCTTTGATTGCAGCTGCCACCTATGCACCCCCTTGATCAGCTTAAAAAAAAACTGCACCAAAAGCGGTAACTATCTGTGGGACTGTTTGTTGCAGTTTTTGCTGAAGTATTTGTGGTTTCTTTCACAGATGCAATTTTTTTAAGTTTTTAAAAGCTTGTAAAAAGAATGTCACAGTCTAAAGTGTTTTTACTGAGGTTTTATACTGAGTGAGAGAAGAGTTAGTACACAGGCCTCTCAACCAGTTAAGCCAGTACTCAGCTGTCTGCAGATGAGGTTCTGGCTTGTTTAATATCCAAGTCATGTCTCAAGGCTTATTTTAAGAGCTGAATATTGACTTGTGAGATAGAAGCCTTACATCTGGTGGCATTAGAGGCAGAGATTAAGAGCTCATTTGCATCCCTTCCCTCCCAGAATTCCAGAGGAGCATGTATGGCCTATAAGTCTCCTCACACTGATTAAGGTGCTCTCTCCCTAAGGAGAGTTAGTTCCCCCCTGATTCTATATAATATGTACCTTTCAGCCACGTCTGACTATTACGTTTTAATTATCTGATTTAGTATCATATTTTTCCAGTATCTGATTGTGCCAGATTATTTTGGGCATTTTTGTTCCATGTTCTTTGATGTGATACATAGACCCTGTACATTTACCCCCTGAGCAACCCATACTGTTGGGGGAAACGCGTCAGGGTCACTGGGGGGTCTTTTTCTTTTTATTGTTAGGGCTATCGAGGGCATAACAGTCGAGGCACGAGGACAGAGAGTCTCCACCATCAGGATTCATCTCTGGGCTGAGGAGCACGATAGGGTGACACTTAGGGTAAGTTCTTTCCCTCCCTGGTGACCCCGTACTCGTTCCTCACTACACCTCGTCATTTATTTTGTATCTGTATATGATTGACTGGCATTGTATCCTAACCATAGTTTGGGCATTAGGTTTTAATGATTATTAATAAATACTGTAATGTTAAGGTGTTTTTCTCTTAGGGAATTAATTGTTGATTTATTAAGACTCATATAGAGATAAATAGAAACTGTTCGATTGTTTTGTTCTCATGGAGTGCAAGAAAGATGGTAGTGCAGCTCACAGATCACAATGGCATTCTCCATGCTGGCACCTTATTCCCTCTGGGGAGTTCCTGTCTGATGGTAGATGGGGTGCGCTTGATGTTAGGTATTTTTCTGGGTGCAAGGCAGGAGAGTGGGTATGATGACCTGAAGAGCCATCACTCCTAGTAGTGATACAAGGGACACTAACAGCTCAGTGATATGTGCACAACATCTTGTGGCCACATGTGTTGCTTCTCATGGCTTCCCCGGAATGTCTCTTCCAAAGATGCGCGAGATTTGGAGAGGCTGGCGCTTTTTTCTACTCCGTGCAAGCAAGATCACCGCTGCTGGATTGTACGGTGGTCATAACACCTGGAAACGAGCAGCGTATAATGTGATGGAAAAATGAATCAAGCCAGCAATATGGACAATCACAATATATTAGTAAGTTCTTTGTATTAAAGGGGTTCTGCACTTTGTTTAAACTGATGATCTATCCTCTGGATAGATTATCAGCTTCTGATCGGCGGGGGTCCGACACCCAGACCCCCCGCCGATCATCTGTTTGAGAAGGCAGCGCAGCGGCCTTCTCGCTGTTTACCGCTGGCCGAGTGACGTCACGACTTGTATCAACTGGCCTGGGCTCGGCTAAGCTCCATTCAAGGGAATGGAGCTTAGCCGTGCCCGGGCCAGTGATACTAGTATTGACATCACTGGGCCTGCGGTAAACAGTGAGAAGGCCTCAGCGCTGCTGGAGCGCCGCTGCCTTCTCAAACAGCTGATCGGCAGGGGTCCCGGTGTCGGACCCCCGCCGATCAGATGCTGATGATCTATCCAGAGGATAGATCATCAGTTTAAACAAAGTGCAGAACCCCTTTAACTTTCTCTACGTGATAAATGTTATTTGCTTAAGTGAGAAAACCCCTTTAACTGAAATGGGCGGCCATTATAGAGTCACAGATGGCAGCTAGTAAAGTTAAACAGATCATTGTCAATAAAGAGACCACCGTGCATGATTTAATAGATCTTTCCGTCATTTGAAATACAGTCTTATTTTACTCAAGCCTTTTCATCTTCTGCTCTGTGTGCCAAAGGCTATTCAGTACATAGATACAAGCAAGCCAAATAGGTGTCGTGAGCTACATGGGAGACCATTTGTTAGAGTAGAAGTCAGCCCTAAGCAGTTGAAGACATGGAAAGTCGTAAAGCATTTGATGGATGTTATTTAGCAGGGGATTTCTGGCTGCTCACATTGCCTTGTGTTTGTATAAGTAAATACATTGGTATGAAGTAGATGCTACAGATGTGCTGTTACTAGGAACCTGTGTTTACTGGGGAGGAATATAAAAGACAAAGAGACCTAATAAATAAAGTCCCATCGCTACCCTGCAAGGCAAATAAAGAGTTAGTCAGGAATCTCATCTCACATGGGAATTGCATTTAAAACACTATTGTCTTTGTATGTGACAAAAAAACATTTTTTTAAATAAAAAATAAGAAAAACTCGAACTTTATAGCTGCCAACCAGAATTTTTCTTTCTTCTGGACAACTTATCTCAAAATCATGGACAGCCAACATTTTTACAGTCAAATTGGAAAACCAATAAAGATTATAACAATGATAAAGATTATACATGTCTATAACTCAATATGCTGATAACTCCTCATTACAGCATTTACGGTGAGCTTCAAAATGATGATAATTACCACCAAAACAATCTAGTCAAATATTTTATTTATTATACACACTTATATAGCGCTACTAATTCTGCAGCGCTTTACAGACATCACCATCCAACTGTCCCCAACAGGACTCACAATCTAAGGTCCCTATCAGTATGTCTTTGGAGTGTGGGAGGAAACCAGAGAACATAGAGGAAACCCACACAGACACGGGGAGAACATACAAACTCCATGCAGATGTTGCCCTTAGTCAGATTCGAACCTAGGACCCCAGCGCTGCAAGGCACCAGTTGCCCTTAGTCGGATTTGAACCTAGGACCCCAGCGCTGCAAGGCACCAGTGCTAACCACTGAGCCACCTTGCTGCCCATAATACAAGCAACTTCAAAAAAATTGGAGAAAAAAAAGTCACCTATTTTTATGGACTATCCAGACATTTTTGGATGGTTGGCAACCCTGCTACCCTTACCATAAACTGGTTTGATTTCTAATATTCCTAAGTGAGATATTCTGGATAATTAGCATGCTGTACGTCTTGAGTCCCTGTGGTAGTGCTGCAATTAGAAAGTACCCCCAAAAATTACAGCTGATCTCTAGGGGTCCCAGCTGCTGGACACCCTGTTATCAGTAAAGCATCATATTAAAGCCTCTTAACTGCACTTTTAAGAGTTTTCTCTAGTTGTTTCAAAAAATAGCTTTTATATATGATAAAAAAGAGGTTATTCACCCCGGTGGCCTTTAACGTGGTTCCCCCAATGTAGCCGGACCTGCAGAGGGAATCACACTTATCTGCTTCCTGCCACTGTATTCCAGCTCCTTCGCACCTCCAACACCACTGCAGCTCTCCATTCTGCCCATGTCAGCACCTGGTTTGCCGCAGGTTACATGGCCACTGCAGCCAATTATTGGCTGCAGTGTTGATGTGTCCCCCCCATGTGTCATGTGAATCAGTTGCATTGACATGGGAAACATGTCACTGCTGCAGCTATTCATAGGCTGAAGTGGCCACGTGACGCACGTCATGTGGCGTGGAGAGACCAGAGAAGAACTGCAGTGGTGGAGTGCAGGAGCCAAAACCCAGTATGAGGGTAAGGCCTCATGCACAATAAAAGCACACAGAGCTATGGGGAATTGGTATTACAGATGTGCTAGCAGCCATCTAGCAACCCATGTCCTCAGCTCTATACACAAAATCCCGGTGACAGGTTCCCTTTAAGTATGTCCGCTGGCAAATGGCCTTTGTATTAACTGACATATAGCAGTAATGTAATAACTAGTTAACGCAATATGACTGTGACTGTTAACTTTGCTGCACCTGTTCCTCTTATGCAAGTCTATGCAAGTTCTGCAGAGATAAAGGGGTTTTCTGAATTTTTAATACTGATGACCTATCCTCAGGATAGGTCATGAGTATCTGATCGGTGGGGGTCCAACGACTGGGGCCCCCGCCGATCAGCTGTTTGAGGAGGCACCGGCGTTCCTGTGAGCGCCGCGGCTTTCTCTCAGCCGAGAGTTCATGTGTAACGTGGTCAAGAAGCAGCTCATGCCCATAGACAGTAATGGGGCTGAGCATGATACTAAGCACAGCCGCTATACAATGTACAGCACTGTGCTTGGTACGCTGCGAGAAGGCAGCGGCTCCCACAGAAGCACCAGTGCCTTCTCAAACAGCTGATCGACAGGGGTCCCGGGTGCCGGACCCCCACCTATCAGATACTGATGACCTATCTAGAACATAGGTCATTTACACAGTCACACCTGGGGAGTTATCACATCTAGTTAATGCGTTATGACTGTAATCTGTATAACAGTGTAGAGCGTTGTCTTATAGAACACTACACGTGTAATCCATCTCTCTGTAACAACCGGGATGTATACATAAAACTGAATATGTTACGCTCTGGTAGAGAAGCTTGTAATAGATCCAATCATTTCCCTAGAGCAGCAATTTCTTACTAATTAATAGCTGCCTGAAACCAACCTTTTAGAAAATGTGTTGCCCCACTGAGAATCGACACTTTGGTTGACAAAATCCTATATTGACTTGTTTACTCTTTTATTGTATTGTGTTCAGCCACATCCAACTGTGAAAGTTGTCATTTATGATTCACGTTATCTCTGCACAAAGACTCTCTTCAGTTTAGATGTTTTCTCAGGAAATCGTTTAGGCTGATGTTAGATCCCGGAGCCAGAGAATCAGGTTTCGTTTGAAAAAACTGCAATAACAGACGGCAATTTAAAAGAGATTTGGGGGAATAGAACATTGACGGTCTATGCTTATGATGTGTGATGCGATGGGGTCTCAGCACAGGGAGTCCTAGCTTTCTGCATCAAAATAAAAAGAGCCGTGGTGCTCGATGGACCACCACAACTCTGCCGCTTAGCCCCATTCAATTTAAATGGGGTTAAAGAAGATCTAAGCTAAGCTACCAGACAAATCTACAGGTTCCTTGTGTCGGTCTCTCATCAATCACATATTTATGGACTATCCCTGAAAAATATCTCTAGAACAGCCATAGGATACCGTAAGGTTGAGTAACAATTTTACGCATAGATAACATTCACATTTATAATGTTCAGTTACTTGAAAATACATTTTGTCAGCAGATTTGTACGTTTGACACCGGCTGACCTGTTCCATGTGCACTTGGCAGCTAAAGACATCTGTGTTGGTCCCATGTTCATATGTGTCTGTATTTCTGAGAAAAATTATGTTTTAATATATGCAAATGAGCCTCTAGGAGCAATGAGGTTGTTACTGTTACACCTAGAGGCTCTGCTCTCTCTGCAACTGCCGCACCCTCTCAACTTGGAGTGACAGGGTCCTGTCACTGCCTGACCCTGTCACTCAGAGGGTGACAGTTGCAAAAAAAGCAGAGCCTTTAGGTGTTAGGATCCATTCACACGTCCGTGGTGTGTTGAGGACCTTCAAATTGCGGATCCGCAACACCCCCGGCCAGCACCCCCTATAGAAATGCCTATTCTTGTCCGCAGCTGCGGACAATAATAGGACATGTTCTATCTTTTGCGGAGCTGCGGACCGAAAGATCGGGGCTGCGCTCTGCAAATGCGGATGCGGACAGCACACTGTTTGCTGTCCACATCCATTTCGTCCCCGTGAAGAATGAATAGGTCCGCACCCGTTCCGCAAAATTGCGGAACGGATGCGGACCCATTTGCGGACGTGTGAATGGAGCCTAATGGTAACACCTCCGATGCTCCTAGAGGATCATTTGCATATATTAAAACATGATGAACATGACGGCACCACAGATGCCTTCAACTGCACAAGCTGCACAAGCATCAGGTCAGCCAGTTTCATAAGTACAATACTACTGACAGACGCCCTTTAAATGATCACATTCTAATCCTGTCTTACAGCCATTTATACCCGACTGCATTTGAAAAGTCTTAGGCCTCTTTCACACGGGCGTTGCGGGAAAATGTGCGGGTGCATTGCGGTAACACGCGCGATTTTTCCACGCGAGTGCAAAACATTGTAATGTGTTTTGCACTCGCGTGAGAAAAATCACGCATGTTTGGTACCCATTCTGAATACAGAATGCATAGTAAAATAGCACTGGAGGGGTTATTTATTTATTTTTTTAACTCATCTTAATCCACTTGATCGCAAAGCCGGCATCTCCTTCTGTCTTGATCTTAGCTGTGTGCAGTAACAGGACCTGTGGTGACGTCACTCCGCTCATCACATGGTCCATCACATGATCTTTTACCATGGTGATGGATCATGTGATGACCGGAGTGACATTATCACAGGTCCTGTTCCTCCACACAGCACAGAAGACAAACAGAAGGAGATGCCGGGCTGCGCGATCAAGTGGAGTTAAATTATTATTATTATTTTTTTAACCCCTCCAGCGCTATTGTACTATGCATTCTGTATTCAGAATGCTATTATTTTCCCTTATAACCATGTTCTAAGGGAAAATAATAATGATCGGGTCTCCATCCTGAACGTCTCCTAGCAACCGTGCGTGAAAATCGCACCACATCCGCACTTGCTTGTGGATGCTTGCGATTTTCATGCATCCACATTCATTTCTATGGGGCCTGCGTTACGTGAAAAATGCACACAATAGAGCATGCTGCAATTTTCACGCAACGCATAATTGGTGCGTGAAAATCACCGCTCATGTGAACAGCCCCATAGAAATGAATGGGTCGGGATTCAGTGCAGGTGCAATGCGTTCAACTCACGCATCGCATCCGAGCGGAATACTCGCCCGTGTGAAAGGGGCCTTAGATTAACAGATGGAAAAGTTTTTGTAGGGCAAAGCCAAGAATATTACAGCTGTATCCCTTGCCAAAGCTTTCTATTATATACAGCATGGTATGTATAGTTATAATTAGTGTTGAGCGAATAAAGTTAAATTTGAAAAATTTGATTCACCGCAAATCCAAAATTCTTGGTGCTTCGTGGTAATAAATCCATTTTTCCTAAAATGGTGGTAAAAAAAAAAAAACATACCTCATCCATTTGATCGTGGAGAGGCTGTTATGGCCATCTTGATTGAAGAAAATGCACCAATTGTCATGTGCACTTATGTAAGATGTCACCACGGACAGGCGCGGTGACATCGAATTATGTCACCATACCTGCAAAGCGTGGTGACATCATCACATCAACGCACCATTCCCTGTCATTGCTTCCGCTCCATACAATGGAATGCGATTCATTACAAAGTAATTATACAAATTTTGTTGTCAAAGTTCGGTTAAGCGGCTAATTATAATCAGCCTGGCACCTATTTCATAAAGGGGTTGTCCTCAGGATAAAATAAAGAATGAGCTTTGCACAGCTCACCCTAAGTCCACAATTTCTGAAACCTCCCCATGAGTAGCAAAAAAGGCTGCACAGTTCATCAAGCCTTTTGTACTATGCATTCTGTATTCAGAATGCTATTATTTTCCCTTATAACCATGTTCTAAGGGAAAATAATAATGATCGGGTCTCCATCCTGAACGTCTCCTAGCAACCGTGCGTGAAAATCGCACCACATCCGCACTTGCTTGTGGATGCTTGCGATTTTCATGCATCCACATTCATTTCTATGGGGCCTGCGTTACGTGAAAAACGCACACAATAGAGCATGCTGCAATTTGTTTCCAGCGCTATTGTAACCGTGCGTGAAAATCGCCGCCTGCCTGTTCATTCATAAAGTAAGATAAGCAGGCAGGCAGCGCATGAGGAGGGAGCTGGGGCAGGCGGCGCATGACTGAGGGAGCTGGGGCAGGCGGCACATGAGGAGGGAGCTGCGACAGGCGGCGCATGCCCGAGGGAGATGCCGGTCTGCTCCGTCTTAATGCTATACTTACGGTACTACAGTAAGTACCGTACAGAGCATATACAATTTGATATACAGTCATGTGAAAAAATAAGGACACCCTTTGAAAGCATGTGGTTTTTTGTAACATTTTTAATAAAAGGTTATTTCATCTCCATTTCAACAATACAGAGAGATTAAAGTAATCCAACTAAACAAAGAAAACTGAAGAAAAGTCTTTTCAAGATCTTCTGTAAATGTCATTCTACAAAAATGCCTATTCTAACTGAGGAAAAAGATAGGACACCCTCACATGTATTCCCTCTTAAATTGGCTCAGATCTCACACAGGTATATCACACCAGGTGCACATAATTAGTAGATCGTTACTCTGCATGTTGAATGAGGCTTGCCCTATTTAAACCTCAGACATTTAGTTTGGTGTGCTCCTGACTGTTGAAGTGAGAGTGAGCACCATGGTGAGAGCAAAAGAGCTGTCAGAGGACTTCAGAAAAAAGATTGTAGCAGCCTATGAGTCTGGGAAGGGATTTAAAAAGATCTCAAAAGATTTTGAAATCAGCCATTCCACTGTCCGGAAGATAGTCTACAAGTGGAGGGCTTTCAAAACAACTGCCAACATGCCCAGGACTGGTCGCCCCAGCAAGTTCACCCCAAGAGCAGACCGCAAGATGCTAAAAGAGGTCTCCAAAAACCCTAAAGTGTCATCTCGAGAACTACAGCAGGCTCTGGCTACTGTTGATGTAGAAGTACATGCCTCTACAATCAGAAAGAGACTGTACAAGTTTAACTTGCATGGGAGGTGTGCAAGGAGGAAACCTTTGCTTTCCAAGAGAAACATCGAGGCCAGACTGACATTTGCCAGAGATAAAGTTGACAAAGACCAGGACTTCTGGAATAATGTTCTTTGGACAGATGAGTCCAAAATTGAATTATTTGGACACAACAGCAGAGGACATGTTTGGCGTAAACCAAACACAGCATTCCAAGAAAAGAACCTCATACCAACTGTGAAGCATGGAGGTGGAAGTGTCATGGTTTGGGGCTGCTTTGCTGCAGCAGGACCTGGTCAGCTCACCATCATAGAATCCACGATGAATTCTACTGTGTATCAGAAGGTGCTTGAAGAACATGTGAGACCATCAGTTAGAAAATTAAAGCTGAAGCGGAACTGGACCATGCAACATGACAATGACCCAAAACATACTAGTAAATCAACCAAAGATTGGCTGAAAAAGAAGAAATGGAGAGTCCTGGAATGGCCAAGTCAAAGTCCAGATTTGAATCCCATTGAGATGCTGTGGGGTGACTTGAAAAGGGCTGTACGTGCAAGAAACCCCTCAAACATCTCACAGCTGAAAAAGTTCTGCATTGAGGAGTGGGGTAAAATTTCCTCAGACCGATGTCGAAGACTGGTAGATGGCTACAAAAACCGTCTCACTGCAGTTATTTCAGCCAAAGGAGGTAACACTCGCTATTAGGGGCAAGGGTGTCCTATCTTTTTCCTCAGTTAGAATAGGCATTTTTGTAGAATGACATTTACAGAAGATCTTGAAAAGACTTTTCTTCAGTTTTCTTTGTTTAGTCGGATTACTTTAATCTCTCTGTATTGTTGAAACGGAGATGAAATAACCTTTTATTAAAAATGTTACAAAAAACCACATGCTTTCAAAGGGTGTCCTAATTTTTTCACATGACTGTAGATCAGATTGAATGTTTAACAGTTGAGGGGCCCGGTGTATTAGAGTAGAGTCACTGCATCGGGCCCCCGCCATGAGTGTCCCCGCCTCCTCCCTCAACACTAATACTTTGCTGGCCGCACTGTGCAGCATAGCGGCCAGCTAAGTATTCGCTTTATAAGACCCACGGCCATTTTCCCCCCACTTTTTTGGGGGGGAAAGTGTGTCTGATAAAGCGAAAAATACGATAATGGAAAATAGAGATACAAATTAAAAATTTCCCTTTTTTGGCAGATTTTCTATTTTAATTTTTTTTTCCAGTTACAAAGCAAGGGTTAACAGCCAAACCAAACTCAATATTTATGGCCCTGATTCTATAGTTTACAGAAACACCCCATATGTGGTCGTAAACCACTGTATTGGCACATGGCAGGGCGCAGAAGGAAAGGAATGCCATACGGTTTTTGGAAGGCAGATTTTGCTGGACTGGTATTTTTGACACCATGTCCCATTTGAAGGCCCCCTGAAGCACCCCTAGAGTAGAAACTCCATAATAAGTGACCCCATCTAAGAAACAACACCCCTCAAGGTATTCAAAACAGATTTTACAAATGTCCTTAACCTCTTCAGGACACATGACGTACCGGTACGTCATGATGCCCTGGTACTTAAGGACACATGACGTACCGGTACGTCATGTGTTGTTACGATCACTGCCGCCCGGCTGGCAGTGATCGGAACAAGGTGCCTGCACAAATCATTGAGCAGGCACCTAGGCTAAATGCGCGGGGGGGTCCCGTGACCCCCCCCATGTCGGCGATCGCAACAAACCGCAGGTCAATTCAGACCTGCGGTTTGATGCGCTTTTTGCCGTTTCTGATCCCCGCGGTCCCTGACCGCGGGGATTAGAAACTTTACAATGCCTAGAATATATATGTTCTTCCTCCCCCTGCACCCCTGAATGATATTATGTGGGCGGGTGGTGCAGGGGGAGGGTTGCGGGCGGTGCGGGCGGTGCGGGAGGCGGGCGGTGCGGCAGGCGGGATCGTGATCCCCCGCCCGCCTCCCCTTGAATAATCGTTGGTTTCTAGTGGGTATACCAGGGTGCCAGCACATTGCTGGCACCCTGGTATAAACGGCTGACATTGTTGATGCGATGTCAGCCATTTAACCCTTTCCATACAGCGGTCCGTACGGACCGCTGTATAGAAAAAGGTTAACAGCGCAGGGAGCTCCCTCCCTCTCCGATCGGGGGGCTGCTGTGCCTTTGCAGCCCCCCGATGGAGAGGGAGGGAGCCCCCAGACAGCCCCCCCAGAGCCCCGTCCTTACCCTTCCCCGTCTGCGCAGTTCTGACCATAACTGAGCAGACGGGGAAGGTTCCCATAGCAACAGGACGCCTGCTCAGGAGTCCTGCTGTCCATGGTGCTGAACAGATCTGTGCTGAAAGCATAGATCTGTTCAGTGTAAGTAAAATACAGTGCAGTACCCTATATAGAGTACAGTACTGTATTATACAGACATCAGACCCACTGGATCTTCAAGAACCAAGTGGGTCTGGGTAAAAAAAAAGTGAAAAAAAAGTAAAAATCAAAAAACACATTTATCACTGATTAAAAATGAAAAAAATTAAATTCCCTACACATGTTTGGTATCGCCACGTCCGTAACGACCTGATCTATAAAACGGTCATGTTACTTTACCCGAACGATGAACGCCATAAAAATAAAAAATTTAAAACTATGATGAAATAGAAATTTTGCCCACCTTACTTCCCAAAAAAAGGTAATAAAAGTGATCAAAAAAGTCGCATGTACGCCAAATTTGTAACAATCAAACCGTCATCTCATCCCGCAAAAAATGAGACCCTACTTAAGATAATCGCCCAAAAACTGAAAAAACTATGGCTCTTAGACTATGAAAACACTAAAACATCATTTTTTTTGTTTCAAAAATGAAATCATTGTGTAAAACTTACATAAATTAAAAAAAAGTATACATATTAGGTATTTCCGCGTCCGTATGGACCGGCTCTATAAAAATATCACATGACCTAACCCCTCAGGTGACCACCGTAAAAAAATAAAAATAAAAACGGTGTAAAAAAAGCAATTTTTTGTCATCTTACATCACAAAAAGTGCAATAGCAAGCGATCAAAAAATCATATGCACCCCAAAATTGTGCCAATCAAACTGTCATCTCATTCCGCAAAAAATGAGACCCTACTCAAGATAATCGCCCCCAAAAAACTAAAACAACTATGGCTCTTAGACTATGGAGACACTAAAACTTTTTTTGTTTTAAAAATGAAATCATTGTGTAAAACTTACATAAATAAAAAAAATTGTATACATATTATGTATCGCCGCGTCCGTGACAACCTGCTCTATAAAATTACCACATGATCTAACCTGTCAGATGAATGTTGTAAATAACAAAAAAAAAAACTGTGCCAAAAAGGTATTTCTTGTTACCTTGCCGCACAAAAAGTGTAATATAGAGCAACCAAAAATCATATGTACCCTAAACTAGTACCAACAAAACTGCCACCCTATCCCGTAGTTTCTAAAATGGGGTCACTTTTTTAGAGTTTCTACTCTAGGGGTGCATCGGAGGGCTTCAAATGGGACATGGTGTCAAAAAAACCAGTCCAGCAAAATCCAGCCTTCCAAAAACCGTATGGCATTCCTTTCCTTCTGCGCCCTGCCGTGTGACCGTACAGCAGTTTACGACCACATATGGGGTGTTTCTGTAAACTACAGAATTAGGGCCATGAATAATGAGTTTTGTTTGGCTGTTAACCCTTTCTTTGTAACTGGAAAAAAAATATTAAAATGGAAAATCTGCCAAAAAAGTGAAATTTGGAAATTGTATCTGTATTTTCCATTAAATCTTGTGCAACACCTAAAGGGTTAAAAATGTATGTAAAATCAGTTTTGAATACCTTGAGGGGTGTAGTTTCTTAGATGGGGTCACTTTTATGGAGTTTCTACTCTAGGGGTGCATCAGGGGGGCTTCAAATGGGACATGGTGTCAAAAAACCAGTCCAGCAAAATCTGGCTTCCAAAAACCAAACGGCGCACCTTTTACTCTACGCCCCGCTGTGTGGCCGTACAGTAGTTTGCGGCCACATATGGGGTGTTTCTGTAAACAGCAGAGTCAGGGCAATAAAGATACATTCTTGCTTGGCTGTTAACCCTTGCTTTGTTAGTGGAAAAAATCGGTTAAAATGGAAAATAAGGCAAAAAAATGAAATTTTCAAATTTCATCCCCATTTGCCAATAACTCTTGTGCAACACCTAAAGGGTTAACGACGTATGTAAAATCAGTTTTGAATACCTTGAGGGGTGTAGTTTCTTAGATGGGGTCACTTTTAGGGAGTTTCTACTCTAGGGGTGCATCAGGGGGCTTCAAATTGGACATGGTGTAAATAAACCAGTCCATAAAAATCAGCCTTCCAAAAACCAAACGGCGCACCTTTCACTCTACGCCCCGCTGTGTGGCCGTACAGTAGTTTACGGCCACATATTGGGTGTTTCTGTAAACGGAAGAGTCAGGGCAATAAAGATACAGTCTTGTTTGGCTGTTAACCCTTGCTTTGTTAGTGGAAAAAATGGGTTAAAATGGAAAATTAGACAAAAAAATGAAATTCTCAAATTTCATCCCCATTTGCCAATAACTCTTGTGCAACACCTAGAGGGTTAACGACGTATGTAAAATCAGTTTTGAATACCTTGAGGGGTGTAGTTTCTTAGATGGGGTCATTTTTGGGAGGTTTCTATTATCTAAGCCTCACAATATGACTTCAAACCTGAACTGGTCCATAAAAAGTGGGATTTTGAAGATTTCTGAAAATTTTCAAAATTTGCTTCTAAACTTCTAAGCCTTGTAACATCCCCAAAAAATAAAATATCATTCCCAAAATGCTACAAACATGAAGTAGACATATGGGGAATGTAAAATCATCACAATTTTTGGGGGTATTACTATGTATTACAGAAGTAGAGAAACTGAAACTAAGAAATTTGCAAATTTTTGAAATTTTTTGGTAAATTAGGTATTATTTTGTGCAAAAAAATTAATTTTTTGGACTTCATTTTACCAGTGTCATGAAGTACAATATGTGACGAAAAAACAATCTCAGAACGGCCTGGATAAGTCAAAGCGTTTTAAAGTTATCAGCACTTAAAGTGACACTGGTCAGATTTGCAAAAAATGGCCTGGTCCTAAGGTGTAAAAAGGCTGTGTCCCTAAGGGGTTAACCCTTTAGGTGTTCCACAAGAGTTATTGGCAAATGGAGATGAAATTTCAGAATTTAACTTTTTGGGCAAATTTTCAATTTTTATCCATTTTTCCCAGTAACAAAGCAAGGGTTAACAGCCAAACAAAACTCAATATCTATGGCCCTTATTCTGTAGTTTACAGAAACACCCCATATATGGTCGTAAACAGCTGTACGGGCACACGGCAGAGCTCAGAAGGAAAGGAATGCCATACGGTTTTTGGAAGGCAGATTTTGCTGGACTGGTTTTTTGACACCATGTCCCATTTGAAGCCCCCCTGATGCACCCCTAGAGTAGAAACTCCAAAAAAGTGGCCCCATTTTAGAAACTACGGGATAGGGTGGCAGTATTGTTGGTACTAGTTTAGGTTACATATGATTTTTGGTTGCTCTATTACATTACGCTTTTTGTGAGGCAAGATAACAAGAAATAGCTGTTTTGGCATAGTTTTTATTTTTTGTTATTTACAACATTCATCTGACAGGTTAGATCATGTGATATTTTTATAGACCAGGTTGTCACGGATGCGGCGATACCTAATATGTATACTTTTTTTATTTATGTAAGTTTTACAAAAATGGTTTATTTAGCAGGGATGAGATGACGGTTTTATTGGCACTATTTTGGGGTGCGTGTAACTTTTTGATCGCTTGCTATTACACTTTATGTGATGTAAGGTGACAACAAAATGGTTTATTTAGCACAGTTTTTATTTTACATTTTTTACAGTGTTCATCTAAGGGGTTAGGTCATGTGATATTTGTATAGAGCCGGTCCATACGAACTTTGCAATACCAAATATATATACTTTTTTTTTTATCTATGTAAGTTTTACACAATAACAGCTTTTTTAAAACAAAAAAAATGATGTTTTAGTGTTTCCATAGTCTGAGCCATATTTTTTGGGCGGTTGACTCAGGTAGGGGCTCATTTCTTGCGGGATGAGGTGACGGTTAGATTGGTACTATTTTGTTGGGCAAACGCCTTTTTGATCGCTTGCTGTTGTACTTTTTGTGATGTAAGGTGACAATTTTTTTTTTTATTTAGCACAGTTTTTCTTTTTTACGGTGTTCATCTGAGGGGTTAGGTCATGTGATAGGTTTATAGAGCCGGTTGATACGGACGCGGCGATACCTAATATGTATCCTTTTTTCCCCCCTACTTTTACCAATTTTTTTTTACTTTATTTGAGGAAAATTTATTTTTATTTGAAACTTTAACTTTTAATTTTTGGGGGGAAAAATTTATTTTTTCAACTTTTTTTTCACTTTATTTTTTGTCCCACTTTGGGACTTGAACTTTTGGGGGTCTAATCCTTTACAATGCATTCCAATACTTCTGTATTGGAATGCATTGGCTGTATGAGTAATACAGTGTGGATTACTCATACAGCTTCCGGACTGTGATCTCAGGCTCTTCACCGGAAGGCAGCGCGATGCCTTCCTTAGGCATCGCGCTGCCTTCCATGCCATCGGGTCCCCCCACCGCCGCCGCACCAGGTAAAAGCCGCAAACCGCAGGTCTGAATTGACCGACACAAGGGGGTCACGGGACCCCCCCGCGCATTTAGCCAAGGTGCCTGCTCAATGATTTGAGCAGGCACCTTGTTCCGATCACCGCCCGCCGGACGGCGGTGATCAGAACAACACATTACGTACCGGTACGTCATGGGTCCTTAAGGACTCGGAGACCATGCCGTACCGATATGTCATGGGTCCCTAAGGTGATAATACCCCGTGTTGCATTGACTACCACTTCCCCGCAGTCACAATTTGGGGGAAACAGTAATCTGAGATCCTCTCTGCACTGTAATTATATATTATATAATTATACATTGCTTTTTTAAAATATTTGTTAGCGCTGCTTTTAGAACAGCTAGCATTTTACCGATAGTGACAGTCTAAAATGAATATTTTATGTAAAGAAAGTAATTAAATAAGTAAATCAGGGCTTAAACACAAGTTTTAGAGCAGGCTGGAAAAGTAAATTTGCTATCACATGTTAGGTTTCTTGCACTCCCATGAAATGCATTGTGTTATTGCTGCAGAGAGATGGTGAGTCACCCTTTATGTAAGAGCAGCTCGGAGAACTGTCTCCCGCTGTGCATGAGCAAGCACATACTAGATACTGCCATCATTCAGAAATAATGATAGCAATAGCACTTAGAATCAATGCTTCTACTGTTTAGAACTAATCACCACTTGAGGAACACTATTACAAGATTTCCTTTTTTGCTACTGTAACATATTATGCTGATACATTCATCTATCACACAACCTTAATTATTTCGCTTTAGCAGTCTCATAAATGAGAACAGTAATAAAACTAATAAGAATAAATAGCACGTGTATAGTCTGCAGAGTATAGTGCATACTCGGAAGCTGTAGAACAGAAATAACGACTTCTAACTGCTAGTTTGATAACGTTAATAAGCTGATTTTATCTGAAATCCGTGCCTGCAGTGACATGTATCAATTAGCCTAATTTCCAGTTGAAATTGTAATTATTAGGCCAATGTTTCTACTAGCTGCTTCACAGTTAGGTATGTCAGAATATGATTTCTAGAGATACTAAAACTATGCAGGTGACACATCCAAATTCAGCAGTCCCTGTCATATATACTGTAATTATTAATAGACAGTACATTGAAAACAGCTATTACTTTTTATGCTTTATATTCTGCAATACTGCAGCTATACAATAATGCCTATGAAGTATATCATACAATAATAGATGTAACAACCCCTTTTAAGTTTTGCATTTTGATGTATCTTTTATACTGTAGGATTGTGATTTTGGATGGAGAAAGCACAGTTGCTGTGCTTTCTCCATCCAAAATCACAATCCTACAGCATTAAAGATACATCAAAATGCAAAACTTAAAAGGGGTTGTGCCACAAAACATATTCTACATTGTTCAAACAAGCCTCAGGATCTAAATACTTTTGTAATTGCATGTAATTAAAAATGTTGTATAGCCAGTGAGTTACTTAATAAAATGTACCTGTATAGCGCCATCTGCGGTTTGTTCTTTTCCTTATTTTCGGTCCACCTCATTGAGGTGGTCGCACGTGCTCAGTTTAAATCTTCAACTGCCACCAGCCATAGCTTCTGTTATAAGCTATGGCAGTTACAGGGAAAAAGCTACAGCAGGAAGGACACAACCTCTGAGCTCCCTGTCTGAAGAGAATCTAGTAGAGCAATTGGAGCAATGAATAGGAGGATCTCTGGTTCCATGTGAGGTACAGGGCTGGTTCTAGCTTTGTAAGAAAGAGATTGTCATGTACAAGCCACAGTCAGCTGTCTCTAGTCTCACCCACCAGTCAGTGCCAGCAGTCTCAGCCAAAGCCACCAGTCTCAGCCACTAGCCACAGCCACCAGTCAGTGCAAGCATTCTCAGCTAAAGTCAGCACTCAGTACCAGCAGTCTCAGCCACAGGCCGCAGCCAGCAGTCTCCAGTCTCACCCACCAGTTAGTGCCAGCAGACTCAGCCACAGACACCAGTCTTGGCCACTAGCCACAGCCACCAGTCTCAGTCACCAGTCAGTGCCAGCATTCTCAGCTAAAGCCAGCACTCAGTGCCAGCAGTCTCAGCCACAAGCCGCAGCCAGCAGTCTCCAGTCTCACCCACCAGTCAGTGCCAGCAGTCTCAGTTGCAGTCAGCAGTTTCAGCCACAGCCACCAGTCAGTGTCAGCAGCTTCACTCAGTGCAAGCAGTGTCAGCCACAAGCCACAGCCAGCAGTCTCAGCCACAGCCACCAGCCTCAGCCAGCAGTCTCAGCAACAGCCAGCAGTCACTGCCAGTCTTAACAACCAGTCAGTGCCAGCAGTGTCAGCCACAGCCGCCAGTCTTGGACACCAGCCATAGCCACCAGTCTCAGCCACCAGTCAATGCCAGCAATCTCAGCCACAGCAAGCAGTTAGTGGCAGTGATGCATATTACAGCCACATATAAGCCAGTATTACTTTTTTTATTAAGAGAAAATATTAGAACATTAGAAGGTCCTGAACAAGGCAAACTGTTGCCAGATTTAGACAGAATATTTACAAGAAATGTTGTCTATAAAGAAATTTTATAGAAAAATTTCAAGAGGTAAACAAATACAACATTTTTTTTGAATACCTGCTTCAGATATTGTATATTGCAGATTGCTACAAAGTTTTACACTAAGGCTATAATAATTATACTTACTGTATTGTGATTTAAACTTTTCCATTTTTATTTTTATTATTATTTTACTTTTGACTTCTTGCCAAAATATTTTTGACAAAAAAATTAAATAAAACAAGAAATAAAATGTGGTCAAATTCCCTTGCTATTTAATATAGACTGTTCCTACTAATGTTTATTTACTACTGTTCTAGCGCACATTATTGTAACGGGCTTAATGTCTAGTGAAATAATAATAAATAATACAATTCACTATGCACTGGAAATATCATATAAAATACATGGGTATTATGTACACAACACCTAAAATATAGCCCCCAAAAAATATATGGAGAAATTGGTAATTAAAATGGAATTGAACTAAGACTAATTCCCAAGCAAACCTAGTTACAGTCATAAGTCATGTAAAAAAGTGCTTTATTGTGTAAAAGTCACAAAAAGACTATAAACCAGGTATACATACCCATATTGTTTGTATTGCCAAACAGTAAAAAGAAACTTCACCCTGGAGAACTATATTCCATCCCCAATGTGCATTTCTCCCAGATGGGGGTTGCACTGTGTACTTCATTAATTTTTTGAAGTATCTGGACTACTGTTGCCCTATGTTTTTTTTTTTTTTTGCAGTTTGTAATTATCTTCCATTTTGTGTGCTTTACAAGTGATGAACTGTTCAATATAAATTATATTTTTTAATAGTCTAGTTTGGGTCATACATTATATCCTGTGCTTTAGGATTGTCAAATAATGACAAAGGCTAGTTTCACATCTCCGGCAGCAATTCCGGCAGGCTGTTCCAGAAGAGAACAGCCTTCTGGAATTCTCCGGATCCCACACTGCTGGATGCAACCAGAATGCCCACCAGTCTCATTAACAATGGGCTATGACGGAGATCAGCCGTTATCTGGCAAAAATGCAGAGGATCGAACGGGCAGAAACTGCTGCATGCTACGGTTTGTGTTTGGCCAATCCCCAGCATTCCTTGCTTGAACTGGCTGGCGGATCACAATGCCGGAGATGTGAAACTAGCCTTACAGTTACTTAGTACAACTGAAGCTCTGTGCACATGTACATATACATGTCTCATACATACAGTATATCACCCAATGTAGGGAAGAAAACAAGATGTGAACACAGCCTTTGGGTTAGTTAATGGGATATTAAACTGAAGCAGATTCATAGTATAGCTGATTTCATTGATGCCATAACATCAGTGAAACCTGATGAGAGGATCAGAATCCTGGTATTAGGCCCCTGGGTCAGCATCATATAACAGAACCTTGACACTACACTTATGGCACCTTGCACCACAGTGATGACACATTTCACATTGAAATAGTTTATTTTGTTAGTCCATTTTCTTTATTGAAATTGGTTGTAAGTTGTTCAAAACATTAGCATATATCGATTTAGGCAATTTCACTTGCATATTCAACAGTCTTTGGCATAACTTCAATGGAGGCAGACAATCCGACTGCTATAGATCCTGCCAGGAGTATAGCTAAAGGCTTCTGGGCCTGGTGCAAGAGTTCGGCTTGGGCCCCCCTTCCCTCAGTGCTTTGTGGGAAGGGGCAGGAGTGCACCTAGCACTCTAGCTGTCTGAGGCAAAAATGTAAAAGCCCCCATCACTGCCAAATTCTCCACCTAACCCCTTCACTCCAGCCCTACTCTTAAAGACATTCTTGGAAAATGTTACATACAGAACTACAAGACATACAGGGTAATACAGCACCACATACCTCTTACATCCAATGAAATCTCCTCTAATGTAGATATTATCTTTCCTCATGTTCTGATTTCAGACCAGAACACCATGATGATTTCTTTCAGCCATCTCTTATCTATGCAGAGCTTGACAAAAAGATATCTTAGGTTCCTACTTTTCCATCATCCTCTCACCTTCTCAGGTGCCCCCCACCTTATTAGTGCCCCTTAACATCCCACCAATAGAAATAATTATCTGCCAAAGTGCACAGTGTTAACAGTACCCCAATAGCAATAATGCCCCCATTGTGCCCATACTAGTAATCATGTTCACCTTAGTCCCCTAGTAGTAATATTTATCTTTATAATATGTGCCAGTAGATAAATACCCCCTTATAATGTTCACCATTACAAAATTCCCCCTTACAATGTGTGCCAGCATAAAAAAAACTTACAATGTGCGCCAGTACAATAAATGCTACCTTATAATGTGTGCCAGTACAAAAATACCCCCTTACCTTTCAGATCAGACCCCCATATTAGACCATCAGATCAGACCCCCATATAAGAAGCGCAGACCCCATATCAGACCTCAGATCAGATCCCAATATCAAATCCTCAAATCAAACCCTCAGATCAGATACTCAAATCAGACCCCTATATCAGATCCTCAGACACCCATATCAGACCTCAGATCCTCAGACCCTCATATCAGATCCTCAGATCCCATATCAGACCTTATATCAGACCCCCTTATCAGATTCTCAGACCCCAATATCAGATCATCAGACCCCTTATTAGATCCTCAGACCCCCATATCAGATCCTCAGACCCCCATATCAGACCTAAGATCAGAGCAAAAATAAATTAACTTACTTCTCCTACTCTGCTCTGTCCGGCATCATCTCCTGCAGTCTCCCCCCACCTGACTGCGTACATCTGTCAGGATACAGCAGCCTGGCCCTGAAAAGATCAAGTGGGCACTGCAGGTGAGGACGTTATCCGCTGCATACTAGTGAGCACTTCTATAATGGAAGCGCTCACTAGTATTTGCTTTATAAGACGCACTGCGTCTTATGCGCTGCATCTGTCATACACTTTCACTTTCAAACCCCCTATACACTTGCATGCTTGGCTTAACATACGTGTATTATGAATGGGAGAGGGTAAAACCGCTGATAGACACCTTATCTCCCTAAGAGCAATAGGATTGGGCAGCTTTAAATCCAACATGTTGGAACCTTTTCTACCCAACATCTGTAATGAAGGCAAGAGTTGGGTGGCACCCCATACACATTAGATGGTCGGACGATCCTGCCAAAATAAATGTGTATCACCAGCTTAAAGTATTGGGACCTACTGTATAAACAATCTCTGGTAAAGGTTAATCTCTTGTTTTTTCTAGTATATCTGGTATGTTCGGTAGTGTTGAGCAAAGCATAGTATTCAAAATTAAATTCGGTTTGAAGCTTAGGGAAACTTTGATTCACAAATAATATGAATTTCCTCGTGTTTATAGGTAATGAATCAGTTTTTCCTAAAATGGCAGCTGCACATGTTAAAAATGAAAGTGAGAAGACCAGGAAGGCAAGATAACCCATAATTCCGTGCAGCCAGCCAATCCACAGATAGCCGGTCTCACAGCCCTATAAAACCCTCATCCCGCGTGATCTCTGCCATTGTCCTGTGAGCTGAGCATAGAGACAGACGTGACAAGCGCTCGTGCACTAGGGACAGTGTTGCTGAAAATGATTAATAGAATAATATCAGCAAAGGAGAGAGCAGGAAGACTGCGGGGAGCCTTATTTTGCATTCTGTTTTATTTATTTATTCCTACTACTTATTGCTACATCAGTCACAAACTAAGATATGTAATTCTATACCAATAAGATGGAATCCTTTATTATTCCACTGCCAGAGTGCCAACCAATACCATCCAGTCTGCACCCCTTAGGCGGGCCAGGTCTTAATAATGACCATCCTTATGTTTTGCTGGCTTTACTTCTTCCAAATCATCCTTCAATGTCTCCATGTCCTAGAAAAGTGAGCAAGATGCAGAGAGAGGAGGAGCTGGATGTTCCTGATGACATATTCTCATAGATATTATCTGATGTGGAAAAGGAAGAAAAGCAGATGGCAGAAGAAAGGCTCCCACCTGTAGGGCAGGAGAGCGCTGGGGTTGAACATTCTTTTTATGGTTAAATAACCTGCAGGAGATTGCAGGCCAGAACACCAATAATATGCATATTGTCCCCCCACCTAACTAGCCAAACCACATAGCTGCAACAGCCCCTGTCTAAAGGTGCATTAAAGGTGCTGTACAGCGATTAACATTGAAGACTGACTATACAGTGCTGTCTTCATTATTACATGAAAGGCAGCTGCGGGCGTAACTGGCCGCGCGGTTCTTCACGCTCCGTGTGGCCATACCCTAAGACAGAGTGGCCTGGGTATACCTAATTTATAGTGATTCGTGAGTAATTAATTCAGAACAAATTGAATTTCATAGCTAGGTTCAGCAAAGTTGCCGAATCAAATTTGTCTAAACTTTGCTCATCTGTAATGTTCAGTTGTGTTTTTGCCTGGTCAAGCATTGGGCTTCCAGCTGTTTACACAATCCAGTTTATTTTACACATTGGTTAGTAAAATTTGCCCTGCTTGAAAACAGATGAGAAACCACATTGATCCTGGATTTGTCCTAGTCTGCCTATAAAAAGAACAAAAAGGCTACTGAGCGTAAAGTGATCGGTATGATCTCTGCCAGTGGTCAATGAAAGGAAGTAAGACATCAGTAAGGCAGGCACATCCTCACAAGTTAAGATGTCCCATAATGCTAAAACCTTTGTGAGGAATGATCCTTTTTTCTCTTTATTTGCAGGAGTATCACATAAAGAGGCTTATAGGATGATACCAGAGTTGTTTTAATTATTTGCTTCTATGGATTAGTCAAACCCTGCTAGCTTCAAATTACATTGAGCTGAGATGGCTACAAGGAATGCTTCCTACCAGAAAGCACGTATAAAAGATACTTCAAATCCCTCTTAGACAGCTCTCTGTATTCATTGATAGCATTGCCTTCATTTGCATCCTGCACATGTTAATCTACGATATGCACGTTTGAACCACAACAACTAGGGCATCAAAGTCACTATGATGTTTCTGAATTTATCATTGAACGGAGCAGAACAGCCAATACTATGGAAAAACAGCACAAAGCTCTCTAGGACCAGACCTTTACTTCTAGCTAACCTCGATGCTGCCAAAATGTATCACTGCTACTTGCTCGGGAAGAGTCTCGTAAATGATAATTTATGAAAAGTGCCTGGTGATATTTTGAAGGCAGAAGACTGTCTAATAAAATTGAATAAAGAAATAATTTATTAGTATAATATCCAGTCCTTCTGTAAAATGGAGACATTGATGATATATTTCTTGTCATTGGGTTTATGTTATTGCAGTCCTGCTTATTACCATTCTACAGTGAGAAAAAAATATTATTACGCCTCTCAGTAGTAAAAGTGGAAGTGCACTACTACATTGCCTGTAAAAGTCAGAAATAATTCTGTGGATTTGTGCAATGAAAACAAAGATATTTTACATGGATGCTTATGTAGAGGGAGGCACTGATTAATACAGCTCATAGAGAATGAGAACGTGCAGTACATTGCAATGAACGATTAAAGTGGTTCTCTGAGACTTAAAGGGGCTGTCTCACTTCAGCAAACGGCATTTATCATGCAGAGAAAGTTAATGCAAGTCACTTACTATTCTATTGTGATTGTCCATATTGCCTCCTTTGCTGGCTTTATTCATTTTGCCATTACATTATACGCTCCTCTTTTCCATGGTTACGACCACCTGGTAATCCAGAAGCTGTGGTCATGCTTACTCGCTATAGGAAAAAGTGCTGGACTGTACTCGCTCCCATGGTCCTGGCCACCAGAGAGGCCAGTGCTTTTTCCTATATACAGTACATATACAGCAAACGGCGGTTACCTACAAGATGGGGACTGCATAGTAGATGTCGTTACGTGACAAAATTAAAGGCATGGGCACCACTGGATCATGATCCTGATGTAAGCAGGGCCTGATTAAATCACGATAGAGACATTGCTTTCACTATGTTTTACATATTTATAGAATGAGATATACTTATTCAGGGCTGCCTCCAGGTTAATGTGAGCCCTTGGGCGATAAATCTCAGTGGGCCCCCTTGTGGCATTTGTCAAATGTCACCACGGATCTGAGAGTGTCGAAAAACGCTGCTCAAACTCACCTTGCCCCAGCGGAGATCGGGGAAAGCACCCTGTTCTAAAAATGAGCTTCAGCCTGTACTAGTGTCGCGGACGTACTGAGACATACGGATGTCCCGGCGACAGTGAGTGGCAGGAGATCTGTGAGACTAGCAACACGTGGTTTGATCTGACAGGTTTTCCTTGTGGATCGATATGTGTCTGTGTTGTTCCTGGTAATGGCCACATCCCTTGCCTCCAGGTGTTGCTTATGTGGTCATTTAACCTTCCTTATTTCTAGTTGCATCTCCTACTATGCTGTGCGGTTTATAGCTTCTGTGCCTGTGGATTGTTTGTGGTTGGATCTCGGCTGAGTTCTTGGTGCTTCCATAGGCTCTTTGAAATTAAGTATTTCCTTTCCCTTTTGTATTTTGTATAGGTTCTGTGTGTTGCATTTCCCTATTGTTTGTATTAGGTCTGAAGTAGACTCCTGCTCGTCCTTCCTTTTGGAGGAACAGGTAGTCTCGTCCCTGCCATTAGTACCAGGGTCCTATAGGGCTAGATAAGACTCTAGGTATTCTTGTGGCAGAAGAGAAACATTCCTTAATCGCAGAAAAGACCAGAAAGAGTCCGGACTCTTCTGGATCCCCCACTGTTTAGCGATCTGCCAACTAGACTTGAGTGGGCCCCGGCCTTTGCCCTGCTTTGCCAGGTGCTGACGCCAGCACTGTGTTTATTAACTGTAAATTTATAAATTTATATATATGTATAATAGTAATGTAAAGTCATAGGGAGGAGATAACACTCTATGGTATTGGATTAGCAAATAAGCAGGTTTCTATCTGTGTTTGGTACTCACATTATTTATGTATGCTTGACAAAGACTCATAGGGTCTAAACACTGCAATTTTTCATTTTTGGATATGCTACATACAGTCATGTGAAAAAATTAGGACACCCTTTGAAAGCATGTGGTTTTTTGCAACATTTTTAATAAAAGGTTATTTCATCTCCGTTTCAACAATACAGAGAGATTAAAGTAATCCAACTAAACAAAGAAAACTGAAGAAAAGTCTTTTCAAGATCTTCTGTAAATGTCATTCTACAAAAATGCCTATTCTAACTGAGGAAAAAGATAGGACACCCTCACATGTATTCCCTCTTAAATTGGCTCAGATCTCACACAGATATATCACACCAGGTGCACATAATTAGTAGATCGTTACTCTGCATGTTGAATGAGGCTTGCCCTATTTAAACCTCAGACATTTAGTTTGGTGTGCTCCTGACTGTTGAAGTGAGAGTGAGCACCATGGTGAGAGCAAAAGAGCTGTCAGAGGACTTCAGAAAAAAGATTGTAGCAGCCTATGAGTCTGGGAAGGGATTTAAAAAGATCTCAAAAGATTTTGAAATCAGCCATTCCACTGTCCGGAAGATAGTCTACAAGTGGAGGGCTTTCAAAACAACTGCCAACATGCCCAGGACTGGTCGCCCCAGCAAGTTCACCCCAAGAGCAGACCGCAAGATGCTAAAAGCGGTCTCCAAAAACCCTAAAGTGTCATCTCGAGAACTACAGCAGGCTCTGGCTACTGTTGATGTAGAAGTACATGCCTCTACAATCAGAAAGAGACTGTACAAGTTTAACTTGCATGGGAGGTGTGCAAGGAGGAAACCTTTGCTTTCCAAGAGAAACATCGAGGCCAGACTGACATTTGCCAGAGATAAAGTTGACAAAGACCAGGACTTCTGGAATAATGTTCTTTGGACAGATGAGTCCAAAATTGAATTATTTGGACACAACAGCAGAGGACATGTTTGGCGTAAACCAAACACAGCATTCCAAGAAAAGAACCTCATACCAACTGTGAAGCATGGAGGTGGAAGTGTCATGGTTTGGGGCTGCTTTGCTGCAGCAGGACCTGGTCAGCTCACCATCATAGAATCCACGATGAATTCTACTGTGTATCAGAAGGTGCTTGAAGAACATGTGAGACCATCAGTTAGAAAATTAAAGCTGAAGCGGAACTGGACCATGCAACATGACAATGACCCAAAACATACTAGTAAATCAACCAAAGATTGGCTGAAAAAGAAGAAATGGAGAGTCCTGGAATGGCCAAGTCAAAGTCCAGATTTGAATCCCATTGAGATGCTGTGGGGTGACTTGAAAAGGGCTGTACGTGCAAGAAACCCCTCAAACATCTCACAGCTGAAAAAGTTCTGCATTGAGGAGTGGGGTAAAATTTCCTCAGACCGATGTCGAAGACTGGTAGATGGCTACAAGAACCGTCTCACTGCAGTTATTTCAGCCAAAGGAGGTAACACTCGCTATTAGGGGCAAGGGTGTCCTATCTTTTTCCTCAGTTAGAATAGGCATTTTTGTAGAATGACATTTACAGAAGATCTTGAAAATACTTTTCTTCAGTTTTCTTTGTTTAGTTGGATTACTTTAATCTCTCTGTATTGTTGAAACGGAGATGAAATAACCTTTTATTAAAAATGTTACAAAAAACCACATGCTTTCAAAGGGTGTCCTAATTTTTTCACATGACTGTATAAAGAACATTGGATGCTGTCACCTTTTCTATTTAATGCTGTCACCTCTTTTTAGTAATGCGGAAAAACCAGGACTGATATCACCAGAGAAATGAAGCATCATGCATTTCTCACTGAAATCATGGATTATTTGTGCAACGCAGGGCAGATCAGGTTCTCTAGACTGAGACATGCTCTTTGTAACTGCTCTTCACTCTGGTCAACAGAAAAGAATCCTGCAGAGGAGTCACCCTCTATTAACGCAAGCATAAAATACTTTTAGGGTATGTAAAAATGAGTTTTCTAAACTGGACAACCTCATAATGGGGTGGTACTTTCAAACAAGGACTATTTATGTAGGATATACGCAAAGTCAAAATTTGCCACAAAAAATCTGGTCTTACAAATGAGGCAGACTAGTATTTAAGGACTTTTTTACAAGGGCTGATAGAGTGGACATTGATAAGGAATGAGGAACAAAAATTGGTAGAATGGTCATTACCGTATGGGAACAAATGATTGTTAGGATCAAATATCACCATACAGTGTTATTCATTACCAGAGGTGCCGCATGGTGTTGTGCTGTGTGAAAGATGTGACCACCCGACAAATGAGCATTATCTTGTTTGTCAGGTTACTGGTGGCACATTTACATGTGCAGATTATTGGGAAGAAGCATTTATGCAAACATTTGCTCCCCTTCATTGGCCTGTGTAAAAGGACCCTAAAGTATCTGCTTCTTGCTTGATAATTCTATTTTGGATCAAATCTCTGGCCTTATATACCACAAAAAGTTATGTTTCTCTATGTGAAATTATGGTTTATAGCTTATGTTAGACATTTTCTAAAAGGCTCTGCCACAGAACAAAATAAGTAATTTTTTTTAAATATATATAGATATATATATATAAAAAGGAAACTCCAAGGCAGCACTAACAGTACTTAAAGTCTCGAGTGCCAGCAGTACAGACGCAACCAATCGTCAAATAAATAAAAACAGAAAAACTGTAGCACTTCAAATGTAGTGAAAAGAAAATAAGGTCCTTTATTCACCCGTGCAATGTTTCAGTCCGCTTACTGGGATCGTTATCAAGCCATGATAAGGCTTAATAACAGTCCCAGTAAGCGTACTGAAACGTCGCACAGGTGAATAAAGGACCTTATTTTCTTTTCACTACATTGGAAGTGCTGCAGTTTTTATATATATATATATATATATATACAGTTGCAAGAAAAAGTATGTGAACCCTTTGGAATTATATGGATTTCTGCACAAATTGGTCATAAAATGTGATCAGATCTTCATCTAAGTTACAACAATAGACAATCACAGTCTGCTTAAACTAATACAACACAAAGAATTAAATGCTACCATGTTTTTATTGAACCCACCATGTAAACATTCACAGTGCAGGTGGAAAAAGTATGTGAACCCCTAGACTAATGACATCTCCAAGAGCTAATTGGAGTGAGGTGTCAGCCAACTGGAGTCCAATCAATGAGATGAGATTGGAGGTGTTGGTTACAGCTGCCCTGCCCTATAAAAAATACACACCAGTTCTGGGTTTGCTTTTCACAAGAAACATTGCCTGATGTGAATGATGCCTCACACAAAAGAGCTCTCAGAAGACCTACGATTAAGAATTGTTGACTTGCATAAAGCTGGAAAGGGTTTTAAAAGTATCTCCAAAAGCCTTGCTGTTCATCAGTCCACGGTAAGACAAATTGTCTATAAATGGAGAAAGTTCCACACTGCTGCTACTCTCCATGGAGTGGCCGTCCTGTAAAGATGACTCCAAGAGCACAGCGCAGACTGCTCAATGAGGTGAAGCAGAATCCTAGAGTGTCAGCTAAAGACTTACAAAAGTCTCTGCTATATGCTAACATCCCTGTTAGCGAATCTACGATACGTAAAACACTAAACAAGAATGAATTTCATGGGAGGATAGCACAGAGGAAGCCACTGCTGTCCAAAAAAAACATTGCTGCACGTTTACAGTTTGCACAAGAGCACCTGGATGTTCCACAGCAGTACTTGAAAAATATTCCGTGGACAGATGAAACCAAAGTTGAGTTGTTTGGAACTTTAGATGCCAATGTAGTTTTTTCATAAGGTCAATTTAATATTTATTGTATGTTTCAACATCGTAGTTACAAGTTGATTTGTTTAACCAAACTTTTATCATGTTACTAGATTAAATTAGCCCCATTAATAAGCATATGGTCCAATTTCCAGCTTCTAAAACAATATAAATACCATAAGAGGCGGGGGGGGGAGGGCTATAATGAAAAATACCCACACAAGAGAACGCTCCCTAAGTCAACAAAACTATACACAAGAGGGGAGAGGGTAGAAATACATTCTAAAACAACTTTTAATTGAACTGTTAAAAATATGCAGATGTTACACATATATACAGGTGTGCCCAGGTGCAACATACTGTAAATGGAAGGAAAATAAATAAAATAAAGTCTCTGTTAGATATACTTGTCTTCTCTAGCGCTGCAAATCCGGAGACAATGTGGGAAAAAAGTCAGATAAGTAAAGTTATAAAGAAGGATTGCGCTGCAGGAGAAAATTCTTTTGTATAAAAATAAAAATAATAATGAAAATAAAAATAAAAAGTTCCTTTAGTAGATCTTCAATCAACGTGGTCACAAGCCAACCTCACAAAATAACACTGGTATGGAAATCTGTTCTGAAATGAAAAAGCGCACTATGGTGTAGCAAATTCCAAAAACTTAGCGCACCTGCGAATAGATTATACTCACAGGATTTCTTGCGAGTAAATGCGTATAGGAATAGATGGTATCTTCGATAGAACTCTGTTAAAGAAAGAGGACTATAGTGTAGCATGTAATTACACTTGAAACGCTTGCTGTAAAGTTATACTCACAGGATGTCCCTTATGAGATGCATGGAAAGAATCTGCGCAATCTTCACAGGCAGCTGGGCGGGTGGAGCAGGCAAGGATCATGACACTCGAGCAGGAATATCCCAAATATCGATCCGACGGATGAAATGCTTCTACACCTAGATGGCAATAGACCTCAACTTCTCAGAAGGACTAACAAGTGGAATGGATGCGCACCAAAGGGTCGGATAGAAATTATTTAATAAGAAATAAAATTACAGCTAAAACCACAAGACTAAAGTCTCTAAAATGCCCGACCCGGGTTTCGCCGTGATGCTTCGTCTGGGGCGTTAATTGGTGATTGGATTCCACAGAGTTTAAATTAGCAGGAGACCTCCCTTCTACCACGTCATAACATTTTCACAGGAGTGCAAAGGTAAGAACAATTATACATAAGCAGATACACATGAACAAAAGATGTATATAAAATCCACATAAAAATATAAATATATAAAAAATATATATGGGGCAAGGTACTAGAAGAAAATATGTTAGAAAAGACAGGCATTAACGTCACATTCTACATTCAACCCTTGAGGTTGGATAGTTCCTAAAAGGAACATCCATTCAACTTCTTTTTTATTTATTAAGGAGATAAAGTCCCCTCCACGAGTAGGTGTGCGCACAAGTTCTAATCCAAAAAAGCGCAGACCTCTAGGGTTTTTATTATGACAGATTTTGAAATGTAACGAGACACTATGGGTCTCGAGGCCTTTTTTAATATTACGTACGTGCTCCTGCACTCGAGTTTTTAGGCTTCGTGTAGTCCTGCCGACATATTGGAGGCCACAAGGGCACTCCAAAAGATAGATTACACCAGCACTGTTACAAGAAAATTGGCCCCTTATTTTCAAAGCAGTATCTTTCATCTTAGTGGTTTTGATGGTCTCCACAAACCTTTCTCGGTCTTTTTGGATGCGGTTTTTGCAGGGCAGGCAAAAACCGCACCATGTGAACCTGCCTTTATGTGCGCTAATGCGTTTTTTACTAGTAGCGAGATTAGCACTACGGACCAATTTACTAGTCAAATTGTCGGCTCTAGTAAAGACTACAGGAGGCTTAGCTGGTAAATCTTTACTGAGTACAGGATCGTTTTGAAGGATATGCCAGTTTTTACTGATCATATTTTTTTTATACAGCCCACCTTGCTGTTATAACGAGTCAAAAAAGTATATCTGAAATCCTTCTTATGTTCATTTTTATTCTTAGTTAACTGAAAAGTGACATCAGTGCGTTTCTGTTCTACTTCCTCTGAATTAGAGAAGATGGACCATAACCCCAAACAACAGAATCTCTCCAAAGGGGAAAAGGAGGCACTTAGGCAATTGGAGAAAAATGACAGGATAGTAATAAAACCAGCCGACAAGGGTGGAGGAGTTGTTATAATGGATGTTGAACAATACACTATGGAAATGGATAGGCTGCTTTTGGATAAAGATACCTATTTAATTTTAAAGAATAATCCACTTGTTGCCTATAAGGGACAATTGGAAACTATTCTAAAAAAGGGCCTGGAGAAGGAGGTGCTAAACAAAAAAGAATTTGATTACCTTTGTTTAAAATGCCCGGTTACCCCTGTCATATACTTTCTGCCGAAGATCCACAAAGATCCGATCAATCCACCAGGGAGACCTATTGTTTCAGGGATTAATTCCCTGAACAGTAGAGTCTCCGAATATATCGATTTCTTCTTGCAGAAATATGTGACAGTGGCCCCCTCCTATCTTAAGAATTCTACCAGTGTCATTGATTTAGTCAATGACATAGGAGAAATCCATGGATCTCTATGGCTAGCCACGGTGGATGTTTTCTCCCTCTATACCTGTATTCCCCAGAATTTGGGCATTAGGGGGGTCCAAGAAGCGTTAGACACCGATCTCAATATGGGGTTAGACCAAAAAACCTTTATCCTGGAATGTGTTACCTTCTGTTTGACTCACAATTATTTTCTTTACAAAGATAATTTTTACCTTCAACATTCTGGCGTGGCGATGGGGGCGAAATTCGCCCCAAGCCTCGCTAACCTTTTTATGACTATGTGGGAGAGGGAAAATATTGATCAAATTCTTAAAAAAGAGTTGGGAAAGGGACAACTATTAGTGTGGCGAAGATATATAGACGACTGCCTCCTCATCTGGCTAGGTGAGAGGGAGGGTCTAGATACCTTCATAGCGGGCATTAACATAAATGACTTCAATTTAAAATTTACCAGTCACATCAGTGCGGTTTCTGTGGATTTCCTAGATTTGGTTATATTTGTGGAAGAGGGGAGATTAAAAACCAAGACCTTCTTCAAAACGGTTGATGTTAACACATATATTGAGATGAACAGTTGCCATCATCCATCATGGCTAAAAAATATCCCTAAAAACCAATTTCAACGTATCTCGAAAAATTGCAGTAAGTTAGAAGACTTTAGAGAACAAGGACAATTGATCAAAAATAGATTCCTGGAAAAGGGATATGAGATTGAATTTTTGGATCATTGTAAAGAGGAAGTAGAACAGAAATGCACTGATGTCACTTTTCAGTTAACTAAGAATAAAAATGAACATAAGAAGGATTTCAGATATACTTTTTTGACTCGTTATAACAGCAAGGTGGGCTGTATAAAAAATATGATCAGTAAAAACTGGCATATCCTTCAAAACGATCCTGTACTCAGTAAAGATTTACCAGCTAAGCCTCCTGTAGCCTTTACTAGAGCCGACAATTTGACTAGTAAATTGGTCCGTAGTGCTAATCTCGCTACTAGTAAAAAACGCATTAGCGCACATAAAGGCAGGTTCACATGGTGCGGTTTTTGCCTGCCCTGCAAAAACCGCATCCAAAAAGACCGAGAAAGGTTTGTGGAGACCATCAAAACCACTAAGATGAAAGATACTGCTTTGAAAATAAGGGGCCAATTTTCTTGTAACAGTGCTGGTGTAATCTATCTTTTGGAGTGCCCTTGTGGCCTCCAATATGTCGGCAGGACTACACGAAGCCTAAAAACTCGAGTGCAGGAGCACGTACGTAATATTAAAAAAGGCCTCGAGACCCATAGTGTCTCGTTACATTTCAAAATCTGTCATAATAAAAACCCTAGAGGTCTGCGCTTTTTTGGATTAGAACTTGTGCGCACACCTACTCGTGGAGGGGACTTTATCTCCTTAATAAATAAAAAAGAAGTTGAATGGATGTTCCTTTTAGGAACTATCCAACCTCAAGGGTTGAATGTAGAATGTGACGTTAATGCCTGTCTTTTCTAACATATTTTCTTCTAGTACCTTGCCCCATATATATTTTTTATATTTTTTATATATTTATATTTTTATGTGGATTTTATATACATCTTTTGTTCATGTGTATCTGCTTATGTATAATTGTTCTTACCTTTGCACTCCTGTGAAAATGTTATGACGTGGTAGAAGGGAGGTCTCCTGCTAATTTAAACTCTGTGGAATCCAATCACCAATTAACGCCCCAGACGAAGCATCACGGCGAAACCCGGGTCGGGCATTTTAGAGACTTTAGTCTTGTGGTTTTAGCTGTAATTTTATTTCTTATTAAATAATTTCTATCCGACCCTTTGGTGTGCATCCATTCCACTTGTTAGTCCTTCTGAGAAGTTGAGGTCTATTGCCATCTAGGTGTAGAAGCATTTCATCCGTCGGATCGATATTTGGGATATTCCTGCTCGAGTGTCTTGATCCTTGCCTGCTCCACCCGCCCAGCTGCCTGTGAAGATTGCGCAGATTCTTTCCATGCATCTCATAAGGGACATCCTGTGAGTATAACTTTACAGCAAGCGTTTCAAGTGTAATTACATGCTACACTATAGTCCTCTTTCTTTAACAGAGTTCTATCGAAGATACCATCTATTCCTACACGCATTTACTCGCAAGAAATCCTGTGAGTATAATCTATTCGCAGGTGCGCTAAGTTTTTGGAATTTGCTACACCATAGTGCGCTTTTTCATTTCAGAACAGATTTCCATACCAGTGTTATTTTGTGAGGTTGGCTTGTGACCACGTTGATTGAAGATCTACTAAAGGAACTTTTTATTTTTATTTTTATTTTCATTATTATTTTTATTTTTATACAAAAGAATTTTCTCCTGCAGCACAATTCTTCTTTATAACTATACTGTAAATGGAAGTATAAGCAAATACCTCAGTTGGTATCAATAGGTTGGAAGTATGTCAAAACCTCAAAACAGAAACCTTACCAGACTCCAGAAGAATCAGTTCATGGTACGGTACCGGTGAGAAGACAAGCTGCTGATGATTGGCCCGCTATTGGCAAACTTGTATCTGGCAATAGGTTACCCACTGGCACCTTACCATTGCAACAGTGGCTACTCAGTAAACCTATTGTAGCAACTACAATTAAAAGTAATGTTTTAGAATTTATTCTGATACTAAAACAACACACATAATCACAGCCTGATTTTACTGATCTATCTTAAAAGCTTGAAATTCACTGACTTCAGAAACTACTCCATTTATTGGTTGTGACTTATTTATTACAGCAATATTCTATGTGTATCGTTCTGAACAGTTCTTTTACTTCAACATGCCTCTTTATTGAATTAGGGTTTCCCTTAGTATCAAATTAATCTTATATCAAGCTCATATTATTAAAAGTATAAAAGTAAAGGCAAAAATAAGCTTTAGAAGGTGTGATTTCCGTTAATGCTTTTCATCTCATCTTGGGAATTTAATTAACTTTTTGTTTTAGTTGCATTATTGACACTTGACTTATGTACACTTGTTTTATTGAGTATTCAATTCGTTTTGGCCCTAGTATTCCCTTGTATAGATCTTTGTGCCTATATATTGTTAGCTATTGAATATTTAAAGGGGTTTTCATGTACTAAAATACTGATTTCCTATCCTTAGGACAGGCCATCATTATCTGATTGGTGGGGGTCACACTTCTGGCACCCCAGCTGATCAACTGTTTGAAGAGGCTGTAGCGCTCTAGTGAGTTCAACATAGTCTACTCAGTCATGACTCTCTTATTTAAAACTTATATGTGAGACATGAATAATACTCACTCTTCCAAATCGTGACTTGCTCTTTTCAATTTCTTTATTCCTTATATATACAGCTGCTTCATAGTTCTGAGAGCGCTGAACTGATTGCTACCCCATACTGCGCGGCGTTTCCAGTGAGTGCCGCAGTCTATTCCTAGGCCAGTGACATCAAGTTAATAGATCACATGGCCTAGATGCAGCTCGGTTCCATACGACCGCTATACAGTGAATTATTCTGTGATAAGTAAGCTGTGGAGGCTGCAGCACTGACTGGAGTTCTGCGGCCTCTTCAAACAGCATTGGTAGCGGTGCTGGTTGTAGGACCCCCGCCGATCGAATATTGATGACCTAACCTGAGGATAGGTCACCAATATTTTACTCTCAGAAAACTCCTTTAAGAGGCAGCTATCAGCAGATTTGTAACTATGAAATGGACTGATCTGTTACATGTGCACTTGGCAGCTGAAGGCATCTGTGTTGGTCCCATGTTCACATGTGGTCCGATTGCTGAGAAAAATAAGTTTTACTTTTAATATATACAAATGAGCCAAGAAGTGGCGTCTATTATTAGGCTTAGTGGCCAGTGAAAAAACTGCAGGATTTGTGGAGAAAATTAAAAGTAACATCAAAAATTATTTTAAAAAATATGTTAAACATAAAAACATGATTTAACCCTTTAATGACAGGGTGATTTTCTCATTTTAGTTTTTTACTTCTTCCCAAACTCATAACTTTTTTTATTTTTCCATTCACATTCTGTTTTGCAAGAAAGTTGTACTTTCTAATGGCTCCATTTATGGTTGCAAAAAATGTGGGCAATGGGTAAAAAATTCCAAATGGGGTGGAATTACAAATTACCAAAAATATAAATTCTGCCACAGTTTTATGGGTTTTCTTTTTGGTCAAACTGACCTGTTACTTTAATTCTACAGGTCAGTATAATTACAACAATACCACATATGTATAGTTTTTTCTTGTATTTTAATAAAATTTTAAAAAATAAAAAAACTTTGGAAAAAAACTATTATTTTCTATTGGATCACCATATTCTTACCCTTATAACTTTTTTTTATGTCTACGGAGCTGTGTTTTCATTGATATCATTTTGGGGTTTAATCACTTTTTATAAAAAAATATTGTGGGAGGAAAAGCGACCAAAAAACAGAAAATTGCCCTTTTTGATGTAGGAGTGTTTTTACACATGGTGATGCCCATGATGTTTATTATTTAATTGTATATGTATTTTAATTTTAATTTTGGGGAAACAGGGGTGATTTAAATTTTTAATTTTTTTTTATATTTTGAAAAACATCAATCATTAGATTGCTTCAATGCATTATCAATGATGTCTATGAGGATTATACTAAGTTCCTATGGAGCCCTCCCAAGGAACTAATGTGCGCCAGCCTCCTGTCACTCATGAAGACCGAGGCTGCTACATAATACATCAGGTTCCACCAATCATCGCTGGGGGGAGCTAATGCACAGCTTGGAGCACATGCTCCTGGTTTTATACCCCCAGATGCTGAGGTCACATTTGGCCATGGCATCTAAAGGGTTGAATGTGTGTGATTGAGGTTATCGCCGATTGCATACAGTAGCCCTGGGTGCCTGCTGTTTAAAACAACAGATACCCAGCGGCCATGATGCCTGCTGCACTCATGAGTGGGTGCCATATTTAAAGTCCCTACTTCCGACGTAAATAGTCATAAGGCGGCCAGTAATGGGTTAAACACTAGGTCATTTTCTGATGACACATTCCCTTTAATGTACACTCACCTAAAGAATTATTAAGAACACCATACTAATACGGTGTTGGACCCCCTTTTGCCTTCAGAACTTCCTTAATTCTACGTGGCATTGATTCAACAAGGTGCTCATAGCATTCTTTAGAAATGTTGGCCCATATTGATAGGATAGCATCTTGCAGTTGATGGAGATTTGAGGTATGCACATCCAGGGCACGAAGCTCCCGTTCCACCACATCCCAAAGATGCTCTATTGGGTTGAGATCTGGTGAGTGTGGGGACCATTTTAGTACAGTGAACTCATTGTCATGTTCAAGAAACCAATTTGAAATGATTCAAGCTTTGTGACATGGTGCATTATCCTGCTGGAAGTAGCCATCAGTGGATGGGTACATGGTGGTCATGAAGGGATGGACATGGTCAGAAACAATGCTCAGGTAGCCCGTGGCATTTAAACGATGGCCAATTGGCACTAAGAGGCCTAAAGTGTGCCCAGAAAACATCCCCCACAACATTACACCACCACCACCAGCCTGCACAGTGGTAACAAGGCATGATGGATACATGTTCTCATTCTGTTTTTCGCCAAATTCGGACTCTACCATTTGAATGTCACAACAGAAATCAAGACTTATCAGACCAGGCAACATTTTTCCAGTCTTCAACAGTCCAATTTTGGTGAGCTCGTGCAAAATGTAGCCTCTTTTTCCTATTTGTAGTGGAGATGAGTGGTACCCGGTGAGGTCTTCTGCTGTTGAAGCCCACCTTTCTTTCCCATTCTGACATTCAGTTTGGAGTTCATGAGATTGTCTTGACCAGGACCACAACCCTACATGCATTGAAGCCGCTGCCATGTGATTGGTTGACTAGATAATCGCATTAATGAGAAATAGAACAGGTGTTCCTAATAATTCTTTAGGTGAGTGTATATTGCCTGTTTAGAACAGTCTACTTCCTTTGCTTGCAAGGTCATACATATGGAAATATTGCAAGTGTCTTTGCACCTCTGCAAACAGCAGTAATGCTTTCCTAAATACTTAGAGAAGCTGAATTTACATCTAAATAACATGGTTTCGGGGATAATTGTTTGTCTTGTTTTGAAAGTGAAAGCCTTAGGGAAAGTTACAAAATAGGTTAGAAAGATGACAATAGTGAGTTGATGGTAATCATATTTTAAAAAAAACATACTCACCTCATCCATTTGATCATGTCCGGCCAGTGCTCCGGCATGGCCACATTATACGTCACCCTATGCAAGATTTTTCACAATATCTTCAATCAAGATGGCAGTGACAGCCTCTTTGCATGCAAATGGATATGTTGAGTATGTATTTTCTTTTTACCGCCATTTCAGGGAAAATTGATTAGTTACCATGAAGTGCAAGGCAAGGAAATTTGGCTTGGCAGTGAATCGAAGTCAATTCGTTTGACTTTGATTTGCTCAACACTAATCATAATACAAAATTATTTCCACTGAACCAATATCACCCAGAAGAGGGCAATGTGTCTTAATCAAGTAGTTCTGGCCCAAGCAGATAGCAATACCCCTGCAGACGGGAACGAGAATGAATGGAAGCATTAACTCTGCATTTATTGTGCGCATCCCTGGTATCATTCAGACATATGATCTTCATATTAGATATTCAAGAAATAGAGACGGTATTCTAGCTAATTTAGTCTTGGTTTTCCAAGACCCACATAAGGGGCGTGGCTATAATGGAAGCAGGGGAAGTGGCTGCTTTGGGGCCCACCCATTAGGAGGACTAAACGGGTTTATTGTCAGGGCCCCCTCAACAGTATTATACAATGACATTATATACAGTGACGCTGTAGGAAACAAATGGAGTGGCTACCAGGCCTCATCTGAGGAAGTGATCTTGACCAGCTACAGGAGTGGGGGTTGCAAGGGAGAAGGGGGTTGCTGGAGGGGGGGTAAAAAATTTGCTGTGGGGCCCGGTATTTCTAGTCAAGCCATTGACCCACATCATATATTAATGACATCAGAATCCCTTATAGTTGATCTAATACAATCTTCACCTTTTTTTAACGTGCTTTTGTGTATTCTAGCCTGCGTGACTTATTTGTGTACTCCACCACTTATGGTTTCTCTTCTAGTTCCTATCCCATACCCTGTATCTTATAGTTTTACTGTAGGTATCTTTATTTTCTGCTTTAATAGCACCGCCACCTACCACCATCACCCACTGTTGGCATCTTGGCCCACTCTGTGTCCATACCCTACAGTGTAACGGCAATGCCCCAGTTGCTCCTAGAGGCCCATATGCATATATTACAGCATCATTTTTCGGACACATATGAACATGAGACCAACACAGATGTCTTCAGCTGCCAAGCGCTCATATAACAGGTCAGCCAGTTTCATAGGTACAAACCTGCTGACAGATACCAACACTTTACTTACTTGATATATGTGTAATATCCTTCAATATCCTCATTTGTGTCATGTAACTCACATCTAATATGCTTTTCTACTAAAGATTATTATTTTATTATGACTGTTGTGCCATGTGATGTTTTTAAATAGGTTGCATATGTGCTGTGAAGGAAAATTAAAATTCATACCTGAAGTGCAAACAAATTTTTATAGCTGTTGTCTCTATTTATTTGAACGTACCATCTCAGAGGCATGAAAATAAATGTATGTGTGAAATCAAACTTAACTAATAAACAACTGAAACTATCATGGCTCCACGTGCTATATTCTCAAAATATACTACTTCTTTCCCGAATTGCAGGCTTCTATAGAAATCCATTTTTTGTATGCAGTTCCCTATAAACAAAGTAAATTAAATGATTTATTTTTGCATTCAACATGAAACCAACTGCATCTCGTCTATTTTTCAATGCCATGTTTGAAGCAGAACCAAATCCCAGGTTATTTCTGGTCTTTCCTCCAAAGCAGAGACTTATCCTGTTAATAAGTTCAGAAGAACAGATCAGGATTATGAGTCATCTTGAACAGTGAAGCTTCTCCTGAGTAACTTCTTGGCTTCACTGGTCCATGGAGTTTCCTGCTGTGCACAGCAGGAGCTGGAGCCAATATTCAGACTTCTGTGGAAGGGATACTGGAAGCAGTTCGCTAATTCTAATGTATTGCACTTATTTAAGCATTTTACTTTGAAAAACAAATCCATAAACTGTATGTTAGCAGATATAGCATTATAGCAGATTCGCTAACTCATCCAAAATATAAATCTGCTATTGTGTTTTATCTGAATGGCTTCAGCAAAAATAAAAAACCTTGCCACACTGTGCTTGTATTAATAGATTTTGAAAAGGAATCGGAAAAGTGGCTCACCCCCCTATAGCTATGGATAGGTGCTTGAACCTAAGATTGAATCACCCTATTCAATACAAAAGCACTAAACAAATTTGAATGGATAGGTAAGCACTCAACCACCGTGGAGCAGGCACAATATTTAATATAAGATATAGGTACAATAAAATTGGAATAAAAAAGACTCTAAAATTGCTAAAATAGTATATAACTAAAATATAACTAAAACACACTATATAGAAATAAGGTGCAGATTAAATTCACGTTCCAACAGATAATGTCCTATTCAACTGATATCAATGTTGAATGGTCGGCACCTGTATCCTTTGGTGTAACGTTACATCCAAAAAATTGCTAAAAGATTCGCGGAAAAAATCGAGAAGAAAATGTGCAAATAAATCACAAGTAGCAATAGTCCTATATTCGGTTGATATAGCAAGTCAGTGGTTGCCACTGCACACTCGCCTGACCTATGGATAAGGGATCTTCACATTAGCTAGTGTGCATTCGAATATATTTTCAAGTGAATTGTTACTTTTATTGGTAGCAACCTTTGCGTTTGGATATAACGTTGCATCCATCACAATCGCATCCAAAAGAGGTACAAATGGCTATGTTGCCGCACTATACTGGTAACATGCGGATAATCGATTGCTCACTGAGCACTCACCCAACCTGTTGATGTGTAGTCCTCACACTGGCTGGTGTGCGCTCAGATGTATATTCTCAGGGTGGGTTTAAACCTGTGTTCCGGTGAAAACTTTCCGGTTGCCTTCACTGCCTCTCTGTCCCAATCTGCATGCAGTTCTCATGAGAGTTGAAGTGCAGGTTCATCTGATTCAGGTCTTCCCTTGTCTTTGCTGTTCCAGATTATTGAAAGATTATATTCGGATAATCGTAGAGTTAAAATCGCATGGGCATGCTTCAATTGTTTGTGGAATCTTTCATAGCATCGGTATCCAGCACCAGAGGCGTTTCGAAGTCTAGCTGACCTCTTCCTCAGTGGTTAAGTAATAAGTGCTGTTATGAGTAAAAGGGGCAATTTATCAGAGTTTTAAAAAGGGATGATTAATGTCTTTTAGGTCGAGGGTGGCAGTATTTCTGGAACTGTGCAGTTTGTGAACTGTTTGCATGCTGCTGTGGTGAATGTGTATTGAGAGCGGCCAAAAAGCACCATTGTGAATAAACAACATGGAAAGTGCGGAGCACCACGTGCCATTGATGTGAGAGGTGAACGTTGTCTATGAACATGTGCGAGGGTGGACTGCATGCTTAAAAATCACAATTGCCCGGCAGTCTAATACACCCTTCAAACAATAACAGCAGATGAAGCAGATGTATGGTCACTGCACCTCTGCTAATGAAGTTGCATCAGCAAAAAAGGCTTACATTTTTGCAGCAGTATCGGAATTGGACCGCTGCTATTTGACAAAGGGTTGCTTTACCTGATGAGTCACATTTTCTGCTTCATTGAACAGATGGACATTGGCATGTCAGGTGAGTAACATTGGAGAACAGACACTAGTATTGAGCAAATCAAACTCCGCAAAGTGAAATTCGATTTGAATTTCAGGGAAAATTCGATTCGCGGTGAAGCAGAATTTCCTTGTGCTTCGTGGTAGCGAATCGATTTTTCCTGAATGGGGGTAAAAAATTAAAACGACCATACTTCCCTCATCTGTTTGAGCGTGAAGAGCCATCCACCACCACCAGCCGATGTAATAACGTCATCATGGGCTGCGCGAGATTTCGTGCTGAATCTTTAATCAAGATGGCGGCGCTGGGCTCTCCACAATCAAATGGATGAGGTAAGTATGATTTTCTTAAATTCTTTTTTTATGTTACACTGTAATTTCAGATGCTGAGATCAGCTATGAACGCGGCATCTAAGGGGTACAATGACGCTCCCTGTCATTGTACCCATTACTTACAAAGAAATGAGCTTCGTGACTAAGTATTCAGTCACAAAATTTTTCTTTTTGTATAATTTAGTGAAGCAGCTGAATTGAATTTTTGAATACTTCGATCATCTCTAACAGACACCCTGCAACCTTTGATGGAAGAACATAAGCTGTTGGTGACAGCTTTATGGTCTAGGGAATGTCTTTTGGCATTCTCTGGGTCAAATCATCCATGTGGTTGGTGGTCTCAACCGATTTGGGTATGAATCCATCCATGTAGATCATGTTCACCAATACATGCTGATTGTCTTCCCTGGGGCACATGGGATCTTCCAGCAAGTCAAATTGACATTTCACGCAACTAGAAACATCTGACATTGGTTGGCAGAGCATGACCAAGACTTCCAAGTAATACCCTGGCCCCAGAATATCCCAATTGTGCATCTGTGGGACCAGCTTGATCATCATGTTCATTCTATGTTCATCCCTACACACCCTCCAGCAACCATGTGATGCACTGCAGTCAACATGGCTCCAGATACCCGTGACAACCTACCAGGACCTTATTGAGTCACTTCCAATAAGTGGTGGTCATAATAATGTCTTAAACTGTGCAAAAGCATAGTGACAGTGGTAGCAACTGATCACCACTTAAAGACCAAGAAAGAGAATGCTCATCCTAAATGGCCGGTACTTAGTGCCCCAGAGCAAGCATTCTCGTTCCCCCATGTGTGGTGCCACGATCAGCTACAGGGATCCGGCTGTTACTGACAGCCGGATCCCTGCTTTATCCACTAGCGTCAGTAATAACGCCGATGTCAGCTGATTAACCCCTCATATGCCGTGGTCAGCGCTGACCGCTGCATATGGAAGGTTTGCGCTCCCTTTCCTCATCCATCGGGTCCCTGCTCTGCGGTGATGGGGACCCAATGGTTGCCATGGCAGTCCCAAGCCATTCAAAGGTCTTGGGGCCTGGCAGCTATGGAGGCCTATGAGGCCCAGCCCACAGGCTCGGTTTTATAGGCAAACTATCAGTGTATTACACTGTGTAATACACTGATAGTCAATGTAGTACAATACATATGTATTGTGCTGCATTGAAACAGGGATAAGTCCCATAATAGGACAAAAATAAAAATTAATAAAAGTGAAATAAAAAAAATTTAACAATAAAAAAAAAAAAAAGCCCATTTCCCATAAAAAGAGACATATAAAATTGTAAAAAAAATTACAAAATAAAATAAAAACAAACATCATCCACCTCGTCTGGTCAACACCGTATAAAAATTAATAAAAACTGTGCTAAAAAAAAGCAATTTTTTGTTACCTTTCATCGCAAAAAGTGTAATACCAAGTGATCAAAAAGTCATATGTACCCAAAATGAATACCAATCAAACCGTTATCTCATCCCGTCAAAAATGAGACCCTAACTAAGAAAATCGCTCAAAAAATATATGGCTTTCAGAAAATGGAGACATAAAAACATAATTTTTCACCACGTCCATAACAACCTACTCTATAGAAATATCACATGAGCTAACCCATCTGGTGAACACCGTAAAAAAATAAAAAAATAAAACCGTGGCAAAAAAATTCTTTATTTGTCACCATACATCACAAAAAGTGTAATACCAAATGATCAAAAAGTAGTATGTACCCCAAGGTAGTACCAATCAATCCTTTATCTCATCCCACAAAAAATTAGATCCTACCTAAGACAATTGCCCCAAAAAATAAAAAAGATATGGCTTTCGGAAAATGGAGACATAAAAACATGATTGTTTTTCTTTCAAAAATGCTTTTATTGTGTAAAACCAAAATAAATATAAAAAAATATACAAATTACCATAGGTATCGCCACATTCGTAACAACAAGATCTATAAAAATATCACATGATTTACCCTGCCAGATAAAAACCATAAAAATAAAACAAAAAGTATAATACCAAACGATCAAAAAGTCATATGTACCCCAAAATAGTACCAATCAAACCGTCATCTCATGTCACAAAAACTGAGCCTCTATAAAAGATAATCGCCCAAAAAATAAAAATAATATGTCTTTCAGAAAAAGGAGACACAAAAACATGATTTATTTATAAAAATGCTTTATAATGTAAAACTGAAACAAAATAAAAATAAAAGTAGACATATTTGATATTGTCACCTCCATAACAACATGCTTTATAAAAATAGCAGATGATCTAACCTGTCAGATGAACATCGTAAAAACCCAAAAATATTTTTTATCCAGAACAGCCATTTCTTGGTTACCTTGCCTCACAAAAAGCATAATATAGAGCAATCAAAAGTCATATATACCACAAAAATAGTACCAATAAAAGTGTCACCTTATCCTATAATTTCCAAAATGGGGTAACTTATTTGGATTTTCTACTCAGGGTATATTAGGGGTCTTTAAATGCCATATGACAACTTAAAATTTTCCCAGTAAAATCTGCCCTCCAAAATCCATATGGCGCTCCTTTCTTTCTGCGCCCTGCCGCGTGCCTATACAGCAGTATACGACCACATATGGGGTGTTTCTATAAACTGTAGAATCGGGGTAATAAATATTGAGTTTAATTTGGCTGTTAACCCTTGATATGTAACAGGAAAAAATTAATTCAAATGGAAAATCTGCCCAAAAAGTTAAATTTCATCTCCTTTTTCCTTTAATTCTTGTGGAACACCTGAAGGGCTAACACGGTTTGTGAAATCAGTTTTGAATAAATTAAGGGGTATAGTTTCTGCAATGGGGTAATTTATGGGTGGTTTCCACTATGTAAGCCCCACAAAGTGACTTTAGAATTGAAGTGGTCCTTAAAAAAGTGGGTTTTGGAAATTTTCTTAAAAATTTAAAAGTTTGCTTCTAAAATTCTAAGCCTTATAAGATCCTAAAAAATAGAATTACATTTACAAAATGATGCAAACATGAAATTGGACATATTGGAAATGTAAAGTAATAACTCTTTTATGATGTATCACTATCTGCCTTAGGCCTCTTGCACACAAACATATTTTATTTCCATTCCGTTTGTGGTCCGTATGTGGAACCATTCATTTTAATGGTTCCGCCAAAAAAAAAAAACTGAATGTACTTCCGCTAAAAAATAGAACTTGTCCTAGTATTGTCCGCATAACGGACAAAGATAGTACTGTTCTATTAGGGGCCAGTTGTTCTGTTCAGCAAAATACGGAATGCACACAGACGTCATCCGTATGTTTTGCTAATCCGTTTTTTGCGGACCGCAAAATACATACGGTCGTGTGCAAGAGGCCTTAAAAGCAGATAAATTCAAGTTTTGAAAAATATCATGCAAAAATGGCCTTTAAAAATGGCACAGACATTTCTACTTGTTTCCTTAAGCAATGCAAGAAATCATTGGATGACTATGGGGCCAAAATGCTTGAAAATTTGGTAAAATTGCCAAAAAAATTCCACTACAAAAAAACAACCATTTGTGCTGCATTTAATATTTCCCTTAGACTTCCATGCAACAACTGAAGCTGTGATTTTTTTGCCTAAAAAATACTGCAAACAGCTCACCAAAAACAAATGACTAAAAAAAACTTCATTAAAAACCCTGAGTGTGACACCAGCCTTAGGCCTCCTGCACACGAACGTGTGCGCCCCAGTGGCAAAATGCACGCCGCAATGCACAAACACTGACGATGGGGCAGCCGCAGCGGATTGCCGCAGCGCAGTGCAAAAAGCCGCAGCGGCAGCCGCAGCGCAAAAAGATAGGACATGTTCGTACTGCTCCGTAATGCTTCTGTATGGTTCCGTTCCGTGCTTCCATTCTGCACCATTGCGCATCTCCAGATTTGCGGACCCATTCAAGTGAATGGGTCCGCATCTGTGATGCGGAATGCCCACGGAACGGCGCCTGTGTATTGCAGATCCGCAAATGCAGTCCGCAATACGGTAACGGGCATTAAAAAGAATATTTCATCAAGGCAATCATTCTAATTGGAGCTAGCTGGCATTTAGCTAATGAAAACTAGCCTGGCTTTAGTACTTGCACATATTTGCAACTTGCAAATATTGCCAATATTTTGCCTGCTGCAGCCTATTCGAATCAATGGTTTACCGTTTAAAGAGGACCTGTCCCCATGAAATTCAGTGCAATCCGCAGCATATTATAGAGCAGTAGGAGATGAGCAGATGGATATAGACTTATTGGTTATGATGTCAATATGGCTCGGTGAGTTATTTGACCTTCTGCCAATGGGAAGTAACTTCCTGTCTGAAGTTACAGTTTTAGGGTACTTTCACACTTGCGGCAGGACGGATCCGACAGGCTGTTCACCATGTCGGATCCGGCCTGCGGCTATTTCGCCGTGCCGCCGGACCGCCGCTCCGTCCCCATTGACTATAATGGTGACGGGGCGGAGTTCCGGCGCAGCACGGCGGTGCACGGCAAAAGCCGCCGGACTAAAAAGCCTGACATACAGTAATTTTAGTCCGGCGGCCTTTCGCCGTGCACCGCCGTGCTGCGCCGGAGCTCCGCCCCGTCCCCATTATAGTCAATGGGGACGGAGCGGCGGTCCGGCGGCATGGCAAAATAGCCGCAGGACGGATCCGACATGGTGAACAGCCTGTCGGATCCGTCCTGCCACAAGTGTGAAAGCACCCTTAGTAGCATTTTCTATAAATTAAAGGGTTTCTGTCACCAGATTTTACTCTATTAAGCTAGCTGACATTAGCGATGTGCTAATGTCATCTAAACATAACTGGCCTATTCCTACTTTTATCTATGACCCCGTTATGCCAGAAATCTAACTTTTATAATATGCTAATTAGCCTCTAGGAGCAGGGGGGAGTTGTTCCCTGCTGCTGAAGGAGGGGAAAACGCTCCCTCACTGCGCCATGTTGTCTGGTCTGATTCTCAGTCTAACTCCAACGATTTCCTCAGCAACCTCTCCACTGTTGGGAACCAGAACTGGCCCTCTCCTTCCCAAAGGGGGAAAAGAATGGAATGGTTAGTTCCATTCTTGTCTAAGGCCTCTTTCACACGAGCGGGTTTTCCACAGGGGTCCAATGCGTGATGTGAACGCATTGCACCCGCACTAAATCCGAACCCATTTATTTCTATGGGGCTGTGCACATGAGCTATGATTTTCACGCATCACTTGTGCGTTGAGTGAAAATCGTAGCAAGCTCTATATCAGGCATCCTCAAACTGCGGCCCTCCAGTACAAATACAACTCCCACAAAGCCCTGCTGTAGGCTGATACATGTAGGCTGTTAGGGCATGCTGGGAGTTGTAATTTTGAAACAGCTGGAGGGCCGCAGTCAGAGGATGCCTGCTCTATATTGTGCATTTTTCACGCAACACAGGCCCCATAGAAGTGAATGGGGCTGCGTGAAAATCGCAAGCATCTGCAAGCAAATGCGAATGTGGTGCGATTTTTACACATGGTTGCAAGGAGACGATCGGGATGGGGACCGATATTTATTATTTTACCTTATAACATGGTTATAAGGGAAAATAATAGCATTCTGAATACAGAATGCTAAGTAAATTAGAGATGGAGGGGGTTAAAAAAAATATAAAATAATTAAACTCACCTGATCCACTTGTTCGCAAGCCCAGCTCGCCTTCTTTCTTCTTCTTTGATGACCTGGGAGGAAAAGGAGCTTTGGTGATGTAATTGTGCTCATCACATGGGCCATCACATGATCCATCACTATGCTGATGGGTCATGTGATGGACCATGTGATGTGCGCAGTGACGTCACCAAAGGTCCTTTTCTCCCAGGTCATCAAAGAAGAAGAAAGAAGAGAAGCCGGGCTGCGCGAACAAGTGGATAAAGGTGAGTTTAATCATTATTATTATTATTTTTTTAACCCCTCCATCTCTAATTTACTTAGCATTCTGTATTAAGAATGCTATTATTTTCCCTTATAACCATGTTATAAGGGAAAATAATAAAATTTACACAACACCGATCCCAAACCTGAACTTCTGTGAAGAAGTCCGGGTTCGGGTCTGGGTACAAAACATGCCAATTTTTCTCACGCGAGTGCAAAACATTTAAACGTTTTGCACTTGCGTGAAAAAATGGCGCATTTTCCCACGACGTACCCGCATCCTATCTGGCCCTCACACACGATGCTCGTGTGAAAGAGACCTAAGGCTCTGCCAGAGCATATGCCACCTGCTGGGAAGCCAGGCACATTACATGTCACAATAGTTACATAAACACATCACCAAGGCACAGTATCAGAGGACCTGGTAAAGAATACAAAGATGACATTTTCTGCTAGACATTAGAGATAGTAGCTAGATGTTGAAATGGTAGTGCTCCACTCCAGGGTACTACACAATGTATAATAGATGCAGTATGTACACATATATTGTATATACAGTAGTGTACTGATGTGTGAGGTATGAGCTATCATTTATACCTCAAACCTCACATATCAATACACTGAATTATATACTGGCCAGGAATGGGTAGTGGGAGGGGCTATGTATGGTGTATGGGGGCCAGTATATAATGCATTCAGATCATAAAAATTTCATAGATGTATGCAAATTAGTTCTAAATGGTATTTTTTTTTAGCAGTTCACAGAATACTAATGGCGGGTTTACATGGCCTGATAGTAGGGCAGATTATAGGAGATAAATGTTCCTGTGAACTGTGGCTTTTTGAAGATGTACACATGGCCTACCATGGTATAGGCTGTCTATGTGACAACTTTGACATTTTGATTGCGTTCCCTACACTATGTATATATAATGTATTGGCAGGTGTAATGGCAGGCAGCTGCGAAACAAATTCGATAAAGTATGAATGTTTTTTAAAAATATCAGTGTAAATTGTTTATTTTCATCAATTAACAAAATGCAAAGTGGATGAACAAAGAAAATCTAAATGAAATCAATATTTGGTGTGACCACCCTTTGCCTTCAAAACAGCATCAATTCTTGTAGACACACTTTCATACAGTTTTTGAAGGAACTCAACAAGAAGGTTGTTCCAAACATCTTTGAGAACTAACTACCACCATCTTTTGTGGACGTAGGCTTGCTCAAATCCTTCTGTCTCTTCATGTAATCCCAGACATACTTGATGATGTTGTAATCAGAGCTCTGCAGGGCCATATCCAGGACTACTTGTTCTTCTTTACACTGAAAATAGTGCAATGCATGTTTAGGGTCATTGTCCTGCTGCAGAATAAATTTGGAGCTAATCAGACACCTCTCTGATAATATTGCATGATGGATAAGTGTCTTCATATGCCTTCATTTCTTAGCATTGAGGACACCATTAATCCTGACCAAATCTCCAATTCCATTTGCTTAAATGCAGCCTCAAACTTGCATGGGACCTCCACAATGCTTCACTATTGCCGGCAGACATTCATTATTGTACTGCTCTTTGGCGAACAAACTGCCTTCTGTCCCCAAAAATGGTTTAGCACTGTGATTCTGTCACTGGTTTTCCCTCCCAGCCACTCACTGTGCAGGGAACAGCAGCATAGCCCCATTAAATTGTTCAGGATCATTCTGCAGCACAGTCCAATTAGACTAATTAGGGCAGTTCTGTAGATCCAGGGGCGTAACCATAGCGGTTGCAGAGGGTGTGACCATGATCGGGGCCTGCGTGGGGAGGTACCCTCTGCACTCAAGTGTAATGAGAGCTCTCTGACGGGGCCCGGCATGAAGTACAGTGAGAATGCCGTCAGCCGTCAGAGCGAGATGTGAGTGTGAGAGTGCGTCATCAGGGAAGAGGGGCAAAAAGGGGGCAACAATTAGAGTGAGGGGGCACAAAAGAGCATAACCACTGTGAGGGGCATATATCTGGCTATAACCACTGTGATGGGGCAGATATCTTGGTATAACGACTGAGGGGGCACATATCTAGGCATAACTACAGTAAGTGGACACAAAAGTAGGCATAACTACTGTGACAGGAACAAAGGTGGGCATAACTGCAGTGAGGGGCCACAAGGAGGACATAACTATTTTGAAGGGACCACAAGGTCGGCTTAATTACTGTGAGGGGCCACAAGGTGGGCATTAGTACTGTGAGGGGCGACAATGTGGTCATTAGTACTGTGTAGTAGCATTTAGAGGAAATGTCCTAGATTAGCCAATCCCCATTTCGGACAGCAGAGACATGGAGCAGTAACATGATTGATAATGCTCCGTGCCTCTATGTGATCTTTTTACTACAAAATCACGGTGACAACTTTATATCACTGTGATTTTGTAGTAAAAAGGTCACAGAGAGGGACAGATCATTATTAATCACGTTAATGCTCCATGTGTCTGCTGTTCGGAACGGGGCTTGGCTTTCCTTCACGCAGTTGATTACCCCCACAGCATCCACTCGTGTAAAAGAGCTCTTAGTGTAAAGAAAATCTGCCGCCTCTTTGTAAAAATGGGGAGGGGTAGCCCGATCAAAAGTTTGCACTGGGAGCCATAATACTCTAGTTACGCCACTGTGCAGATCACTTTACAACTGGTGGCTGGGGATAACACTCTGTAGGGAAAACACTGAAGTGGACTGGGGTATTTCGGTTAGATTACGTTATAGGGACAGGGGAGAACTATTAGATCGATGGGGGTCCTAACTCTGGGATCCCTACCGATCACAAGAATGCATACCCCCTGCAGCCCCCCTGAAATGAACAAAGCGGCCAGTAAGGCATGCATGCAGCCTCTCCATTAATTTCTAAGGGAATTCCAGAGATAGCCAAACACTATACTCCTGTGGATAGGGGATATCCAGAATACCCCTTTAACATTAAACCAATGCTCTGGGTTCTCCCTTCTCAGGATTGGTAGGACTCTTGGTTGGCCCCAGATGACCACATATACATCTACACAAAGAAGAAATGTTTAATATTCTTTGTACCACATCTTAGTTTTTAATGACCTTCTTAAAAAACAAGCGCAACATTTTCCATACATCTGTGGGACCAATCATTCTAATAAATTGTTGTCACAGACACTTTTCAGACATATGCCCCATTGTATTCCTTTCGGGAGACACATTCAATAATTACCTTAACTGTTACGTTGAACAGTAACGGCGTATATCCAGCAGGCATATATTATTCCTTTCATTTGACTACTGAACAATATGCACCCTACTGAATCCAGCAGCAGATATGGCGGCTCCTGCTGCTCTATAAACCTATGTCTGCAGCCTTCCATTTCCAGTTGCCGCTCTGTCTTTATTAGAGAGCCAATAAAGATAAAGGAGTAGGAAATAACCGTCATTTAGCATTCTGTTATATCAGGCAAAACAAATACTTAAAGCAGTATGCCACTTAAATATTCCAAGACTGACTCGCTGCTGTCAAACTACTAATCCTAGAAAATGTAATATTATTAGCTCTGCTCATTTTCTGCACTGCATGCTCTCATTCAAGTCCTCGAATACAAAAGGAAATATTGCACCTACCGTCCACAGTTACTTGTTATTAATGGTTCCTGCCAAGACACCCATGGCCCCAATCTTCGCTATTTTCTATGTATTATTAGGTCTTTATAAACGGCTATAGTGGTTTTACTTGCTGTGCTTTATCTCTAACGTATGTATTACATACAGCTATATATATATATATATCATGGTGACAATGAAGAGGGCCTTGGAGTTAATGTGACTGCTTCCCAGCCCAGGTCTGAAAGGAGTATTCACATTCCGGATAAACTATAAAAACATATGATAGATGTGGGTCGTACATCTGGGCTCTCTCTATTTATTTTCATAGGAGTTACAAAAACCGTCCAGCATGCTTGCCTAGTTTAGATTGCTCTTAAAGTGGTATTTCTATCTCAGACAGATGTCTTATAACAATGGCTTCCACTGTTCCATCAGCACCTATGTCGACAATGTGGGTCTCCCGACCTGAGTCACGACCATCGAAGTAGAAAAAAAAGGTACGAAGGCGCTCCCTGGGGTGGCAGACTAGATGGCAAGTAGCGTAAGTGGTTCAGCTTACCGAATCCAGTTGTGCATCAATGAATAGCTGCTGCACCACTCCTTCATAACTGGATCAAGGTCCCACTCAATCATACATAATAGGAACCAAAAATAGTGGCCTAAATGAGTGCTGCTATTATAAAAAAAATGGTGTATTTAAAATAAATTAATAAATTTGTAATTAAAATTCACAGGTTTCAGGAAGTTGGACGGATGCCACGAAAAAAGTATTGCAATGCCATGTTACTGTTAAGGGTAGCCACCCATGCATTTATTTATTTATTTTGAATAAACATTTGTAGAACTGCAGCGCTGATTTAGACCCTAGTGCAGGCATGGCCAACCTGTGGCTCTCCAGCTTTTGTAAAACTACAACTCCCACCATGCCTTGCTGTAGGCTGATATCTGTAGGCAGTCTGGGCATGCTGGGAGTCGTAGTTTTCTAACAGCTGGAGAGCCTCAGGTTGGCCATCCTTGCCCTATTGTTTTTTTCCTACAATGTATGATAGGGCCGGGCCGTGATCTGGACACCCACTTAAGTATCCACTGGCCACAACATCCAGGTGGAGAATGAATGAAGCGGTGGGACTTGCATTTATCAGATATTTATGGTGTATCCTGTGGATATACCGCAATCGTCAAATAGTGAAAGATGAGAATACCACTTTAAAAACTTTTTTTTTTTAATACCATACAAAATAATGAATTAGCACTTAAAGGGCTTTTTCTATTGATGACCTATCAGATCAGTGAGGTCCGACACCCCCGCCAATCAGCTGTATGAGGAGACGGCGTGCGCAGTGTTCACGTGCCGCCTGCCTTCTCTCTCCCTGTCTGCTGCGCACATGCGCACTGTGCATGCTGTCTCCTCATACAGCTGATAGTAATGACCTATCTTGAGGATAGGCCATCAGTAGTAAAAGCCCGGACAACCCCTTCAAGAGCCATAAAGTACTACTGCGCTTACATCTTACCAAGTACTATATAGTCTTACTCTATGTGATTAAGCAAGATGAACTTTTTATGTTTTGTTGCAGTGTGGTATTTTTACAAAAACGGAGCAGCTATATGTGGTTAGCGCAACGGCCCTGTAGTACTGGTGTCAGTCCGAACAGGCCAACATGCTGCACGTCTATATTTTCATTGATTTCTACAACACACTGAGGCTAATTTGTTGCTTGTGAAATTAACCCTAAAGAGTATCTGCATGCTTACGAGAGGGATAGTGGGCTCACTAAAGGCAAGCACCAATGTGAGTACAGTGCGGCAGAATAAATTAACAGCCAGTAAATAATTTGCCCTATAAATATGTTTCAGATAAATCCTATGAAAATGCACTCATTTTTCTTTCTTCCAGAAGGCTTTCCACCCGTGTCTAAGCCACCCTAATAGAAACATCTAGTAATAAAAAAGAAATAATGCAGCAATTTATACGTGAGTCCAGCTGATGTGCCTATAAAGACCTCAAGGAACACTTGATTGAACATCACTGCAACGCTATTAAAAAGAATTTCCAATGAATCAATATCCACTATAACTGGTCAAACACACTATACTGCATCTAGTCTCATGTTACACCTAGGAGTAAATCAAGATGCTAAAGTATCTCAGAAAATCTGAAATCTATTTTAATTAACCAAACAATTTGGAGAAATATGGATTTTAGTTTCCCTTGCAAGGTTTCCAATGGATTGGTTTGGGATGGATTAACTCATCACTTCATATGTCAACATGTATTGTCTCATTCTGAATTGATTTACAGCACAATGGAGATTCATTTATGGTCTTTTCTTTAGGTGTCACTGTACATTTCCAATTTCTTGTCTGTATTAAAGGAACTCTAACAAAAAAATTCCCATAAAAATGTTAAAATATTCTTCCCATAATCTCCTGCATTCTTTTGATCCTATTTCATCTCATATTACAATTAAAAGTAGGAAATTTATGAAGAAATCTTCTTGGTGTGTCGATAGAGGCCATCCATGTTTCCTGCCTCCTCCTCGGAGTCCTGTGTCTGGCTGTAAGATAACTGCAGCCTTACCCCTCTGCTCTGTCTATAGCATGACAAAGATTGATAGGCTCAGCCCCCAGCCAAAGGTGGAACAGATGAGCAGGTTAACCCCCATTCTTTGTGCAGGATTTCTGCATGACTGTTTGTTTTAGGATCCGACTGACAAACAGTGGGGGCAACTTTATTTTCTCCTTCATTTTTGGGGTTGCCAAGGATTAAAAAAACATAGCTGCCTTCTTCCAAAAACAGCATCAACCCTGTCCACATCTTATGTGTGGTATTGCAGCTCTTCCCCATTGGCTGTGTTTGGAAGAAAGTCGGCATGTTTTTCTAAACCTGGACAACCCCTTTCATTTCTAGGTTTTTGGTTCCTTTAGACTACTGTCAAGTTCATCATATTGAAATGCATGTGAACAAATAATATCATCACTAAAGCAATGACCTATGTTGTAATAATAGTAATGAAGGTTAAAAAAAGAGATATATGAACCAACATAGAGTAATTTACTACTTCAGGATGTGCTGTACATTGCAATTACTTAAAGGGGTTGGTCACTTTCTGGCTACCTGTGACCAATGTGTATGTAATATGACTGTATGGCACTTACTAATATAGCCTTTGTTAATATTCTGTGCCATTGGCTATATTTCAAATCTTCTGTGCTGTCCGCATATTGCCCTGTCCATAAGATGGCTGCTGATGGAGGGTCATGTGACCAGGAACATCACTCCCTCTCCTTCATTCAAATACACTGCAACAGTACAAGAGCAGATGGCAGGTGCAGTGTATTTAAATGAGTAAGTCGTAACATAGAGGCGATTTACCTGATCACATGACCCTTTATCAGCAGCCATTTTATGTCTACGTGTAAACAACACAAAAGACTTGGCAAACAAGGGGTCATACCTTATGAAATATCGAAAATGGTGCAGAATTTCAACAAAGGTTATATTAGTAAGTGCCCTATAGTCATTTTATAGACACATTGGACAATAATAACCAGAAAGTGACCAACCCCTTTAAAACTAACTTCAATCTAATCAGAACCTATGGACATAGATTTGGAGCATAATATAAATAATTTAGGGAAAATGTGGGAGGCCCCTGTTGGAAATGATCAGGTTCAGGCCAAAATCGATCTACTATATATGGCCAGCTTTAGCAGGAGCTTCGTTCTGCCTGGTTGATGCAATTCTCCCAATGTCCATAAAGCGCTATGGAATATGTTGGCGCTATATAAGCAAGAGAAATAAAGAATAAATAGTGCCCCCCTCTCTGCATGTGAGGTTTATGCAATATATTCTTTACAAATATGTCACTGCAAACAAATACCAAATGAATTTAGAATCTGATTAGAAGAATATGAATGTGCTGTATAGGAGGAGGCCTACAGTCCTCTATGGCAGCCCTATTACTGCCACCTACAAAACGGAGCCATGATATAGCCTTAAAGTCCTAAGAAACAGGATCCTGGATGAGAAACAAAAATCATTTTAAAAATATTTTGGGATGCCAGTGTTACCAATGTTTTATGATCACTAGTGCGGTGAGGGTAGGTTGTCTTGCCAGGATTGCGTCATACATACTAGATTTTACTGAAATAAAATCTAGTATGTATGCCCAGAAATAAAAAGAAAAGTTGATACCCCAACGTATGTGTTTATCCCCCTCCTTCCCATGATGTGCAGAGCCTGGGGCACTTAGTGTACATAGTGATGACCATGCAGAACATTACAATGGCTGCATTATGATGCCTGGGTTTACCATCTGGTGGTTATTATCTCTTCAACACCAAAGGGTGACCACTGGGCTAAGAGCTGTATTACACTGGCAGATGAGCCTTACGATTGTCGAGAAGGAAGCCTTCCATCCCAGTAAGAACCTGCTCGTCAGTGAAGGAGACCGCTGCATTTACATGCCATCACTCGTCCCCGTACAGAATCATTATTTGCTGGCAGCAGAGTGTGATTAGACGGCACTATCTGCTGCCGGCAAAGAATGACTTTTCAGCCTGCATAAATGATGCCATTAGCGATTGCTGATTCATCGGATAATCGGCGGCACATTTACACCGGCAGATCATGTCTAATGAGCGTTCCTACAAATGCTTGTTAGTGATGATTTGGCCGACTCTCGACCAGTGTAATACAGCCCTCATATCCCACCTATCTGATTGCTAGCAATGCAGTTCCTCCTGTCCTGTACGGGTCCTTAAAGGGAATGTGCTATGGGAAAATGACCTCTGTAAATAGTTTTTTTTTTATACCATATTTTTTTATTGCCATGTTTTTGTAAGCATATTTTTAAGATATTGGGGGTCATTTATCAAGCTGAAATACTCTTAAATTAGGAGTATTTCAGGCTGCAAGTTAGTTGCGCCGCAATCTGCGACTTCTCCCTGCTCACACCAAGTCTAAAAAATGGACGTGGCATGAGCGGGGAAAGGGGAAGCACTGGCAGGCCTGTCTCATTTACCATTTTCATCACTGCTGTCTCACATTTAGAAGCAGTGCTGGATACGCCAAAGTTATGAAGAGGCCGTGCCTTTTCCTAACTTCGGGGATCCACTGCCAGCGATGGAGCTTTATTAAGACTGGCTTTTAAAATGCTGGTCTTAATAAATGTGCCCTATTGTTTTACATTTTCATGTTAATAGCTATATTTTTCACACTGGTCACTAAACTTAATTTTAGCTAAACATCTATCTCATGTCTATTGTGCCTGTGGTCTATGTTGTTGCTGTATATTTCAAAATGCTGTTAACAGCAAAAAGGCAGCCCCCATAATCTTGTACAGAAAGTACAAAAAAACAACATACAATCCGAAATTAGCACATTTAACACTCAATGACAACATTAAATGAAGAAAGGCTACAGCCATTTCCAAGAGCCGCATATCAGCCACATGGACCACCTTTACGACATGTATACCCTTTCCCAACAGCTATCTTTTGTCCATGGTTGAGTTAGTTATTTTTAAAGAGCTGTAATCATCACATTGTGACATCACATTTCTCATTATACCCATTTATAAATGGGCCATGTGGCTATAAATTTCTAACCTTAAGGTTCCCACACATATAAAACATGAATTGGCCCAATCCGATGATATTGGTGGGACTGGCCAACTATCTACAGGGAGTGCAGAATTATTAGGCAAGTTGTATTTTTGAGGATTAATTTTATTATTGAACAACAACCATGTTCTCAATGAACCCAAAAAACTCATTAATATCAAAGCTGAATATTTTTGGAAGTAGTTTTTAGTTTGTTTTTAGTTTTAGCTATTTTAGGGGGATATCTGTGTGTGCAGGTGACTATTACTGTACATAATTATTAGGCAACTTAACAAAAAACAAATATATACCCATTTCAATTATTTATTTTTACCAGTGAAACCAATATAACATCTCAACATTCACAAATATACATTTCTGACATTCAAAAACAAAACAAAAACAAATCAGTGACCAATATAGCCACCTTTCTTTGCAAGGACACTCAAAAGCCTGCCATCCATGGATTCTGTCAGTGTTTTGATCTGTTCACCATCAACATTGCGTGCAGCAGCAACCACAGCCTCCCAGACACTGTTCAGAGAGGTGTACTGTTTTCCCTCCTTGTAAATCTCACATTTGATGATGGACCACAGGTTCTCAATGGGGTTCAGATCAGGTGAACAAGGAGGCCATGTCATTAGATTTTCTTCTTTTATACCCTTTCTTGCCAGCCACGTTGTGGAGTACTTGGACGCGTGTGATGGAGCATTGTCCTGCATGAAAATCATGTTTTTCTTACCTTGCAGACTTCTTCCTGTACCACTGCTTGAAGAAGGTGTCTTCCAGAAACTGGCAGTAGGACTGGGAGTTGAGCTTGACTCCATCCTCAACCCAAAAAGGCCCCACAAGCTCATCTTTGATGATACTAGCCCAAACCAGTACTCCACCTCCACCTTGCTGGCGTCTGAGTCGGACTGGAGCTCTCTGCCCTTTACCAATCCAGCCATCTGGCCCATCAAGACTTACTCTCATTTCATCAGTCCATAAAACCTTAGAAAAATCAGTCTTGAGATATTTCTTGGCCCAGTCTTGACGTTTCAGCTTGTGTGTCTTGTTCAGTGGTGGTCGTCTTTCAGCCTTTCTTACCTTGGCCATGTCTCTGAGTATTGCACACCTTGTGCTTTTGGGCACTCCAGTGATGTTGCAGCTCTGAAATATGGCCAAACTGGCGGCAAGTGGCATCTTGGCAGCTGCACGCTTGACTTTTCTCAGTTCATGGGCAGTTATTTTGCGCCTTGGTTTTTCCACACGCTTCTTGCGACCCTGTTGACTATTTTGAATGAAACGCTTGATTGTTCGATGATCACGCTTCAGAAGCTTTGCAATTTTAAGAGTGCTGCATCCCTCTGCAAGATATCTCACTATTTTTGACTATTCTGAGCCTGTCAAGTCCTTCTTTTGACCCATTTTGCCAAAGGAAAGGAAGTTGCCTAATAATTATGCACACCTGATATAGGGTGTTGATGTCATTAGACCACACCCCTTCTCATTACAGAGATGCACATCACCTAATATGCTTAATTGGTAATAGGCTTTCGAGCCTATACAGCTTGGAGTAAGACAACATGCATAAAGAGGATGATGTGGTCAAAATACTCATTTGCCTAATAATTCTGCACGTAGTGTAATGTGCATGAATGTTTTTTCAGCGGACAGCTAATGTGTACTTTATTGGCACCATAAGCCCCTGGAGCCTGTGTCTGTTCTTGCCCTTAAGGCACATTTACATGTGTCGACCAACCAGGCAATTATGGAGAGGGACCTGCTGCCCATAAGCTATGATTTAGGTGTCTACACCATCAATAATTTCACGCTTGGTCAGGGGGTGAACTGTAACACCTTCAAACAGTCCAATTATTAGGAAGGAGCATTCCTGATAATCGGCTTGACCATATTTCACTGTAAAGCCCCCCTATGGTAAAGATCTGAATACACACATATGTTTCCATGTATGTCAAATCTAATTATTCAAAAATGTCTGTAATAATCTATGGGTTGTAGGTCATATACTTGCATTTACAATGTAGAAGATAATTAAAATTTGACATAAACAATACGATGAGTAATTAAAATTGCAGCGTTAACCTGAGCTCCCGCAATGCAAGCTCCCACACAGATCTATGAGAATATTATATCAGCCACTAATTGCGTGCGGACTTTGATTAACAGGCTCCGAGAAGTGTACATGTGTCATGTCAGGGAAGGCTCCAGGCTTTTCCAAAGCAATTTGTACTGAATCTGAGGCACTGATCAATAAATGTCAAGATAAGAAAAGCAATGCAATTGGATCAGCCATGGCGATGATATAAGAAAGACAAGACAGGGCTGACCTTAGAGTAAGACACTCAATTGTTATCTTTGGTCTTGTGATAAATAAAAGCCTGTAAGTGACAGGAAAGCCAAGCATGTCAGCATCCAGCCTTTTCAGGAGCTTCTTTCTCCTGGCTTTATTTTAATTTAATGATTTCCAAGATCTCTTTTCTTATGCTGACAATTATTTTCCCATAACTGTAATGATGTTTCTCCAACAAAAGAAAATGGAAAGTAAATGGAAGGAATGAATGAAATGTAATGGCACAGAGAATGATGGAGACTAGTATGAATTATGAGAATAACAAGGGTCGTGTCAAATGTCAGAGTATTCCAGTCTCCAGAAACCTCGTCCCCGAGAAGTGTGACAGATGCATATAGTGACTAGGCCTCCAGCAGTACAATAATGCCATTATTGAAGGTATAAAACACCACCACTGCTTATTCCAGAAAGAGCCCCACGTGTGGCCTTGAGTTGTGTGTGTTATTGCAGTTCAGCTTCTTTGAAATGAATAGGACTGACAACAAGTTATTCATTTTCTAATCCTGGCCAACCCCTATTAACCTATTTATTCTCAACCTCCGCAGGCTCTGTCCTAGTATACACAGTAGAGACGAGCAAATTTCTCAAAAATTCAATTCGGCCGGTTTGCTGAATTTTCTGAAAAGATTTGATCCGAATTTATTTGTGGTGAATCTCATTAAAAAACAGCTATTTCCTGTCTGCAGAGAGCCTTTATAGTGGTGTAAAACACTGTGCCTTGCAGTAACACGCATAGGAAGTCTGTTTTGGTAGTGAAATAATACATTGAGTCTGTATGACATGCAGATGACAGGCGTTGCTCTTAGAATCACTGCACACTTCACTTATTTGGGCAGTTAAGGGTCCAAAACTGATAAAATAACTCAAGTGTCAACTCAGCCTTACAGTCGATGTTAGCGTCAGGTATAAAGAACCGTGCAGAGGCCCAAGACCCTTCTATATCGTGAAAGAGCCCACTGCTTTTACAGTTAGTTGATTCCACATAGATGTCTACAGAACCTGTTCTATTAAACGCTTATACAAGTAGAGCCCCCCTGACAGAGTGGAGAGGGTGTCAGGAGTAAGTTTGTGTTGATGTCACAGATTATTTTACCTTTCCTCTGATCCGTCAGAAAAATAACCCCCAAAAAACAGATCCTGTCTGTGAAGCATCTGCCTTCACTCGGTCAGCATTTGGTCAATAATCCATCAGTATTGCTAATGCCAAAAAAAACAGGAGTGGATCTAAAACAGAGATGACAAGTGAATGGAATCTTTGCATGTCTTCTGTGTTTTGTACCCACTCCTGGTTTTGGCTACCAAATCATGTAGGCGCCACGTCTCCAGTCCCCTGACCAGCCAGATGTATCAACATCTGTTCCAGGATATGAAGCAGTGGAATGACGTTGTTCATCCCATACTCCTGGCGACTGACAAATAACGTTGCATCCTCAATGGGCCTGAGCAAACGGCAGGTGTCACGCGTGAGCTCCCACTGGCTGAAATCGATGTTAAACAGAAGAGTACTCCTGTCCGCTTGGATCATTAAGAAATCGTTTATGGCCTTTCTCTGTTTGTAAAGTCGGTCCAACATATGTAGGGAGGAATTCCAAGGGGTGGAAATGTTGCATATCAGCCTATGTTGGGGGATGCCGTTCTGCTGCTGCAGCTCAAGGAGGGTGTGCTTTGCGGTGTATTAGTGGCTGAAGTGCATGCAAAGTTTCCTGGACATATTTAGGATGTCTTGCAGATGGGTGGAAGACTTTAGGAACCACTTGACAACCAGATTGAACACGTGTGCCATGCAGGGCGCATGGCTCAGCCCTCATTGACACCATGCCGACACCATGTTCTTCCCGTTGTCGGTCACCATGGTTCCGATTTTGAGTTTTCGTGGAGAAAGTCAGGATTTGATTTCTTGATGAAGGACACAGAGCAGTTTCTTCCCTGTGTAACTCAGTTCGCCCAAGAAAACGAGGTGCAGAGCATGACACCGTCGTGCCCTGCAAATGTGGTATGCTGGAGGAGCACAGTGAATTGTCTCTGCATGGAGGCTGAGGACACTGTGGAGGATGAGCAGGCAGAGGTGGACATTTTCGCAGAACCAACGGAGTGAGAACGTGGAGGCGGAAGTGGCGTCACCAGGTCAAGTTGCTGGTTTGGCTGGGCAGGAAACACATTTACCCAGTGGGCTGTAAAGGACATATAATGTCCTTGACCATAGTTACAGCTCCACACGTCGGTGGTGCCGTGCACTTTGGCAGAAACCGGCAGGCTCGAGGACTGGCCCACCATCTGTTCTACATATTTGTGCAGGGCTGGTACTGCCTTTTTGGCAAAGAAATGATGGCTTGGGACTCTCCACCTTGGCTTGGCACAAGCCATCCGTTCTCTGAAAGGTGCAGAGTACACCACTTGGAAAGGGAGGGACTGCAGCACCAGCTTAGCCAGGAGCAGGTTCAGCTGGTGGATGAGTGCATGTATACTGTTGCCTCTTGGAAATCGCTTCGGTGATTGATTGCTGACGGAATGACCGACCAGAAGTAGGAGAGTGAGGAGTAGGAGCATCAGGACCGGTAGATGATGGGAAGATCATAACGCTCCCTTCGGCTGAGGTGGTGGAGCCTTGACTGCCTGAAATCAGGTGCATGCCACTGGGTGAGCCAGCGGTTGCTGCGGCAGGCTGGACCACCACATTGGAGCCACGGTTCTCACAGGCCTAGTTATGGTGGTGCTGCATATGTTGATGCAGGGCCGTGATGCCAACATTGGCACCCTGACCACGCTTCACCTTCTGCCAACAGATTCGGCAAATGGCCATGTTCACCTCCTCTGGCGGCTTAACAAAAAACTGCCACACCAACGAGTAGGAGATTTTACCCCCAACACTCCACACTGACTGACTGCTACCGCTGCTGTCTCTGTGAACCCCTGCACCACTACTTTCCGTGCACGTTTGGCTCCTGACCTCACACTGCTGCCACCCTGCTGACTCTGGCAAAGCTACCGACCTGCTGGCATCACTTGTGCATTGTGTGAAAAAGGCAGCATGTTCTATAATCTGCGTTTTTCACGCAGCCCTGGCCCCAAAGAAGTGAATGGGTCTTCAGTGAAAAACGTATTGCATCCGCAAGCAGGTGAGGATGCAATGTGTTTTTCACTGATGGTTGCTAAGAGATGTTGGTTGTTATTCTTCAGTTTTTTATCACGCGCGTGAAAAATGCATTAAAATTTTTAAACGCATTGCACCCATATGGAAAAAACTGAACAACTGAATGCAATTGCAGACAAAACTGACTGAAGTTGCTTGCAAAATGGTGCGAGTTTCCCAGAACACATCTGGACCTAATCCGTCACGCTCGTGTGAAAGAGGCCTTAGGCCCATTTCCCACGGGCGAGAATTCCATGCGGGTGCAATGCGTAAGGTGAACGCATTGCACCCGCACTGAATCTGGACCCATTCACTTCAATGGGGCTGTGCAGATGAGCGGTGATTTTCAGGCATCACCTATGCGTTGCGTGAAAATTGCAGCATGTTCTATATTTAGCATTTTTCAGGCAACGCAGGCCCCATAGAAGTGAATGGGTCTGCTTGAAAATCGCAAAGCATGAGGTGAGTTAATTTATAATTTTTTTTAACCCCTCAATCCACATTTTAGTAAGCATGCTGTATTAACCATGTTATAAGCGAATATAGTGAAATCTACAGAACACCTAACCCAAACTTGAACTTCACTGAAGAAGTCCTTGTTTCGGGTCTGTGTACCGCATTCAGTTTTTTCTCATGCGCGTGCAAAACCCATTGCACTCGCGCGAAAAAAACAGAACATCTGAACACAATCGCAGTAAAAACTGACTGCAATTGCGTGCCTACCCACGCGATTTTCCCACAATGCACAAGCGATGCATCCGGAGAAAATCCGGAACGCCCATGTGAAAGAGACCTATGTCCGGATGCGTTCAGGGTGCGTACCATTTTGCAAGCAACTTCAGTCAGTTTTGTATGCTATTGCATTCAGTTGTTCAGTTTTTTCCGCGCGGGAGCAATGCGTTTTGATGCGTTTTTCACAAGCGTTCTAAAAAACCGAAGGTTTGCAAACAACAATTCTTAGCAACCAGTGAAAAACGCATTGCATCCGCACCTGATTGCGGATACAATGCGTTTTTCACTGAAGACCAGTTCACTTCTATGGGGCCAGGGCTGCGCAAAAAACACAGAATATAGAACATGTTGTGTTTTTCACGCAAAGCACAAGTGATGATCAATGGGTCAGGATTCAGTGCGGGTGCTATGCATTTACATCCCGCATTGCACCCATGCGGAAAACTCGCTCATGTGAAAGAGGCCTTAGAGGATAAAAAATAAATAAATAAAAAAGTGGCTTGTTGGGGGACCAAGCATCCAAAAATTATGCCTTGACAGGATCCGAATGCCTGACGATAACACATGCACAAGTGTTGATCATCAGAAAAAAAAGTGGCTTGTTGCGAACAAGCCCAAAAAAATTCTCCCTTTTAATTGGTAGCAGCAGCTGTGCAGTGTGGCTGTGGAAAGGGTAGGGTAAAAGGGGGCATGTGGCCACAATAGTAGCGGCAGCAGAAGCAGAGTAGCATGGAACATACACGGCAGTAGAACCGCTGTCTGTGAGTAATAGTAGTAATAACAATAGTAGTATTGGCATGTGCTTTGCGTTAACAGTGGTAGTAGTAAGGGAACAGCAGCAGCTGAGGCTGCAGTGGCAGCAGCCATATGGTATATGTTGGCAGGTAGGCAGCAGCATGATGGATGCAGCAGCAGTCTGTACAGAACATGATAGTTGGCAGGTTGCAGCAGTGGCATTATGGTAGCAGTGACATGATTAAGGCAGCATCATCAGCAGCCCTACAAAACATGATGGTTGGCGGGTCGAGCAGTCGCATGATTGTGGCAGTGGCATAATGGAGTCAGCAGCAGCTGTACAGAACATGGTGGTTGGCAGGTCGCAGTAGAGCATGATGGAGGTAGACAGCAACAGTGGCAAGATGGGGAAACACCAGCAAGGCCAGATCTATTCAACAGCCTAAGGCCTCATTGCACACGACCGCAAAAAACAGAAGCCGCCCGTGTTGCCTTCCGCAATTTGCGGAACAGAACGGGCGCCGGCAATATAAATGCCTATTCTTGTCTGCAAAGCGCGGACAAGAATAGGACATGTTATATTTTTTTAGCGAGGCCGCGGAATGGAGCCATGGATGCGAATGCATATTTTGCGGCCCCAAAACGGCAGCTCGGATGCGAACCCAAACAACGGTCGTGTGCATGAGGCCTTAGGACTCTTACACACGAACGTTTTTTTTTTTTCGTTTCCGTTCAGTTTTTTGTTTAATGTCAAGGATATGCCTGCGTAAGCAAGTGAGCATAGAGGTCGCCATTCAGCGCTGATCTGAGTCATATTCAGCCTATCAGGGGTTATAAAAAAAACTCATCGATTTGATTTCTGAGAGACCGTTGCAGCCATTTTGAAAATGCACCAATTATCTTGCATGGTGACGTGATTATGTCATCATACTGGGCGGGCGCGGTGATGTTATTCGTGATGATTTCACTGCGCACGCCCAGCGTGATGACATCACATGTTAATGCACACAAGAATTGGCCTGTTTTCGTCAATCAAGATGGCCTCTCTGCGATCAAACGAATTGATTAGTTTCCATTAAGCTCCCAGAAATTTAATTTCATGGCGAATCAAATTTTTTTCTGAAATTCGGATCAAATTCCATTTAGTTAACTTCAGTTTGCTCAACACTCAACTCGGATGAGCTGCCACTGCCTGACCTCTAAGCCAATGTTTCCCAACCAGTGTGCCTCCAGCTGTTGCAAAACTACAACTCCCAGCATGCCCAGACAGCCTTTGGCTGTGCGGGCATGCTGGGAGTTGTAGTTTTGTAACAGCTGGAGGCACACTGGTTGGGAAACACTGCTCTAAGCAACACATACTCCCTGCTGCTGAAGTTGTCTTGTGCATGACAAAATTGTTCACGGCTTTCCGCTGCTCATACAGATGCTTGAGCATGTGCAATGTAGTATTCCAGCGAGTTGGCATGTCACTGATTAAGTGGTGAAGCAGCTGGCCACTCAGGAGATGAAGCAGTTCCTTGCCATGTAAGAGTGTCTGAAGTGCCTGGACATTGCCAGTACCTTGTGCAAGCCAATGTACTTATTTAGAAAACGTTGCACCACTCATGTCACGAGTAAGGATCTGTATGGAATGATCTGAAACACGTAGACTTGGATGTACATGTTGGATTTTAGAGCACTTATTTATTAAAGCTTGAACATGTTGTTTGGAAGCTGGATTTCTCCTCTTTATTTGATATTTAGAAAGCATTGCACCACTAGGTTGAGCAGGAAGCACGCGATATTTCCCCCAGGTTACGGGGTGGCCAGGCTGTTGCGTCTATTGTCGCTGACCCCCTTGCCCAGTTGAATGTTTGCTGCTTTATGTACTTTAGCAACTGTTCATCGGTGTGGCTACTCTTGCCCAGGCCAAACAGCTCCAACACGGCATGGCAGCGCTTGACTTGACACATGTGATAGGAAGGAGGTATAGTGCGAGTGACCCTGTGCCCTGCTGCCATTGGGGACGGGCCAGTGTCTATGGAGGGGGATGCAGATAAGGGCCTGATGTGAGAGCCAGGCCGACACAATTTTGGAGGGGGTCAGAAGGACCTGGCCTAATTTCCGGAGTGGCAGCTGGAAAAAACATTGACCTAGTGGGCCGTGAAAGACATGTTCTCTTCCTGCCCATAAGAGCTGCTTCAGGTGTCTACTATGGCATGAACCATGCCATACAGCGAGAATCGCAAGGAGTGACCCATGTTTTCCACCATGTGAAAATACAAGTCAGGAATGGCTTTTTAGGAGGAATAATGCTGGCTAGGAATCTTCCAACAAGGCTGAGCGCATGCCTTTAGCACTCTAAAGGCAGAAGACTCAACTAAATGGTACGGCAGCAACTGCACCGCCAGCAGCTTGTGAAGGTGGGAATTAAGCTTGTACATCATCGGATTGCTGGGCGTGTAGAGGTGTTTCCTGGCCACGCATTCCGTTATTGATGGCTGATGATGAAGCAGAGAAAGAGGAGGAGGAGTCTGAGCAGGAGAAGTGGAAAAGGATGATGAAGATGTGAAAGACACCGTACTGCCTGTGGATGCGGCCTGGCTACCACAAGGTGGATGGGAAGAAAGAGGGAACTCCTGTTGCGATACTGGCTGCCCCCTCTGTTTCTCCACGGGATTTGGTGATGCTGCTTCATGTGGTTCAATAGAGCAGTGGAACTAACGGCATAATAGATCCAAAATCACCAATTTACACTTGTGTGAAATAAGGCTTAGGCCTCATGGACACGATTATATATTCGATCGGGATTTGTTGGACCCATTCATAAAACTGACAGCACACTAATGTTGTTATCTGTGTACCATCCACATCAGTGTCGCAAATTATAAAACATGTTCTATTCTTGTCAGTTATGTGGACAAGAATAGCTATTTCTATTAGTGGGACTGAAAAAAATAAATAAAGATTGCACACAGAAGGTGTCCATATTTTGTGCATCTGCAAAATGCATACAGTCGTGTATGCAGCCTCAGGGCTCATGCACACGAGCATATTTTGTTTCCGTGTCTGTTCCTTTTTTTTGCAACCCATATGCGGAACCATTCAATGGGGTTGCAAAAGAAACCGAAATAATTGCGTGTGCATTCCGTTTTCATATGTCTGTATTTCCGTTCCACAAGAAAAATAGAACTTGTCCTATTATTCTCCGCATTACGGACAAGGAAAGAACTGTTCTATTAGGGGCCAGTATTTTTTGCAGAACCGTGTTTTGCAGACCACAAAATACATACGGTCGTGTTACAACAGGCATGCTCAACCAGCGGCCCTCCAGCTGTTGTAAAACTACAACTCCCACCATGCCCTGCTGTAGGCTGTCCAGGCATGCTGGGAGTTATAGTTTTGCAACAGTTGGAGGGCTGCAGGTTGGGCTTCCCTGTGTTACAATGTTTCTTTGAACATGAATCCTTACGACTACAGAAAGATAAAAGCTGCCCCCCAAAAAGTGTATATATTTAAAATATAAACTGAAATCATGTTTAGTATTTTTTTTAGAAAAACCAAGTAAGCTGAGAAAATAAAAAGATCTGCTTTATTGTGAACCATATAACTGTCCGGAAGCTGACCATTAAAGAATATCACATTTCAGAAAAAAATGGAAAGGTGTTAATGTTTTCGACTTACAAATTTCTAAAAAGCTATGCAAAATAAAATATTTCTTTATGATAAAAGTGCTGCCAATAAATTAATAAAGGGACTTCTATGTCCAGGATATAACATGTTACAGTATTCGTATGATGCCAATTGCAGCAAGCAGAAGCATCACAATGGGACACGAAGACATTGTACACGCTTTGGACTGCACCTTTCGGACATCTTCTTTATACTCATTTGCATCTGCAGAAACAAATAGAAAAATAATCCTATTACCATCCAGTCTCGGACAATTCGGTTACATGGAAATCCCTAGGGAACGGGGGATGAGAGGAATAAAGACATCATATGGAGAAATGCAGGGACTATTTGCATAGCCTACACAATCCTTGGCACAGAACAATGAGATGTGTGATTGGTATTGCGCACACCAAGGCAGGCAACAGGGGGAAAATAGCAAATTAAAGAAATCCTTCCTGCCTTGAAAAGAAGCCGGTTGAAGCCCAAACTGGGCTTTTTATACTAAACATTTGTAGGAGACTTGGGTCCTTTATGGAAGGTAAAAGGTGCTAAATGTCTGCCGCTGATTTCTCCAGCTCCCTTTGTAGTCATAAAGGACTTCTGATAAGACAACTAGTGCCTTGTCATTTTCCTGCTATGAAAGGGAATAAAATGCATGACAGCAGTGATTGCCTCCATATGCTCCTATTTCTCACATAATCTAGTTTATCTGTCCATCTTAACCCGATCTGCTAGGTGACAAATGGAATTGTGGCCAGCTCATTGCTGTCTGGCATTTTATTGCTCGCAAAATTCCGGAGTAGGATGAGCCTGTCAGAGGTAGTACGATTTCACCAGGCGAGCTTTCCCCTGCTGTCCTCTCTATACAGGCGAGGAGAGCCATAAAAGAACATTTCCACTGCAATTATAGAGAGAAAAATATAAAAATCCTTGAGATGTCCGCTTCTGTCAAGTTGTTAAAATCTCTATTCACTTGGTATTTGCATTCATTTCCCCCCTGACTTACACAAAGGGCAACAATTAATAGTGGCCATTCCTGCTCCTCCGGGGGTCGTCACTCAGCACTTCTAATTGGAAAATCTGCCTACGTAGGCCTCATGCTCACAGCCGTAAGTGTTTTGCGGTCAGCAAACCAAGAATACGCAAAACATGGATGCAGAATGTGTGCATGGTGCATCATAGTCTGGACCCATCAACTTCATCGGGTCCGCATGTTGTGGCAAAGTTTAGAATATGTACTATCTTTTTCTATGGCATCTTTCAGACAAGCGTGTCCAGTGTGGAAAACACGCTCCATGTGCAAGCATGATTTCCCTTTGTGGACACTGCTCCTTTCACAGGATTGCACAGCATTATAATGAATTATAATACTGTGTGTCTCTGGCCCACTTTGCATCTACTGAGATACACTGACAGCATTAGGTCAGTACAATTCAGTAGATACAAGGTCGGCCAGAGCAGGAGCATATCCAAAGGCTCATGGGCCCTGGGGCAAGAGTTCAGCTTGCCCCCCCCCCCCCCCTTTTCTCAATGATTTGTGGACAGGGGCCAGGGAGCAAATAGCCTTTGTGCTGCCTGAGGCAAAAATTGAAACGGCACCCCCTCCCCCCCACATGGCAAATTCTAACCCGTTCCCTTCAGCCAGAGGTGTTACTTGACCAGCCTGAACCTTGACCTTTCTATACTGCCAGTGTCTTCTTATGTGGCCCAAGGGTCTTTGGCCCCTTCAGGCTCCTGGGCCCAGTAGTGACTAGCTACACCCCTGGGCCAGAGAGACACAGCATTATAATGCCATGGGATCCTGTAAAAAGGGCAGCGTCCATAATGGGAAATCACACTTCCACACAGAGCGCGTTTTCCACACTGGACACGCTCTTCTGAAAGTGGCCCGTGTTATATTTCTATATATATGTGATATTTCTAAAGTTTAAAAGTTTGGACACACCTTCTCATTCAAAGAGTTTTCTTTATTTTCATGACTATGAAAATTGTAGATTCACACTGAAGGCATCAAAACTATGAATTAACACATGTGGCATTATATACATAACAAAAATATGGAATTATATACATAACTGAAAATTCGTCATATTCTAGGTTCTTCAAAGTAGCCACCTTTTGCTTTGATTACTGCTTTGCACACTCTTGGCATGCTCTTGATGAGCTTCAAGAGGTAGTCACCTGAAATGGTTTTCACTTCACAGGTGTGCCCTGTCAGGTTTAATAAGTGGGATTTCTTGCCTTATAAATGGGGTTGGGACCATCAGTTGCGTTGTGGAGAAGTCAGGTGGATACACAGCTCATAGTCCTACTGAATAGACTGTTAGAATTTGTATTATGGCAAGAAAAAAGCAGCTAAGTAAAAAAAAAGAAAAGAAATGAGTGGCCATCATTACTTTAAGAAATGAAGGTCTGTCAGTCCGAAAAATTGGGAAAACTTTGAAAGTGTCCCCAAGTGCAGTCACAAAAACCATCAAGCGCTACAAAGAAACTGGCTCACATGCGGCCCGCCCCAGGAAAGGGAGACCAAGAGTCACTTCTGCTATTGGAGGATAAATTCATCCGAGTCACCAGCCTCAGAAATTGCAGGTTAACAGCAGCTCAGATTAGAGACCAGGTCAATGCCACACAGAGTTCTAGCAGCAGACACATCTCTAGAACAACTGTTAAGAGGAGACTGTGTGAATCAGGCCTTCATGGTAGAATATCTGCTAGGAAACCACTGCTAAGGACAGGCAAGAAGCAGAAGAGACTTGTTTGGGCTAAAGAACACAAGGAATGGACATTAGTCCAGTGGAAATCTGTGCTTTGGTCTGATGAGTCCAAATTTGAGATCTTTGGTTCCAACCACCGTGTCTTTGTGCGACGCAGAAAAGGTGAAACGGATGGACTCTACATGCCTGGTTCCCACCGTGAAGCATGGAGGAGGAGGTGTGATGGTGTGGGGGTGCTTTGCTGCTGACACTGTTGGGGATTTATTCAAAATTGAAGGCATACTAAACCAGCATGGCTACCACAGCATCTTGCAGCGGCATGCTATTCCATCCGGTTTGCGTTTAGTTGGACCCTCATTTATTTCTCAACAGGACAATGACCCCAAACACACCTCCAGGCTGTGTAAGGGCTATTTGACCATGAAGGAGAATGGGGTGCTGCGCCAAATGACCTGGCCTCCACAGTCACCGGACCTGAACCCAATCGTGATGGTTTGGGATGAGCTGGACCGCAGAGTGAAGGCAAAAGGGCCAACAAGTGCTAAGCACCTCTGGGAACTCCTTCAAGACTGTTGGAAGACCATTTCAGATGACTACCTTTTGAAGCTCATCAAGAGAATGCCAAGAGTGTGCAAAGCAGTAATCAAAGCAAAAGGTGGCTACTTTGAAGAACCTAGAATATGACATATTTTCAGTTGTTTCACACTTTTTTGTTATGTATATAATTCCACATGTGTTAATTCATAGTTTTGATGCCTTCAGTGTGAATCTACAATTTTCATAGTCATGAAAATAAGGAAAACTCTTTGAATGAGAAGGTGTGTCCAAACTTTTGGTCTGTACTGTATATATATATATATATATATATATTTCTTGTATTGTACCCATTTAAATTTTACAGTACATGCACTTGTTATCTTATGTGTCACCCCTTACAGATTGTAAGCTCTTGTGAACCAGGCCCTTATTCCTCTTGTTTTAGTTGTTAACTTGTTTGCTGCTATGTTATTTATTATTGTTATAATTTTTTCTCCCCCATATAATTATTTATTATTGTGTTTGTACTTCAACCCCCTGACGATAAAGTGCTGCGGAATATGTTGACTCTAAATAAATATAATTAATATTAAAATAACAATATATTTATTATTATTATTATTAATATTTGCTAACATATTTTTTTTATAACTGGACAGACAGGTTACAAGCTAATCTCAATATAGGTGTAAAGAATTAGGAAATTTACATTGCATTAATCCTGAGCGATTTACTGGAATCACTACAGCCACGATATACAATATTTTTGTTCCCGCTCTTGTAAAACTCATGTATGTTTTGCGTGTTTGTTTTGCTTATCAAAGGGTAACATGCTCCCTCTAAGGCAGTGGTTCTCAACCTTTCTAAAGCCGTGATCCCTTAATACAGTTCCCTTATATTGTGGTGACCCCCAACCATAAATTATTATTTTTTTGCTACTTAATAACAAATTTTGCTACTATTAGGAATTGTAATGTAAATATCTGATATGCAGGATGTATTTTTATAAACCAAATAAATAACTTTAAAAATAAATAATAAACAACAAATACCCCCTAAAAAATAAATCAGTGGTGCTTCAAGTCCCCCCCAAATAAATAAATCAGCGGTGCTCAGGTTTCCCCCAAATAAATAAATCAATGGTGCTTCATGTCCCCCCAAATAAATTAAGCCTTGCTCAGCCAAATAATTAAAATAAAATTAGCCAGGCTCAGCCAGGCTCAAATAAATCATTGGTGGCAGTGGTGCTCAGCGTCGGTGTCATTAACGAAAAAACTCGGACCTCAGCAGACAGGCAGCCCGACTTACCCGTCCAGACGTCAGGCTCCTTCAAGCACAGGCAGTGATAGGACATCACTTCCTGTGCGCGAGGATAAGGGGCCGCTGCCGTTGTGCGGGCGACCCACAATAGGAAGACTCAGGTGACCCCCGGAAAGGGCAGATCGACCCCCAAAGGGTTCGCGACCCCCTAGGTTGAGAACCGCTGCTCTAAGGGCTCATGCACACGACCGTTGTTGTTTTGCGGTCCGTTTTTCACGGATCCTTTGTTCTGTATCTGAGATTTTTTTTCTCTGATTAAAGTCCTCTTCTGTTCCGTTAGTCCACAAAACATGCGATCCGTTTTTTGCGGATTGGAAACGGAAACAGTAACAGTATTAATCACCAAACACATGAGCAATATGGGCTGGACATAGCATTTCTACAGTATGGATCCACAAAATACGGATGTGTTCCGTGTGCGTTCCGTATTTTTTGCGGACCCATTGACTTAAAAAAAAGGGGCTTTGGACCTGCACTAATAGGACATGCAGTACTTTTTTGCGGAACGGAAATGGAATGCACACGGAGTACCTTCCGTTGGTTTTGCGGACCCATTAAAGTGAATGGTTCTGCATACGGTCTGCAAAAAAAAAAAAAACTGAAGCGGAAAGAAAATACGTTTGTGTGCATGAGCCCTAACACACGCTGTGGATTGCTTGGATTTTCAGAAACAGCAAAAACAGAAGGCAATCATTTTCTGTTAAGCAGAGGAGATTGCCGCTGGCACAATTTAATTCCGACAGCTTATTGCTACAGCTTCCCGAGAAACGTGTACTGATTTGTACATTTTTATGTCTATATAAATGGCCGCTCCGTAAACTCTGCTTTTGTTGTATAGATTTTATTTTAACCCGGACAGCGCCAATCATTTTCCATTGATTAGAATAGGAAGCCTCTGTATTTAGACTTACCGCAGTCTCCAGATGGAAAGCAGTACATAACGCCATAAATGCATCTGCATAAAGCACACTTTCTGGGCAGCCAGTGACCGTGAGCTACAGAACCACAATTCCTGCGTGAAGGAAACAGAGCAAAGTTCAAGTCAGCCTTCAAAGATAAAAATAACGCATTGTGAGCAGTTTGCTTGCATAACACGTACCTGTTCCTGGAATCAAACTCACAATGTCTCCCAGTGAAATGCTTAGGGCAGGCACAGAAGCTGCCTAGGATGCAGGTCCCTCCGTTTTTACAGCAGTGTCTGTCCAGTGTACTGGCTGGAAATAACGGATACATATATTAGGTGCGTTTGCCTGCCAACATCAATGTATATAGATGGACCAACAATATAGAAGCCTTATCCTGATATGTCTGCAACGTGTTTTGCGTATCCACAAAACACGGACAGCGGCAATGTGCGTTCCGCATTTTGCGGACCGCACATTGCTGGCACTAATAGAATATGACTATTCTTGTCCGCAATTGCGGACAAGAATAGGACTTGTTCTATTTTTTTGCGGAATGGAAGTGCGGACCCATAGAAATGAATGGGTCCGCAATTCCGTTCCGCAAATTGTGGACGTGTGAATGGAGCCTTAGGGCTCATGCACACAAATGTATTTTATTTCCGTCTCAGTTCTGTTTTTTTTGCGGACCGTATGCGGAATCATTCATTTCAATGGGTCCGCAAAAAAAATAAAAATAAAAGGAAGTTATTCTGTGTGCCTTCCGTTTCCATATGTCTGTATTTCCTTTCCACAAAAATATAAAACATGTCCTATTATTGTCTGTATTATGGACAAGGGTAGTACTGTTCTATTAGGAGCCAGCTGTTCCGGTCCACAAAATACGGAACGCACACGGATGTCATCCGTATTTTTTGCAGATCCTTTCTTTACAGACCGCAAAATACATACGGTCGTGTATGAGCCCTTAGTAACAACTTGCATTCCGCATGTAATAATTATATTCTTATGACTACTTTGTGCATTTCCTTTATTAGTCCTACTAGAAGTTTACAAATGAATTGCCAGCAGTCTGCAATAGAAGTCCAGCCGGGTGTTACCAGTTCGGGGCGTGTCCCTGCGTAGTCTGACAGTGGCAGTACTGATTGGATAATGTCACACTGTACAGGAACACACCCCAGCTGGTAATACCCAGTTGTAGACCGCTGGCAATTAATTCATAAACTTAAGTTCTAGTGTTAATAAATGAGGAATGGCACAACAGAGTTATATGACAAGATGCTTCAGAATGACATGGGGAATACAAATCGTTACTAAAACAGACATGTCAGGAGAGGTGACAGCTCCTCTTCATCCTCAATCAGCCAAGCATGTCGGCTTGTATAGGAAATGTGCTTAGACTCTCTAATCAATAGAAACTATAAACTGGATTTATGGGTATTGGTCACCACTCTAAGGCCCCATGCACACTGCCGTGTTTCACAGCCGTGTGCGGGCCGTGGAACCGCGGCCTGGATCCCTCCTGAGAGCAGGAGCGCACGGCGTCACTGGTTGCTATGACGCCGTGCGCTCCCTGCTGCCGCAATACAGTAATACACTGGTATGATCTATACCAGTGTATTACTGTACTGTGCCGGCAGCAGGGAGCGCACGGCGTCATAGCAACCAGTGACGCCGTGCGCTCCTGCTCTCAGGAGGGATCCAGGCCGCGGTTCCACGGCCCGCACACGGCTGTGAAACACGGCAGTGTGCATGGGGCCTAATGAGAACATCTATTAAAATGTCTCAAATGATGATAAACTAGTAGGTGCAACCCTGTAGGTTCCCCCAAGACCTCCTGCACACGACTGTATATATTTTGCGGTCCAAAAATAAATAAATAAAATCGCTGATCCACAAAAAAAAAAAAAAAAATGGATGATGTCCGCGTGACATCCGTGTTGCATCCACTTTTTTAACGAACCCATTGTAACAATGCCTATTCTTGTCTGCAAAATGGACAAGAATAGGATATGCTCTATCTTTTTTGCATAGTTGCAGAACGGACATACTGATGCGAACAATGCACGCTGTGGTGTCCACATTTTTGGCGGCCCCATTCCAATGAATGGGTCTGCATCTGACCTGGAGAAATGCGGATCGGACATGGAGTAAAAATATGGTCATATGAATGGGGTCTAAACCGGAGACATTAAAGTAGTTCCCACTTGGAAATTGTCAAAAATCTTTTCTTTTTTTTTTTTACTCTCATTGGGGCTCATTTACTAAAGGCTGGTGTTTCACTTCATATGCCAGAAAACTGGCGTACAAGTTTTGTAAATGACCCTTAATGCATAAGAAACAATAGAGTTCCAATTCCCTATGGATTCCTTGCTGGACTAGTTAGTCCATATTTTGCTTATGCATTTGTGGTGGGAATTTGATTCCCTTTTTAAAGGGAATATTATTATTATTATTAGTATTATTAGTAGTAGTAGTAGTAGTAGTAGTAGTAGTAGTAGTAGTATGCATCATATAATATATAGTATACTCAAAATGCTGAGTTTTTAAAGACATTAAAGGGGTTGTGTCACTTCAGCAAATGGCATGTATCATGTAGAGAAAGTTAATACAAGGCACTTAGTAATGTATTGTGATTGTCCATATTGCTTCCTTTGCTGGCTGGACTCATTTTTCCATCACATTATACACTGTTTGTTTCCATGGTTACGAGCACCCTGCAATCCAGCAGCGGTGGTCGTGCTTGCACAATATAGCAAAAAGCACCAGCCTATGTGAGCTCCCATGGTCCTTGCCACCAGAGAGGCCTTTTCCTGTGATGTGCAAGCATGACCACCACTAATGGATTGCAGGGTGGTCATAACTATAGAAACGATCAGTGTATAATGTGATGGAAAAATGAATCCAGCCAGCAAAGGAGACAATATGGACAATTACAATACATTAGTAAGTGCCTTGTAGTAACTTTCTCTACATAATAAATCCCACTGGCTGAAGTGAGACAAGCCCTTTTAGAAAGAAAACAGTTGTACATAACCTTGTTGTATCCTCACTAGTTCAGGAGATCAGAAGATAGATCCCTAAGCCATGAGATAAACCTTTTGACCATTACTCAGTAGAGTAGTTTTAGTGAATGAGATTTTATTTCCGAGTATATATAAGAGAAGCGATTACATGAGCAGATGATTGATTTTATTGAGTGACGAATGAGTAATTATTCAAATCAATAACATTCACAAGACACCGTTTAGATAGGCAGAGTATCACGTAAAAATTAGATCATATGTCAGGCAAACGGTTTCATTTACAACCGCCACCCACCCAGTGTGCGGGAGGTGATTGGAGAAAGAAAAGGGATTGTGTCAAAAGGGCGTGTAAAGACCCTTTGTTCCACCTTCGCTCCTGTATGCAGTCTCCATTTTGTCTTCAGTTGAGACAACACGGTTGCAATCCACAACCTTTTGTGGTTTGCTCACATATTTCTGGCTGAAGCAATTAACATGAGATGAGCAGCATAACGATCCCACACACAATGTGGAATCGTCTGTGCTGTAAACTATACCAGCGTAGGCTACTTTCACACTGGCGTTTTGGCTTTCCGTTTGCGAGATCCATTCAGGGCTCTCACAAGCGGTCCAAAACGGTTCAGTTTTGCCCTAATGCGTTCTGAATGGATAAAGGATCCGCTCAGAATGCCTCAGTTTGCTTCCGCTCCGCCTCCATTCCGCTCTGCCTGCAGCGTTTTGGTGTCCGTCTGACGAAACTGAGCCAAACGGATCCGTCCTGACACACAATGTAAGTCAATGGGGACGGATCCGTTTTCACTGACACAATCTGGCACAATAGAAAACGGATCCATCCTCTATTGGCTTTCAATGGTGTTCAAGACGGATCCGTCTTGGCTATGTTACAGATAATACAAACCGATCCGTTCTGAACGGATGCAGACGGTTGTATTATCTGAACGGACGGATATATGACGGATCCGCATAAAACGCGAGTGTGAAAGTACCTAACATTTCTGGTCTTCAGGATGACGAACAATGATTTAGGTGTCTACATCAGCGATCACAAGGGCAAACAGTTATCACTGGTTATTTGATCGATCAATGCTTTTACACTACTCCAAAATGTAGGATTTTAATTTTGCTTTTATTTTCAATTTCAAGGTTTTTCAAATGATTATTTACCCTTGTAAAAGGGCCCTAATATTAAATCCCCTTCACCTGTGGGGTATGATGCAGCACAGTGTGGATACAGATTTCACACAATCTTTTTGGAAGATTGACAATGAAATGTAAGTGGCATCCAGCGATACAACGTGACTTACTTTTTGTAAGCCCAATAAAGGGAATAATTTCTCCACCGCTTTTGTGATTTCGAATCGCAGTGTGGTTAATGTTCCTCACAGGCTTCTCTAAATCGGTTTCCAATGACAGCGTAGACTTAGCAGTTTTCATTGTTCCATTGTGAAATGCTGGTATCAGGCGAGAAAAAGTAATATTATTAGAATCAGGGCTGTAAGGCTGTGACTACATAGAAATACTGAAAACCCATGACAGTAGTAACAATAGGATTGATACAGATGCCAGATGTCTTGAAGACAGTACAATACAGGTCAAACTCAAAATATTAGAATATCGTGCAAAAGTCCATTTATTTCAGTAATGCAACTTAAAATAAATTGCATTAATGCAGCTGAAAATTAGAATTTTGTGAAAAGGTTGAATATTCTAGGCTCAGAGTGTCACACTCTAGTCAGCTAATTAATCCATACCCCCTGAGCAAAGGGGACCTCAAAATTGTGACTTTGGGGTTTCATAAACTGTAAGCCATAATCATCCAAATTATAACAAATAAAGGCTTGAAATATCTCGCTTTGCATGTAATGAGTCTATCGCATATGTTAGTTTCACCTTTTAAGTTGCATTACTGAAATAAATGAACTTTACACGATATTCTCATTTTTGGAGTTTCACCCGTGTATAAAGCATTGGTATTTTCAGCTTTCATATCCTTGTGTATAATTTTTACCTTTACCACTCTAGTATAATAAAAATAATTAAAGGGGTTTTCCGAGACTTTCTATCCTCTACATAGGTCATCAGTATCTGACTGGTGGCAGGGCCGGCACCACCAGTATGGCGACTTAGGCAGTCGCCTAGGGCGCCATTTAGCAGGGGGCGCTCGTTGAGAAAAAAAAAAAATTGGTTATGTAGGTTCGGGCGGCCGGCTGGCGGCGCCCCTCATGCTGCGCCTCCTGAGAGGCCAGCTCAGTGCTGCGCAGCCTGCCTGCTGACTGCTGGGTTGTTAATGATTATGTAGTGTGGCCGAGCTCTGTTCGGTCCGGGGTACAGGAGCATTTGTTTCCTGTACCCGGCCGGACTGAAAGGAAGTGCACACTAAGTGAGCACTTCCTGTCAGTCCGGCCGGGTACAGGAAACAAAAGCTCCTGTACCGCGGACCGAACAGAGCTCGGCCACGCTCCATTAGAGGTTACAAGGGGGAGGAAATGAGTGACTGACAAGGGAGGGAGGGAGAGAGAAGAATGAGAGTGACAAGGGAGGGAGGGAGGGAGAGAGAAGAATGAGAGTGACAAGGGAGGGAGGGGAGGGACGAGAGAAGAATGAGAGTGACAAGGGAGGGAGGGAGGGAGAGAGAAAATGAGAGTGACAAGGGGAGGGAGGGAGGGAGAGAGAAGAAATGAGAGTGACAAGGGAGTGGAGGGAGGGAAGAGAAGAATGAGAGTGACAAGGGAGGGAGGGAGGGAGAGAGAAGAATGAGAGTGACAAGGGAGGGAGGGAGAGAGAGAGAAGAATGAGAGTGACAAGGGAGGGAGGAGGGAGAGAGAAGAAGGAGAGTGACAAGGGAGGGAGGGAGGGAGAGAGAGAATGAGAGTGACAAGGGAGGGAGGGGAGGGAGAGAGAAAATGAGAGTGACAAGGGAGGGAGGGAGAGAGAGAGAAGAATGAGAGTGACAAGGGAGGGAGGGAGAGAGAAGAATGAGAGTGACAGGGAGGGAGGGAGGGAGGGAGGGAGGGAGAAGAATGAGAGTGACAAGGGAGGGAGGGAGAAGAGAGTGACAAGGGAGGGAGGGAGAAGAGAGTGACAAGGGAGGGAGGGAGAAGAGAGTGACAAGGGAGTCCCCAGAGCCAGACCAACAGCCAGAGACCAGATCATCTTATTGTCCTGGTGGTAAGTAGACAATGCAATGTGGTTTATTATTTAATTGTTTAATTATTAATACTACATTGGAAACTAACTTACCTCACATTTAGGGTCCATTCACACATCCGTGTGTGTTTTGCAGATCCACAAAACACAGACAGCGGCAATGTGCGTTACGCATTTTGCGGACCGCACATTGCCGGCACTAAGAGAATATGCCTATTCTTGTCCACTATTGGGGACAAGAATAGGACATGTACTATTTTTTTTCAGGATCGGAATTGCGGATCCGGGTCCGCAATTCCGGATCTGATAAGGGGGGGGGGGGGGGGGGGGGGGGCGTCAATTTTTATCTTGCCTGGGGCGGCAAAAATCCTTGCACCGGCCCTGCTGGACACCCAGGACCCCCACCAATCAGCTGTTTGAGAAGGCAGTGGCATTCTCTGTCAATGGGGCTGAGCGCGATACCAAGCACAGCCGCTATACAATGGACGCTACTGTACTTGGCAAGCACAGAGAAGGCCGTGGCACTCACAGGGCCCCCGTGCCTTCTCAAACAGTCGATCAGCTGGGGTTCTGGGTGTTGAACCCCCAATCATCAGATACTGATGACCTATCCTGAGGATAGGTCATCAGTTCTAATGTGTTGGAAAACCCTTTTAAAGAATGACAAGGGCATACATATCATGGAGGATAACCATTTAGTTGCTATGTGGCCCTTAGAGAGGAGACCCAGCCCTGGCTGAACTCATCCACTTTTTTACCACTTGGCCCCCCATATCCAGGCATTGAATATTGTCCTCGGGGTCATAGAAAGGCAGAAACAAACAAGATGCTTTTCTGACCTTGAGGCCTCTTTCACACGATGTCTTTTTTTTCTGTTTATGGGCCGTTTTTTGCGTTCGGTATATGGTCCGAATACTGAACCATTCATTTTAATGGTTTCGCAAAAAATAAAAAATAAATGTACTCTGGATGCATTCCATTTCCGTTCAGTTACAAGATAAAACATGTCCTATTATTGCCTGCAAATCACGTTCCGTGGCTCCATTCAAGTCAATGGGTCTGCAAAAAAAAAAAAAAACGGAACACATACGGAAATGCATCTGTATGTCATCATATCCGTTCCGTTTTTGCGGAACCATCTATTGAAAATTTTAATTTGTAATTTCTGTATACTGTATATGCCATACGGAAAAACGAAACCGAAACTCAACGGAAACAAAAAACGGAACAACGGATCCGTACGGTCGTGTGAAAGTGGCCTGAGGCAAATTCTAGAGGTCCCTCTATTCTATGAACAGCGTTAATAGACAGTTATGCAATATATTTTTTTAACTGCACCCCCAATTAAAATATGAGAACATTATAAAAAGCAACTCTTTTGTTAACAAATCCATAATCTATTATCAGAGACAATGATTTCATTCCAATCAGCTAAAAAAAAAAAAAAAAAGTTTTATTGGGAAGCAATGGAGAGGAGCCGATATCAGAAAACTGTCCCCTGGAGAGTCCACACATACTAGAGCACATGTATGTATACGATATGTGCCTTATTTACAGTAGACTGGTAGTCTTTATGTTGGTGTTTTTTACTGATTAAAATAAGAATGAAAACTTTTCAAGTAAGACTTAAGGTGCATTTACATGTGCAAATGAGCAGGCGATGATCAGGAAGCGAATTCCACGCATGTTCTTCTGTTGAAGGGAAGAGCTGCATTTACATGCAGGAATCATCTCCACCGTATGAGGACAAAATCATTGTTTTCGGCAGCAGATCACTCTTTAGAGAGCGCAGACTACTGCCCAGAAATGATGATAGAGTTGTCCACGCATAAAAGGATTTACACAAGCAGATTATTGGGAAGGAGCGGTCATTCCCAGGAATGTGTTTGACAATTGGGTTGTGTAAATCTAGCAGAGAACTTAATCTGTATAGCCTTGAAGGAAGAAGGGAAAGGGGCGACCGGAGAGAAACCTTTAAATACGGTAAAGGTTTAAAGGGGAATTCTAGTTGTTTCCACAGGATAGAGAATAACTATTACTGGAACCCCCACCGTTCACGAAAACGGGAACCTCGTACACCTGCAGCTCCGCTGAAATGAACAGACCTCAATAGTTAGATTAACTTCGAGCAACTGGAATACCTCTAATCAGGCTCATTAGGGACACGTTTTAGCTAGAAATTAAAAACACAAGGACAAGGGGGCAGAATCAGAAATTATCTGTGGGAAAAAATCTGAAGCTGTCCGAAAATATTATAAAATCCCTATTAAAATGGTCATATTCGGGCAGGACGAGCAATGGTAGACATAAACCCTTTGATTGGTGCTCGTTCACACCTACCTATGCAAAATGAATATGGGAGGAACGATTGATACCGCAGTTGTTCCTCTCAGTTCTTTTGCTTATCGGCAGCACATCCCTGTGTACACAGAGAGATACTCTGCCTGTTAAAAGATGCAAATCAGCCAAAAATGAGAATTGCATCACAATTAATAGTTGGTATAGAGTTAGACAAATGTGTTTTCTCCAGATTTATCATCCAGCCTGAGCCACTGTGATAAATCTGGGGCAGGTCTAGACAGTCTGTCTAAATGTATTCTATTTATAAGATTATTAAATCTGGACTGATGTGCAAATCCAGCCTAAGGCCTCATGCACACAACCGTTGTTGTGTTCCGTTCCGCAAAATGGGGTTCTGTGATCCGTTTCCGTGTATCTTCCTTTATTTTTGGAAGACCACCAGACATAAAGGAAATTAAAAAAAAAGTCTAAGACTAGTTTGCCATGCAAATGATAGGAATAAAATGGACGCGGACGACAATCTTATGTGCCTCCGCGTTTTTTAGCAGTCCCATTAACTTGAATGGTTCCAAGAAACGTTTTCCGGGGGACAAGAATAGGACAGGTTATATTTTTTTGATGGACTGGAACCACGGACGCGGATGGAAAACGGTGCACTATCATCGGGTAATTGGCGGCAGTATTAGGCCTCTTTCACACAAGCGTAATGGATTGGCTCCGGATGGGTTCACGGTGCAAGCAAGTTCAGTCAGTTTTGTCTGCGATTGCGTTCAGATTTTTCCATGCCGGTGCAATGAGTGATAAAAGACAAAATGTTTACAGACAACATCTCTTAGCAACCATCAGTGAAAAACGCATTGCATACGCACTTGCTTGCGGATGCAATGCATTTTGCACACAGCCTCATTCACTTCTATGTGGCCAGGGCTGCGAGAAAACGCAGAATATGCAACATCTTGTGATTTTCACGCAACGCAGAAGTGACACATAAAAAAAACAAAAAAAAAAAACGCTGACTTCTTGAAATGAATGGGTCAGGATTCAGTGAGGATGCTATGTGTTCACGTCACACATTGCACCTACGCGGAAAACTCGCTTGTGTAAAAGGGACATTACACTGCAAGGTCATTGCTAACCACTTGTTAATGATGATCTTAAGTATCATCTGCAGGTGTAATATTCTCTGCCTCCTAACAATTGTTATGGTCAAAAATTCGGCGAATCGCTTTAAAAAAAACAACTATTTCCTGGCTGCAGTGTAGAGAGTCTGTATAGTGATGTAGAACACTGTGCCTTGCAGTAACACGCATAGGGAGTCTGCTGTGGTAGTGAAACAATACCGTGAGTCCATACGACATGCAGATGACAGGCGTCGCTCTTAGAATCACTGCACACTTCACATATTTAGGCCTATTGCACACGGCCGTTTTTTTTTACCCGTTTACTGGCCGTTTTTTGCGTTCCGTATACGGTCCGTATACGGAACCATTCATTTCAATGGTTCCGCAAAAAAAACGGAATGTACTCCGTATGCATTCCGTTTCCGTATTTCCGTTTTTCCGTTCCAACATAGAACATGTCCTATTATTGCCCGCAAATCACAGTCCGTGGCTCCATTCAAGTCAATGGATCCGCAAAAAAAACGGAACACATACGGAAATGCATCCGTATGTCTTCCGTTTCCGTTCCGTTTTTTCCTGAACCATCTATTGAAAATGTTATGCCCAGCCCAATTTTATCTATATAATTACTGTATACTGTATATGCCATACGGAAAAACGGAACGGAAAAACGGAACAGAAACGGAAACACAACGGAAACAAAAAACGGAACAACGGATCCATGAAAAACGGACCGCAAAACACTGAAAAAGCCATACGGCCGTGTGCAATAGGCCTTAGGCAGTCACGGGGCCAAAACTGACCAAATAACTCAATGTCATCGTCAAGATATTCGCACTCCTTTTACACCGTCAGCAGCTTCCACATAGAAGTCTACAGAATCTGTTCTATTAAACGCTTATACAAGTTGAGACCCCCCCCCCCCCCGACAGAGTGGAGAGGGTGTCAATAGTAAGTTTGATCAGTTATCCATCAGTATTGCTAAAGCCAAAAAAAAAAAAAAAACACAGGAGAGGCTCTAAAACAGAGATGACACGTGAATGGAATATTTGCATGTCTTCTGTGTTTTCTACCCACTCCTGCTTTTGGCTACCAAATCATAAGCCAATTCTGATGGGACTATACAGGCCTTACAGCTGCTACACAGACAGGATCCGTTGTGCGCCTCATTTTTTCTTCCTTCTGACAGATCAGAAGAAGGGTCAAATGAATGATGACGTCAGCCAGGCCGAAAGGCAAAATAGTGGCCTAGTCATGAAGTGGGGAGAATGGTAATAGCATGAGAAGTCAACAGAGTGGATCTATGACATAGTGGTGAGGTGGCAGCAGCATCAGGAGGAGGCCACAGACTGCCACAATGACAGTGTGGTGGTGGCAGCAGCATCAGGAAGAGGCCACAGGGTGGCACAATGACAGTGTGGAGACCACAGATGGCAGAGTGGCAGAGTATGGAGGTGGCAGCAGCATCAGGAGACCACAGAGTGACTCAGTGACAGAGTGGGGAGGTGCCTAGCAATACCAGTACTAGCTGAAGATGGTGGGTGAAAGAAGGAGCACTTGGCATCAGATGTGTGGCATCAAAATAGTAGCTGAGGCAAGTAGCCAGGAAAAAAAAAAAAAAAAAAAAAAAAAAAAAAAAAAAAAAACACACACACACACAACTGTCTCTTTTTTTCAAGGTTTAGGCGAGGCGGCATGGATGAGCTAAATCAGATGCATCAGGCATTTGTGTATGGGAATCCTGGCTGATCCATCTTGACACAAGGTCAGTCTCTCCACATTCTGGGTGGATAGGCGAGTTTTCCTTGGGGTAACTATGGCCCCGCCGGACTAAACACCCGCTCTGATGCCACACTACTGGCCGGGCAGGACAGCTTTTCCAGTGCAAACTCTGCTAGTTGCGGCCACAAATCCAGTTTGGCTGCCCAGTAGTCCAGCGGATCTTCAATGTGGATTGGCAGGGTTCTGTCCAAGTATGCCACCACCTGCTGGTTCAGGTCTAGCTGCTGCTGCTGGCGAGTAGTTTCTTTACTAGGCGGGTGAAGAAAGCTGCTCATCAGCGACTCTAGACTCAAGTTGCTGCTGATGGAGCTGGAACTGCTCCTATCTCCCCCCCCCCCCACCCTGCCACAGCAGGCATGGCAGAGAAACGTGAGCGCAGAAGGCCTCCCCGGTCAGACCTGCGAGAGGATGGACGATGGCGCATATAGGCAGCAGCCAACTGACTACATAGGATGTCTCTATAGTAGTCCAGTTTGTCCTCCCTCTCAGTGGGTGTAAAAAAGGCCCCCCATTTTGGACCAGTAGCGAGGGTCCAGCAAGGTGGAGAGCCAGAAGTCATCCCTCTACCAAATGGTGACAATTCGGCTGTCACTACGCAAGCGAGCATGCATCGGGCCATTTGTGCAAGTAACTCCCTGCCTCCATCTCCACTGCATACTGCCATGGTGTGTCTGGGTCCTCTGCCTTGTCTTACTCATCGCCCTGTAGCTCCTCTGGCTGCTCCTGCTGCTCTTCTCGTGTCACCTGTGTAGAAAAACCAGCTTGTGCTCCAATTTCCTCCTTTAGTTCAGCCCCCACAGGGTTTATGTGGCCATGAGATCTAGGCGCCACGTCTCCAGTGCCCTGACCAGCCAGATTTAGACGCTCCTGTACCAGGACATGAAGCAGTGAAATGACGTTGCTCATCCCATAGTCCTGGCGACTGACAAATAACGGGTCCTCCTCAAAGGGACTGAGCAAACGGCAGGTGTCACGCATGATTCACTGGCTGACATCAAAGTTACACAGGGGAGTACTCCTATCCGCTTGCATCATCAAGAAATCTTTTATGGCCTTTCTCTGTTCGTATAGTCGGTCCAACATATGGAGGGTGGAATTCCAACGGGTGGAAATGTCGCATTTCAGCCTATGTTTGGGGGTGCCGATCTGTCGCTGCAGCTCAAGGAGTGTGCGCTTTGCGGTGTACGAGTAGCTGAAGTGCATGCAAAAGTTTCCTGGCCAATTTTAGAATGTATTGCAGATGGGTGGAAGACTTCAGGAACCGCTTGGCAACCAGATTGAACACGTGTGACATACCTTGACGCAGCGCCGACACCATGTTTTCCCGTTGCCGGTCACCATGGTTCAGATTTTGAGTTGTCGCAGAGAAAGCCAGGATTCGATTTCTTGATGAAGGACACAGCAGTTCCTCCCCTGTGTTACTCAGTTCGCCCAGGCAAACGAGGTGCAGAACAGCATAACACCGCTGTGCCCTGCACATGCGGTATGCTTTAGGGGCACTGTGAATTGTCCCTGCAGTGGAGGCAGAGAACATGGTGGAGGATGAGGAGGCAGAGGCTGACATTGTTGCAGGACCAACAGCGTGAGAATGTGGAGGCAGAAGAGTTGTCACCTGACCAAGTTGCTTGTGTGGCTGGGCAGGAACCACATTCACCCAGTGAGCCCTAAAGGACATGTATTGTCCCTGACCGTAGTTAGAGCTCCACAAGTCAGCGCTGCCGTGCACTTTGGCAGACACAGACAAGCTTAAGGACTAGCCCACCTTTTCTACATACGTATGCAGGGCTGGTGCTGCCATTTTGGCAAATAAACGATGGCTTGGGACTCTCAACCTCGGCTCAGCACAAGCCATCAGTTCTCTGAAAGGTGCAGAGTCCACCACTTGGAAAGGGAGGGACTGTAGCACCAGCAACTTGGAAAGGAGCACGTTCAGCTTCTGCGCTATTGGATGAGTGCACGCATACTGTTGACTCTTGGCAGTCGCTTCAGTGATCGATTGCTGACGGAATGACTGACGAGGAGTAGGTGGAGGAACAGGAGCATCAGGACCAGCAGATGATGGGAAGGACAGACAGGTCCCTTCGGCTGAGGTGGAGGAGCCTTGACTACCTGAAATCGGGTGCGTGCCACTGGGTGATGCAGCAGTTGCAGCGGCAGGCTGGACCATCACCAGAGCCACGGTTCTCCCAGGCCACTTTATGGTGACGCTGCATATGTTGACGCAGGGCTATTGTGCCAACATTGGCACCCTGGCCATGCTTCACCTACTGCTCACAGATTGTACAAAAATGGCCATGTTCAAAAACAAAAAAACTGCCACACCGGCGAGTAGTTGATTTTACTCCCAACACTCTGCACCAACTGACTGCTACTGCCGCTGCTTCTGTGAACACCTGCACCACTACTTTCCGGGCAGGTTGGCTCCTGTGAAGCGGGTGGTCTACCCCGGGCACGTTTGGCTCCAGACTTTCCACTGCTGCCACACTGCTGACTCCCGGCCACGCTAGTGACTTGCTATCTCCGCCAATGCCTCACAGGCTAGCTGCCACCCTCTTGTCCTGATGATGATGAAGCCCCTTTGGCACCCGGCTCCTAAGAGTGATCAGCTACATCATCATTGAGTACTGTCTGCATGTCACTGATGTCCTCCTCAACGGTCTCTGAGCCAGGAGCCCGACACCTCGCAACATCACTGCTCCCACGCCACTCTCCTCATCACTGCTTGCCCACCTACCAGAGAAAGAAGCGGATGTCTGCTCCAGATCTTGGCTGAGCAGTAGCTGCTGACTGTCCTCTAGTAGCTCATCCTCGCTGTATAGTGGGGCTGATCCCACAGCATATAATACTTCTCTGGCTGAGGGAACAGAAAAGGACAGAGGCAGGTTGAGGACAGGTGAGGGCACAGGGCCTGCTCCCGGGACATGCCAACTAAGGGTTGTGTCTGACGAAGACACCGACTCTTGGCTGGGGGTGTCTGATGTTACTTGGGATGAAGTGGATGACAGAGTCAACCATTCAAGAACCGCTGGGTTGCTGGTCAAGACACGACCGCTAGATGACACCGGGAGCTCAGGCCTCTTGCTGCGACTCCTGCTGCCACTCCCACTTACTCTGCTGGGACCTGCGCCTGAAACATTTAGGCCTCTGCCACTCCCCTGTGCAGGGTCTGCCATTTGTCTGACATGCTGTTAAATCAAATAGGAAAAAAAAAAAAAAAAAAAAAAAAAAAAAAAAAAACACCCCCAAAAAAGTCTGTAATTTTCTCACTTCACCACACAACGGCTAATAAGCCCCCCCCCCCCCACTAATACATGACAAAAAGGGCTTTAGAACTTAGAACATATAACTGCACCGCTGAACGTCAAATAATCTTTTTTTGCCACTAATACATGCCAAAAAGGTCTGTAATTGTCTAATTTCACCACACAACAGCTAATAAGCCCTTTTTTCCCCCACTAATACAAGCCCAAAAAAGCTTTAGAACATATAACTGCACCACAAAAGGGCAAATAAGACGTAGAAATATTTCTTTGTAATAAACCCTGTAAATGGCTGTATCAAACAGCAATTGAACCCTAATCAGAACTGTTTGCTGGAATTACAGAGCTGTATAATGGCAATTTGGATCCCCAGTCAGTGTAGCAAGGTGTAATATGATTGTTCCTATTATCCAGGCTGTAAACTCCCCTACTGAACCCTGTTCTGCTTCAATACTGTGGAATGATTTCTCCCTGCACTAAGCAGACTGGAAAATGACTGAATCCAAGATGGCTGAGGCTAGTTATAGGGCTGTGACATCACAGGGATGGCTGGCTGCATGTATGGCATTGTGAGTGATCTCTCGTTCCCAGAGTTCCTTGCTTCATATCCTAACATGTGCATCAGCGATTTTAGGAAAAAATGCGATTCATTACCACGAAGCGTGAGGAAATTCAGATTTGGTGACAATCAAATTTTTCCTGAAATTTGGATCAAATTCCACTTCGTCAATGATCATTTTCTTTGGCACGTTTATGGCTTCTGCTTTAATAATTCAGAACTGACATAGGGGCATTGTGCAGATTAGGATGCAACAAAACAAGCTTCTTTCTACCAATGATTAGTGGTACCTTGCTTTGCAGATACCATAAGATTTATAGTACATTTACTGTACATACTCTTGGGAATATTCAATAACACTATTTTGGTTTCTCATGGAAAATTTGTAATAAATGTACCTATCCTGGATATTCTCCCACTACCATCCCGGCCCTACTTGTTACTCCCATCCCAGTGTTGGGTCACAAGACATTGCCCCAGGACTGGAGCAGTGCAAAATATACATGGGAAACTGGATCAATGCAGAGAGCTCCAGGAGGGACGGATGGTGTTAGATGGTTGACTAGGATACATTAGGTACTCCTCCCTTCTCTACAGTTACCATTAGCACTTCCAAAATGACATCTATAGAACCACATTTGCACACGTCTTAAACTACAATCAATTGAATTTGGCTTAATTTTTCCTATTAAAGTCATTGGAGGAAAAACACTTCTATGAGCCATCTGTGGCAGTGGACATGTGGTGGACCTACTGAATCCTAAAATATTCATGGATTATTTTCTATGGCATGTTAATGGTTATTATAAATTGATTGATCAGAATAAACATAGTTAATCCCCATTTTACTCTATAATAAAATATATGTGAAAAGGAAAAATTCCCTGTGGATGTCCAATGTAAAATAACTATTTGATTACATCAGATTTCACCTTTTCTCCACGTGACAACCAGCAGCTTTCTATAATGAAATTTCAATTCAAATCACACATTAATACCAGTACACAGCAGATACTCACCAGTTCCCGAGTGAACGGCTATAAGGAGCTGAAAAGCCAGGTAATAAAAAAGTCTAGAGAATACAAAAAGAACACATTTAATTAACTCTCATGTTCAAGTGTTAAAGGTAAGGGTTTATTTGGCATTTCAAATCCCAAAGGCCACACAGCTAAGTGGCCTTGCGGGGCTTTAATTAATGTTACCTACTAAGTAAACCAACTCTCCTGGAGTGACCTGTTTAGACCTACTAATTAAGCCATTTGCTGCCGGATATGCAATTCATTGGACTAGGTGACTTCATTACAACTATAATTGCCTTCTTATAATTTGCAGTAGATAAGATTATTAGGCTTCGTTAATTAACTCAGCACAATATTTGACATCGGTAAGATGTATGGAGTCGAAATAATACATATTGATTGATAGATATATATCAATCTCAACTGAAAAAAAAAAAAAAAAAAAAAAAAAATGAATAAGAGTACTCAAAGAGATTCTGTAAATCACCTGACAGCAGATCTGTGTGCATGACCCTAACCCTAAGTTCAGACCTGAGCGTTTTACAGCGCGTTCCTACGCGCTGTAAAACGCTCAACACGGAGAAACCAATGATTCCCTATGGGAATGGTTCTCACCTGGGCGTTTTACAGCGCGTACGATCGCGCTGTAAAACGCCCGACGCTCAAACAAGTACAGGAGCTTTTTTTGGCGCGTTTGGGCCATAGACTCTTTGGACAACACTGCTGTCAATCACCCAAACGCGCGTCAAACGAGCGTTCACTATTAAAAAAAACGCGCATAGAAACGCGCGTTTGAGAAACGCCTAGGTGTGAAACCAGGGTAAAGCCTCATGATTATTATGGGCAGGGCTGAACGCGTCTTGGTCGTGGGTAAGGCATGCCGAACCTGAACTTGTGCCTGGAGCCACGGGCGTGGGTAGGCCTGGAGAGGGCATACCCTGTTGGAGTGTATGAGAAAAGGGGATGGGAGGGAGGGGTAAGCGAGTCACACCACTAGAGAACGGGGGATGCAGGTATATATAGGGTGCCGACGCCCTGCCCACAAATACAGGCTGACATCAGCCTTAATATATGTCACACAGATCCCATATATAGGTGCCATAGAAATATGGGAGCCAACAATGTTGGTGTATCTGATTAAAGAGGTCCAATTGCTGGGGCCCCCACTGATCATGAGAACGAGGGCCATATGTTTCCCCATTTAAATGGAGCAGCGGTCATGCTTTCTCACTACCATTCTTTTCAGCGCTATAGGGCTGCTGCAGATCACCAAGAACAAGCACTCCACTGTCAATGGCAATCCCATAGAGTTGAATCGACTATAATATGGCACACACAGGAGGGAGTCATTTATCAAACTGTTGTAAAGTAGAACTGGCTTAGTTGCCCATAGCAACCAATCAGGTTCCACCTTTCATTTTTCCAAGCTCGTTTGGAAAATGAAAGGTGGAATCTGATTGGTTGCTATGGGCAACTAAGCCATGTCTACTGTCCACCAGTTTGATAAATCTCCCCCAGAGTTTTTTGGGCTCATGTTGTACAACCATATTCCCCTGATTTTACATCAGACACATTTAGCATCTCATGTGCTATTAAAAATTAAATTCCCACTTAGACCCAATTTAGTACCTTGCATGTAGAGATGAATAAAGTTATCAAAAATTTGATTCAGGCTGCTTCGCCTAAGTTCACAAATAAATTTGATTCGTAATGAATTACTTCATCATGAATTACTTTCCATTGTATGTAGCGGGCGCAATGACGGGGAACAGCTATCATGCTGCCCCCCCATCATTCAACCCCTCAGATGCCACGTTCAATGCTGATTGCGGCATCTGCCAGTCACATTTAGGCCTTTCAGGGGTTTAAAAAAATAAATAATACATAGTCACCTAATCGATTTGCTCGTGGAGAGGCAGTCACGGCCATCTTGATTGAAGAAACGCGCTAAATCTCACGCGCAGTGACATGATGACGTCAACAGGTCATCACGCTGGCCGGGCATGGTGACATCATCACTGATGACATCACCACGCCCAGGCAGCGTGATTATTTGGTGACGTCAGCACGCATGAGATTTGGCACTTTTTTCAAACAAGATGGCAGCGACGGCCTCTCTGCATGTAAATGGATGAGGTATGTTGTTTGTTTGTTTTTTTAACTGGCATTTCAGGAACAATTTTGGATACATAGCCATCACAGAACACAGTGGCCAATCTGATGATTGCCATTTATAGTCACCCAGGGTGAAAAAAAAAAAGTTCTAAAAAAATATAAAAGTATAAATCACCCCCCCTTTCCCCAAAATCAAAATACATAACCAATAAATAAAATAAAAAACACACATCATGGGCATCACCTCATGCAAAAACGCCTGTATTATTAAAATGTAACAATATTAATGCCATATAGCAAATGGCGCAAGAAAAAAAAAAAAAATGCCAATTTGCCATTTTTGGGTCACTACAATTTTTTGAGCCCTCACACAGCACTGTACAAATAACTACAAAAAATATATTTTTTCATATTTTTTTCCAGTATTAAAATGCAAGAAAAACTACACAAGTGTGGTATTGTTGTAATCATAATGACCTAATGAATGAAGGTAACAGTTTTACTGCATAGTGAACATTGTAAAAAAGAAAATAAAGCTGTCAGAATTGCATTTTCCACCCCATTTGATATTTTTTCCCCCGCTTTACACTACATTGTATGTAACCGTAAATGATGCCATTAGAAAGCACTCATAAGGCTATATGGATTGAAACATAAAAAAGTTACGACTATGGAAAGGCGGGGAGTGAAAAACGAAAACACAAAAATAGAAAATTGCCAGGTCCTCTAAGGCTGGGTTCACACCTGAGCGTTTTACAGCGCGTTTCTACGCGCTGTAAAATGCTCAACAAGGAGAAACCAATGCTTCCCTATCTGCATTGTTCTCACCTGGGCGTTTTACAGCGCGTACAATCGCGCTGTTAAACGCCCGCCGCCCCAAGAAGTACATGAGCTTCTTTGGGGCGTCTTGTTGCGCGTTCCCGTACATAGACTTTCGGGAACGCGCGACAATGGGCGTTCGCTTGTCTCTTTATGCGCGATTGCAAACGCCAGTACAATCGCGCATACAGAGTGCTCCATCGCGAACGCTCAGGTCTGAACCCAGCGTAAGGGTTTAGATGAATGGAACCGATTTTCGATTCCAGAAATCTGCAACAAAATTTGTTGCATGTGAAGGCCCCCAAAAATTGACGCACACATTCTGCAGAATAAAATTCAGTCAAGGCTCATGCACACATGCAAAAGTTTTTTGTGGTCCGCAAAACATGGATCTGCAAAACATGGGTCCCTGCTGTGAATATGAAGCTTCCCTCCCCCTTCCTCATCTAGAGAAAAGTCATATTGTGGTCTGTAAAACAGCCAAGAATAGGACATGTTCTATTTTTTTGCAGGGCCGTGAAACGGACATACAGATGCAGACAGCACGTGGGCATGCTGCAGTGTGTAAACATACTCTTAAAGGGATTTTTCAGGTTGTAAATATTGATGACCTAGCTTCAAGATAGGTGGTCAGTATCAGATTTATGCGGGTCCAGCACCTACCACCCTTAGTGATCAACTTTGACTAGGGATGAGCGAACTTTTGTTTTCAAGTTCAGTGTACAATGTTTGGTTTTCGGTTATCTCAGAATTCCGTTATGGATTCTGCTGCCATGGACCATAACGCTAACGTTCGTCCAACGCTAACTGTGCCTTGAGTATATTGCTGTACAGTATACTGCATATAGTATAGTGGCTGTCCTTGGTATTGCAGCTCAATTACATTCACTTGAATGTGACTGAGCTGAATATAAATCATGTGACCAATGATCGTGTCTCCACAAGCAGCTGCTTAGTGGAAGCGCCATGAGTTGTATCCCCAGTAGGGATGAGCGAATCGAATAAAACATCCGAAGTCGATTCTCATAAAGCTTCGTTCTAATACTGTACTGAGCAGGAGCTCAGTAGGGTATTAGAATGTATTGGCTCCGATGAGCCGAAGTTATTACTTTGCGTAGTCTCGCGGGACTGTGGGTAATAACTTCATAAATTAATTTGTACTGAAAAAAAAACAAAAAACATCTCCTGAACTCGGGTTTAGTTCTAATGTACCACTTCGGGAAATGTTTTTTTTAACAGTACATGTTAATTTATGAAGTTATTACCCACGAGACTTCGCAAAGCAATAACTTCGGCTTCATCGGAGCCAATACATTCCAATACTGTACGGACAGTATTGGAACAAAGCGTTATGAGAATCGATTTGGAGGTTTCATCCGAAGTCAATTCGCTCATCCCTAATCCCCACCAATCAGATATTGATGACCTTTCCTGAAGATTTGTCATCAAAATATACCTAGTAAACCCCTCAAAAGTATATCACAAGGTTTTACTTATTTCAAAAATTAAAGGTGAATATTTTGGAATAAAGTAAATGTTTAAAACGTAAAGCTGTAGAATGGACTCTTACCTGTTAAAGCACATCCTTTCCCTTGGCTTCCAACTCCACTAATAATCCAGAATTCAGCAGCACTATGTGGCTACATAGAAATAAAGACGCCTCCTCCGGCCTTAAGCTGCATATCAATTAATGAGCTATTCAGATTCAATCATACTGTGGCTCTCTTCAGGGCACACCCAGGAAGCAGACGAATTGTGTGAAAGAATGGATTTTATTCACAGAAAACCAGGGGGTCCAGTAATCAGACAGAGGCAAGTTCCTGGAAGTATGCTATGAAGTAGGGGTGTGTGAATGTTCCTTTACTTAGGGGCTTAGGTATGATGCGCTTGAGAATAAATGCAGGGCAGAGAGTCTGTGACCTTGAGGCTTTGTTCACATTATGCAATTTTTTATGTTTTTTTCTTTAGTAAAAACAGGCATTGAATAAAAAAGAGACATTTTTCCTTTATATTTTGTTCTACTTGGTTTATTTGATGTTTTACAAAATGCATCAAAAGCAGCATTAACATGCCCTATTTGTACGTGTCCTTATTTTGCCGTGATTAACTACACTAGGTGGGCTTCAAGAAGATTACCGGGATATGCACATGATAAACCCTATGTGTGAAGCTGACCCTGAGTAAGGGCTCATTCACATGACCATATGGTTGCTCTGCCTGTGTTTGGCCCTCGAATAGCAGTCTGCAAAACATGGGCACTGGCCGTGTGAACTCCGTATTGTGTTGTGGACCCATTGAATTGAATGGGTCAGCAATCCGCAAAAGATAGGACATGTCCCATATTTTGTGGTGCGTTGGCATGGACCTGACGCTTCCAAGTGTTTCTGTGGGCTTTGGATCCATGCCTCCGCTCCGCAACAGATAGATGCTTTATCTTTGGCAGTTTTTTTGCAATTGTGGACCCATTCAAGTCAATGGCTCTGAATCCGTGATATGGAGTTCACATGGCCGTTGCCTGTGTATTGCAACACTCTGGCCATACGATCATGTGAATGAGCCCTAAAAAAGAAAAAAAAACAGTAGGAATGTTTTATGAATGCTGGCACACTCTCTGCTGGTAGCTCTTAGGGCCCTTGTACACGACCGTATGCCCTCCGAGACATACGGTCCGTGAGCGTATTTTTCGGAGGTCTATCGTGTGCACGTCAGGCTGCCCGCGGTACCATTGTCCGCAACTTATAAGATCATATAAGTGGGGGACAATAGTCCCGCGTGCGGCCCGACGTGCACAGCATCATTGTAATCTATGATGCTGTGTGCTCCCGTGCACACGATCAATGCCGCTCCGGGACATATGGCCCGCTCACGGACCGTATATCTCGGGGGGGCATACGGTCATGTGCAAGGGCCCTTACTCTCACAGTATGCATCTTATTCAGGGTACTGTTGATAAATTTGATGTAGACCAAAAATAATACCACTTACAAAAATGAAACAAAATATTCATAAATGAGTGATGCTGGACAATCTGCCTCCTTTTCCTGGTGTATGTGTGTGTGTATACATATTTATATTCAAAACTAGCACAATGGCTTAAAAATACAACTTTTGGCCTACATGCAATTATTTTTTTTGTGTATTAGCACCAGACAACTGTTGCTGATGTGTTTAATGTGCTCATGTACTCCTCCAATCTGCCTTTGGCCAGTTTCACACGATCAGTATTTTGTCTCCATTTTGCATCAGTATTTGTAAGCCAAAACCAGGAGTGTAATGTAAGTATAGTGTTAAGCAATGATATTCATTGCTGTGTTTGTGCTGGGGGAGGCAGGGCCACATAGGGTTAAAAGGCAGCAGCCAGTACCTGCTGCACGATCGCCGGCACGTCTGGGGTCGTCATTTGAGGCAGAGGCAGAGCACTTCTGGGTCGTCATTCCACAGGTCGGGCAGCGGGAGGGCTGGTCGCATCATCGCGACTTCAATTCGTGTCACGTTCCATGGCACCATAGGCAAATACACGGCAGATAAGGTACGTATCAGTTTCCGACGCAGCCACAAGCAGTCAGACATCCATTGCGCTAAGCCAACGGTGGAAGGGTGCCCCACGCACCATCCAGAGTTAAAAAAAAAAAAAAAAAAGTCTGTCACGACCTCAGACTCACATAAGTCCTGTCACGACCATGGGCATTCAAACGCGTCTGTCACGTCTTCGGACTTGCTATACAATCCTGTCACGACTACAGGCATTCGATGAGAGAAAAAAAACAAAAACCCGTGACGAGTACAGGTGTTCGTGTTCCAACGTCTGTCACGTCCACAGACTCGCTATAAAGTCCTGTCACGACCACAGGCAGTCTTCGCATACACGTCTTTCACATCCCCAGGCCGGTTAAAGTCCTATCACGCCTACAGGCACACCACCTGCTCATCCACACATCCTCACATCAGCACAAAGTCCTGTCACGACCACAGGCACACGTACCGGGACGTCCTCTCAGTCATGGTCACACCACAGGTGCCGCCTGGTCAAATCTGTCACAACTTCAGACACAGGCCAGGGCCTGTCACGTCTTCAGGCTTCACAGCCCCGGGAGGCCACTGGGCGCTATCACGCAGGTGGCGGTGGCACGCATGTCCGCCACTGCAATCGCAGGGCGGACTGGTCCCACTAGGGTACAAGGTCACAGTTCACAACTCGGGAAAGGGGGGTACTAATGGCTCTCAATTAATGACCAGTAGGAAGATGTCGCAAGAATTCACGCCTGGAGGCTCTTCCGCGTCGCGGGATAGCAGGGACACCCAGTCGGAGCGAAGCGTGGGACCTTCTTTACGTTCCTGGACCATCCCGAAGTTGTCCGCTGAGCTGCGCCGAAGGGGCATCCCCTTTCCAGCATCTGCAAGAAAAGCGGAGCTGTATCGTCTTCTGATGTCAGACGTACCACCCGTGAGCCAGGACGAGGTATCCATGGGAACCATTCAGACTTCACTCACCGAACTACACGCCGTGATCAACAGTATGGCGTCATCCATGACAGACCAACAGGCCAGAATGGAATCGGTGGAAGCCAGGTCTGCGGCGGCAGCATTAACGGCACCAACACCCGCGGAACCTGCGCCGGGGCAATCCAGTGCTTCTGGTGGGTCATCCCAGTTTCCCACAATCGCCCCGTCCCATTTTATTCCGACCAATATCAGGCAGGACATATTGGAGGGCAAAGACGTCAACCTGGCGTCCCTGCTCATTGCTACACATGAGGCCCCGGACAATAGAACCATTGCATGTGGGGAGGTTTCGGTCATCCTGAAGTCTAAAGATGCTAGGCTTAACAGGAAATTGAACGTCACAGAATTTGTCCTAGCATTTAGCTTATACCGGGACGTCATTTGCACAGCCAACCCGCATAGGAGGGCCGAGCTAGATTTGTACATGTACAAGGTGGTGGAGTTAGGATATAAATATGGCGGCACAGCATTCTTCGACTACCACCGATCATTCTCGGCCAAAGCAGCAGCTGCCCTGATACAGTGCCAGCACGTTCTGGATTGGTCTAACATGGACACGGAATTATTCTGCCGCCATTTTGCAGGGCTAAAAGCCCCGACGTGTACGATCTGCAACTCATGCTCCTACACTACGGGTTGGTGTTCCAATACGGGCCACGTGGCAGATCCAGCACAACCTTATTCAGCCCCAGGTCCATCAAACATCAAACCAGCATCCGGGGTTGATAAGCTAGGTCGTCCCATAAAATACCTTGGTCGAAGCCAGATATGCAACAAATAGTAAGGCTGTTAACAGCCTGCATTTGTGGGAGGGGCGTCTGGCTATTTATCCCCCCACCTGCCGCTCAGCCAGGCGCCCGAGCCTCACGCACCATTTGTGCGGGCGGCAGGGTTGGGGGAGCGGCATTCTAGTCAGGGAACTGCCGGTCACATGCCGGCTCAGCATGAGAGCCTATTGTGTTAAAAAATGGTGTCATAGGTTGATTTCACTTATAACCATGCTGTCTTGCATATTTATTAATTCTGGTTTTAGGATGCAGGTTGCCCTCCCGCTTTCAGGGGGGGGCGCAGTTTTTGGGCCCCCTGCCAAATTATTTGGGGCTCTGTACGTTTAATTTTAAGTTTATCTGCCTTGCATCACAATACCAGAATTAGCGATTTACGTGTTTTCACTTTACGGTCTCAGAAAACAGTGGTTTCTCATTTTCTGGTTCAAATCTGCTTCTGTCTCCTGGTCTTTACGTATGGCCGGGGTCCCCTGGCCCTCCCGGGATCTCAGTGCCTCCCGGATCGCCCAGGTTGTCAGTTTTTCCTGGATCGCCCAGGTTGTCAGTTTTTCCTGGATCGCCCAGGTTGTCAGTTTTTCCTGGATCACCCGGGTTGTCAGCGTCCCTGGATCGCCCAGGTTGTCAGCGTCCCTGGATCGCCCAGGTTGTCAGCGTCCCTGGACCGCCCAGGTTGTCAGTGTCCCTGCACCGCCCAGGTTGTCAGTGTCCCTGCACCGCCCAGGTTGTCAGCGTCCCTGGATCGCCCAGGTTGTCAGCGTCCCTGGATCGCCCAGGTTGTCAGTGTCCCTGGATCGCCCAGGTTGTCAGTGTCCCTGGATCGCCCAGGTTGTCAGTGTCCCTGGATCGCCCAGGTTGTCAGTGTCCCTGGACCGCCCAGGTTGTCAGTGTCCCTGGACCGCCCAGGTTGTCAGTGTCCCTGGATCGCCCAGGTTGTCAGTGTCCCTGGATCGCCCAGGTTGTCAGTGTCCCTGGATTGCCCAGGTTGTCAGCGTCCCTGGATCACCCAGGTGGTCAGCGTCCCTGGGTCGCCCAGGTGGTCAGCGTCCCTGGGTTGCCCAGGTGGTCAGCGTCCCTGGATCGCCCAGGTTCTGTCTTCGTTTAAATGTCAGTGTCCCTGGATCGCCCAGGTTGTCAGTATCCCTGGATCGCCCAGGTTGTCAGTATCCCTGGATCGCCCAGGTTGTCAGCGTCCCTGGATCGCCCAGGTTGTCAGTATCCCTGGATCGCCCAGGTTGTCAGTGTCCCTGGATCGCCCAGGTTGTCAGTGTCCCTGGATCGCCCAGGTTGTCAGTGTCCCTGGTTCGCCCAGGTTGTCAGTGTCCCTGGATCGCCCAGGTTGTCATCGTCCCTGGATCGCCCAGGTGGTCAGCGTCCCTGGGTTGCCCAGGTGGTCAGCGTCCCTGGATCGCCCAGGTTCTGTCTTCGTTTAAATGTCAGTGTCCCTGGATCGCCCAGGTTGTCAGTATCCCTGGATCGCCCAGGTGGTCAGCGTTCCTGGATCGCCCAGGTGGTCAGCGTTCCTGGATCGCCCAGGTGGTCAGCGTTCCTGGATCGCCCAGGTGGTCAGCGTTCCCGGATCGTCCAGGTGGTCAGCGTTCCCGGATCGCTCAGGTGGTCAGCGGTCCTGGATTGCCCAGGTTGTCAGTGTTCCTGGATCGCCCAGGTTCTGTCTTCGTTTTCTAAAGCCACCATTCGGGGTATTCAAAAGGAGGGGAAGGGGTCCGTGAGCCATAGGCAACCTGTGTCCGGTAAATTGTTCAGGGATCTTTCTTCGTCATTGGATGGTAATCCTTTTTGGGCCCTTCACTAGCCTGATTTTGAAAACGGCCATGTATCTCACCTTTTATGGGTTCCTCCGGCCCGGTGAGGTTCTGGCGGGTCCAAATCGCCATAACCATCCTCTGAAGCAGCATCTGATATGGGGCCAGGGCCATTACACTCCCCTGCTACCTTCCACCAAAACCATTCAGCCGGGACCCCCTTCCGAGGTAAATTCTATCCCACGTGGAACGATTGGTGCCCAGTTCAGGTGCTGCATCAACTGCTAGCCCTCATCCAAGGTTCATCACCAGATAGCCCGCTCCTGCCACACGCAGGCAAGCCTCTCAGCACCCTCAGTTTATATCTTTCATCCGTGCCCTCGCCCAGGGTCTAGGCTATGACCCCAAGGTAATTTCGGGCCACTCATGTCGCTAGGGGCAGCCTCCGCTGCTTCTCGGCATCAGGTGCCAGCTCATGTCATCCGGTTCATGGGGCGGTGGCGGTCCTCCTGCTTCACTAGGTATATACCCAATCCTCGAGTAGAGATATCTCGTGCCTTTCGATCACTGGCTTTGTAGTTTGCAAAAAAGTGTTGTACCTAACTGATGTTTTTTGCCCCCTTTTTTCACTGGTGTACCCGCGCCCGTGGCTCCCGGCACAATTCAGCCACTATGTTCAGGGCAGGTTTCTCTGCGTGCGCCGACGTTGTCCTAGCCCTGACCATAAATAGTAAGGCTGTTAACAGCCTGCATTTGTGGGAGGGGCGTCTGGCTATTTATCCCCCCACCTGCCGCTCAGCCAGGCGCCCGAGCCTCACGCCCCTCCCTCCCGCCCTTTTTCTCAAAGCTCCCTTCAGGTATGCCCCCTTTTTTCACTGGTTTACCCGCGCCCGTGGCTCCCGGCACAATTCAGCCACTATGTTCAGGGCAGGTTTCTCTGCGTGCGCCGACGTTGTCCTAGCCCTGACCATAAATAGTAAGGCTGTTAACAGCCTGCATTTGTGGGAGGGGCGTCTGGCTATTTATCCCCCCACCTGCCGCTCAGCCAGGCGCCCGAGCCTCACGCCCCCCCCCTCCCGCCCTTTTTCTCAAAGCTCCCTTCAGGTATGCCCCCTTTTTTCACTGGTTTACCCGCGCCCGTGGCTCCCGGCACAATTCAGCCACTATGTTCAGGGCAGGTTTCTCTGCGTGCGCCGACGTTGTCCTAGCCCTGACCATAATTACAATTACGCCATTTGTCATTACAATCAGTGCAGGCTGCTACATCTGTGTGCGATCTGTTTTAGGGCCCATCCACGCGCAGCATGCCCTCAAAGGAATCAAGGCCCGGCGTGACTAAGCATGGTTGACATGGATCTGCTTGCATTGTTCTTGGCTGAGCATCCACACCCGGCCTGGGTGCAGTTCATCATCCACGGCTTGGCACACGGTTACCACACAGGGCTTCTCGCTCTCCCTCAAACCACATTCGAATGTGATAATTTGCAGTCTGCAGCCAGAGACCCAGAGGCGGTAACTCAGTTGATCCACACCGAACTAGACCGGGGGTCCTTAATAGGGCCGTTCAGCCAACCTCCCTTCGCATGCTGGAGAGTCAATCCAGTAGGTATTGTGACTGGCAAGTTCAACAATAAAAAACGCCTAATCTATGATTTGTCCGCCCCACATTCTTTACACATACCAAGCTTGAACTCATTGATTCCATCTGAGGAGTTCTCCATGAGATATGCATCGATAGACCAGGCAATACAGGTCATAATCAAATTAGAGAAAAAAACTTAGTCCAGCTCACCTCCCGGTCTTGTGTACTCCCGATTCCGAAACCCTAGGGGTGTGTCCCCGTTGCAGGCTGCAGGTAATTTGAAAGGATTGGTCTCAGATTCAAATTGGATCCATGTTTAAAACTGCTTCTTTATTTGAACATCATATAGACATGACAAACCGCCACTTGATACAACAGAATTCACGTTGACGCGTTTCGGGTACTGAGACCCTTAGTCGTAACGTTGTTGCACAGTGAGACACCCCAATATAAAGGAAATGGGTATCCATTCCTCCAAACAATCCATGGGAGGCAGCATTGACCCTATTGGTCGTCTCACTGTGCATCACACCCTGAATACCACCCACTCATTACCGAGTTAATGCATTACAGACTGTGCTAAGGCTTTACATACAATTTAACCCTTAGGGAACTCTGATCCTGTTCTTGTGAATGACTGAATGGAAAGGAAAACAGAGAAAAATCGCACAGTGTGAACACATTCCCTCTTGCAACATATATTTTACATCACCAATAAGGCCTTAACCTATTTACTAGTATTTTCCGACTTAAGAGACCAATACCACAAATTCTATTTGTATTGCGGAAACAAAAAACTAAAAACTAAAGACTGAGGGGACAAACAAGGGGGGGGGGAGTGATATACATAGGCACATATAATTTCTTTGATTGTTATTGGTATATGTACATCAATTCTTTTTTCAGATTGAGGCCAGATGGAACTCTAGTGTTGAGCCTAAAAATCCAAAACGCCTCCCGTAGGAGGAGTTTTTTGCGATGGTCACCCCCTCTCTTAGGGGCAAAAACCCACTCTATTGCGAAGGCCTTGAAACCCCTTACTTGACGGGCATGCATATGTATAAAATGTCTAGCTGCATTCGAAATATTAAGTGCATTCGGATTGCTGATATAGTTTAAATGTTCCAGAAGGCGATTTTGGAACTTTTGGATCGTACTTCCGACATACATTAAGTCACAATCCGTGCACTGAATGATGTACACCACCCCTGCAGTATTACAATTGATGTAACTTTGTATCGGAAAGCTGCACGAGTGGTCGGATCTATCAAAGGACTGCGAGGGGGTGACATAATTGCAGGTCTTACAGGGGTTGCCCCCACATTTGGAAAAGCCCTTGTACCTAAGCCAGCTTGACTTAGTGCTTGCTCCTGTCCTGTTTGCCGTGAAGAGGTATGGGGACAGCGAGCAGGACAATGTAGTGGCTCTCCTAGAAACGATTCTGCAACCTGATTTTAAGGCATTGTACAATATTTTGTCGTCATATAGAATAGGTAGACATCCCTTTATTATATATAATTTTATTAAACTCCTTGCTGTATACCAACGATAGAGTTGGTACATTGTCCTGGTCACTGTCTCCATGTCTCCCCACCTTCCTATCAGGGGTATTGTGTTTACCTCGTGCTCCCATTTTACCAAAGAGCATCTCTCGTCTGTTTTTACTCAGCGCAATATTTCTGCCCCTCTCTAGCATTTCCCATTTACCCATTTCCTTTATATTGGGGTGTCTCACTGTGCAACAACGTTACGACTAAGGGTCTCAGTACCCGAAACGCGTCAACGTGAATTCTGTTGTATCAAGTGGCGGTTTGTCATGTCTATATGATGCTCAAATAAAGAAGCAGTTTTAAACATGGATCCAATTTGAATCTGAGACCAATCCTTTCAAATTACCTGCAGCCTGCAACGGGGACACACCCCTAGGGTTTCGGAATCAGGAGTACACAAGACCGGGAGGTGAGCTGGACTAAGTTTTTTTCTCTGTTTCCAAAGTGGTGTTTCCGTGCAACTCCCCCGGTCCCCGAAGATTTATTACTATTATTATTACGTATACTGCTCCATTTGATGAGTTATTTTGCGGACTGCCACTGAAAGATACACAGACGCACCTGCCCAATATGGCCTTTCTAACCTTACCAGACCGACAGTCAAAAGCGGACTCAGTCTTCTCAGCAGAGGACATGATTGGCACCAGGGACCTGGATCTAAAAGGTCTAATGAACAACCTGGAACGACTGCTGAATCAGGAGACTCAAGTCTGGTGGGACTGTACTACGCTCACTAAATACATGGAAAAGAACATGATTCCGCGTGGGCTAAGGATTAAAAAAATACCCACCACAGTTTTTTCGGAGGACTTTGTTTGCAGATGGAATGCTATTTTGTGCTCACTGAACCTAATGAAGCTCATTATAGATTCGGAAAATGAGAAGCTGACCGGCTTACAGCGGGATATCCAATCATGCAGAGACACACTAACAAAGTTCAACAGCAATACGGAGTTTATATCCATGGAGGAAGAAATCAAAACATCAATCAACAAGCTGGAGGACACCATAATGGATTATAAACATTCTAAATATCAGCGAGATCTCCACGACTATACAAACAATCAAGTTTATGAATGGGGGAGACGGGAGAACTTATACTCTACGCCGAAATCCATTCTAAAAAACCACAAGAAAGCGAAACCACATAAGAGTATCGAGAGTTAGTTTCTCCTCGGACACAGAGGTGTCGGATTATTCTAATGTAGCTGGGATGTTGGATCCGGAGTCTGGTGCTTCCGTTCCGCCGGCCTCACCGGAAGAGAGGGCTAACTTAGGGTACTTTCACACTTGCGTTGCTTGATTCCGGCAGGCAGTTCCGTTGCCTGAACTGACTGCCTGATCAGGCAAATTGTATGCAAACGGATGTCATTTTTTCTGACTGATCAGGCATTTTTCAGACTGATCAGGATCCTGATCAGTCAGAAAAATGCCTGATCAGTCAGAAAAATGCATTGCAATACCGGATTTGTTTTTTTCATCAGGCAAAACGGATCCGTTTTTTTTTTTTTTTTCATTTTTAACCACTTCAACCCCGCTAGCTAAAACCCCCTTAATGACCAGGCCACTTTTTACACTTCTGCACTACACTACTTTCACCGTTTATTGCTCGGTCATGCAACTTACCACCCAAATGAATTTTACCTCCTTTTCTTCTCACTAATAGAGCTTTCATTTGGTGGTATTTCATTGCTGCTGACATTTTTACTTTTTTTGTTATTAATCAAAATTTAACGATTTTTTAGCAAAAAAATGACATTTTTCACTTTCAGTTGTAAAATTTTGCAAAAAAAAACGACATCCATATATAAATTTTTCGCTAAATTTATTGTTCTACATGTCTTTGATAAAAAAAAAATGTTTGGGTAAAAAAAAAAATGGTTTGGGTAAAAGTTATAGCATTTACAAACTATGGTACAAAAATGTGAATTTCTGCTTTTTGAAGCAGCTCTGACTTTCTGAGCACCTGTCATGTTTCCTGAGGTTCTACAATGCCCAGACAGTAGAAAAACCCCACAAATGACCCCATTTCAGAAAGTAGACACCCTAAGGTATTCACTGATGGGCATAGTGAGTTCATAGAACTTTTTATTTTTTGTCACAAGTTAGCGGAAAATGATGATTTTTTATACAAAGTTGGCATTTGACCAAGATATTTATCTCACCCAGCATGGGTATATGTAAAATGACACCCCAAAACACATTCCCCAACTTCTCCTGAGTACGGCGATACCAGATGTGTGACACTTTTTTTCAGACTAGATGCGCAAAGCGGCCCAAATTCCTTTTAGGAGGGCATATTTAGACATTTGGATCCCAGACTTCTTCTCACGCTTTAGGGCCCCTAAAAAGCCAGGGCAGTATAAATACCCCACATGTGACCCCATTTTGGAAAGAAGACACCCCAAGGTATTCAATGAGGGGCATGGCGAGTTCATAGAGATTTTTTTTTTTTTGCATAAGTTAGCGGAAATTATTTATTTATTTTTTTTCTCACTTTCCGCTAACTTGGGACAAACATTTCAATCTTTCATGGACTCAATATGCCCCTCACGGAATTTCTTGGGGTGTCTTCTTTCCGAAATGGGGTCACATGTGGGGTAATTATACACTCCCTGATCACCCCCTGTCATTGATCACCCCCCTGTAAGACTCCATTCAGACTTCCGCATGTGTTTTGCGGATCCGATCCATGTATCCATGTATCCGTAAAAATCATACGGACGTCTGAATGGAGCCTTACAGGGGGGTGATCAATGACAGGGGGGTGATCAATGACAGGGAAGTGATCAGGAATCTATATGCGTGATCACCCCTTGTCATTGATCACCCCCCTGTAAGGCTCCATTCAGACGTCCGTATGCGTTTTGCGGATCCGATCCATGTATCCGTGGTTCCGTAAAATCATACGGACGTCTGAATGGAGCCTTACAGGGGGGGTGATCAATGACAGGGGGTGATCAGGGAGTGTATATGGGTGATCACCCCTCTGTCATTGATAACCCCCCTGTAAGGCTCCATTCAGACGTCCGCATGTGTTTTGCGGATCCGATCCATGTATCCGTAAAAATCATACGGATGTCTGAATGGAGCCTTACAGGGGGGTGATCAATGACAGGGGGATGATCAATGACAGGGAAGTGATCAGGAAGTCTATATGCGTGATCACCCCCTTGTCATTGATCACCCCCCTGTAAGGCTCCATTCAGACGTCCGCATGTGTTTTGCGGATCCGATTCATGTATTCGTGGATCCGTAAAAATCATACAGACGTCTGAATGGAGCCTTACAGGGGGGTGATCAATGACAGGGGGGTGATCAATGACAGGGGGGTGATCAGGGAGTCTGTATGGGGTGATCAGTGGTTCATAAAGGGTTAATAAAAGTGACAGGGGGGGTGTAGTGTAGTGTAGTGGTGTTTGGTGCTACTTTACTGAGCTGCCTGAGTCCTCTGGTGGTCGATCCAAACAAAAGGGACCACCAGAGGACCAGGTAGCATGTATATTAGATGCTGTTATCAAAACAGCGTCTAATATACCTGTTAGGGGTTAAAAAATCACATCTCCAGCCTGCAAGTGAGCGATCGCCGCTGGCAGGCTGTAGATCCACTCGCTTACCTTCCGTTCCTGTGAGCGCGCGTGCCTGTGTGTGCGCGTTCACAGGAAATCTCGGCTCTCGCAGGAGGACGCGTATATGCGTCCACCCAGAAGAGCAGGGCCGCCGCCAGGACGCAATCCTGCGTACGGCGGTCCTGAGGAGGTTAAAGGTCTGCGCATGCGCAGACCGGAAGGACGGATCCGGCATTCCGGTATTTTGAATGCCGGATCCGGCACTAATACATTCCTATGGAAAAAAATGCCGGATCCGGCATTCAGGCAAGTCTTCAGTTTTTTTCGCCGGAGATAAAACCGTAGCATGCTACGGTTTTCTCTTTTGCCTGATCAGTCAAAACGACTGAACTGAAGACATCCTGATGCAAACTGAACGGATTACTCTCCATTCAGAATGCATGGGGATATGCCTGATCAGTTATTTTCCGGTATAGAGCCCCTGTGACGGAACTCTATGCCGGAAAAGAAAAACGCAAGTGTGAAAGTACCCTTAGCGTCATACTATTAAAAAATCCAAAATTGAAAGAGATAAGAGAGAGACGGCGAATACATCAAAAAACGCAGAAGGAGGGCCGGACGGAGGCACCAGACAACCGCATCTAAGATCCACTCGGCTCCAGACCAAACAAAAGTAAGCTCTGATCATCTAAATGTTGTAAACTTGTCTAGCATGAAATTAAGTAAGGATCAGGAATATGTTTTGTCCCTTGGCCTCAATTTTGCGCCATCCGCGCATTTTGATATGTTTTCCACTATGCTGGATATTAATAAATTTGTGCGTAACATTACGGTATCTCGGCACTTCCATGATATCCCTGCCCCTCCTGATCGCCTGCCGGTGCAGACAGACATACGAGGAGAATTCCTATAAGGATCTAATGTTCAATGAACAGTTGTCGATATGCTGTCTCGCGGGTCTTCAGGAGGAGCAGGGAATCGTGGAGTTAGCCAAACCTGGTACAAAATTACAGACTCGTAATGCTAAATTCTATCCTGTAATGTCGCGCACGGATAGTATGGACATTTTTCAGGGGACACTGGAAAAGAAGTTGGGAAGAATTCAAAATGAAAGTAAGGTCACTAGATGTCCAGAGAATCTTAGCCACTCCCATTTCCAGGCCCTTATGCAACTGCAACAATGTAGTGGAATAGTCATTAAGATGGCGGATAAGGGGGGGGGGGGCAGTGGTCATCATGGACAACGAGACATATGGAAATCAGATGCGGGACATGTTAACGGACGCATCCACATACAGGAAACTGACCAGAGACCCACTCAGTGAATATAAAGTTGAATACATGTCACTGATACAAAAGGGGAGAGATATAGGTATATTTACTGAAACTGAATATAGATACCTGTGTGTGGATGCATCTGACTCCAATTATGCATGCACTACCGAAGATCCATAAGGGTGTCCACCCCCCCCCCCCCCCCCTTTGCCCAATAGTGTCTGGTTTGGGGTCCCTGACGGAGCGCCTGGGCAGTTGGCTGGACAATATCCTCCAGCCACTGGTCAGGCGTAAGCCGGGTTTTCTAAACGACACGGCGGACGTGTTGAGAGCCATGTATAGCCTAAAATGGGAAGCTAACTATAAATGGATTGTGGCTGATGTCATAGCTCTGTATCCCTCTATCCCCCACGGGGTTGCCCTGTTAGCTATGTATCACCTCCATAGATTTACTGGTTGTGGCCCCAGCTACATAGATTAGGTTACAGCGAGGTTACAGCATTTTTGCTGATCCACAACTACTTTATGTTTGACGGTGTGCACTACCTACAGACACGCGGAGTGCCAATGGGGGCAAAATTTTCGCCCTCGCTGGCGAATTTAACTATGGCATACTGGGAAGAAAAGTTTATATAGTCTAGATAACCCATTTGAGCATGGTTTGGTCTGGTACGGCAGATACATCGATGACCTGCTCATGATTTGGAGCCGTCCCGGACCTCCAGGCTTATCTTAATGCCAATGATTACAACTTGCGTTTCACATGCACAACCAGCGAGACCACTATCAACTTCCTGGACTTGACACTCCGTGGTTGTCCAGGAGAGGTGGTGCACACCCGAACATATAGAAAAGAGGTGGCTGGGAATTCCATCCTGAATGCCAGGAGCCACCATCCTCTACATACTATCAGGGCGATCCCCGTGGGGGAATACACACGAGCAGCCAGAAATTGCAGTTTACCTGCACTGCTGAATGAAGAATTTAATAGGGTGGATGCAAGACTAAAAGCCAGGAACTACCCTGCCTGGATGCTAGAGAGGGGCAGAAATATTGCGCTGAGTAAAAACAGACGAGAGATGCTCTTTGGTAAAATGGGAGTACGAGGTAAACACAATACCCCTGATAGGAAGGTGGGGAGACATGGAGACAGTGACCAGGACAATGTACCAACTCTATCGTTGGTATACAGCAAGGAGTTTAATAAAATTAGCTCTATAATAAAGGGATGTCTACCTATTCTATATGACAACGAAATATTGTACAATGCCTTAAAATCAGGTTGCAGAATCGTTTCTAGGAGAGCCACTACATTGTCCTGCTCGCTGTCCCCATCCCTCTTCACGGCAAACAGGACAGGAGCAAGCACTAAGTCAAGCTGGCTTAGGTACAAGGGCTTTTCCAAATGTGGGGGCAACCCCTGTAAGACCTGCAATTACGTCACCCCCTCACAGTCCTTTGATAGATCCGACCACTCGTGCAGCTTTCCGATACAAAGTTACATCAATTGTAATACTGCAGGGGTGGTGTACATCATTCAGTGCACGGATTGTGACTTAATGTATGTCGGAAGTACGATCCGAAAGTTCAGAAATCGCCTTCTGGAACATTTAAACTATATCAGCAATCCGAATGCACTTAATATTTCGAATGCAGCTAGACATTTTATACATATGCATGCCCGTCAAGTAAGGGGTTTCAAGGCCTTCGCAATAGAGAGGGTTTTTGCCCCTAAGAGAGGGGGTGACCATCGCAAAAAACTCCTCCTACGGGAGGCGTTTTGGATTTTTAGGCTCAACACTAGAGTTCCATCTGGCCTCAATCTGAAAAAAGAATTGATGTACATATACCAATAACAATCAAAGAAATTATATGTGCCTATGTATATCACTCCCCCCCCCCCCTTGTTTGTCCCCTCAGTCTTTAGTTTTTTGTTTTTTGTTTCTGCAATACAAATAGAATTTGTGGTATTGGTCTCTTAAGTCGGAAAATACTGGTAAATAGGTTAAGGCCTTATTGGTGATGTAAAATATATGTTGCAAGAGGGAATGTGTTCACACTGTGCGATTTTTCTCTGTTTTCCTTTCCATTCAGTCATTCACAAGAACAGGATCAGAGTTCCCTAAGGGTTAAATTGTATGTAAAGCCTTAGCACAGTCTGTAATGCATTAACTCGGTAATGAGTGGGTGGTATTCAGGGTGTGATGCACAGTGAGACGACCAATAGGGTCAATGCTGCCTCCCATGGATTGTTTGGAGGAATGGATACCCATTTCCTTTATATTGGGGTGTCTCACTGTGCAACAACGTTACGACTAAGGGTCTCAGTACCCGAAACGCGTCAACGTGAATTCTGTTGTATCAAGTGGCGGTTTGTCATGTCTATATGATGTTCAAATAAAGAAGCAGTTTTAAACATGGATCCAATTTGAATCTGAGACCAATCCTTTCAAATTACCTGCAGCCATAATCAAATTGGGCAAGGGCACCTGGCTGTCAAAAGCGGACATCACCGATGCCTTCAAGTTACTACCCATCCATCCTGAGTTATGGCAGTGGCATGGCATGAAATAGCAGGGTGCTTATTATTTTGCCAGCAAACTGACCTTCGGGTCAAAGTCCAGCCCCTGGTTGTTCGACCAGCTGGCCAGCGCGCTGCATTGGGTTTTGACCAACACCTTCAGGGTAAATCATGTCATCCACTACCTGGATGACTTTCTCCTGGTAGAATCCCCAGATCAAGTACCTCAAGACCTACAGGTCCTGCGCACGGCTTTTTTAGACCTCAAAGTTCCATTGGCCCCACACAAGGTGGAGGGACCTAGCACAGAGATCACATTTTTAGGCATTTGCTTGAACACAGTGGACATGAAGGCCAGTCTTCCTCTGGATAAGCTGGCCAGAATCAAGTCTGTCGTCCACAGACTAGCGCAAGTGAGGGTGACTACCAGGGCAGATCTTCAGTCACTCCTTGGCATGCTGAATTTTGCTATGCGAATCATGCCGCAGGGCAGGTCCTTCATTTCAAGGCTCCTGGCACTCCTTCCACAAGCACCCTGCCAGGACAGCACAGTCCAGCTGGACCAGAACGCAATCGCTGACTTACTGATGTGGGACAACTTCCTCTCCCAATGGAATGGGGTTTCCCTGTTCATTCCAGTGGCATCCAGTAATTCCCCAGTGGTCCACACAGACGCCTCACCTGCTGCCAGCTTTGCAGCCATACATGGCACTCATTGGTTCGCTCAACCATGGCCGGTAGACATCACCAGCATAACGGGGTTCTCAAGCAGTTCCTCACTCTTTGAAATGTATCCCATAGTAGTAGCGGCAGTCACATGGGGGGCTCATGGAGAAACCAGACATTCCTGTTTCTGACCAACAATGAGGCTCTCGCTGACATCCTAATGAAGGGGAGGTCAGCCTCCAGGGACATCATGGCGTTCGTGCGGAAGCTCGTGTGGCTGGCCCTGCAAAACAATTTCAATTTCGTTTGCACACACATAAGTAGGCAACGTAACATCGCAGCCGATGCTCTATCTCGCTTTAACTTTCCCCTCTTCTTTCAGGTCTTTCCAGAGGCAGATCTCTCCCAAACACCAGCCCCGCCTCATGGCCTGCTATTGATGGAGTAGCGCCATTTCTCAAGATGGCCAAAAGTCTCATGTCCGATTCTCTGTCCAGCAACACACGAAAGGCGTACGGGACGGCCTGGCGATTGTTCAACAGATTCAAATTCACATACCCTCCGGCTGGTGAAGGTCCTATCACATACCTGCTTGCGTTTACAGCTTTTTGCCACTCACAGCTAAATCTATCCTACAGCACCATCAAGCTGTACCTCGCTGGCATACAGCATCATTGGTATGTGCAGTTTCTGGATCAACCATCACTATTCATGGCCCATCCAATTAAATCCTTGTTGAGGGGCATCCAGAAACAGTCCATCAAAAGAAGACCCACTAGGCGTCCTTTCACCGGCAGCATGGTTAGGTCCGTTTCCGACGCACTGGTCAATGACCCGTTTGGGCAATACATCAGCTCACTCGTCAGGGCGGCATTGTATCTGGCGTTCTACGGGTTCCTCAGGCCAGGCGAGTTCACTTGTGCAAAATCATCAAGCAAGTTCTTGCAGAGGAACCAATTGCTTTGGGACGGCTCGCAGCTCACCCGCAGCTTGGACTCCAGCAAGACGGGCCGACCTGGGGAATCCGTGCAGGTGAGGTACTTTGTCACCAACAACAAATGGTGCCCAGTAACGGTCCTACATGAGTGGTTGCAGTACACCGGGAACGTGCCTGCGGAGTCCCCCCTGTTCCAATTGGATGGGTTTCCCTTGAACATTCAGACTTTCCTCAAGTACGTTCGCCTACTAGTCTCCTCTTCGGGGGTCAACCCATTAGCAATCACAGGGCATTCATTCCGCATAGGTGCCGCCTCCAAAAATAATGTACCGGCACATGTCATCCAGAAATTGGGCAGATGGAAATCTGCATGCTACGCTCGTTATGTTCCTGACCCTCAACAGGAAATGTCTCTTGCATTTAATCATCTGCTGTTGTAAATATCACATAGAATCCACAGATTCAAACCTTCCCTGCATCCGTGTGTTTTTTGGCCCCTTCAGGCTACCCTCAATACGGCAGTTCCGGCATAACTCTACTGCTTCAGGTAGGTACAGTTAGGTAGTTCTCTTTCAGCCGATCCTAGCACAAATGGAATGATTTGCACGGCCTCTGTATGTTCCACTCCTGACTGAAGGGAGATCTAACATTTTACTTTAAGGGCTCGTTCACATGAACGCATTTTGCGTTCCGTATACGGAACCATTCATTTCAATGGGTCCACAAAAGATGCAGTTTCTACACTGCGCTGAATATTGTAGGCTTAAGTAAGTCCAAAGTGAGGCAGTTTCTTTAGTGATAGGGACCCATCTGCGGAAGCCACCTTGACGCCTGGTAGATGGGCCCGACACGTATGTGCGCTAAGAGCTTCCATTATTCATGTATACTCATTTATAGTCGGTATTGTACCACTTTTATCTAGAATGACCCCCATTTCTTAGCTCTATTGTTTGTATATATAATGGTGTGCAGCCATTTTGTTTTTTGTAATTCTGTTTGTTTCATGGATATGCACCTGTGATCCTGAAGGTTTTAGTCTAAATTGTCTTGCATCATGCACCACCTGTGCAGGGGTTGGGGACTAGGGACCCACCGGGGGATTCACCTGTTCCCCTGTGAGCCAGTCCGAGTCTGCTTGCAGTGGTATTTGTCTGTCCGAATCCCGATACTAATGCCAGAAACAGGCCGGATCCCCTCAGAGTCCCCTTATAGTCAATGGGGACTGGCAGTGCTCCAGCATATTATGGTTGTGCTGGATAAGGAAAGGGAGTAGTGAACTTGTGTTTTTCAAGTTCGGCATTTGGGTATTAGTGGAATTCCATTATGGATCCCGTTCACACAGAATATAACGAAATGCTATTACAGAATGCACCACAGAAGAGTTTAAGAGGCATTTCATTTTGCATTCCGTCATAATAGAAGATAATGGGCAGCATAACGGATCCGTCTGGTTTCCACTATGCAGGACAGCCTCTTAAAGGCTTCCGTGGTGCGTTCCGTCATATCATTCCATTATATTCCATAATAATGGAATCCATAAAGGAATTGCACAAATGCCTCAATACTGAACATGAAAAACACAAGTTCGCTCATCCCTAGATACGATGTCTTTCGACAGGCCTTTCCTCTGCCAGAAGAACTTACAGCTAGTTTGAAAATAGCCTTATTTGTCATCACGCAATCATTATATGCTTTAGGCCTCATGCACACGACCGTTGTTGTGTCCCGTGTCCGTTCCGTTTCCGTGATTTTCTGCGGACCCATTGCCTTTCAATGGGTCCGTGAAAAACTCGGCTAATGCACCGTTTGTCACCCGCGTCCGTGATCCGTGTTTCCAGTCCGTGAAAAAAATATGACCTGTCCAATTTTTTTCATGGACAACGGTGGAAAAAACACGGAGGCACACAAGATTGTCATCTGCGTCCGTTTTTTTCCTATCATTTGCATGGCAAACTTGACTTAGATTTTTTTTTTACTTTCCTTCATGACTGGAGATCCTCAAAAAATAAAGGATGACACACGGATACAAAAACGGACACGGATCACGGAACAACAAAACCCCTTTTTGCGGACCGCAAAAAAATACTGTCGTGTGCATGTGCATTAGACAAATAATGCAAACCGGAAACAAACCGTTGTCATTCCAATTGTGCATTGTCACATTATAAAACCACAATTTTTTTATGCGATTATTACCATGTGGTCAAAAACATTCCATGTACATGCACCTTAAAAATTGCAGAATTGGAATGAAAATGTAGTAAAATGCCCCACTGCTTTTAAAGGGTTCTTATACCTTTAATATGGCTCTGGTATTTTTTTTATCTGTAAAAAAAAAACAAAAAAAAACCACCAGAATAAGGACAAGTATTTTTTTTTGTCAGTTGACTTTTTTGCTTGCTACAGTTTTCGTGGTGTTTTATCTGGCCATTTTTTTTCACAGTCTGTATTAGCTAAAGTTTTGTTTGGGGTGTTTTCCCCTATAAAGAAAGAGTTGGCAAAACTCCAGAAAAAACGGCAGCAGCTATAGCCTGCTACATTTTGTAAAGTAAGCCAGAAAGACAAAAACACCTCCTAATAAACAAAAATGCCAAGAGCAAAAAACTGTTGAATGTCTTGCATTTATTATTTTCCATAGACCTTTAGCTAAGGCTACTTTCACACTGTTTGCCCTGAAAAAGCTGTCCTGCCTGGCCAGTAGTGTGGCATCAGAGCGAATGATCAGTGCCCCAAAGAGAACTCACCTGTCCACCCAAAAGGTGTAGAAACTGACCTTTGTCAGCAGGTACTGACAGCGGGTACTGTTAGTGCCACCCACCTCACCTATCTGTTACCGGGTCACTCTGTGGTCTCCTGATGTTGCTGCCACCTCCACACTGTCACCTTGCCACTCTGTGGTCTCCTCATGCTGTTTCTGCAACCTCCACACTCTGTCATTGTGCAACTCTGTGGTCTTCTGATGCTGCTGCCACCTTCACACTAAGTCACCCTGCCACTCTGTGGTCTCCTGATGCTGCTGCCACCTCCACACTAAGTCACCTTGCCACTCTGTGGTCTCCTGGTGGTGTTGCCACCTCCACACTAGGTCACCTTTCCATTCTGTGGTCTCCTAATGCTGCTGCTACATCAACACTATGTCACCTTGCCACTCTGTGGCCTCCTCATGCTGCTGATGCCAATGCCAGACTCTGTCATTGTGCCACTCTGTTGCCTCCTCATGCTGTTGCTTCTGCCACCTCCACGCTATGTCACCTTGACACTCTGTGGTCTCCTGATGCTGCTGCTACCTCAACACTATGTCACCTTGCCACTCTGTGGCCTCCTCATGCTGCTGCTGCCACCTCCACACTCTGTCATTGTTCTACTCTGTGGTCTCCTGATGCTGCTGCTACCTCCACACTATGTCATTGGGCCACTTTGTGAACTTCTTATGCTGTTCCCACCCTCCCCACTTCATGACTGGGTCACAATTTTGCCTTTTTGACCTGGTTGACATCATCATTTATTTGACCCTTCTTCTGATCTGTCAGAAGGAAGGAAAAATGAGACGCACAACGTATACTGTCTGTGTAGCAGCTGTAAGGCCTGTATGGTCCCATCAGAATTGGCTTATGATTTGGTAGCCAAAAGCAGGAGTGGGTACAAAACAGAGAAAACATGTAAATATTCCATTCACGTGTCATCTCTGTTTTGGATCCACTCCTGTTTTTTTTTTTGGCATTAGTAATACTGATGGATTGCTGACCGAGTGAAGGCGGATGCTCCACAGACAGGAACCGTTGTTTTGTGGGTTATTGTTTTGACGGATCAGAGGAAGGGCAAAATAATCAGTGACGTCAACACAAACTTACTGCTGACACCCTCTCCACTCTGTCAAGGGGGCTCCACTTGTATAAGCGTTTGATAGAACAGGTTCTGTAGACATCTATGTGGAATCAGCTGACGACGGTGTAAAAGGAGTGCGCTCTTTCACGCTATAGTAGTATTTTTGGCCTCTGCACAGTTCTTTTATACCTGACGCTAACATAGACCTATAAGGCTCACACTTATTTGGTTTGTTTTGGCCCAGTAACTACCCAAAGAAGTGAAGTGTGCAGTGATTCTAAGAGCGACGCCTGTCATCTGCATGTCATACTGACTCACAATATTGTTTCACTACCACAGCAGACTCCCTATGCGTGTTACTGCAAGGCACAGTGTTCTACACCACTATACAGGCTCTCTGCAGCCAGGAAATAGCTGTTTTTTAACGAGATTCGGATCAAATCAAATCTTTTCGGAAAATTTGGCAAACTGACCAAATCAAATTTTTGAGAAATTCTTTCATCTCTAGTAATGGTGTTCAACCCATATGTCCATCTACCTTCTTTCTGTTTCAAAATTGTGTCAAGATCTCCAGCTCTATTGGCTGTCCTTATCGTCTTTAACGCACAAAAGGTCAGAACTCTGACATCACCATTATGTTTCAAAGTCACCTGTCTGGAAGTTTATCACGTTTTATTTTCACATCCCCTACATGTTCCAAAATCCGTCTCTTAAATTCACGGGACGTTTTACCTACATACATCAAATTGCATATGCATTTACATTACACCCTCAGTATTGCAGTTAGCAAAGAGTGGGTATAGTATACCCTGTGTCCACCAGAATCTGAAAATGAAGACACTCTATCAATTAATTGACGAGCTTTACAATGGCCGCAATGAAAGGTGCCAGTCTGTCTATTGGTCAGCCATGTCTCTATTTTTAACCGTCTCAAAGTGGCTGTGAACCAAGGTATCTCTTACATTGTGACCACGTCTATACATAATTGCTCGAAATCTGGAATAAATCTAGAAATATCCGGATCAGTTTTCAGGAGTGACCAATATTTGCCAAGTACATTTCTCACTTCCTGTGCCAACGAATCAAAAGTTCCAATAATACGTATAGTTTTATCCTCTTGTTGTCTGCTTTTGGGGGTTAATAACTTGGTTCTATCGCATTTCCATGCAAATTCCCATGCCTGATTTAACACTTTTCTCGGGTAACCTTTTTTTTCTGAAATTTCTGATACAGAATGGTGCCCTCTTTTTTTCAAAAATCCTCATCCCTTGTACAGTTCCTCTGTATTCCTACGAACTATCCCTTTGGGATTCCCTTCTTTAATGGAATAGGATGAAAACTCCCCCATTGCAAAAAACTGTTAGTGGAGGTAACTTTATGGTGTAGGGATGTCTGAATCATATTATCTTTTTCCGTAGCCGAATATCTAGAAAAGCTAAATAATCTTTCTGTATCTCATGGGTAAAAAAGCCATGGCATGGCTTTGTAAAACAGACCGGTAACTTTTATTTACCCTTGTCCGCTAAATGATGTAACTGTATGTCATGGTTGTAAATGATTTACTGGAATCCTACATATAGTTACGCCAAGTTGATGGCATGGGCTCAGCATCTGTCACAAACAGCTGACACTTTGCTGCAACTGCCGGAAACGGAGCTAACTATAGCAGTACTGCAGGCCCAGTGATGGCATGCAGTTCAGAGGCAGGTGCATTGTAGGGGTGTGGAATACCTCAAGAATATTGCCAGGCTTAGGCTACTTTCACACTAGCGTTCAGAGCGGATCCGTCTGAGACGGATCCGCTCATATAATGCAGACGGTGGCTCCGTTCAGAACGGATCCGTCTGCATTATATTGTAAAAAAAATTCTAAGTGTGAAAGTAGCCTGAACGGAACCGTCCAGACTTTACATTGAAAGTCAATGGGGGACGGATCCGTTTGAAGATTGAGCCATATGGTGTCATATTCAAACGGATCCGTCCCCATTGACTTGCATTGTAAGTCTGGACGGGTCCGCCTGCTGAGCGGAGGCTGAACGCTGCCAGACTGATGCATTCTGAGCGGATCCGCGTCCACTCAGAATGCATTAGTGCTGGACGAATGCGTTCGGGGCCGCTTATGAGCCCCTTCAAACGGATCTCACAAGCGGACACCCGAACGCTAGTGTGAAAGTAGCCTTAGGTGGCCTAATTCTCATCAGCATCTGTAGTACTGAAGAGCAGGTGGTATCTGCAAATGTTTATTTTTATTTTTTATTAATAGTAATGTTATGTACTATAATGTTATGATATGTATTTGTAACACCCCAGAGTGGTGTTACCACTACGGAACCCTGCTACTATCTCTAATAGGCGAGTATAATGTCATCATATTTATGTCTTTTCAGGCTCACCACAATGTGCATTCATAATCTTGTTATGTAACTGTTTATTATTACATGTAATGTTCCTGATTCACCAGCAGGTGGCAGCAAACATGTCAGAGCTGTACTTAGGTAGAATGGAGCTTTAAATTCTAACCCCCTCTGGAGAGAAGTGGGCTTGTCTTATTTCCTTCAGGAAGGGTGGGAACCAGTTAGTTCCAGTCCAGTTTACCCCCAGCTAGTGGAAGGGTGTGCAGGGGCACATTTTTGCTGGACATGCCCACGCCAGCTAAGCTCTGCTGGCCATAGAGGCAAAAGTATAAAGCCTCAAGAGCCAGGAGATTAGTTCCTCGGCTAAAGATAAGTCGGACTACAGAGCGAAGTGCAGCATCAAAAAGAAGCTAAGTTATCCATCCAGCCTGTCAGTACAGCAATGAGAGAAACAGTGCTGTACTGCTGGGTTAAATAACCTTGCTAGAGACTGTTAGGGGCTATAATCTGCCTGCCAGAGCATCATACTCCCCAAAATTCAGCAGTTGCAGCGACTCTCAAAGGAGTCACATAACAATTCTGCTGCTGTTGCCCATAGCAACGCAAACTTAAATTACAATATAGCTTGCATTGACCCCTTTAGTCTTGTACAGGATATAAAAAGCCATGTCTGAAAGTGAAGATCGAACCCACTTGGACCGTAGTGATCCATCAGCAGCAGCTGCAGCCGTCTGCACTATGCCTCTAACCATCCCGCTTCCAGATAGGGAAAAGAGGGATCCGACCAGCCCAAGCGCGGGAAGGAGACTGCCCACCAAGAACCACCCACTCCACCAGTTAGAACTGGCCAGACTACGCTGAGGAAAATGGCACACTAGCAGCAGCCTGACTGGAGCCTGAGGTTCAACAAGTGGTGCCCGAGAGGCGGGCACCTGGTGAACCGGGATTGTCCATCGTACCGGCGGGGGCGGCTGGAGCTTTTACTTCACCGCCCAGTATCTCTGTGACCCCGACTCGCCTGAACCCGGAGGTCTTGATTCCAGGCCTTCCTCCACCACTCACGTTCCACCTAGGCTCTCAGGTGAACACGGCCTTCTTATACTGCCTAACAATCATCCAGTACCAGCTGCCATAGGAGAAGCTGACTGGCTAGCCAGCAGCTCCTGGGAGAGCCTGTCTCATTTGGCCACCACCGAAGGGATTTTCTAGAACCGCCTCTGCAACCTGAGGTGTTGAGCTCCCTAGCCCCAGCAGGAGGTTCCGAATGGAGAGGAGCCCCCATTGCCAGTTCCAGCACTTCAGTCCTGACCAGACTGAGTGTGGTGACCAGTGGGCAGCGGGGCTCTGCTGTCAGGCCACAAGTAGCTGCACCAGGGCAGGAGAGACCCCTGATGAGCTTCAGCAGCGAGGAGGATTTCAGGTTCCTCCTCTAAGGAGCTGCCCTTCAGTCAAACCAGTAAAGAAAGAAGAATCATTTATTATGAGGTCTGTAAATGAAAAGTCAAAGTTTGGTACACAGAATATTAAACGGTAGAAAAATTGCAAATCTCTTATATAAAAATGAGTTTGTCTGTCTGTCTGGACATCTTTCTGTTTGTCTGTTCTTTATAAATGACCAAACGACTGAACCGATCTTCACCAAATTTGGCACACAGGTACTTCAGGAGTCTGAGAAGGTTTTAGACTGGGTCTCAGTAGTGTTGATCGAGCACCCGTGCACGGGTGCTCTGGTCGAACACATCAGGATGCTCGGGTACTCTACCAAGCACCAGAGTATAATGGAAGTCAATGGGAGAACCCGAGCATTAAACCAGGCACCCCCTGCTCTGAAAAAGGCGAGGGTGCCTGATTCATAGGAAAAGGTCAGAAATTGATGGAAACACCACCAAAATGGTTCAGGAACAGCATGGGGAGGATGTCTGGATGCATCTTGGACTCCCAGGTCGCTGATGGGATCGATGTTGTCCGAGTAGTACGCCAATTTTACAGACTGACAATAATACGCAGAAAACCGAAGATAAAATCGATTTTAGAGGAAAAATTGTTAGGAAACATTCTTTACTGTATATTTACTTGTATATAAAATGTAAGTGCTGCCAAAAATTACAAGGAAGAGGCACTCTGATACAACATAAAGGATTGCCTCATTCACATTGTGGCACAATTGTTCATGTAGTGGGACTCCCACACTTATAAAGCCTATGCACTAAGTGAAAGGTCTGCCAAAAGTTACAAGGAATCGGCACTCCAATACACACTTTGTTACACATAAAGGAGAGCATCATACACAGCCTTGAAAAATTATGATTGATGGCCTGCTGGTGACCCTTAAAAACATTTGGAGCAAGGGCCTGCTGATCTGAACATCTAAAACATTATGGGCGAGGGCCTGCTGCCACTTTGGTGACTTTAGATAACCTGGGGCCGATCCCACGTCCCTGTGATTGGGACAATCCATTCGAAGGTCTGCCCTATCAACTTTCGATGTTATTTTTAGCGCAAACCATGGTGACCACAGGTAATGGGGAATCAGGGTTCGATTCCAGAGAGGGATCCTGTGAAACAGCTACGGCTACCACATCAAAGCAAGGTAGCATGCGCGCAAATTACCTATTAGCTATAATTGGGTGAGGGCCTGGAGGTGAGCTGACCCTGTAAAAGATTTTAGGTGCGGGCCTGCAGGTGAGCTGACCCTGTAAAACATTATATGCGAGGGCCTGCAGATGAGCTGACCTTGTAAAAGATTGTAGGTGAAGGCCTGCTGGTGAGCTGACCCTGTAAAAAATTATATGTGAGGGCCTGCTGGTGAGCTGACCCTGTAAAACATTATATGCGAGGGCCTGCTGGTGAGCTGACCCTGTAAAACATTATATGCGAGGACCTGCTGGTGAGCTGACCCTGTAAAAGATTTGAGGTGCGGGCCTGCTGGTGAGCTGACCTTGTAAAAGATTGTAGGTGATGGTCTGCTGGGGAGCTGACCCTGTAAAAATGATATGCGAGGGCCTGCTGGTGAGCTGACCCTCTAAGAAATTATATGCGAGGGCCTTCAGGTGAGCTGACTCTGTAAAAGATTGTAGGTGAGGGCCTGCTGGTGAGCTGACCCTGTAAAAAAAAATATATGCGAGGGCCTGCTGGTGAGCTGACCCTGTAAAAAAAAATATATGCGAGGCCCTGCTGGTGAGCTGACCCTGTAAAAGATTGTAGGTGAGCTGACACTGTAAAACATAATATGCGGAGGGCATTGTATGCAACGAATAAGCATGCTGATAGGATGGAAGAGGAGAAGGAGGATGAGAAAAGGATGATTCAACCATATACACTTGCTTGTGGTGGAAGGGTCAGTGCTCCAGACAAAAAAAATAATACCTAGTAGCCATTGGCTCCTGAACTGAAAAATTTAGGAGCCAAATAAAATTTTTAGTCGCCAAATCGAAACCGAATCAAAATTTTTGTATCGTGACAACGCTACGCCGATCAGATCAGCGTAGGGTTGTTTCGATACCAAAATTTTGATTCGCTTTTGTCACCATAAAAAAGTATTGCGATACTCCAATACCACGCAAAAACAAAACAAAAAAAAATAACACAAAAAAGCCACGTGCATTTCGCATTTTATGAAACATTTGGCCAATAATAGAACAGTCCTATCCTATTTTTTTGGGGTGACAAGGTGACAAAAAAATTGCGAATCGCATGGTTATTATTTATTTCTGTTACGGCACTCACCGAATAGGAGATATTTTTTAAATAATTTAATCGTTTGGACTTTTCGGACGCAGCGCTATGTAATATGTTTATTTATTTATTGTTTATATATTTTATATGTAAAATTGGGAAAGGGGGAATTTAAACTTAATATTTTAGGGTACTTTCACACTAGCGTTTTTCATTTCCGGCATAGAGTTCCGTCACAGGGCTCTATACCGGAAAAGAACTGATCAGGCATATCCCCATGCATTCTGAAAGGAGAGTAATCCGTTCAGGATGCATCAGGATGTCTTCTGTTCAGTTATTTTGACTGATCAGGCAAAAGAGAAAAATCTCTGGCGAAAAAAACGGAAGACTTGCCTGAATGCCGGATCCAGCATTTTTCCCCATAGGAATGTTTTGATCCGGCATTTAAAATACCGGAATGCCAGATCCGTCATTCCGGTCTGCGCATGCGCAAATCGGTAAAAATGTGTAAAAAGATACAAGACGGATCCGTCTGTCCGCATGACAAGCGGAGAGATGGATTCGTTCTTGCAATGCATTTGTGAGATGGATCCGCATCCGGATGCGTCTCACAAATGCTTTGTCACATCCAGATGAGCGGATCCGGCAGGCAGTTCCGACAACGGAACTGCTTGCCGGATCACACTGCCGCAAGTGTAAAAGTAATCTTAGGCCTCTTTCACACGGGCGAGATTTCCGCGCGGGTGCAATGCGTGAGGTGAACGCATTGCATCGGCACTGAATCTGGACCCATTTACTTCTATGGGGCTGTGCACATGAGCGGTAATTTTTCACGCATCACTTGTGAGTTGCATGAAAATCACAGCATGTTCTATATTTTGCTTTTATCACGCAACGCAGGCCCCAAAGAAGTGAATGGGACTGCGTGAAAATCGCAAGCATCCGCAAGCAAGTGCGGATGTGGTGCGATTTTCACGCATGGTTGCTAAGATGACAGTCTATTCACTGTATTATTTTCCCTTATAACATGGTTATAAGGGAAAATAATAGCATTCTTTAATACAGAATGCATAGTAGAAGGTCAATTGAGGGTTAAAAAAATAAAAATAAATTACTCACCTCCTCCTCTTGATTGCGTAGTTGCCGATCTCTCCTTACTTCTTTAATCATAAGCTTCCGGCTAAAGGACCTGTGTTGACGTCACATCACATGGTCCAATCACATGGTCCATCACCGTGGTGATGGACCATGTGATGAGCTCAGTGACCTCACCACAGGTCCTTTGACAGGTCCTGAAGAAAGAACAGGAGACCGGCAGCTATGCGATCAATTGGAGGAGGTGAGTTAATTATTTTATTTTATTTTTTAACCCTCATTGGCACTGCGCCACCAATGTTTATTAAACTGGGGTGTTGGGGAGGTGGGGGAGGGGCGCACTGCGCCACCAATGTTTATTATACTGGGGTGTTGGGGGGGGCACCACCAATGAAGATAACTGAACTGTTAATACAAATACAGGAGGCGGGTGCCGACACCTGACCTCTATGAGAGGGAGCTGCGATCAGCACAGCTCCCTGTCATAGAGGTCAGGTGCCGGCTATTTGATTCCGGCACCCGCCTCCTGTATTTGTATTAACAGGTCAGTTATCTTCATTGGTGGCGCAGTGGCCACAGCCCCTTCCCTCCTCCTCCCGTCCCTCTGCTTCTTATTGGCGGCAGCAGCACAGGGGGGAGGGAGAGACTCCACCACTACGCTGCTGAGAAGAACATCGGCGGCAGGGCAGAGAACTATCAGCTCCTGTGCCCCGCCGCTGTATTCAACTGCAGAGCTGCGGCGGGTCTAGTCGCAAATGGCGACAAGACTAAAAAGTCTTGTCGCCATTTGTAAATTCTAAGTCGCTTTGGCAACCATTTTGGTCGCCATCTGGAGCCCTGGGAAGGGTGCATGGGAATACAGTGTATTCAGTACATTTTAAACAACATATTTAAAATGCCTTTATGTTCATCAGCTTTCCTCTGGTGGAGTCGAGAAGTCATGCCGATCCAGGCCTTGTTCTTTTTTTTTTATAACGGTCAACCTGTCAGCAGTTTCAGTTGACAGGCGGATATGCTTATCTGTTATAATGCCACCAGCAGCACTAAATACCCGCTCAGATAAAACGCTGGCAGTAGGGCAGGCCAGCACCTCCAAGGCATAAAGCGCCAGATTGTGCCACATGTCCAGCTTGGACACCCAGTAGTTGTAAGGCACTGAGGGATCATTGAGGACGCTGACACTGTCTGCTATGTGCTCCCTCCCCATCTTCCAAAATGTTTCCCTCCTTGTGACACTAGGCCGCACATCAGGGTTAGGGTGCTTTTTTTACTACTTTTAGTCAGTACTAAAGAGAGATATGAGTAGAGACAACTTCACAAAATTGGAAGAAGAAACTAATGATTCTTTTCAGATCTGGGAGAAAGACATCACGGCGCAAAAAATTAAAAAATTTCAGAGGGATCTTAGTGATTATAAGAATAAGAAAGTTTATAGATGGCAACAGGTGAGAGGAGGGCAGGATGCAAGAGTTAGGGCACCCTCCTTCTCATCCACTGGATCTCTATCTGAAACAACCTCACGAACAGGTGATGAAGTATCCTTAAGATCAGGAAGATCCAAAACCAACTGGAGGGGTGGTAATCAAGGAGGTAAAAGAAAACTGGATATTAAAAATGATAACAAAAATAAAAAAGGAAAAGATGATTTATTACAGGTAATAAACCTATCTAAGGTCACATTGACATCTAATCAACTTAAAGTGTTATCTAAAGGACTCAGTTTTTGCCCCACAGCTAATATGGATCTTTTTACAGTGACCAAAGACGTACACCTATATGCTAGGAAACTGCTTTTAAAACGTTTACATTTTCATGGAGAAGAATATCAATGGTTTAATACACCAGCAGAAAAGGAGGCTCTTCAAATTCTGGAGGATTTAGAGAAAGAAAATGAGGGTGAAGAACAGGTAAGCCTATTGCCTAGAGGAATGGGCAAAAAGTCTACAACTTTCCCGCCATTCAATATCTGCCCCGCTCTGGACATCTTTGTAAAACTGGTCTGTGAAGACCTGAAAAAACTAGAAAAAGAAACAGGGAGATTTAACCTGACCAGAGCTGAAAATAATGCTCTACAGGATCTAAAAAAACTTAAAGGCATAGTAATTAAACAAGCAGACAAGGGGGGCAATGTTGTAATCTGGCCCTCAGAAATGTATGAAAAACAAGTCTTTAAATTACTAAAAGACAAAACCTGCTATAAATGCATGCCAAATAATCCCTTATTGATTTTTCAGGATCACTTATGCGATATGCTCCTACAGGCTTTTGAAAATAACATCATCCCCAAAAAGACTTTGGAAACTCTACAAGTAACTCATCCTAGGACGCCAACCTTTTATATCATCCCCAAAATCCACAAAAATAAAGAAGATCCGCCAGGTAGGCCAATCGTAGCTGGTAATGAGGGACTCTGCGAGAATATCTGCCGTTTTGTAGATTATTATTTGCAATTGCAGGTGGCCAATTTACCTTCATTCGTACAGGATACCACAGCAGTATTAAAAAGATTACAAAATATTCAAATGGATGATGACATGTGGTTGGTGACGGCAGATGTCGAATCACTATATACAAGTATCAGGCATGGCGATGGCCTGAAGGCAACAGCGGACTTCCTGAAAGGTAATAATTGTGACCAGAGCCTTAATGGCTTCATTTTGGACCTCCTACAATTCATATTGGAACATAACTTTTTTGTCTTCAAGGATAAATATTATTTACAACTGCAGGGGGTTGCGATGGGGGCCACTTGTGCCCCGTCGTATGCCAACCTTTTCCTTGGAGCATGGGAACGGTCCATTTTCCAGGATGGGCAAGTCGTCAATGTAGACAAGGTCCATAATTGGATACGCTACATTGACGACATCCTATTCATTTGGGAAGGACCACTAGAGGATCTAAATGATTTCATGCATATGCTCAATACGAATGAGCTAAATATTAAACTTACCTTTCAGGCTGCAAGAGAGCTGGACTTTCTGGATCTTCACATTCTGGTGGGTGAGGATGGGATGCTCAAAACAGATATCTACAGGAAAAAGACAGCAGTTAATTCCATCTTACATGCAGAGTCAGCACATCCTAGGACAACTATTAATGGAATCCCCACAGGTCAGTTTCTAAGGCTAAAAAGAATCTGTTCGGAAAAAACCCAATATCATAAACAATCAAAAATAATGAAAGACAGATTCCTAGATAGGGGTAACAGTAATCGGCAAATTAAAAAAAGCATGAATGTGGCAAAACAAAGAACAAGAGAAAAATTGCTGTACCCGAATGATAAAATTATCAAGGATCAGAGCCAGGAACCTAGATTCATAACTAATTACAACAGACAGTGGGGGCAAATTAATAAAGTCCTAAATAAACATTGGGAGGTGCTGCTAACCGATATTAAATTAAAACAAATTGTTATGAATAGACCTTTAATCACTGCAAGAAGGTCAAAAAATTTAAAAGACATCCTGGTTCACAGCCACTATATACCTGAGGTGGTGGGAAAGAGGGATGAAATGAAAGGCGGCTCCTATGCTTGCGGCAGGTGCAAAGCCTGTAAAAACATGGAAAGGACAAATGTGTTTATGGACGGAGATAAACAGAGAACTTACGATATCCGGGAGTATATATCTTGCTCTTCCACGGGAGTAGTATATTATGCTACCTGCCCGTGTGATAAAATATATGTAGGCCTGACCACACGAGAATTGCGCAAAAGGATCAGAGAACATGTTAGGGACATAGAAAAGGCGAATGACGAGGAAGACCTAGCAAATTTAAAAACCATACCCAAACATTTTAAAATTTTCCACAAAGCCAATCCAAGTGGACTTAGGTTTAGGGGTATTGACCTAATCCATCTAGGGACCAGAGGAGGAAATAAGGGCAAAAAACTAGCACAACTAGAAAGCAAATGGATCTTTCGACTAAATTCCCTCACACCGGTAGGACTTAATGAAAATTTTGGATTTAGCTCTTTCCTCTGAAATGCAGTGTCTTTTAATCCATTTTATGGGGAAAATAAATGTTATTTTAATGGTTTCTAATTATTTTAGGATATAATACTTTTATATTATATTTTTTTAACAGTTCCATTTAATCATGACTATATATACTTACTTTGGTTTGTTTTGTCCAGGGGCAGTTTGGGTTCCATCTTCCCTTACACATGTGCGATTTTTTGGAGAGGTATCGTGCGGCATTCTGTGGAGTTAATCCATCTGGAGAGGATACATCGTCTTTGGTCCCTTTTAGAAATGAATTTATATGTACAATTAAACCTCCATTAGCGGTTGGAGGCGGACTATAAGATAAAATAACATAGTCAACACATCTTATATATATTTTTTCATATTACATCAGTTCACAATGTTTATTTATTATGAGTTCAGTCACTTAATTTTAGCTGGCCTAATGCCCGCAATTGTATTTAATCTAAATTTGCACTATAGCACTTTATCCATTTTTATATTATTATCTATTTATGTATAATTGATTATTTTGATGTTAATCATGTATATAATTGCACTACCTTTTTCCTCGTTCACCATGTAAACACCTAATAATATATGCATATTTATTTTGCACTTAATATTCATAAGATAAGAATACCACGTTTTTTAGCACTATAAATAATCCCGCAACATATGAATTCATTTTTAAACTTGATATTAATTAATAGTCTTAACCAAATATTAATGTTATAGAAATCAGTTACGGTGGTTGTTGAATATTATTCATTATTGATCTTCCTTTTTATCACTATCTATCACATTTATCCCCAGGTTTTATATATTGTAGAGTTCTTAATAATGATCACGCAATTATAACAAGCCTTTTTATAAAAAAACATTTTGCTCCTCCAGCATGCCCCGTACAACCGTATTAGTTACCACCTTAGGCATGCATAGCATGAGACGAGATTGGCACAGTGCGCATGACGGTCCTGCGGCCAGCGGACTTCCCTCTGTCTCCAAGGAGATCGGACGCCGGTGACGTCAGCCCGTGCCGTACGCGACGCGTGGCTGCCCTCGCCGCCGCCTGGACTCGGGAGACGGGCGGAAGTAGTCACAACAGCGGCCGGAAGTGACGCGCCATGCGCCAGCGTTGCCCATCTCGTCTTAGTCGACACATGTGATCCCAAACGCCCCATTTCATTGGCTAACATACATTAATATAAACTGGTTATCTAGCCCCATTAATTTACTCCTCCTGAGGACGCAGAACGGCGAAACGTACGTCGGGGAGATCCAGAGCCTCATTCTTTGACCCCTCTCGACTGGTTTTACATTTTCATCTGACGGTCAGTAGCTTTAGAATTTAGCTTCACTAATTAGCACTTTGTCCACCGCCTTGGTGTCAGTCTCTTTTATATAGCTAAATGGGTGTTTGCTACTAGTACACAGATTCTAGTACACCCCAGATACAATTCTTAATAGAGTCCACCATTGTGCAGTGTTTTAGACCCAGATGATCCCTTTCTATGAGAATAGTCACATTATATGAACCGGCTCTGTAGTTATTAGTTACTTTCACTTTCATGGCTTGGTACAACTTTTACGAAATATTGTTATAAAGTTTTGTAATCATGTTCATTCTGATTTTCTAATAAAGACTATATAAATTTTAAGATTATATGGGTTTCATTGTACTCATTTGTTAAGGGTGTTTAGGGTGCTGGCGAAGTGTCATGAAACTGTCCCAGACTTTGGAGAGTGGTGCCTAGTCTCTGTGGGAACTGATGTGTTTTCCCCTTGTCTCCCTTTTTTGGTTGGCCAAGGAACTACGGACTCTGCCGCCAGCGTTGTCAGATGGAAATTTTGGGAGCAATTTTTCAACAAGGATCTTCTGTTATTGCACCGTTTTGCTCGTCCTCTCCACCAGAGGAATGAGAGTTGAGAAGTTCTCTTTGTAGCGGGGGTTTAGAAGGGTGAACAAATGGTAATCTGTGTTGTCTAAAATGCGTATAACGTGCGGGTCACGGGAAAGGCAGCCTAACATGAAGTCAGCCATGTGTGCCAGAGTAGTGATGGACGAACATCAGCCGAGATGATTCGCGAAAGCGCGTTGGCGATCAAATGTTCGCGAACAGCGCGTTCCTGACGGGCCCCCTTCACTTTAATAGCAGGCAAACCTGAAAAACCTTCAGGTCATATTTGCAGAGAGCAAACACTTACTAAAAGTACACAAATAGTCCCACAACATGGACAGTGACATACCAGAGGGGGATCATTGGTAAAAATTACCACAAAAATATGTATTTTAATCAGGGGCCATTTTTATGAGTCTTAAAGGGAAACTCTCAAAAATGTGCCCTGCTTGAGCCTAGAAAAAATGTACTTCCTATATTCCTACATTTGTATACAAATGTGCAGCACTCCACGTTTTTGTATCCTGCCGAGTCCATTAAAAAAATGCATACGTTACCGTAAATTTATTTTCTACCATGGAACTGTATAGTGAATGGAAGCCACTGTACGGCATCAGTCTGAGGCATCTGTTAACGCATACATTTTTGGTATGCAATAAATGGATGGCAAAAATAGGATGTGAACCCAGCCCTAGTGTCAGAATAAGCCCCAGTACACAGCAGAGCAGCGTGTCGGAGAGGGGAGGCCGCCATGTACTGACAGAGCGCTACCTGGTCCTGGTGGTCAGGTATGAGGTGCTTACCAAGGATCATTTTCTACTGGGAAATACAGGGCACAGTATAATACACTAGAATCTATATAATATAAAGATATTATCCCTACCCGAATAATAATACAATTAGGTGGTCATTTATTATATAGAAATACATCTATGTTAGGCGTATTTCTGACACAGATTGTGGCGCAAAGGTCCTTAGCACCGCAATCTGCATATTTTTCCTGCTCATGCCAGGTCTAAAAAAGGATGGTGTGGGCAGGGAAAGGGATACAGTTATGGCCATCCAGTTATTGGATACCACTGCCATAAATTGACCGGATAACACCTCTGTACAGTGACTGGATAACACTGCCATACCGTGACCGAATAAAAGTTTTAAAGAGGGCACAGTATAGGAAATGACTAGAGGCACTGCACATGGTGTGGTAAGAGGGCACAATGCAGGGTATAAGGGGGCACAGTACAGGGTGGGGGGCACAGTCATATGACCCTGTGACTTTAGAAGGTCCTTATGGCGAATACGGTTCATACGCCACCATAATGAGAGGCAGAGGAGTGAAACAGGGGTGTGATAAAGTGGCTAGAGATAAAAAAAAAAACTGTCGGCCAGTACAGGCCCTAAAAATTAGGCAATAGGCATTCACCTGACAGCAAAGAACTTTGGATTCTGTGGCTGGAGGTACATTAGGCGGTCACAGGATAAATATGTAACTGTCGGCCAGTACAGGCCCCAAAAATTAGGCAATAGGCATTCACCTGACAGCAAAGAACTTTGGATTGTGTGGCTGGAGGTACATTAGGCGGTCACAGGATAAATATGTAACTGTCGGCCAGTACAGGCCCCAAAAATTAGGCAATAGGCATTCACCTGACAGCAAAGAACTTTGGATTGTGTGGCTGGAGGTACATTAGGCAGTCACAGGATAAATATGTAACTGTCTGTCATTATAGGCCCCAAAAATTAGGCGATCACCTGACATAAAAGGCCTTTAATGCTGCTGTATATACATAAGGCAAGGACCATTCTTTGTTATGGGTGGTGGTGGATATGTGTGGGCTGGCATGAGGAAATTCAATTACACTTGGTCATCACAGGTGTTGAATTCCTCCTAGATCCATGCCTCATTTATTTAAAAAAATGTGAGGTAGTCTACTGTCGTGAGCTAGTTGAGTGCACTTATCAGTCCACGATCCCCCCTTGCTGCTGCTGTGCCAGCTCTGGCCACAGATCAAGCCTGCGCGCCCAGTAGTTATGGGATTCCTTGCTTCTCAGAGCGTCCACATTAACCCAATGTAGTCGGACACCTGTCTGTCCTTGAGACTGGATCCGGAGGGCAGCTGTCTATGGGTTGGCTGCAAGAATGATCTCATATCCAAAGTGACCAACACATCTTCAAACCGCCCTTTTTTTGCAGGCGCTGTAGGTTTGTTATCCGCACCTGTTTCGCTGTGGGTGGAAATTCCTCTGCCAGTTACCGCACTAGCAGAATGCAGCATCTCTCGCAGCAAGGTCTGGAAATGCTGCATTCTGATAGCCTTCTGTGATGCTGGTAACATGTCCACCATCTTGTGTTTGTACCGGGGGTCTAAGTACGTTGCCACCCAGTATAGGTCCTTGACCTTTATGCTTTTTATACAGGGGTCCCTCTTCAAACACTGGAGCATGAAGTCCCCCATTTGCACTAAATTGGAAGTGGTGGAGCTCCCTGGCTCCTGCTCATCGCCCAGGAGAATGTTGTCCTCGATCTCCTCCCCCCCAGCCACAGACTCCTCTTCAGACTCCTGCTGACTTGTCTCAGATGAAGTAGCCCACCCTGGGAATTCATTCAGCATTGCAACTTCCTCATGTTCCAGCTTCTGCTCCTCGATGATCAATGACACGACGCAATGCACGCTCCCGAAAGCATTAGGTACGATGTCGCTGATGGCACCCTGGCTGCGACTGACTAATTTGGTGATCTTATTAAATGGCCGCTGAAGTCTGCATGCATGGCGCATGAGCAGCCACTGGCGCGGTGAAAAGAAACCAAGCTCCCCAGACTCTGTCCTGCTGCAGAATTCGTACAGGTAGTCGTTAATGGCACATTTCTGCTTGAGCAGCCAATTAAGCATATACAAGGTGGAGTTCCAGCGCATCGGGCAGTTACAAATGAGATGTCTGACGGGCAAGTGGTGTCACCGCTGAACGTTAGCAAGGTGAGCCATGGCCGTGTAAGAGCTTATAAAATCGCCAGAAATTTTCCTGGCCTACCGCAAAACGTCCTGGACCCCGGGGGTATTTGGCAATGAATCGCTGCACAACTAAGTTCAGGACGTGTGCCATGCCTGTGTGACTCCTGGCTTCCAGGCACAACAGCCGCAGCACAGCATGGCAATGTCTCACCTGGCATATTGAATAGGTTCTGGGGAGCTTGGGGGGTGCAGCGAAAGAGGCAGTAGCAGTGGCAAAGGAGGAGTTAGCCGAGGAGGAGACGGAAGATGCAGTATGAGGAGGAAGAGAAGAAGAGGCAGGCCTGCATGCAATCCGTGGCGGTAGCACCAAATCCACATGGGTGCCGTGAGTTACATGCTTGACGGCCGTCAGAAGGTTCACCCAGTGGGCAGTAAAAGTTATGTACCTTCCCTCCCCATGTTTGATAAACCTTCCCACTTAGACTCTGGCCTGGTGCACCTCCCTGACCCCTACCATCCCTGTGGAACGGTCTGCCTCTTCTTCTGCCTGTCATTTTCTTAATGACCCTCTGCCTAATTCCGTAGAGAAGAGCAGTATTTGTGGAAGAAGGTATATTGCACCCCTTAATCAGTATGTGGCGGAAACAGGTATATAGCACCCCTCAATCAGTATTTTGTGGAAGCAGGTATATGGCACTATAACAAAATAATAGCAAAGACAGGTGCACTCTGCGGTCTTACTAAACCCTCAAACTGATTTTAAAATTGAGAGATTAGCCAACATGTCCTACGGTGTAGGACATGTCTGAGCCTGAGCACCGCGCCAAGGTTTCTCAAGTAGCTCAGGACCTAACACTCACCTACCTGGGCCATGTGGACAATACCAGGAGCCTGCTTTCCATCCACAGGCTACATTTTGGTGCACCTGTGAGGCCTGGGCCATATCAGCCAGTCTTGAGTAGGTTTCGCAGACTCCTCCCTCCTCCCATTGCTAGCATGGTTACATGCTGTAGGTAACTGGTGACTTGTTTGTGAGTCAGCCTCATGCTCCTGTAATTTGCCCACTGGCTCCTGGTATTGCCCACATGGCCCAGGTAGGAGAGTGCCTGGGCGTAGTGCTCGGGCTCAGACATGTCCTACACCGTAGGACATGTTGGCTAATCTCTCAATTTTAAAATCAGTTTGAGGGTTTAGTAAGACCGCAGAGTGCACCTGTCTTTGCTATTATTTTGTTATATTGACTATCACATCCACATAATTGCTATCTTGTGCAGGATGTCTATTGTGGTACTTGTGGTTCTCTGCGGGCATCCTCCACTGTATGCATTTTTGCTGGGGATTGTCATTAGCAACGGGCCACAAGTGCAGGATTTGCTCCCCTGTATATATATGCACAACTGCATGTGGGTATGAGCACTTCCTGCTTGTTTAATACCACGCCATTCTTTTCAGTTTGCAGGTATATGGTACCCCTCAATCAGTATTTTGTGGAAGGAGGTATATGGCACCCCTAAATCAGTATTTGGCGTAAACAGGTATATAGCACTCCTCAATCAGTATTTTGTGGAAGCAGGTGTATCGTAGCCCTCAATCAGTATTTGGTGGAAGAAGGTATATAGCAATAGCACCCCTCAATCAGTATTTTGTAGAAAAAGGTATATGGCACCCCTCAATCAGTATTTGACGGAAACAGGTATATAGCACCCCTCAATCAGTATTTGGCGGAAACAGGTATATGGCACCCCTCAATCAGTATTTTGTGGAAGCGGGGATATGGCACCCCTCTAAGTTTTTTGTGGAAGTAGGTGTATCGCAGCCCTCAATCAGTATTTTGTGGAAGAAGGTATATGGCACCCCTCAATAATTATTTGGCGGAAACGGGTATATAGCACCCCTCAATCAGTATTTGGTGGAAACTGGTATATAGCACCCCTCAATAAGTATTTGGCAGAAACGGGTATATAGCATCACTCAATCAGGATTTTGTGGAAAAGGTATATCCCAGCCTTCAAGCTGTTTTTTGGGGGGCAACATGTATTTCACACCCATTGCATTTAGTTACTCCAATAGCGTTTGTCCTTCTATCTAGCTGCGGTATCGCAGCATAACCGCAGACAACTGCTGCACAATACAATTAAGCTAAAAAACAATTTCTATGTTAGAAAGTATCACACCCCTCTATATCACACCTATTGATAGCACATCTATACCAGTCCTTAAAAGGACTTTTGTGGCTGGCTCTTTTAGCTAGTGTTTGGTGTCCCTAACTGTCCCTGCTCCAAAATGCAACCTCTCCCTACATTGGCAAAACAAACAATATAAAATGGCTGAAAGATCGGGTTCTGTTATAGGGTTGGGGGTGTGTCCATGTGATGAAAAGTCTTAATTGTCTGTCCTGTCCTGCCTGATGGATATGTCATGGGTCAAAGTTTGGCGCCATGAAAAAAAACATGGTGCATGCAAATATCGCCATATGTTCGCATTTTCGGCGAATCGCGAACGAGCAAAGGCAAGACTTCGCTGTCGTCATCAGGAGGATCACTCTCCCATCTCCTCTTCCTCCTCTTCTGCCCACCCATGCAGAACAGGTGGAATTAAACTTCCATGGGTACTACGCTCTGTAGCAGAGGCAACCGTCTCCTGCTCCTCCTTCTCTTCATCGTCCAATTCGCGCTGAGAAGACGAACTGAGGGTGATCTGGCTATCACCCTGTGTAATGTCTTCCCCCATTTCCACCTCTTCCACATGCAAAGTGTTGTCCTTAATTGTGAGCAGCGAGCGTTTAAGTAGAAACAGAAGAGGGATGGTTACGCTGATAATAGCGTTATAGCCGCTTACCATCTGTGTTGATTCCTCAAAGTTTCTCAAAACCTCACAGAGGTCAGACATCCATGCCCACTCTTCGCTTGTGAATAGCGGAAGCTGACTGGAAAGGCGACGACCATGTTGCAGCTGGTATTCTACTTCTGCTGCTCACAAAAGCCTGGCCAACATGTGGAACGTAGAGTTCCAGCGCATGCTCACATCGCACAACAGTGGTGAGCTGGCAATTTCAAGCGCTGCTGCAGCGTTGACAGACCGGCTGAAGCTGTCCATGACTTTCGAAAATGTGCACACACGCGGTGCACCTTCACCAATAGCTCAGGCACATTAGGGTAGGTTTTGAGAAACCGCTGAACCACTAAGTTTAAGACATGGGCTAGGCATGGGATGTGTGTGAGCTTCCCAAGCTTTAAAGCCACCATCAAGTTACGGCCATTATCAGACACTACCATGCCTGGTTGTAGGTTAAATGGCGAGAGCCACACAACAATCTGGTCTCTTATACCCTGCCACAGCTCTGAGGCGGTGTGTTGTTTGTCCCCTAAGCATATCGGCTTCAGCACAGCCTGTTGCCGCTTCCCTACTGCAGTGCTACACTGCTTCCAGCTACCGACTGATGACTGACTGGTGCAGCACGCGGATAGTTTGGAGGTGGAAGTGGAGGAGGAGGCAGAGTAGGAGAAGTGGGGGTTGGAGCCACTAATGTAGGTGGTGGTGGAAAACTTGATGAAATTAGGGCCCGCAATCCTTGGCTTCGGTAGCACCGGCTTCCGGCCTCCACACATTCACACAGTGTGCCAACCTTCCCAGTAACTGCGTTGGTCAGGGCATATGTGATGTTACGGAACACATGTTGGTGTAAGGCGGACACGGCACGCCTTGAAAAATAGTGGCAGCTGGGGACTGTGTAACGCAGGACGGCCACCGACATCAGGCTGCGGAAGGCCTCAGTGTCAACAAACTTAAATGGCAACATTTCCAGGGCCAGTAATTTGTAAAGCTGCGCATTTAGTGCTATGGCCTGTGAGTGGGTGGCTGGGTATTTGCGCTTGCGTTTAAATGCCTGGGGTAAGGACATTTGGATGCTGTGCTGAGACATGGAAGTGGATGTGTTCACTGATGGTGCTTGCAAAGGTCCAGGTGCAGGGCGGGAGGCATCCGGACCTGCACCTTCGACAGGGAATTGGCCAGCATGTAACACAAAGGAGGAATAGGCAGTGGTGTGACCCGCAGAGACAGATTGTGGACCCAGGCGTTTGGCCCACTTATTAAGGTGCTTCGATGCCATGTGGCGGATCATGCTGGTGGTGGTGAGGATGCTAGTGTTAACGCCCTGGCTCATTTTGGTAAGGCACAGGTTGCAAACTACTATTTTGTCGTCCGCACTTTCTTTAAAAAAGCGCCATACTGCGGAACACCTACCCCTTGGCAAGGGAGATTTCCGCAAGGGGGTGCTCCATGGAACAGTTGCGGGCCTGTTTGGTGTGGCCCACCCTCTCCCTTTTGTCACTCCACTGCCTCTTGTTGCGGCACAGCGGATCCCTCTCTCTCTGTACTCCTGTCCTCGCTCGGCTTTCCACCTTCCCAGGTTGGGTCAGTGACTTCATCGTCCACCACCTCCTCTTCTACTTCCTCATTCTGCTCATTCTCCTGACTTGTTGACCTAACCACTACCTCAGTGATTGACAACTGTGTGTCATCCTCTTCATGAACCTCTTGAGACAGAAATTGCCGTTGAGTTATTGGTAACTGTGTCTCATTATCATCCACCTCATTAAACAGTAATTGCCATTCCCCACCGTCGTCTTCTTGTGATTGTGGATGTTCAAGAGTTTGGGAATAAGGGCACAAGATCTGTCCCTCTTCAAGCGTGCTTGGCAAGAGGGCCAAATCAAGGAATGGCGCTGAAAAGAGCTCCTCTGAATATCCGAGTGTGGGATCACTTGTTTTCCCAGACTCTCCATGGTGGGAGGAAGGAGGATCAGGGTGAGGATTGGGTTGTGCAGACTCTTGGCTACTGAGACTGGACTTGGTGGAAGACAGGGTGGTGCTTAAAGGGGTATACCAATCTTAGACAAGGGGGCTGTCAGAATGCAGCATTTCCAGGCCTTGCTGCAAGAGATGCTGCATTCTGCTGTTGCGGGTGCGGGCAGAGGAATTTCCACCCACAGCGAAACAGGTGCGGGTACTATTTTTACTGCGCCCGCAAGAAGAGGGCGGTTTGAAGATGTTTTGGGCACTTCGCAGCTAACCTATCGACAGCCGCCCTCCAGATCCAGCATCAGGGAATGCCTAGACCGACAGGTGTCCGACTACATTGGGTTAACGGCCAATGTGGACGCTCTGAGAAGCGAAGAACCCCTGGACTACTGGGTGGGCATGCTTGATTTGTGGCCAGAGCTGGCACAATTTGCCATGGAACTATTGGCTTGCCCCTCGTTGAGTGTCCTGTCTGAAAGGACGTTCAGCGCAGCAGGGGGGGATCATTATCGATCAGCGCATTCGCCTTGCTCACGACAGTGTGGACTACTGCACATTTCTAAAAATGAATGAGGCATGGATATCGGACGAATTCAGCACCTGTGATAACCACGTGTAATTGAATTTCCTCCTGCCAGCCCACACATATCCACCACCCAGAACAAAGAATGGTCCTTGTCTTATGTATATACAGCAGCATAAAAGGCTTTTTATGTCAGGTGATCGCCTAATTTTTGAGGCCTCTACTACAGTGGCCTACAGTAAAATTGTTATCCAGTGACCGCCTAATGTACCTCCAGCCACATAATCACTTGTTCTTTTCTGTCAGGTGAGTGCCTAATTTTTGGGGCCTGTACTGGCCTACAGTAAAATAGTTGTCCAGTGACTGCCTTATGTACCTCCAGCCACATAATCACTTGTTCTTTTCTGTCAGGTGAATGCCTAATTTTTGGGGCCTATACTTCACTGGCCTACAGTAAAATTGTTATCCAGTGACCGTCTAATATACCTCCAGCCACATAATCACTTGTTCTTTTCTGTCAGGTGAGTGCCTAATTTTTGGGGCCTGTACTGGCCTACAGTAAAATTGTTGTCCAGTGACTGCCTAATGTACCTCCAGCCACATAATCACTTGTTCTTTTCTGTCAGGTGAATGCCTAATTTTTGGGGCCTGTACTCCACTGGCCTAAAATAAAAGTTTTTCTAGGCTCCAGCAGTGTACAATTTTAAGAGTTTCCCTTTAAGACGCATAAAAATGGTCCCTGATTAAAATACATATTTTTTTTGTGGAAATTTTTGTCATTGATGCCCCTCAGGTATGTTACTGTCCATGTTGTTGGACTATTTGTGCACTTCTAGTATTTGGTGGCTGCAAATATAACCTGAAGTTTTTTTCAGGTTTGTCTGCCATTAAAGTGAATAGGGCCCGCCGCGAACACGCGGTTCGTGAACATTTTATCGTGAAAGCGAGTTCGCGAAATGTCCCGGCTGATGTTTGTCCATCACTAATGTCTGTAATCTGCATTCATGGACATTTAACCATTCAGATGCTGTGTATAATTGTGACAACGGCATCTGAAAGGCCTTTCCACAGAGGTGTTGTGCTCCCAGGGCCCGAAGGATCAGAGGCCTTCCCCAACTAATTGTAATTCATTGCAGTCTATGAAAGAAGTGATCTAATGATTGCATTTTGAAGCCCCCTGGGGGGATTTCAAATGTGGAAAAAATAAATAAATAAACAAAAGTTTTAAAAAATATATGAAAATTCAAATCGCACACCTGCAGTATTGCCGCATCTCAAAATGCCCCTACTTATAAAATACAGTTTTTTTGTAACTTCACCTCTCAAAAAAAGTAAATAAATAAATAAAAAGTGATCAAAAATTCATACATGCCCTAAAATTGCATCAATAAAAACAATAGATCATCCCACGAAGAAGGAGCCCTCAAACAGCTCTGTAGACATAAAAAAGTTATGGTGGTCAGCATTTGGAGATGCAAAAAAATTTCCTTAGTTTTAACTTTTTTAAGCAAGAAAGAAAAACGATATAAATGTTGCATTGCTATAACAGTATTGACCCTGAAAATAAAGGTCACAGGTCAGTTTTACCACACAGGGAACACCATAGAAAGAAAACCAATACAACTATGGTGAAATTGTGTACTTCTTTCCAATTCCACACCATTTGGAATTTTTTTTCAGCTTTCTGCTACATCATATGCAATATTAAATGGTGCCATTAGAAAGTGAAACTTGTCCCACAAAACACAACCCCTTATACAAACATGTTCATACATGTGAACTGAAAAAGCTGTTGCTCCTGGAAGACAGGGAATGAACAACCAAAATGCAAAAAAAGAAAACTTGCTGTCAGGTGGGGTTCATTTCTTTCAGCTTCCATGTTTGGTACTAATAACCTAACCTCTAGTTCTTCATTATGCTTTCTCCATGACCTAGAATTTCTGTTTCTGGTGCATCAAAATTCCTTTTCTATCTTAGCCAGAAATGGCAATTGCTGCAAGATTTCATGAATCCTAATGTTCAGATGAGCTTTACATCAAAAGCTACAGATCACAAAACTTCAAATACCATTCTGTTCTTTGAAACAACATCTGAACGTGTAAGCAAGTGGAAAATATTTCCCTGTGCTCAACATTTTGCTTTGGTTAAAACTTTAATTAAAACATTTTAATTATGTTTTGTAGGAAGCAAACAGTTTATATCTACTAAGAACATGTTCCTGTTTGATGTAGAAGAAAACAATCTATCCAAGTGCATTTAAAACACAAAGATCCAAATATGAATATCTGCTTGTAATACAGTACATTCATATATTTATTGTATGCACAGAAATCTCTGTAGCTGGTTAAGAATAAAAAAAGATTAGGCTTTAGTTAACCCCTTTAGGACACAGGCTTTCACCTTAGGACCAGGCCATTTTTTGCAAATCTGACCAGTGTCACTTTAAGTGGTGATAACTTTAAAACGCTTTAACTTATCCAGGCCATTCTGAGATAGTTTTTTTTGTCACATATTGTACTTCATGATACTTGTAAAATGAATTAAAATATAATAATTTTTATTTATAAAAAAATTTCAAATTTACAATTTTTAAAAAAAATTCAAATTTACAAGTTTCAATTTCTCTACTTCTATAATACATAGTAATACCTCCAAAAATAGTTATTACTTTACATTCCCCATATGTCTACTTCATGTTTGGATCATTTTGGGAATGATATTTTATTTTTTGGGGATGTTACAAAGTTTAGAAGTTTAGAAGCAAATCTTGAAATTTTTCATAAATTTTCAAAAACCCAATTTTTAGGGACCAGTTCAGGTCTGAAGTCACTTTGCGAGGCTTACATAATAGAAACCACCCAAAAATTACCCCATTCTAGAAACTACACCACTCAAGGTATTTAAAACTGATTTTACAAACTTTGTTAACCCTTTAGGTGTTCCACAAGAATTATTGGAAAATAGAGATACAATTTCAAAATTTCCCTTTTTTGGCAGATTTTCCATTTTAATAATTTTATTCCAGTTACAAAGCAAGGGTTAACAGCCAAACCAAACTCAATATTTATGGCTCTGAATCTATAGCTTGCAGAAACACCCCATATGTGGTCGTAAACAGCTGTACGGGTACATGACAGAGCGCAGAAGGAAAGGAATCCCATACGGTTTTTGGAAAGCAGGCTTTGCTGGACTCGTGTTTTTGACACCATGTCCCATTTGAAGCCCCCCTGATGTAACCCGAGAGTAGAAACTCCATAAAAGTGACCCCATCTAAGAAACTACACCCCTCAAGGTATTTAAAATGGATTTTATAAACGTTGTTAACCCTTTAGGTGTTCCACAAGAGTTATTGGCAAATGGAGATGAAATTAGAGAATGAAAATTTTTGGGCAAATTTTCAATTTATAATCAATTTTTTCCAGTAACAAAGCAAGGGTTAACAGCCAAACAAAACTCAATATTTATTGCCCGGATTCTGTAGTTTACAGAAACACCTCATATGTGGTCGTAAACTGCTGTCCGGGCACACAGTAGGGCACAGAAGGAAAGGAATGCCATACGGTTTCTGGAAGGCAGATTTTGCTGGACTGTTTTTTTTGACACCATGTCCCATTTGAAGTCCCCCTGATGCACCCCTAGAGTAGAAACTCCAAAAAAGTGACCCCATTTAAGAAACTACGGGATAGGGTGGAAGTTTTGTTGGTACTAGTTGAGGGTACATATGATTTTTGGTTGCTCTATATTACACTTTTTGTGAGGCAAGGTAACAAGAAATGGCTGTTTTGGCACCGTTTTTATTTTTTGTTATTTACAACATTTATCTGACAGGTTAGATCATGTGGTATTTTTATAGACCAGGTTGTCACGGACGCGGCGATACCCAATATGTATACTTTTTTTTTTCATTTATGTAAGTTTTACACAATGATTTCTTTTTTAAACAAAAAAAAAAATCATGTTTTAGTGTTTCCATAGTCTGAAAGCCATATTTTTTTTCAGTTTTTAGGCGATTACCTTGGGTAGGGTATGATTTTTACGGGATAAGATGACGGTTTTATTGGCACTATTTTGGGGTGTGTGTGACTTTTTGATTGCTTGCTATTACACTTTTTGTGATGTAAGGTGACAAAAAATAGTTTTTATTTTAATTTTTTTACAGTATTCACCTGAGTGGTTAGGTCATGGGATATTTTTATAGAGCAAGTTATTATGGATGCTGCAATACCTAATATGTATACTTTTTATTTATTTATGTTTTACACAATAATATCATTTTTGAAAAAAAATAAAAAATCATGTTTTGGAGTCTGCATATTTTGAGAGTGTCATGGTCTTACCTTCTTACTGTTCTCCTTCGTTTGACATGTGCTGGCGGCCATCTTGCTTTCTTGGTTTTCTTGTAGCCTACCACCCTGCGGCTTCTCCTTCCCACTGGGAGGAGCTGGATGCCTGCTCATATATATAGGAGGTCTGTGGCTTCAGTTCCTTGCTTGGTCCTCCTGTGTTCACATGCTTCTAAGACTGCTGCTGCTTCTGGTTCCTGATCCTGGCTTCGTCTGACTACCCCGTTGGTTCCTGATCCTGGCTTCGTCTGACTACCCTGCTGGTTCCTGATCCAGGCTTCGTCTGACTACCCTTCTGGTTCCTGACCTCTGTCTACGTAGACCCTGCTTCGGTTTAGCCATCCGTTTGGACTTTTGCTTACAGCTTGATTTTCAATAAAGCCTTCTTATTTCCACTTATCTCTTGTTGTACGTCTGGTTCATGGTTCCATGACAGAGAGACATAATTTTTTCAGGTTTTGGGCGATTATCTTTGGTAGGGTCTCATTTTTTGTGGGATGAGATGACGGTTTTATTGGCACTATGTTGGGGTGCGTGTGACTTTTTGATCGCTTGCTATTACACTTTTTGTTATGTAGGGTGACAAAAAATTGTTTATTTTTTATTTTTTACAGGTGTTCATCTGAGGGTTCATAGAGCCCGGTCGATACGGATGCAGCAATACCTAATATGTATACTTTTTTAAATTTATGTAAGTTTTACATAATAACAGCTTTTTTAAAACAAAAAAATTATGTTTTAGTGTCTCCATATTCTGAGCCATAGTTTTTTTATTTTATGGGCGATTGTCTCAGGTAGGGGATAATTTCTTGTAGAATGAGGTGACTGTTAGATTGGTACGATTTTGGTGGGCAAACACCTTTTTGATTGCTTGTTGTTGAACGTTTTGTGATGTAAGGTGACAATTTTTTTTTTTATATAGCACAGTTTTTATTTTTCACTGTGTTCATCTGAGGGGTTAGGTCATGTAATATGTTTATAGAGCCAGTCGATACGGATGTAGCGATACCTAATATGTATACTTCCTCCCCCCCCCCCCTATTTTTTACCAATTTTTTAAACTTTATTTGGGGAAAATGACGTTTTTGTTTTGGGTGAAAACTTTATTTTTTCAACTTTTTTTTCACTTTATTTTTTTGTCCCACTTTGGGACTTGAACTTTTAGGGGTCTAATCCCTTTACAATGCATTCCAATACTTCTGTATTGGAATGCATTGGCTGTATGAGTAATACAGTGAGTATTACTCATACCGCTTCCAGCCTGTGAGATCCAGGGGGCTGGATCTCACAGGCTCGTCACCGCAAGGCAGCGCAATGCCTTACTTAGGCATCACACTGCCTTTCATGCCATCGGGTCCCCCCTACAGCCACATGGGGACCCGATTGCACCTCCGATGGCCGCCGTAAACCGCAGTTCTAAATTGACCTGCAGTTTTGCAGCGATCGCCTATTTAGCCAAGGTGCCTGCTCAATGATTTGAGCAGGCACCGGATTCCGATCACATGACGTACCGGTAAGTCATGTGTCCTGAAGAGGTTGACCATTGTTATGTTCTTTACTCTAACAAATGTTCTAAAATGTTGTTATTTTAGAGATCCAAAGATTTACACTAGTTTTATGATCTAAATTATAATAAATGTGTCTGCCCTAGTCCCAGTCCTTCTATCCAATCCCTACCATGTGGTGCTATTTTTGAAAATTGGCAGGTAGGGCACAAACAGTGGGGTAGCTTGGGTTACCAGCACCTGGGGCAAGCCATGTATTGCGCCCCCTAAACCTGTGGACATGCCCCTTATTACAGATAATGTAGCAGTCCTATGTAACACCACAGATAATACAGTAATAATTCTCTGAGTACAGATAATGTACAGGGTGGGCCATTTATATGGATACACCTTAATAAAATGGGAATGGTTGGTGATATTAACTTCCTGTTTGTGGCACATTAGTATATGTGAGGGGGGGGAACTTTTCAAGAGGTGACCATGGCGGCCATTTTGAGGTTGGCCATTTTGAATCCAACTTTTGTTTTTTGAATAGGAAGAGGGTCATGTGACACATCAAACTTATTGGGAATTTCACAAGAAAAACAATAGTGTGCTTGGTTTTAACGTAACTTTATTCCAATTTCAAAATGGCCGTCATGGTCACCACCCATCTTGAAAAGTTTCCCCCCTCACATATACTAATGTGCCGCAAACAGGAAGTTAATATCACCAACCATTCCCATTTTATTAAGTTGTATCCATATAAATGGCAACCCTGTAGTAGATGGGTGTGAGGCCCCAGAATTCGGAATACGCACAGTGTGACCTGAAGTCTGGGGCCAGGATGCAGCAGGGTGGGCCATATTCTCAATCCACCCCCAACCCTACTGTAAAACAAATATATGTTTGGACATTACATACATCACTACAAAATATACTTTATAATACAGCGCCACATATATCATCCATCCAGTGACATCTCCTGTGATGTAGACTTTCCTCAAAGTCTTCATTTGGAGATAAGAACGCCATGACACCTTCTTTCAGCTGCTTCTCATCTCATCAGCGTTTTAATATTATTAGTTATTATTATTATTATATATAATGGCCCCCTCTGTATAATGTAGAATGGCCCCTCTCTAATATTAGGATATAAAATGGGGCATTATATATCCTAATAATACGGAGGGGGCCATTATATATTATAATAATACTGGGGGGGGGGGGTCATTGTATATAATAATTATACAGAGGGGCCATTATACACATATATGTTAAAAATAATACAGAGGGGGCCATTATATATCCTAATATTGCACAGGGGTCATTATATATACCGTAATAATTTTATATATAATAATTATACGGGGGGCATTATATATTATACAGAGGGGCCATTATATATAATATTTATACAGGGGGACCATTATATATTATACAGAGTGGTCATTATACATTATACAGAGGGGTCATTATATATACTAATAAGAAAACAGGGGGGCCATTATATATTATACAGAGGGGCCATGATATATAATAATTATACAGGGGGGCCATTAGATATTATAATTATACAGAGGGGCCATACATTATTTGTATAATTGTAATATATAATTGCCCCCTGTATAATTATTATCTATAATGGCCCCTCTGTATAATATATAATGGTCCCCCTGTATAATTATAATATATAATGGCCCCTCTTTATAATATATATTGGCCCCTCTGTATAATATATATTGGCCCCTCTGTATAATATATATTGGCCCCTCTGTATAATATGTAATGACCCCCATTCTTTCCCCCACCTCCATAGAGCCCCCAGCATGGCCCCTAGTACTTAAATAAAAAATAAATACTCAACTCTCTTTATTGGCTCTTGTAGCCTTTGCTAGGGCATCACAGCGCAAGCGGTCAAGAACACTTCACCGTGCCCTCCTGTGCCGCGTCATCACGCGAGACCCAGCGCAGAAGGTCACGGTGATGTAATCGCGATTTCCTGTGCTATTCTACTGCATCATAGGCTTCAGGCTTGGTCTGAAGCTTACGAGGCAGAACAGAGGGGATGGGATGGGAGCCATAGGCTTCCATCACCCTCATTATACTGACTGCTGCCTGGCGCCCCCTACAATTTGGCGCCCGGGGCAACGGCCCCCCCTGGCCCCCCCACACTATGCCACTGGCAGTGGCGTACCGCCCATAGAGGCAGACCACGCCATTGCTATGGGGCCCGCGGCACTGGGGGGCCCCGAGCGCAGAGAAGGCCCCACCCACACGTTAGAACGCAGCCGGCCAGCCGCAGCTGAATAACATAAGATTTACAGGGGGGCGGAGCGGAGGCCGGCGACTCGGCGAGAGGAGAGGCCCTGCGTGACGCGCACTGGGCAGGCGAAGTGAGGAGGGGCCGGGGGAGCGGCTTCAGTTGAGGTGCTCACTGTGACCTCCTGCGTCGGATCTCGCGAGATGACGCGATGACGCGGCGCGGGAAGGCACAGTGAGCGATCCTGTACCAGGATGCCACAAGCTGTCCTTAGAGAGGTAAGTATTAATTATTATTTTTTTTATGTTCCCTATTCCCTACGTTCTACCCTTATTGCAGAGGCACTGGGGACAAGAGAAGGGGACCACTGACTGTACTCAGTCAGTGGACATCATAGTATTAATAAGAGTGGAGAGACGAGTCGACCATTATATTAATAATAAAGAGGGGGACATTATATTATTGATAAAGAGGGGGCCATTACATTAATAATAAAGACGGGGACATTATATTATTATTAATATAATGGCCCCCCTCTTTGTTATTAATATAATGGCCCCCTCTTTATTAATATAATGGCCCCCTGGGCCCCTCTTTATTATTAATGTAATGGCCCCCTGGGCCCCTCTTTATTATTAATGTAATGGCCCCCTCTTTGTTATTAAAGAGGGGCCCATTATATTAATAATAAAGAGGGGCCCATTATATTAATAATAAAGAGGGGCCCATTATATTAATAACAAAGAGGGGGCCATTATATTAATAACAAAGAGGGGCCCATTATATTAATAATAAAGAGGGGCCCATTATATTAATAATAAAGAGGGGCCCATTATATTAATAATAAAGAGGGGCCCATTATATTAATAACAAAGAGGGGGCCATTATATTAATAACAAAGAGGGGGCCATTATATTAATAACAAAGTGGGGGCCATTATATTAATAACAAAGTGGGGGCCATTATATTAATAACAAAGTGGGGGCCATTATATTAATAACAAAGTGGGGGCCATTATATTAATAACAAAGTGGGGGCCATTATATTAATAACAAAGTGGGGGGCATTATATTAATAACAAAGTGGGGGCCATTATAATATACAGGGGGAATAATATTATGGGGAATGGGGGACTATCTGTCTGGCTCTAGCACAATATTGGGGGGCAGCAGGATGAGTTGTTGAGACACCAGGAAGGAGAGGTTTATAGTAAAGTGAGGAACCTAAATTTTTTTTCTGTGAAACTCTGCGGAGACGAGAAGCGGCTGAAAGAAGGTGTCATGGCGGTCTTATCTCTGGATGAAGACGTTGAGAAAAGTCTACATCACAGGAGACGTCACTGGATGTAACAGGTATGGGGCGGCATTCTCCTGTAATATTATCATCCATGCACATATCTGTTTCTCGGTAGGGTAAGGGGTATATAGAATTTGACCCACACTGCCTCAGCCCGGCCCCAGAGTTCAGGTAACACTGTGTGTGTTCTGAATTCTGGGGCCTCACACCCATCTACATTATCTGTACTCAGAGAGTTATCACTGTGTTACATAGGACTGCTAGTGATCTACTACAGTATTTGTTAAAAGGGGCATGCCCGGGGTAGGCGGGGGGGGGGGAGTAGGAAGAAAGCACACTGTCCTGAGAATTTTGGGGGGGGCATTAGGGGTTGGGGGGCTCATAGAGGACAGTGTGCTTTCCTTCTACACCTACTCCTTCCTAACAAACCCCCCCGGGCATTTTGGAGGGCATTAGGGGTTGGATATTAACCCCTCTAACTCCTTGCTGCTAATGCTGAGTGTGCACATAGCCACCAAATGATATTTCACCAACCAGCCAAACCACCCCCCCACACACAAACACACACAAACACATGCGCATATGTGCACACTCAGCAGCAAGGAGTTAAAGGGGTTTGGGGTAAGAGAAGTGATGACAAAATGGCGCAGGTAGCAAAGGGGTTAAGATGTGGGGGATGGCTTACGTCCGGCTTTAGCACAGTGGACAGAGGCAGGAGGAGTGATGTGTATGCGCTCCTGCCCTGCACTCACTCAGTTGTGTGGCATACATATTGCGCCCTGTGTCCACTCTGCTAAAGCCTGGCAAGTGACATGCCCATTGTATGAAAATATAAAAAAATAAAAATGTTTATCCCTAACAGTTTCTGTAGGTCATGTATAAATTTATTTAATGGGGGTGTGGCATGGGAGGAGCCAGGTCAGGAAGTGGGAGGGGCCATGGTGGGTAGTGGGCGGGGTTAAGGGGCCCAATTCAGATTTTTGCTATGGGGCCCAGTGATTTCTATGTACGCCCCTGGCCACTGGGCTCAAACCCCCCAAAAAGTCACAGAGTTTTGTGAAAGGGTTGACGTCCACAGATATTTTCTGTTTTTGGTGCCAGAAAACTGGCATAGAGGTTTGATTAACTTGCCCTTATTTGTCTAAAAATAATATGAACATAGGCTTGAATTATTCACCATCATTGCTAACTAATGAATGTACAACATGGCTAAACTGTGTTTAGTCCTGAATCAGTTAAAGGGAAAATTCCTTTCTGAGTTCAGCTAGTTACAAGTTCTATGCGAGAAACATACTGCATGTGGCAGCGTGATTTCTTGTTCTGAGTCTTCTGACCTCTGCTCCTCTAAAAGGATCACATTGGCATTATAATTATTTATAATGCTGTGTGTTCCTGCCAGACCTTTATCTCCTGAATTAGGCCTCATGCACACGACAGTATTATTTCTCGGTCCGCAAAACGGGCTTCCGTTGATCCGTGTCCGTTTTTGCTTCCGTTGTGCTTCCCTGTGTCTCCGTGACCGTTTTTTTGCGGACCGTCTGAAATCAAGGAATGGTGAAAAAAATGAAATTTTACTAACTCCACCCTAGAAATTGGTATAAATCAAGGGCACCCGAGTTTGGTTTTGTGGCCATTTTCTGTAGTCTTTCCAGAGTACAGAGGTTATTTTGGCTGCTTCTCTTTGCTGTATCACCATGTCTAATTCTGAGGATGAGGTCTTACTGCATTGGCTGGTTTCTCAGCGTTGGGGACAGCGCACTCCTTTGTTGAATGAGGAACCGAGTAGAAGGCGACGATTTTGGGTCCATCCGATTGTTTCACAACGTTACCGGAAAGGACACTTCCATACCCTATACCAAGATCTGCGGCTGCATCCGGAGAAGTTCTATTCCTTCTGTCGGATGTCAGTGGGTACCTTTGATCGCTTGCTGTCGTCTCTACGTACTGTCCTTTACATTCATGGACACCAATATGAGGCGCAGCATTACTCCTGAGAAAAGGCTCATCGTCACGTTGAGGTAAGCAATATTGAACATTTAAAGTTTCACCAGTAATGTGCACTGATTCTGTCAGGAGTAACATGTGCTAGAAAATGGCTGCTGTTAGACATGTGCTAATGTTTGCTGAAGTAACCTTTCTTTGTCCATATTGTTTTTTTTATTTTTTATTTGTGAGTTTTTAACCCGTCAATCCCTGTCATATAACATCCCAAAATTGAATGTTGTTTTTTTCTTTTGTGAAAGTTTTAAACTGGTGTTTGGATAACGTCCTAGAGACACTCCAATAATCCAATGCACTCGACAGTAGTTAGTGTATAATGGTGAATTTTTTAATAACTACTGGCGAGTGCTGTGTATTATTATAGTGTCTGGAAGAGTTGGGACCCTCAGTCAGGATCCCTTTCTGCATGCACCCCCCTGTTTGAAGCCTATATACCGGTCTGTATGCTATTTTGTGTGATTTTGTTCCTTTAAACACCTGTGTTTTTCAGCTAACATACTAATCATGCATAATGCACAAAATTCAGAAGTGGCTCTTAACTTTCTCAATTTCTAAGGGGCTCAACACAGTTGTTGCCACCTAGTTGTGTTAATACTGGCCTCACCCCAATAGCTGGTAGTGTTTGGCTCTTAGACCGTTTTTTTTTTTTTGGGGGGGGGGGGGGGTTTGGTTTAGTCAACAATGGACATAAGGTAGTGCTGGCGAGCCGTTTACATAGTGTGTTCCCAAAATTTAACCCACAACAAACCTATTTTAGAATAAATGGCAACAAGGGAAGTTTTACCAAATACTATATTCAAAAATAGTTTATCTTCCATGTATTTTTACACTTAACTATAATAGACTGTCTACATTCAGTGCTGCCTGTCCTGTTCATAGTGTGCCCTGTGCTGATGAATGGTATGAAAAGTCTAAGTTATATTGGTATTCCTTAGATTTTTTTCTACGGAGCGTGTGCCCACAGACAGGGCCCTTGATTGCTGCCTCTGCCATCTGTGCCATAGGTTTGACACCACTGACCTAGGTTGTTTAAATTCATTTGTTGTCTACAACATTATACGTGATTCATGTATCTGCTGTTCACTTTCATTTTGTGCTGATTTTTATTTATTTTTTTCATTTTCCAACAGATTCCTTGCCACTGGGAACTCATTTGCATCCCTGCATTTTGAGTTTCTTATAGGAACCTCGATGATTTCTCGGATTGTACGTCACACTTGTCAAGTCATCTGGCTGCAACTCCATGAGACAGTGATGCCGCAGCCCAAGGCGGACGATTGGTTTCGGATTGCTGAGGGCTTCCAAATTTCTGTGCAGTTTCCAAACTGCATCGGGGCAATGGATGGCAAGCACATCCGTGTGAAGAAGCCTCCTCACTCAGGGTCCCGATTCTTCAATTATAAACAGTATTTTTCGGTAGTACTGATGGCTGTTTCTGACAGTAACTACCGGTTTATAATGGTTGATATTGGGGCCTATGGAAGCACTGCTGATGCTCGCATCTTTAGTGCTTCTAGAATGGGTGAGCGGCTTTGTGCCAACCAGCTTGCCCTTCCCGAGGCCAGAAGACTGCACGGATCTGCTGGTCCGCCGGCTCCATTTGTCATCGTGGCGGATGAAGGGTTTGCATTAACTCCCCATGTTATGCGGCCCTTCCCAAAGCGTGGTTTGGATGTCAGGAGGCGTATTTTCAACTACCGGTTGACTCGTGCCCGTCGGTATGTTGAGTGCGCTTTCGGGATACTCTCTAGCAAGTGGAGGGTGTTTTTTTTATCCATACAGATAAATCCGGAGAATGCTACCCTGGTGATTCAAGCTTGTGTTATTCTACACAACTTCACCAGGATTCATGAGGTTTCCTCTTCTGGTGACATGGAAGATCTTCCCACGTCATCAGAATTGGGTTTGGATAGGACCCTGCATAGGCGACCTGGGACTGCTGGAATTGCAGTTCGGGAACTCTATGCAGACTACTTTTCTAGCCCAGAGGGGTCCTTGCCATGGCAGAGGGATGCTATTCGTGGCAGTTTTTGAAATCCTCTGGCCTCTTTAGTTGTTTATTATTTTGTAGATAGTTTCAAAAAATTTACTGTGGTAGTTGAGTGTAGGGACTCTCAAGACACTGATGACCCTTGACGCGGGCTGAGGTTTGTGGATTACAAATTTAAAAATCCATATTCTTTTTTCAAATTATTCTTATGTTGGACTACTTTTAACATCATGTTGTAGGATTTTTAAATACGAATCCAAAAACCTTCTAATATCTCTTTAATATTTTTTTTAAAAAACTATTATGTAGCCTGATAAAGCTTACAACATTTTGGGTGTTTATCTGTTGTGACTAAAACTGGTAGAAGTGTTCCAATGTGTTGTATAATTTTAAAAACATAAGCCACTTGCATTTTTTTATTTTAATAAAACATCTATTGTTTAAAAAAAAAAAAGATTATTCAAAATGCAAAACAATGCTGCAGACAAACAAAAAAAACTAAATTACAAATCAAATAAGTCTCTTGTAAAAGAGCCAGGGGCGTACGAAGATCCCGGCAGTACCTGGGCCGGTTGGGGTGTACCAGCTGAAAACATGCCCACATTCAAGGACTGGGCAAGGGGAGGGTTTCGGTCTTGTGACCCCTGGAAAGTAGGTCCCGCAGAAGGAGGACCATGGCTTGGATGTTGAGCCTGATGAAAGGAGGTAGGCTGCTGATTTGAAGCCATCAAATTTTTTTGCAGCAACTGATTAATCTCAAATAATATGTCTCCCTGGTATGGGAGCGAGAACATTTTTAGAACCAGTGCTAGGGACGCAACACATTGTTAATGGCTTGGTTGGGGAACCTGCCTCATCATTGGCGCAAGCCCCTTTAGCATGATTTCTTCTTGTCCATCAGTCCTCCTCTGAGCTAGGAACTGGATAACTTGAGCATCTATCATTTCCCGAGTTACTAGCTCAGAGGAAGACTGACGGACATTCCTCCTCCTCCTGGGCTGTTGAGAAGTTTGGGGCCTTTCGGGTTCCCCGCCACTCGTTGCCATGGGTGGTTCAGTTGCTTCCACAGCTGGAGATTGTTGCGGGCTTGATTCAGGTGAAAAAACCGCAGGCGTTTCTTCACCCCCCAAATCTGATTCGTCTGTGTCCTCAAGATTGTCCACAGTACTGTAGATAGAAATCACCCAAATTTTGTAGATTAATGTATTTTTAAATTTGAAAACAAACATTCAACATCCGATTAAATTGCTTAAGAATATATATGGCTACTATATATAAGGCCATGCAACATATATCCAAAAAGGTTGAAGAAACTAAAAATTCATCAAATTCCAAAAAAGGACACATGGCATAAATTAACCATTTATGTTTTTATGATATGTACATTGTGTCCATAGCATAAGTTTTATGCCCAAAAAATTAGGGGTGTTGGTTGGTAGCCTGATTAACCACCTCAGCCCCCCTAGCTTAAACACCCTTAATGACCAGGCCACTTTTTACAATTCTGTACTATACTACTTTCACAGTTTATTGCTCGGTCATGCAACTTACCACCAACATGAATTTTATCTCCTTTTCTTCTCACTAATAGAGCTTTCATTTGGTGGTATTTCATTGCTGCTGACATTTTTACTTTTTTTTGTTATTAATCGAAATTTAACGATTTTATTGCAAAAAAATTACATTTTTCACTTTCAGTTGTAAAATTTAGCAAAAAAAACGACATCCATATATACATTTTTCGCTAAATTTATTGTTCTTCATGTCTTTGATAAAAAAAAATGTTTGGGTAAAAAAAAATGGTTTGGGTAAAAGTTATAGCGTTTACAAACTATGGTACAAAAATGTGAATTTCCGCTTTTTGAAGCAGCTCAGACTTTCTGAGCACCTGTCATGTTTCCTGAGGTTCTACAATGTCCAGACAGTACAAACACCCCACAAATTACCCCATTTCGGAAAGTAGACACCCTAAGGTATTCACTGATGGGCATAGTGAGTTCATAGAACTTTTTATTTTTTGTCAAAAGTTAGCGGAAAATTATGATTTCTTTTTTTCTTACAAAGTCTCATATTCCACTAACTTGTGACAAAAAATAAAAACTTCCATGAACTCACTATGCCCATCACAAAATACCTTGGGGTGTCTTCTTTCTAAAATGGGGTCACTTGTGGGGTAGTTATACTGCCCTGGCATTTTAGAGGCCCAAATGCGTGCAAAGTAGTTTGAAATCAAAATCTGTAAAAAATGACCGGTGAAATCCGAAAGGTGCTCTTTGGAATGTGTGCCCCTTTGCCCACCTAGGCTGCAAAAAAGTGTCACACATCTGGTATCGCCGTACTCAGGAGAAGTTAGGAAATGTGTTTTGGGGTGTCATTTTACATATACCCACGCTGGGTGAGAGAAATATCTTGGCAAAAGACAACTTTTCCCATTTTTTTACACAAAGTTGGCATTTGACCAGCAGAGAACGATTCAGTTCCCTGGCCCTGTCAATCATAATGCGGAGGGGGCGTCATTAGGATCGGAGGATGCGGCTGCTACCAGCAAGTAGCCACCCTTCTTGCTGGTAGCAAGGTAATTTGCATATTTTAAAAATAGCTTTTTATCAAATTCTACTGAACCAAAATGATTATTTAACTTATGTATGCAGAGCTCACAGTATAGGGATTATTAGTAAACAAAAAAAAAAAAAACGGTTTAGTGGGCTGACAGAAACCCTTTAAAACATGGTGTGGCCTGTAAAATAGTACATGGAAATTGTAAAAAACATAGACACAGTGGCATACTGAGAAATGACTGGCCACAATCACAAATGTTAAAGGAGGCCCCCCTACCACAGTAATTTCTTTGCAACACCTTCCTTTCAAGCCGCCTCAAGTCCTGTGGCTAGTAATGAGCACTCTCTTTTCTCAGGGCGCAGTTTCTACATTTATTTATATTATCTATACTGTTACTGTATATATAAATGTACATACACTGTGGAGGGGTCCATGACAAAGTATTTTAATCCTCCACCTCCTCCTCCCGGATAGGCCATTTCAGGCTCATGGACAAAATGTAGCTGCTTCACCTGCTTTGCCTACAGCTAGGCCCCTACATGTACATACCACTAGAGCAGGGATGTTAAACAAAACAAGGAATGCAACAGCTCACTGCAAACCAAATAAAGTACAAAATTGCATCATAATATCAAATGCTGAACTAATAAGTTAGAGATATTTGGCAAATCGTTTTGTACAAAATTATTTGAGCCCGTCTGCCGACCGTCAAGGCAATCTCTAGTTAGACGGGTTCCTAACACTAAATATATCTGTTATGTGCCATAGCAGCTATCATACAATTCAGAAAGTGCAGGTTCCACTTACATGCTGGATCCGCCTGAATTTCCGTCATTTTCGGTGCCAAAATGGCCTCCACTATATCCAGGGAAAGCAGTCGCCAGCATGCACGCTGGGCCCACTCCACACCACCCCCGGCGCCACATGGTCACCAAGGACTGCAATGAGAGTCCACACACTATCTCTCTCCTGGTGCCATGTGGCTTCAGTGAGTGATGGGGAGTGGGCCAGGCTATATACTAACACAAATTAAAATCAACCTGTGGGACAAACGAGCTGGTCAGGATTGCACGACTAAAGAGGCAGCCACACCTCCAGCACAAACTGCAGAAAAAAAAGGGGGGTCAGTCAGCACATCCCAAAGCGCAGGGGCACGTTGCTATGGCTGAGAACAAGACTGTTAAACAAAACAAGGAATGCAACAGCTTGATGCTCAAGGTGCGTCCCTTCAGCTGTTGCAAAATGACAACTCCCAGCAGGCCTTCAGGTACAGCAGGTCATGGTGGGAGTTGTTGTTTAACAGCTGGAGGGCCACATGTTGAGCATCCCTGCAATACACAATTAAGCTTTGCCTCCAAAGGGACATGATTGAGAAGTCACTGAAGTACTTTCCTATATCATAAGGGACAACACAAAGACCAAACCTCAAAACGACATTGCTTGCACGTACCTAGTTCTGCAAGACCTTGGTTATCCGCTTTCTCCCAGTCGCGTGGCTTGAGGCGACGGGCCACTTTCTCCCAAGAAATCTCCTTCCGCACACGGTCCTGATACGCAGGGGACCGTGTGTCCCATAGCTCGGGCCTTTCTTGGACCAAAGAAATAAGTTTGTCCACATTCCATTTGGGCATTTTGAAGTGGCACAGTGATCTTGTCAAAATCAGACAGGTGAAAAATATGTCTGTGGCAAATCACCTCACAAACAAGGCTTGCCAATCGACTACTTTCAACTTCCTGTCTTTTTTTTTTTTTATTGCCCAAAGGACTTCCAGGCAACAAATCCACATAAAAAAACAGACGCGGATGACACACGGAAGGCTTAAAAGGTGCATCCGTGTTTTTCACAGACCCATTGACTTGAATGGGTCCACGAATCGTTATCCTTGAAAAAAATAGGACAGGTCATATTTTTTTGACGGACAGGAACCACGGATCACGGTCGCGGATGACAAAAGGATCATTTTACCGATTATAAAACTGACCCATTGGAAGTCAATGGGTCTGCAGAAAATCACGGAAAACGGATCAACGGCCACGGATGCACACAACGGCCGTGTGCATGAGGCCTTACACTAACAGCATTATGTCATAACAATTTTGTAGATTCCAGGTCTAGCATACACAAACAGCATTATAAATCATTGTAATGCCCGCGCAATCCATTAAGAGGAGCAGAGGTCAGAATGGGAAATTATGCTGCCACATGCAGCATGTTTCTCGCACTGAACTCACTCATCTGTAACTAGCCTACACAGAACTTAGATATTAATACATATACAATAGATGCATACACAGAAAAGAAAAAAATGAAAAAATATATATTTTCCATCAGACCTCAGATCAGATCCCCACATCAGATCCTCACATCAAATCCTCAGATCAGACTCCCATATCAGACCTTAAATCGGACCCCCATATCAGACCTCAGATCAGAACACCATATCATACCCCCATGTCAGACTTTGGATCAGACCTCATATCATACCCCCACATCAGATCCTCATATCAGACCCCCATATCAAACCTCAGATAAGACCCCCTTATCAAACCTAAAATCAAATCCCCAACAGACTTTCATGTCAGACCACATTCAGACCTCAGATCATACTCCCATCAGAGCTAAAATAAATAAATTAACTTACCTCTGCTACTCTGCAGGTCCGGTAGTCTCTCCTACAGTCACTCTACCTGGTCTTATCCGTGCCCGCACTACACCTCAGATCAGACTCCCTTATCAAACCTAAAGTCAAATCCCCAACAGACTTTCATGTCAGACCACATTCTGCATGTAACATCAGGTCATAGTGCGTGCACTACATCTTGACACTGCAAGCGGTCAATACAATGCAGCACGGGCCCAGAAAAGACCAGGTAGGGGCGAGTACAGCAAGCATTAGCAGGTCTTCACTCACCGTCACTGCCTCCCACGCCTCCTGCATACTATCGAGCACTTCCATAATGGAAATGCTCATTAATATTCACCTTATAAGATGTACTGCCATTTTCCTCCTCTTATGGGGGAAATAGTGCATCCTATAAAGCGAAAAATACAGTAGGTCAGAATTATGTCTTGCAACGGTTTTTCCTTGCAAATGATTAGCTATCCTCCTGTTTTTCTCTGTTATATTTTTTTATTTCTAGAACTGTTATGCCTATATTTGTGTGTTATTGTATTTCTTCATTTTCTAAAATCTTTCTGTACAATTATACATTAACAGGGTTTTCCCATCTCGCCATTTCCAGAGTGAGATGGGACTGAGCATCAGCTTTAGGTGGCTGGGCTCCCATTGTAGTGAATAGGAGCTGAAGAAACAGAATAGCAGAACAAGCTACGCTGCTTCTGTAACTTTCAAATTTATGGAAGCAGTGTAGCTTATTTTGCTACTCTGTGCACCTCCCATTTATTATAATAGGAATTATGGAAACAGCAGAGTGCCGCCCTGCTTAGCTATCTCCATAAGCCGGGCCATCTGGGGCCAGCGCTTAGTCTCATCTCACCACGGAAACAGTGAGATGGCACAACCCTTTAATTCTCATAGTTAATACGTTTTCCTTGTTGGCCTAATAAACCCACAATATTAAAGAGCAAATGTGTCACATAGCTGGGTTAACTCTTTAAATACCAATGTACTAGAAGCTAACCTATTTTATACTGATGATTATACCATGTGTCTATGTGTACTTGTAGGTTAACAGAGTGACATCTCATCAGCTGTAATGATGGGTGGTGGCAAACATTCCAGGTAGAGCATGTACAGTGGCAGAGACTGGCACACCATTCATGACAATATTTTTTTGTATTTTTTTAGGACGCAACAGTTTCCCAAAAAAAAAAAAAAAAAAATGCATTTCTTCTTTGTGATAAACATATATTTCCTTCTATGTTTACATGATTGCTTTTCCAGCTGGGTACTCCATACATATATTTATTTTAGGTTAGTATTTTTGGGCACATTTTATTTAATTACAGTCTTTTGATTTGTAGGGAGATGTACTGTGGTTGATTCAATATTCTACACATTTTACTTAAGTTTTAAGGCTTCATTGATTGCTCTTGGTGTACCTTATTATTCCTGACCTTATGAAGAACCCATTAAACATGTCCTTCAAGCAGGTAGACTAAGTGCTATCAACAGTTCAAGGTATGTGTTTATGTTTGGATGCAACAAAGAGGTATAACTTCCATTAAGATGTGAACAGTTTTGTTCTGAGGTGAAATAAGAAATTGTTTAGGAACCATAAATGATGAAGAGATGACAAGTGAAGAGTAAGTAAGTAAACTACGAAATGATAATACAAAAAGTATTAAAAAGATAAAGGATAAGAGCAGAATAGATTATAAATGGGAGGTAGAGATGAGTGAATCAATTCTAAACACATCATATTTGTTAAAAATGTCTCCAAGATTTGCTTGCTAAATACATTTCGATGAATCACATGAAAATTGTGTCCAGCACCATTTTACTGTGCAAATTGGTGGTGAAAACGACAGGAAAGATTAAAGATAACATAACCCTGGGAGGGAGAGGGGGGGCTTACCCTGGATCAGCCGATCAGAGGGTAGTATTCAACCAGGTCCTTCTGCACAGAAAGAAGAAACACTGTGTGTATCTATGGTTGTAATAGAATGTCTTATGGCAGTGTCTGCCAAACAACAATTGCAGAAACAACCCAGTTACTGAGGACACTATAGGGAGAGAATTGGAGATATATTTTTGTAGATTTTATAGTTTTATCAGGGAAAGCTTAGCATGGAGAATGAGTGAGGGACTGGTCACTGTCTCAGTTGTTTAATAAAGCTTGCTAGCAAGTTCTGAATTTTGTGAGAAACTCATATATCTTACTTTATGAACACACAGCTATTTTTTTTAAAATAAAAAAAACCATTAAGTTCATAGTCTTATTGCCAGCACCCCAATAGCATACATTCTGCTGCAAATGCTGAGCTATTGTCATTTTTTTTTTTTACACTGAAAACCATACTGTGCATTATTAGTGAATTCGTACCATGCTGCAATAACAGCATTTATATACTAGTTAACTGTTAGCGCATTGTATTGCATTAATATATCTGCATAAATAAATGCGTTCTGCCTCAATAGCTGCATTTAAAAACTAGTTAACCATTAATCCTTTGGACTGCATAAAGATGCACATAGTTTTAGTGAACATGTTGTGTTATAACAATTATATGGGGGAGAAAAAAGAACTGGGTCGCACATCCACAGTGCTTGGATTTGACCTAAAAAGTGTACAGCCCCCCGTATTGCATGCTGTACAAGAGGCATTAGTGTACATTTTGATCAAAAGGCATAAGCCCACTCACCACGTCAAGGAAGCCTCTATTGAGTGGGACCTACTCTGACAAAAGGGCGCAGCACGGTGCGATGACAAAGCGGCGATATCCTGGTAGGCGGCGGGACCCAGGACTCAAAGCAGCAACCATGCTGTCTGACGATGCCACCCATGGCACTGGGTCCCACCAACCCACCTGGTGTCGGCACTCCTCCCATTCGGCACAGGTGGTTTTAATCACACAGGATTGCATATAGTGGTCATTGACCTGTAGCTCCTGATAGTAATGGACATGCTGTGTTAGACAGCTGTTCACATGGTGCAGTACTGTGCGGTGGCCTTTGTTTCTGCGGTGCTGTTCTGGTGGGTTGGTGGGACCCAGTGCCATGGGTGGCATCGTCAGACAGCATGGTTGCTGTTTTGACTCCTGGGTCCCGCCGCCTACCAGGATATCGCCGCTTTGTCATCGCACCGTGCTGCGCCCTTTTGTCAGAGTAGGTCCCACTCAATAGAGGCTTCCTTGACGTGGTGAGTGGGCTTATGCCTTTTGATCAAAATGTACACTAATGCCTCTTGTACAGCATGCAATACGGGGGGCTGTACACTTTTTAGGTCAAATCCAAGCACTGTGGATGTGCGACCCAGTTCTTTTTTCTCCCCCATATAATTGTTATTTGAATCTTTCTTCTTTATTACTGGTGTCAGCACTCCTCCCATTCGGCACAGGTGGTTTTAATCACACAGGATTGCATATAGTGGTCATTGACCTGTAGCTCCTGATAGTAATGGACATGCTGTGTTAGACAGCTGTTCACATGGTGCAGTACTGTGCGGTGGCCTTTGTTTCTGTGGTGCTGTTCTGGTGGGTTGGTGGGACCCAGTGCCATGGGTGGCATCGTCAGACAGCATGGTTGCTGTTTTGACTCCTGGGTCCCGCTGCCTACCAGGATATCGCCGCTTTGTCATCGCACCGTGCTGCGCCCTTTTGTCAGAGTAGGTCCCACTCAATAGAGGCTTCCTTGATGTGGTGAGTGGGCTTATGCCTTTTGATCAAAATGTACACTAATGCCTCTTGTACAGCATGCAATACGGGGGGCTGTACACTTTTTAGGTCAAAGCCAAGCACTGTGGATGTGCGACCCAGTTCTTTTTTCTCCCCCATATAAATGTTGTGTTATAACAACATGTATTTATCAGTTAACAGTTAATGCATTGTGTCAAGATACCCACAGTTCTAGTGAACACGTTATTTTTCAATAACCGCATTTAGGATCATAATCCCTGACAAGCAGAGCAGAGAGGTGAATGAGGCAGCGCTTTAGTTCAGTGTTCTAAAGTAACTTGTCCTGCTGTTTGATTCGGACAGATTTTGTGTGTACTAATAGGACGGCAGCCTTTTTATTTCCCCTGATTGCTCCTTAGACAAAACAAGCCATTATAACTAATGTAATATATTTGGGAATATATTTATAATAAAGTAATATTTAAATATTTTAATTTTCTTAATTCCTGGATCACCCTTTAACCACATTGTATTGTATCAATAGTACCATGCATTGCTACACTGTATTGTAATAACTACATTAATATAGCAATTTCATTCCATGCATTATATTACCTTTTGTAAATTGTCAATACCAGTGAGAAGTGTGTTTGTAGAAGAGGAAGGACATTTAATTGAACCTCTCTCTTTAAATTACAGAAAAAAATATATTTTTAGGTAGGATATCAAATCGGAACATAATTTATATACAGTACAGACCAAAAGTTTGGACACACCTTCTCATTCAAAGAGTTTTCTTTATTTTCATGACTATGAAAATAGTAGATTCCCACTGAAGGCATCAAAACTATGAATTAACACATGTGGAATTATATACATAACAAAAAAGTGTGAAACAACGGAAAATATGTCATATTCTAAGTTCTTCAAAGTAGCCACCTTTTGCTTTGATTACTGCTTTGCACACTCTTGGCATTCTCTTGATGAGCTTCAAGAGGTAGTCACCTGAAATGGTTTTAACTTCACAGGTGTGCCCTGTCAGATTTAATAAGTGGGATTTCTTGCCTTATAAATGGGGTTGGGACCATCAGTTGCATTGTGGAGAAGTCAGGTTGATACAGAGCTGATAGTCCTACTGAATAGACTGTTAGAATTTGTATTATGGCAAGAAAAAAGCAGCTAAGTAAAGAAAAACGAGTGGCCATCATTACTTTATAAAAAAAAGAAGGTCAGTCAGTCTGAAAAATTGGGAAAACTTTGAAAGTGTCCCCAAGTACAGTCACAAAAACCATCAAGCGCTACAAAGAAACTGGCTCACATGCGGACCGCCCCAGGAAAGGAAGACCAAGAGTCACCTCTGCTGCGGAGGATAAGTTCATCTGAGTCACCAGCCTCAGAAATCGCAGGTTAACAGCAGCTCAGATTAGAGACCAGGTAAATGCCACACAGAGTTCTAGCAGCAGACACATCTCTAGAACAGCTGTTAAGAGGAGACTGTGTGAATCAGGCCTTCATGGTAGAATATCTGCTAGGAAACCACTGCTAAGGACCGGCAACAAGCAGAAGAGACTTGTTTGGGCTAAAGAACACAAGGAATAGACATTAGACCAGTGGAAATCTGTGCTTTTGGTCTGATGAGTATAAATTTGAGATCTTTGGTTCCAACCACCGTGTCTTTGTGCGATGCAGAAAAGGTGAACGGATGGACTCTACATGCCTGGTTCCCACCGTGAAGCATGGAGGAGGAGGTGTGATGGTGTGGGGGTGCTTTGCTGGTGACACTGTTGGGGATGTATTCAAAATTGAAGGCATACTGAACCAGCATAGCTACCACAGCATCTTGCAGCAGCATGCTATTCCATCCGGTTTGCGTTTAGTTGGACCATCATTTATTTTTCAACAGGACAATGACCCCAAACACACCTCCAGGCTGTGTAAGGGCTATTTGACCATGAAGGAGAGTGATGGGGTGCTGCGCCAGATGACCTGGCCTCCACAGTCACCGGACCTGAACCCAATCGAGATGGTTTGGGGGTGAGCTGGACCGCAGAGTGAAGTCAAAAGGGCCAACAAGTGCTAAGCATCTCTGGGAACTCCTTCAAGACTGTTGGAAGACCATTTCAGGTGGTGACTACCTCTTGAAGCTCATCAAGAGAATGCCAAGAGTGTGCAAAACAGTAATTAAAGCAAAAGGTGGCTACTTTGAAGAACCTAGAATATGACATATTTTCAGCTGTTTCACACTTTTTTGTTATGTATATAATTCCACATGTGTTAATTCATAGTTTTAAAGCCTTCAGTGTGAATCTACAATTTTCATAGTCATGAAAATAAAGAAAACTCTTTGAATGAGAAGGTGTGACCAAACTTTTGGTCTGTACTGTACATTACCTCTGTTCAGAGAAAACCTAATGATATCAAGATGGGCATGTCTAATCCTAGACATCAATATAGAATGCTAAATACATTCTGCCCCCTCCTAACCAACTAAACATCACATGACTTCAGGCATGGGCAAATCCATCCAAGGTTATAACTTAGAAGAGATAACTGTATCCTTCCACCCCATCCTGGACTATTTTACACATATAACTTTGGTAAGACTATTAAGACAAATACCAGGGATCTGGGATCTTGCTAGACCATATCTTAAATGGGAAGGACTTGAAACAAGTCTTTTCTGTGGGAATCCATCACCTAGCTTGGCGAAGAATGTTATATATATATATATTATATGCAATTATTTAATGCTTTGCTAGATTGAGTTTAGATTCTTCTGTAGGTAGAATGAAGCCTCACAATATCCTAAGACTACAAACCGGCTTCCAAAAAAGTTGGGACACTATACAAATCGTGAATAAAAACTGAATGCAATGATGTGGAGGTGCCAACTTCTAATATTTTATTCAGAATAGAACATAAATCACGGAACAAAAGTTTAAACTGAGAAAATGTACCATTTTAAGGGAAAAATATGTTGAATCAGAATTTCATGGTGTCAACAAATCCCCAAAAAGTTGGGACAAGGCCATTTTCACCACTGTGTGGCATCTCTCCTTCTTCTTACAACACTCAACAGACTTCTGGGGACCGAGGAGACCAGTTTCTCAAGTTTAGAAATAGGAATGCTCTCCCATTCTTGTCTAATACAGGCCTCTAACTGTTCAATCGTCTTGGGCCTTTTTTGTTGCACCTTCCTCTTTATGATGCACCAAATGTTCTCTATAGGTGAAAGATCTGGACTGCAGACTGGCCATTTCAGTACCCGGATCCTTCTCCTACGCAGCCATGATGTTGTGATTGATGCAGAATGTGGTCTGGCATTATCTTGTTGAAAAATGCAGGGTCTTCCCTGAAAGAGATGACGTCTGAATGGGAGCATATGTTGTTCTAGAACCTGAATATATTTTTCTGCATTGATGGTGCCTTTCCAGACATGCAAGCTGCCCATGCCACACGCACTCATGCAACCCCATACCATCAGAGATGCAGGCTTCTGAACTGAGCGTTGATAACAACTTGGGTTGTCCTTGTCCTCTTTGGTCCGGATGATATGGCGTCCCAGATTTCCAAAAAGAACTTCGAATCATGACTCATCTGACCACAGAACAGTCTTCCATTTTGCCACACTCCATTTTAAATGATCCCTGGCCCAGTGAAAACATCTGAACTTGTGGATCTTGCTTAGAAATGGCTTCTTCTTTGCACTGTAGCGTTTCAGCTGGCAACGGCGGATGGCACAGTGGATTGTGTTCACTGACAATGGTTTCTAGAAGTATTCCTGAGCCCATTCTGTGATTTCCTTTACAGTAGCATTCCTGTTTGTGGTGCAGTGTCGTTTAAGGGCCCGGAGATCACGGGCATCCAGTATGGTTTTCTGGCCTTGACCCTTACGCACAGAGATTGTTCCAGATTCTCTGAATCTTCGGATGATGTTATGCACAGTTGATGATGATAGATGCACGGTCTTTGTAATTTTTCACTGTTTTTCGCTGGGTAACACCTTTCTGATATTGCTCCACTATCTTTCTGTGCAACATTGTGGGAATTGGTGATCCTCTACCCATCTTGGCTTCTGAGACACACTGCCACTCTGAGAAGCTCTTTTTATACCCAATCATGTTGCCAATTGACCTAATTAGTGTTAATTGGTCTTCCAGCTCTTCGTTATGCTCAAATTTACTTTCTCCAGCCTCTTATTGCTACTTGTCCCAACTTTTTTGGGATTTGTTGACACCGTGAAAATTTAAATCAATGTATTTTTCATTAAAAATAATACATTTACTCGGATTAAACGTTTGATCTGTCATCTACGTTCTATTACAAATAAAATATTGACATTTGCCATCTCCACATCATTGCATTCAGTTTTTATTCACAATTTGTTTAGTGTCCCAACTTTTTTGGAATCCGGTTTGTACATCTCAATATGGAGATGATCAATTAATTTAATTATTTATTTATTTGCCAATCTAGATGGTATAATTTTACCCACACTATCAAATTAGTCTTAATAAAATGAAATATCATTTTCTGTGTCTCTTACCAAATCCTAGTAGGAATCTCACTTCTGCTCCTAGGAAAGCTGGGTGGTCCATCATAGCGCATTTCACCATGGCTTTTATCTTGATAGACCCCTCTAAAGAGCTTTACTTCTCTTCTCCTTTCTTCCCCCTTTGTGTATGGTTTATGATCACAAACTTATCAGTTAGACACCTTCCTAGTTTGGAACTTTCCAATCATTGTCGGATTGGTGTGACTATGGATAAGAAATATGACATTATAACCTTACCCAGAATGCACTTTTGCTACTGTTGTAATGTCACCTACTAGGTGGCACCGCTGTATAAGCTATTTGCATCATAGTATAAAGGGCTAACTTATGCAAGTCTGAATAAAACGTATTCTATACATTTGACCTTAGAAGCTTTAATTCAAAGCTATAGGGATTAATTCTGACACTTGTAGCAATTAGAGACAGACCTCTAGGCGTCTCTCTGAATGTTTCTCACACTGTTGATTTATGGACCATGATGATATGAATGGCCTTGTTTTCTCACAGAGATATCAGTACCTCCTGTCATACCAAAGATGTGATTCATTGTTACATCTTTACAGACACTCTTTTAGAGACAAATATTCTCCTAATGAGAAATATATATAATATACTGGATACTTGTTGTCTTCATAACATATAACAATATAATATATATATTATATGTCCTACTGACTGTCTTATGCTAAGGACTAAGGCTCATAAGATGAATACATACATATTATATATTTTGCTTCATTAATAAATACCTAATTGCATAGGTAATTATCACCAGCTGCATAGAGCTTATCTTTATCTCCTGTCATAAATTTATAAGTAGACAAGGAGTATTCTTCTCAGACTGGTACATTCATGAGAAGAATAACACTAAAAATTAGAAACCTTTGTACGACCTTACTTTGGCCTGCTCAAAACAAACAAAATTGTAACTATAGTCGAGCATGGCTCTTAAAGGCAATGAACATTCATCTTAACTAGAATGAATTGGATATCAATGCATTTACCTATGAAAAGGCACAACATGCCCATTGTGCCTCTTCAATAATAGTAATGCCCTCTGTGTCCCTTTGTAGTAGTAATGCCCTCTGTGCCCCCTTTGTAGTAGTAAATTCCTCGTGCTCCATTTGTAGCAGTATTTCCCTCTGTGCCCCCTTTGTTGTAGTAATTACCACTGTGCCCCCTTTGTAGTAGTAATGCCCTCTGGGCCCCCTTTGTAGTAGTAATGCCCTCTGGGCCCCTTTTGTAGTAGTAATGTCCTCTGGGCCCCCTTTGTAGTAGTAATGCCCTCTGGGCCCCCTTTGTAGTAGTAATGCCCTCTGGGCCCCCTTTGTAGTAGTAATGCCCTCTGGGCCCCCTTTGTAGTAGTAATGTCCTCTGGGCCCCCTTTGTATGAGTATTGCTCTCTGTGCCCTCTTTGTTGTAATAATGCCTTCTATGTCCTCTTTGTAGTAGTAATTCCCCCTGTGCCCCCTTTTCAGTAGTATTGCCCCCTGTACCCCCTATGTAGTAGTATTGCCCTCTGTTCCCCCTTTGTTGTAGTAATGCTTTCTGTGCCCCCTTTGTAGTAGTAATGCCATCTGTGCCCCTTTTATAGTAGTAATGCTTCCTGTGCCCCTTTGTAGTAGCATTACCCTCCGTACCCTCTTTGTGGTAGTAATGCCCTCTGTGCCCCTTTTATGGTAGTAATGTCCTCTGTGCCCCCTTTGTAGTAGTACATGCTCTCTCTGTGCCCCCTCTGTTTTAAAAAAAAACACAGTAAGTTCTCTCCTTGTCCCATTCCTGAAGACACAGATCGCTCTGCAGCAATATGTGGGAGAAGCTTATTCAGATTTCCAGGTTGCTGGCTCCTCCCACACAGGCCAGAAGTGCGATCTGTGCCTACAGCCTGAATGGTGGAGCAGGGAGAAGTCTCCCTGCCTCACCATTCAGCGCGGGAGAGATAGAGGTGCGGGGAGCTGAGTGACAGGACACAGCTTCCGGCGCTCCAGCAATGAGCACTTTCACCTAGCCATTCTGCTGCATGAGGCGAAAATTTAAAAAGAGCCCCCCCCATACCGAATTCTCAACCTAATCACTTCCCTCCTAACATTACGTATATCACTACAGAACATACAGGCTAATAAAGTGCCCCATACCTCTTACATCCAGTGATGTCTCATTTGATGTAGATGTTCTCTTTCCTCATCATCTTCTTTCAGACCTTCAGACCAGACCACCATTTTTCAGCCATTTCTCATCTCTGCAGTTTGACAAAAAAATCTTCGCTTACTACTTTTCCATCATCCTCCCATCTTCTGGACAAATCATCCTACCACCCCCAATACTGTTATGCTGTGCTCCCCAATATTATACTGCAGTAACAGATAAACCTACTGATAATACTAGTACCACACAATAATTATTGGAACGCAGTGTCCTAAAATAACTGTGTCCAGCAAAAAGTGCCCCTGACACTAATAGTGTAAACATAACGCCCCCAAAAAATAATTGTGGTGAGCTGATACTGTGCCAGGGTGCACCCACAGTAAAAGTGCTCCCAAAAGTCCCACCAATAGTTTAATTCTCTGCTAGAGCACACATGATAGTAATAGTGCTCCTACAGTGCCCCCAACATGCCCCCACTGTGGCCCAGAAGTAATAATGCTCCCATAGTGCCCATACTAATAATCATGTTCCCCATAGACCCCCCCCCCCGTAGTAATAAAGCCCACCATAATTCCCCCAGTAGTAATAAGTCTCCTTATAATGTGACAGTACAAAACAATTCCCCCTTATAATGTGCCAGTGCAAAAAATAGTGCCCCCATAATGTGCCAGTATAAAATATATATATATATATATATATATATATATAGTGCCCCCATTAAATGCCCCCATAGTGCTCCTTTCCCCCTTCCTCCTAGTGCCCCCCATAATGTACCAGTATAAAATGCCCCTATATAGTGCCCCAGTAGATGCTCTGTGTCCACCTTAATTTGCAAGTATAAAATACCCCTTCTTAGTGCCCCCCGTAGATGACCCCATAGTACTCCTCTCCCCTCTTCCCCATAGTACCCACTATAATGTATCCTAGTATAAAATGCCCCTATACAGAGCCCCCCATATAAAATACCCCTTATTTTTGGCCTCAGTAGATGCCCCCATAGTGTTCCTCTCCCCCTTTCCCCCATTGTGTCCCCATATAAAATACCCCTTCTTTTTAGATGCCCCCACAGTGCCCCCCAATAATGTGCCAGTAAGAAATGGCTCCATAGATGCCTCCATAGTGCCACCCAATAATGTGCTAGTAAAAAGTGCCCCCATAGATGCCCCCAATAATGTGCCAGTAAGTGCCCCCATAAATGCCCCCCAATAATGTGCCAGTAAGAAGTGCCCTCCATAGATGTCCCCAATCATGTGCCAGTAAGAAGTGCCCCCCAATCATGTGACAGCAAGAAGTGGCCCCATAGATGCCCCCCAATCATGTGCCAGTAAGAAGTGCCCCCCCATGGATGCCCCTGCCAATCATGTGCCAGTAAGAAGTGCCCCCATAGCGCTCCTCTCCTGTATTGTAACACATAAAAAATAAATAAACACATATACTTACCTCCATCAGGCTGGCAGCAATGTGATGCAGGCCTCTTCCGGTCTGTGTCCCGCTCTGTACGACTCAGGTGGTGCGATGACGTCATCGCGTCGCCTGCATCGGCAACTAGTGACTGCAGCCTATCAGAGGAACGAGGAAGGGAGACTCCTCTCCCTCCCCTGCCCCGCCGCAGCACATCCGTCTGTATCGCTGTTCTGAGGACAGCGATACAGATGACTATGGAGATGAGCGCATCCACAAACGAAGCGCTCATCTCCCTGTGCCCTGCCGCCCCCCCACTTGTCAGCAGGGCCTGAGGCGATCGTCTCACCTCGCATAATTGGCTGTGAGGCCCTGAGGAGCGCTCATTGCGTCTGTGCTCTGAACCACCCCTAACAGTGGGCACCCGGTGCAGAACGTACCCTTCCCCCCTTAGCACGCCACTGCTGCATTTTTTTTACTGGTGTTGCCGGAGTTAATGCAGAGAATGCCGAGGTATGGCATTCGTTTGAGCCTGTTGAGGAGAAGAATGATGTCTCACCCAGATTATACTTTTCCCAAGTTACTCACAGAGGCAACTGAGTACAATAAGGAGGAGTGGTTTCAGACTGAATGTGGGAGGCAGGGAGAAGCCAGAGAGCCACCCCAAGAACATCTGGTGAATTCTCAAGTGCATTGAAAAAATTAATTAATGAAGAATTAATGACTTGCCAGCCTCATAGATCAATCGGCTGACCTGAAGGAAAGAGCAGTTGTGCCAAAGAATATTCACCACCATTGTGTCTAAGCATAATGCTGTCATTAGGCTTATTAACCATCCTAAATATCTGGGATCTATTTTGTAAGACAGCTCAAAGAATATGAAAGGTTGATCTGCCATAATTACCGCTGTCCAGAACATGGTGGGTACAAGTACACAGACCACTGTGCACTGCCAAGCCTAGACCAGCTCTAGTGCCTGAGAGGAATATGCCAACAATATAGGTTTCAGGAACTGTGCAGTGGTTCAACATAAGCAAAGGTTATTGCCTGATTATGTGAACTGAGAGCAAGGCAGGTAGCTTGGGCTCCGCAACCAGAAAAGAACGCACACGTGTCATGGTCTTACCTTCTTGCCGTCCTCCTTCGTTTGACATGTGCTGGCGGCCATCTTGGTTTCTGGGTTTCTTGTAGCCTCCCACCCTGCGGCTTCTCCTTCCCACTGGGAGGAGCTGGATGCCTAGCTCATACATATAGGAGGTCTGTGGCTTCAGTTCCTTGCTTGGTCCTCCTGTGTTCACATGCTTCTAAGACTGCTGCTGCTTCTGGTTCCTGATCCTGGCCTCGTCTGACTACCCCGCTGGTTCCTGATCCTGGCTTCGTCTGACTACCCTGCTGGTTCCTGATCCAGGCTTCGTCTGACTACCCTTCTGGTTCCTGACCTCTGGCTACGCAAGACCCTGCTTCGGTTTAGCCATCCGTTTGGACTTTTGCTTACAGCTTGATTTCAATAAAGCCTTCTTATTTCCACTTATCTCTTGTTGTACGTCTGGTTCATGGTTCCATGACATTAGGACCAAGCCATGAATTCTGACGGTACAGGGCCATCCTCGCTACCTACGCTGGTTGCCAGACTTGATCAGCAGGATCACCTGTTGGGTCGGTTCGCTGTGGCGTTGCAAACCCTGCTTGAACGCACGGCTCATTTCGCTTCCGTTGCCGATGGGTCGGTTGTCGCTCCTGGGCCCGCTCCTACTGCCGCTCCGGTTGTTGCGCCAGAGTCTACCCTGACACCTGTTGCTGCGCCTGCGGTGTCTCGGGGTATGACCGGTTCTGCCCCCCTTCCACAGCGCTTTGGGGGAGAGCCAACTCAGTGCCGAGGTTTCCTTAACCAGGTGGGCATTTATTTCGAGTTGCTGCCACATGCTTTTCCTACTGAGAGATCAAAGGTGGGCTTCTTGATCTCGCTGCTCTCGGACAAGGCCTTGGCCTGGGCCAGCCCTTTATGGGAGAACAACAATCCGGTGGTTGCCGAGTTTTCCGGTTTTGTTGCTTCTCTTCGGAAGGTATTCGATGTGCCGGCTCGTGCTGCCTCTGCTGCAAAGCTCCTTATGTCCATCAGACAGGGTTCACGATCCGTAGCTGAATACGCCATTGAGTTTCGTACCCTGGCAGCAGAGGTGGGCTGGAATAATGAGGCTCTGGTCGCTGCTTTCTCTCATGGTCTCTCGGATGCCTTGAAGGATGAGGTTGCAGCTAAGGACCTACCAGGGGAGCTCGAGTCTCTTATTTCTTTCCTGATTTTGATTGACAACAGACTCAGGGAGAGACCTTCCTTTAAGGAGAGCCTGCGGAGGTCTTCTAACAGATTGGCGCCTACGTTTGCTGTCCCACCCGTGCCTCCCTCTCCTCCCACGCCTCCTGGGGATGACTTGTCTGGGGGTGAACCCATGCAGCTGGGGTTTGCTCGCCTGTCCGAGGGGAAGAGGGTACTCCGGAGACGCGAGGGCCGATGCATGTACTGTGGTCTCGGTGGGCATTTTCGGTTGGCATGTCCGAACCGTCCGGGAAACGCTCGCACCTGAGATCCTGTCGGGGGCAGATCTTGGGTGGAGTCTCCTCGTCCCCGGTTTCCCGTGTTGACAAACCACTGATCACTGTTGTCCTCTCCTGGGTCGGGGGCTCGGTGACGACCCAGGCGTTGGTGGACTCTGGTGCTGGTGGTTTGTTCATTGATAGTGTGTTCGCTGCCGCCAATTCCATTCCTCTGCAGCCTCGAGGTTCCCCACTGGCTCTTGAGGCGATAGACGGCAGACCCCTTCTGCCGCCACACGTGACTCATGAGACCCTTCCAGTGGGGATAGCCATTGGTGCCGTTCACAGAGAGTCGGTCTGTCTCCAGGTTATTTCGTCTCCACACTACTCGGTGGTCTTGGGGTACCCCTGGCTCCAGAAGCATAATCCGACTTTCGATTGGAGATCGGCCGAGATCCTCTCGTGGTCACCGCAGTGTGGGGCTAGTTGCATCCATGGGCCTGTCAAGTTGCTGTGTACTTCCTCGGACTCTCTGTTGCCTCCTGAATACGAAGAGTACCGGGATGTATTCGATAAGGTGCGCGCGGTTGCCCTACCTCCGCACCGCCCATACGATTGTGCCATAGAGTTACAATCTGGTGCCGTTCCTCCTCGTGGCAAAGTCTATCCACTGTCGGTAGCGGAGAATGAGGCCATGGAGGAGTACGTGAGGGAGGCGCTTTCACGCGGACACATTCGCAAATCCTCGTCCCCGGCAGGGGCTGGATTTTTCTTTGTGAAAAAGAAGGGCGGTGAGTTGAGGCCTTGCATCGATTACAGGGGTCTCAATCGCATCACGATCAAGAACGCTTACCCGATACCCTTGATTTCCGAGCTGTTCGATCGCCTCAAAGGGGCCACGGTCTTTACCAAACTCGACCTGAGGGCGGCATATAACCTGGTAAGGATCAAGGCGGGCGATGAGTGGAAGACCGCGTTTAACACCAGGACCGGTCATTATGAATCCTTGGTTATGCCCTTTGGGTTGTGCAATGCGCCCGCAGTCTTCCAGGAATTCATCAACGATGTTTTCCGTGACCTGTTGCAGCAGTGTGTGGTGGTCTATTTGGATGACATCTTGGTATATTCTGAATCCATGGAGGCCCACATTATGGATGTCAGACGAGTGTTGCAACGGTTACGAGAGAACAGGCTGTTCGGTAAGCTTGAGAAATGCGAATTTCACTGATCCCAGGTAACCTTCTTAGGTTACATCATTTCCGCTGAGGGGTTCTCCATGGATCCTGAGAAGGTTTCGGCTGTCTTACAGTGGCCCCAGCCCAGTGGTCTCCGTGCCCTGCAGCGCTTTTTGGGCTTCGCCAATTATTATCGGAAGTTCATCAGGGACTTTTCTATGCTAGCCAAGCCTCTCACGGATCTGACCAGGAAGGGCAGTAATTCCAGGTCTGGCCGCTCGAGGCCATCCGAGCTTTTGAGGCTCTAAAGTCCGCCTTTGTGTCGGCTCCGATTCTGTCGCATCCCAACCCTGGGTTGCCCTTTGTCCTCGAGGTGGACGCGTCTGAGACGGGAGTAGGCGCCCTTCTGTCTCAGCGTAGAACACTAGAGGGTCCTCTGCTTCCTTGTGGGTTTTACTCCCGGAAACTGTCTTCCGCGGAGTGCAACTATCAGATTGGTGACAGGGAGTTATTGGCCATCGTGCAGGCCCTTAAAGAATGGAGGCACTTGCTCGAGGGTTCGGTGGTTCCGGTTCTCATACTGACGGACCACAAGAATCTGACCTACCTTTCTGAGGCCAAGAGATTGACACCACGTCAGGCCAGATGGGCTCTGTTCTTGTCACGTTTTAATTACGTGGTCTAGTACCTACCCGGTTCCAAGAACATCAGAGCGGATGCCTTATCACGGCAGTACTCCGAGCTGTCCGGGGAGGAGTCGATTCCAACTTCGGTCATACCTCCGAATCAGATCCTGGCCGCCATTCGCACCAGCCTGACCCCTCCCCTGGGTGAGCAGATTTTGGCGGCTCAATCTGGTGCTCCCTCTGGGAGACCCAACGGCAGATGTTTTGTGCCTGAGGAGTTGCGCACTCGGTTGTTGCGAACCTACCATAACTCCAAGGCCGCGGGGCATCCTGGAAAGAATCAGCTGTCCTGGGCTGTTTCACGTCTGTTCTGGTGGCCTTCTCTACGTTCCGACATCGCCGCATATGTAGCGGCATGCTCCGTTTGTGCCAAGAGTAAGTCCCCTCGGCACCTTCCGTTGGGCCTTTTGCAACCCATAGCCACCGGGGAGCGCCCATGGTCACACCTGGGGATGGATTTCATTGTGGACCTCCCTGCATCCCGAGGCCATACGGTCATTCTCATGATTGTGGATCGGTTTTCCAAAATGTGCCACTGTGTTCCTCTCAAGAAGTTACCCTCTGCACAAGAGTTGGCCACGATTTTCGCCAGGGAGGTCTTCCGGTTGCACGGTTTGCCCAAGGAGATTGTGTCGGATCGGGGGAGTCAGTTTGTGTCCAGGTTCTGGCGCGCCTTTTGTTCCCAGTTGGGGATTCATCTCTCTTTCTCCTCGGCCTACCACCCTCAGTCCAATGGGGCCGCAGAACGATCCAATCAGGCCTTGGAGCAATTCCTTCGTTGCTATGTCTCCGATCACCAAGACAATTGGGTTGACCTCCTGCCTTGGGCTGAGTTTGCCAGGAACACGGCGGTGAACTCTTCCTCTGGGACGTCTCCCTTCATGGCCAATTATGGGTTCCAACCTGCCGTGTTACCGGAGGTATTCTCTCCCCAGGATATTCCGGCTGTGGAGGATCACCTTTCCGTCCTACGTGCTTCTTGGGTACAGATCCAGAGGTCCCTTGAGGTCTCTGCGCAGCGCCAGAGACTCCAGGCTGATCGCAGACGAGCACCCGCTCCTTCCTACCAGGTCGGAGACCGTGTATGGTTGTCCACCCGCAACCTCAACCTTCGAGTGCCCACTCCCAAGTTGGCGCCTCGCTTTGTTGGTCCCTTCCGAGTGCTTCGCAGGGTAAACCCGGTAGCCTATGCCCTTGCGCTTCCTCCTGGCATGCGGATCTCCAACGTGTTTCATGTCTCCCTGTTGAAGCCATTGGTGTGTGTCATGGTCTTACCTTCTTGCCGTCCTCCTTCGTTTGACATGTGCTGGCGGCCATCTTGGTTTCTGGGTTTCTTGTAGCCTCCCACCCTGCGGCTTCTCCTTCCCACTGGGAGGAGCTGGATGCCTAGCTCATATATATAGGAGGTCTGTGGCTTCAGTTCCTTGCTTGGTCCTCCTGTGTTCACATGCTTCTAAGACTGCTGCTTCTGGTTCCTGATCCTGGCCTCGTCTGACTACCCCGCTGGTTCCTGATCCTGGCTTCGTCTGACTACCCTGCTGGTTCCTGATCCAGGCTTCGTCTGACTACCCTTCTGGTTCCTGACCTCTGGCTACGCAAGACCCTGCTTCGGTTTAGCCATCCGTTTGGACTTTTGCTTACAGCTTGATTTCAATAAAGCCTTCTTATTTCCACTTATCTCTTGTTGTACGTCTGGTTCATGGTTCCATGACAGTGTGTAATCGTTTCACTTCCTCGGCCTCGTCCGGTCCAAGTGGGCAATCGTGAGGAGTATGAGGTGAGCAATATCCTGGACTCACGCCTGGTCCGCGGTCGGTTGCAGTTTTTGGTCCATTGGCATGGTTATGGTCCTGAGGAGCGTTCCTGGGTTCCCTCCGCAGATGTCCATGCTCCTGCTTTGCTCCGAGCCTTCCTCGCACGCTTCCCTCAGAAACCGTTCCTTACTCCGCGGAGGAGGGGCCCTTGAGGGGGAGGTACTGTCATGGTCTTACCTTCTTGCCGTCCTCCTTCGTTTGACATGTGCTGGCGGCCATCTTGGTTTCTGGGTTTCTTGTAGCCTCCCACCCTGCGGCTTCTCCTTCCCACTGGGAGGAGCTGGATGCCTAGCTCATACATATAGGAGGTCTGTGGCTTCAGTTCCTTGCTTGGTCCTCCTGTGTTCACATGCTTCTAAGACTGCTGCTGCTTCTGGTTCCTGATCCTGGCCTCGTCTGACTACCCCGCTGGTTCCTGATCCTGGCTTCGTCTGACTACCCTGCTGGTTCCTGATCCAGGCTTCGTCTGACTACCCTTCTGGTTCCTGACCTCTGGCTACGCAAGACCCTGCTTCGGTTTAGCCATCCGTTTGGACTTTTGCTTACAGCTTGATTTCAATAAAGCCTTCTTATTTCCACTTATCTCTTGTTGTACGTCTGGTTCATGGTTCCATGACAACACGCAGTGGTCAAGTTCAAGAAAAAAGCATTTACTACAAGTTAATAAAGTCAAGTTAAAGGGGAAAGAACAGGGAGAAGGAGAAGCAAAATACACAGTATAGTATGATCAATTCAAGGCAGGTTCTGCAATAGTTTCCACTTTTACTACGTCCGTTTCTGCAGTACGGACACTGAATGACCTATTCCTAACTGACCTTAACTTCAAAGTTGGGTGCTCACCCTTCTCTCTGTGGCTCAGGTGGACTGCTTACAGTCCATAGAAGCATGCGCGGTAGGGCCCAATGTTGTTCCTTTCTTTGATGACCAAGCGTCCTCTCACCGCGATCATCACAATATCCGAAGCAATGAAATCCTCCTCAGCAGGCAGGGAAACAAATGGATGCACGGGAGTCCAACAGCAAGTATCACTCAGCACACTGACAGTCCTGCAGAATCCATACACTGAGGTGTGATGTAAACTGGGGTTTTGCAGTTACTGTCTGACACTTTAACAGCACTGCGAGTCTCTAACTTTGGTGGCAATATTCATAGCAAAAATGTTGGTTTCACCGATTAGGCACTGAGCACAATCCCTTCAGCGTGGCTCCACTAAACGTACTGTCTCTTTCCACTCCGTCCGCCTCTGCACATACAGCTTGGCTGCACAGGAAAGTTCTCCAGTATCTCCACACACTCTCAATACAGCACAGGCGCCTGTCTTTTCTCTTGCCAAGATGGCTGCTGTTCTCTGTTCTGTCATAGCCTGCTTCTCTTCTCACACACTGCGCAACCCTCTGCAATTCGCCTACAGGGTGAACAGATCCACTGACGATGCGATTAACATGTGCCTAGAATACGTCACTGAACACCTCGACAAACCCAACACATACACGAGAATCCTCCTTCTAGACTTCTGTTCAGCTTTTAACTCGGTCCTGAGAGAAAGTAGGGCTGTGAGGAACTATAATAGAGGACTATGAGAGGAGAGTCTAGAAAGATTGCGGAGAGATCCCTGCAAGGAGCGTCAACAAGGAGAGCAGCTTCTAGAGAGAGATGAGAAGATTGAGTCCAGTGTTAGAGACAGCTACTGGAGCGCAAATAAGAGCTAGTCAACTGTACAACCCAGACTTTTATATTTCATTATTAAAGTACAGTTGTGTAAAATGTGCCACCCGTCTTGTTCCTTATGCTCGTATACTACACTGGTTGCACTCTTGGGCCCCTTTCATACGAGCAAGTTTTCCACGTGGGTGCAATGCATCAGGTGAACGCATTGCACCCGCACTGATTCCTGACCCATTCATTTCAATGGGGCTGTGTACATGAGCAATGCTTTTCACGCATCACTTGTGCGTTGCGCGAAAATCGCAGAATGTTCTATATTCTACATTTTTCACGCAATGCAGGCCCCATAGAAATGAATAGGGCTGCGTGAAAATCGCATGCAGTGTGATTTTCACGCATGGTTGCTAAGGAAACGAGGGATGTATGACCCGGGACCCCATTTACTTTATTATTTTCCATTATAACATGGTTATAATAGAAAATAATAGAAATTCTTTAATACAGAATGCTAAGTATAATGTCAATTGAGGGTTAAAAAATAATAAAAACATAACTCACCTCATCCACTTGATCGCACAGCCAGGATCCTCTTCTTTGTTCTTCTTGAAGGACCTGCAAAAGGACCTTCGCTGACGTCATCGTGCTCACCAAAAAAAATATTAAAATCTACAGAACACCAAACCTGAACTTCAGTGAAGAAGTCCGGGTTCGGGTCTAGGTACCACATTCAGTTTTTTCTCGCGCCCGTGCTCAACGCATTGCACTGAACAATGGAACCCAATCGCAGTCAAAACTGACTGAAATTGCGTGTCTACTCGCACAATTTTCCCTGAACACACCTGCATCGCATCTGGCCCTCACCCCCGATGCCCGTGTGAAAGGGGCCTTACACACACAGGGAAGAGGGGTCATAATGGATAGAAATCGGGGCCCTGAATTTGAGTAAACATCTATTTATAGGTTATGTTGAAGGAATCTGTCAGGACAATTTATGTATACCGTCTGCGTCTGCCACTATGTAGCAGGCTACCTCTGGTGATACTTTCTGGGTGGTTGCTTTCTCTTTCTCAAACCAGCATGGTACCCAATGTGAAAAGGGTGGGCCAATGCTGGGGATCCAAGAGAGCAGAGAGGGTCACACTTCATTGCATCATTGGGCTGCTTGTTTAGCAGTATCACTGGTGCAGGGATTGGATGAGGACCTTTTTGCCGTGACGGTGTTACTGCTCTGTTCCACAGTAGCCACCCCCAGCTAAGTTCCATTCAAGCACATGCTGAGTAAAGGGGCTACTTAAAGGAAAAATGTCCCCATTCTCTGCCATTGATTTAGGGAGTGGAGGCCCAATCATGGCCCACCAAGCATTCACTGACTCTCAGGTGGGCCAGTCTGGGTCTGCATAACAATAATATTTATATGAATATCATGGTGTACACAAATTAGGCTGTCATCCAATAATAAACTATCACAATATGAGGACAGAGGTATCAAATGCTTGCTGAATTGTGGATGAGCTTATACATTCTGTAATATGTTCTGATATGAGATTGTCTCTTTTTCGTTTAATGTAGAAACTGTGGTTTTGTAAAGCTTTGAATGAAATGACTGAGTTCTTTGAAAATTCTCATTTATCTGCCTTCATTTACTTACAGTACATGTGGCATTCAAAGGACAAAACTGGAAGGATTTTCACCTCTTCTTAGAAATTAGAATAATGAGTTTCTTGACAGTAACCAACTCATCTGCTTTGTCTGCAAGGTAATATCTATGCTAAGTCCCAAGTAGAAAATGTAGACAGCTCAATCATTTTATTTGACATATAAAGATACTACGAGTGTCACCCAAGCCATCTTAACACCTCTGACTCTGAAATCGCCTACCAATAACCTTCCTACTTCTTCCTTTTATTGGTGACATTTCATCTTCTTCAGCTCAGAACAATTTTCCTATTCTTTAATTTCTGTCTCGCTAGTTCATATTCTTCCTTATCTTTTTCTAACTGCTTTGTTCCTTGTTGCAATTATTTTTTCATCACCTGTGCCATTAGCCATTTATCTGCAATTTTTTTCCCATTACAAAATCCCAACCATTACACTTCTAGCAGCTGATTTTCATTTTCTTGACCATTCGGTTCTACTTATTATTTTAAAGAGTTGATAGCTCTCCAATTGTCTTTCTGTCAATCAAAACCTGTAGCCATTCAGTTCGATATTTGACAAAATGTGAAAATAATCAGCCTTTGTGATCTGTTTTTTTTCTATATTAAATGTTCTTCCTTGATATATAAAACTATTTAACACCATGTGATGACTGTGATTCTTACAAACCCAAGAATAGAGATTGTCTGTCCTCGTTGCTGAAGAAATAGAAATTGTATGAGCCCGACTCGAGCCAGTCTCTTGTGGTGTGAGCACATTTCTCTCATAATTTTAGTTCTCGGTGAAGTCTCAGCTTTCAGATCCCCAGTGATTAAAACATTTGAATTATCACCATAACAACAGCAAATAGGTACATTTTAACTATTGTATTTGATTTTTTTTTTGTTTTGTTTAGTAAAAGTGGTGTAGCAGCGCATGTGCAGTTTCTGCTTCCGTAGCAGATGTAGAGCCTCTGCACTTCTGCTGGTACTTGGAGCAACGGAGTATCTGCTAAATTTGTCAGGGCCAGGTGAGAAGTCCAGGCCTGTCAACCAACTGACAGATGGGCTCTTCTTTTTTTTTTCTTTTTTTTTGCTAAAAAAAGCGGTGGGGCTTAGCTAGAAGAGGAATAGCTTCATATCAAGGAGGCATGGCCTAAGATGCACAATTTTGCATTTAACTTGCGCCAGAATTCTGGTGTAAAAGTTTGGCTCAAAGTTAACTAACTAATCATTGGTATAGAGTAAGACAACAGTGTATGTTCAAGTACCAGATTTATCATCCACCATGAGTCATTTTCATATATCTGGTGAAGGTCTAGACAACCTGTCTAATGGTGGATTTACACATGCCAAGGAGCAGCCAATTATGGGGAAGTAAGTGTTCCTTCCAGAGTCACTGGCTGCTCATTCAGTGGGGGTGAAGCTCTGCATTTGCGTGCAGTGCTCACCTCCACAGTGAGAAAAAGCGATCTGTTGCGATCACTCGTCCTCATACAGCTGCATTGTTTCTGGGTGGCAGAATGCTGTTTAGATAATTTATTTGCCTGCACTAACGACCGTTTCACCCTATGAACAAACGTTTGACTAGTTTATTGGGGGTTCAGCTGCACCTTTACATGGGCAGATAGTCAGGAATAAGTGTTTGCATTAATTTTTGTCTCTGATAATCTGCCTGACTATCAGCGTGTGTAAATCCATCATACATTTACATAATCTATTAGTAAATCTGGATTAACTTGCAGGATAACAGGCTGATCTGGATGGACAGATGTCTTTTTTCAGCCTTAAAAACTGTTACTATGTCACAATTTTCCCTGGGGACTAAACCACCCGAGAATGCCTCTACTGTAAACTTTAACTGCAGGTATTACTTTTGCCTAACCTGACTTAGTGTACCCTACAGCTCCACAGGGCTCTGAACCTGCTTCCAATTTCAGCTCATTGCCTTGTCATGATGGGAAAACAGCACTGTATAAGCAACTTAGATACCTTTCCAAATTCTTGGGTACCTTGGAGATTATACGTCTTCTTGTTTTTCTAAACATTCTCTGAAGTTTTGTATTTTTCTAGATTATACTCAACTATAGACAACTTAACTTCTTGGGGCCTTTGTCAAGGGTGGACTTGTAACTTCAAGTGGCCCTGGACAAAAACTAAAAGTAGCCTTATATTGATTGAAAGAAGATGGAGCCAATACATATAGGCGGGGCCAAAAGAAGTACATGTCGCCCCAACAGTACGTAGCCAGCTCCACCTGCAGCATGCTGCCTGGTCTTTCAGGGATACCATTAATACAAGAGAATACATATAGCACTACCTATAACCTCCAGTGGAATCTTCTAGGATGTAGACATTCTCTATCACCATTTTTCAGATTTCTTTCAGCCATACAATGCATTTAGAAAGTCTTCAGACCATTTCACCTTTTTCCCATTTTATTATCTCTTGGCCCTTTACTAAATAAAAAAAATTCCCATCAATCTACATGCAATACCCAAGTAAAAAAGAAAATCTGGCAACTAAAATTGAATGTTGATAAGTGCTAAGATAATGCACCTGAGGAGTAAAAACCCAAGAGCAGAATATAAAATCAGTGATGCAGTCCTAACCTCAATATCTGAGGAAAGGGATTTAAGGGTCATTATTTCAGAAGACTTAAAGGTAGGCAGACCATTTCATAGAGCAGCAGGAAATGCGAGTAGAATGCTTGGGTGTATAGGGAGAGGCATTACCAGTAGAAAGAGGGAGGTGTTCATGCCGCTCTACAGAGCACTAGTGAGACCTCATTTGGAGCATTGTGCGTACAGCGTCCCACTACGAGTGTGTGGGCACTGCTTAAAAGTACTTTTTGATCATAACAATTGCATTGTACTGTAATGTATAACTTTTCATTTGTATATCTGCAAGATCCCTGTTAACAGGCCTATTAGGTGCAATTTATACATCCCACCACTAGATGGGGATAGAGCTTAGGTCTTATATATATATATACCTAGGTCAGGCCTAGTTAGTCAGTTGAGACCAGGAGGGAGGAGATCAGATTAGATCAGTTCAGGTCAGTGGTTAGAGAAGATTAGTTCAGTTGAGACCACAGGTCAGTGTGAAGATCAGAGAGTGAAAAGGTGCAGATCCGGCACTTCAGCTCTAAAGAAAAGTTCTAGTCCAGAGAGGGACAAGAGAAAAGGACAAATTTAACTTCATCCAAAGGATAAAAGCCGTAACCCAGGCAGAAAGGACCTTTGGGATATTTTAGGTGAAGGATACCTTAGCCTCCGGCAACCTCACCAAGATTCCACTGATATTGAAGTAACCCACTGCTCCAAAACTCACCAAAAACCTGACAAGCCTTAAACAGTGGATTTGCAGAATTATCTCTGTATCATCTAAAGACTGCATAATTGTACTACTGCAACTGAAAGACCTCTAAAGTAAAAGTTGTGAGTTGCATCTTACCACTGTCTACCTCATTATTACTATCTATGGTTGTACCACCATTAACGGTACTGGCGTCACGACAAAAACCATCAAAGAACTCAGCCGCAACAAGCACCCTCAGCACCCTTAACATCAAGGGCACCTCAACCACCATCTTGGCTGATGCTACCTACCACAGAGCGTGCCCCGGAGGATTTTGTGCTGTCCACCTCAACACTGTGCTGCTAGCCCAGGGAGGCTTTCTGCTAACCGTGAGTAAACTGATGAACTGTGTGTTATACCATTTGCCCCCTTATCGGTCTACTGTGAACCTCACGTGTTCCCCCTGCGACTGGATGGCTGCATGCGCAGTACTGGAGACCATATCTCCAGAAGGATATTGATGCATTGGAGAGAGTTCAGAGAAGAGCCACTAAACTGGTACATGGATTGCAGGATAAAACTTACCAGGAAAGATTAAAGGACCTTAACATGTATAGCTTGGAAGAAAGACGAGACAGAGTGGATATGATAGAAACTTTTAAATACATAAAGGGAATTAACAAGGTAAAAGCGGAGAGAATATTTAAAAGAAGAAAAACTGCTACAAGAGGACATCGTTTTAAATTAGAGGGGCAAAGGTTTAAAAGTAATATCAGGAAATATTACTTTACTCAGAGAGTAGTGGATGCATGGAATAGCCTTCCTGCAGAAGTGGTAGCTGCAAATACAGTGGAGGAGTTTAAGCATGCATGGGATAGGCATAAGGCCATCCTTTATATAAGATAGGACAACAGGCTATTCATAGTATTCAGTATATTGGGCAGACTAGATGGGCCAAATGGTTCTTATCTGCCGAAACATGCTATGTTTCTATGATTCAAAAATAATATAATTTTTTTAACATTTTTATTACAAATGAAAAAATAATATTTTGCATGGACGTAAGTATTCAGACCCTTTGATATGACAATTTTATTTCTGGTGGGCCGTTTATTTCTCTAAATCATCTTTGAGATATTTCTATACTTTGATTGGAGTCCATCTGTGGTAAATTCAGTTGATTGGACATGATTTGGAAAGAGCCCTGTCCAGGTTTCACAGCTGACAATGCATATCAGAGCTAAATCCAAGCCATGGGGAGAAAATAACTGCCTGTTGAGAGACTATATTGTGTGGAGGCACAAATTTGAAGAAGGGTACAAAAAAATTCTTCTGCACTGAAAGTTTACACTTACTGCACTTAAAGGGTTTCTGTCACCCCAATTTTCGCTTTTAAACAGGCTGACATTATAGATGTGAAAATGTCACCTGAATTTAACTCTGCATTTATTTTATTTAAGTATGCCCCTGTTTTCGTGTAATTTTAACTTTTATTATATGCAAATGAGCATTTAGGAGCAGGGGGGCGTTGCACCAGCTCCTAGAGGATCCGTTCGCCCACCTCATTTCCACGCCATTCTGTCTTGATTGACAGGGCCAGGCCAGAGTTGGTTCTCCTGCTGGCCCCGTCTGCCGTGTAAATCTGACGCCTGCGCAGTGCCATTCAGTATTTGGTGCAGGCTCAGTGAGAAAGCTGGCCACAATATTAGGGGCATAGCGGCCAGTATTTGAGTCAGGGGCCAGCCTTAGGGTTAAGGTCAGTATTAGGGTCAATATTAGGGTTAAGGGTCAATTTTAGGGTCAGGGACAAAAATAAGGGTTAGGGCACAAGGAGAGAATAGGGGAGGGCAGACTATACTCACCTGTCCCAGCTCGGTCCCAAGATGCAGCGACGCAGACCTGGCTTCTTCTGGCAGATTTGCTCCTGTGGACCTTAGCAGGTGTCGCAATGTCGTTATTGCGCTGTCTACATCACATTGATGCACCAGGGATAGTGGAACTAGTCTCTTGTCCCGCCAGCGCTGCTGCATGGTCATTTGTATCTGTGTCCAGTGTACGCAGATACAATTGAGTTCAAGGGCCATGCAGAAACTGTCGACATTTGTGCCCCACTGTCCCCCGGCCCAGCCTGCACCTGGGCTTAGGGAAACTATTTAAATGTCCTTGAGTAGTCCAGCCAAAGCCCTGATTTGAATACAAACATCTCTGGAGAGACCTGAAAATAACTGTCCACTAATGACCCTCATCCAACCTAACAGAGCTTCAAAGTAGCTGCAGAGAATAATGGCAGAAAATTCCAATATTAGGTGTATAATATTTTAGCTTTTCCTTGTCAATAAATTCTCAAAGATTTTGAATATTCTGTTTACATTTTGTCATTATGAGCTACTGAGTGCAATATGATGAGTAAAAACATATATATATATACAAACCGGATTCCAAAAAAGTTGGGACACTAAACAAATTGTGAATAAAAACTGAATGCAATGATGTGGAGATGGTAAATGTCAATATTTTATTTGTAATAGAACGTAGATGACAGATCAAATGTTTAATCCGAGTAAATGTATCATTTTAAAGGAAAAATACGTTGATTCAAATTTTCACACTGTCAACAAATCCCCAAAAACTTGGGACAAGTAGCAATAAGAGGCTGGAAAAAGTAAATTTGAGCATAACGAAGAGCTGGAAGACCAATTAACACTAATTAGGTCAATTGGCAACATGATTGGGTATAAAAAGAGCTTCTCAGAGTGGCAGTGTCTCTCAGAAGCCAAGATGGGTAGAGGATCACCAATTCTCACAATGTTGCGCAGAAAGATAGTGGAGCAATATCAGAAAGGTGTTACCCAGCGAAAAATTGCAAAGACTTTGCATCTATCATCATCAACTGTGCATAACATCATCCGAAGAGTCAGAGAATCTGGAACAATCTCTGTGCGTAAGGGTCAAGGCCGTAAAACCATACTGGATGCCCGTGATCTCCGGGCCCTTAAACGACACTGCACCACAAACAGGAATGCTACTGTAAAGGAAATCACAGAATGGGCTCAGGAATACTTCCAGAAACCATTGTCAGTGAACACAATCCACCGTGCCATCCGCCGTTGCCAGCTGAAACTCTACAGTGCAAAGAAGAAGCCATTTCTAAGCAAGATCCACAAGCTCAGGCGTTTTCACTGGGCCAGGGATCATTTAAAATGGAGTGTGGCAAAATGGAAGACTGTTCTGTGGTCAGACGAGTCACGATTCGAAGTTCTTTTTGGAAATCTGGGACGCCATGTCATCCGGACCAAAGAGGACAAGGACAACCCAAGTTGTTATCAACGCTCAGTTCAGAAGCCTGCATCTCTGATGGTATGGGGTTGCATGAGTGCGTGTGGCATGGGCAGCTTGCATGTCTGGAAAGGCACCATCAATGCAGAAAAATATATTCAGGTTCTAGAATAACATATGCTCCCATCCAGATGTCTTCTCTTTCAGGGAAGACCCTGCATTTTTCAACAAGATAATACCAGACCACATTCTGCATCAATCACAACATCATGGCTGCGTAGGAGAAGGATCCGGGTACTGAAATGGCCAGTCTGCAGTCCAGATCTTTCACCTATAGAGAACATTTGGCGCATCATAAAGAGGAAGGTGCAACAAAGAAGGCCCAAGACGATTAAACAGTTAGAGGCCTGTATTAGACAAGAATTGGAGAGCATTCCTATTTCTAAACTTGAGAAACTGGTCTCCTCAGTCCCCAGACGTCTGTTAAGTGTTGTAAGAAGAAGGAGAGATGCCACACAGTGGTGAAAATGGCCTTGTCCCAACTTTTTTGGGATTTGTTGACACCATGAAATTCTGATTCAACATATTTTTCCCTTAAAATGGTACATTTTCTCAGTTTAAACTTTTGTTCCGTGAGTTATGTTCTATTCTGAATAAAATATTAGAAGTTGGCACCTCCACATCATTGCATTCAGTTTTTCTTCATGATTTGTATAGTGTCCCAACTTTTTGGGAATCCGGTTTGTATATATATATATATATATATATATATATATATTTTTTTTTATTTTTTATATTAGCGCACGTCTGCAACATAAGAAAATGTGAAAAAAAATGAAAGAGTCTGAAGACTTTCCAAAATAGTATCTCTTCTCTGTAGAGTTTGCCACACAGACATCTTATATTTCTCATTTTTCCATCATCTTCACCACCTTCTCAATGCAAACTTCCCATCCTGGTGCACCAACAGTGTCATCCTGTTGACACCCCCAAAACTGTGCTCACTGCGCTCCCCGATGACTCTAAATACTATACTGCAAAAATATTTGTGCCCCCAGTAGTAATAGTGCGCCCTATAGTGGTTTCAGCAGTAATATAACCCCTCAGAGTGGCTTCAGTACAAAAAAACTCCATGTAGTGCCCCCACTAGAGATAAAAATATATCTTGAAATTGTAATGAATTAGTCAGCAGATTTTATTCAAGTGCAAATAAACTCGACCCAAAATGATCATATTGCTCTACTAAGATTGTATCCAACCCCTTTCAAGCTCTTTTTTCTGCAAAGATGACATTAGTGATCTAAAATTAAAAGTGACATATTTGACTATGGGAAAACCTATGGCTACCAGTGTTAACAACCAGATGTCTGCTTAAAGGGGTTGGTCCCATTCCCGTTTGCGTGGGATCTACAATAAAGATGACCGCAGCAGCCTCTTTGCATTAAAATGGATAAGGTGAGTATTAGACATGAGCGAATTTTTAAAAAATTCGATTCTGCGTTTTGCCAAATTTTGGGGGGAAAAATTTGTTTAGATCCGAATATATTTACGGCGAATTACGTAAAAAATGGCTATTTCCTGGCTACAGAGAGCCTTTATAATGGTGGGTGTAGAACACTATGCCTTGCAGCAACACGCATAGGGAGTCTTCTTTGGTAGTGAAATAATTCTGTGAGTCCATATGACATGCAGATGACAGTTCACTTATTTGGGCAGTCACGCGGCCAAAACTGACCAAATAACTCAAAAATGAACTCCGCTTTACAGGTCGTTTTTAGCGCCAAGAAGAAGCGCACTCCTTTTACACCATCGTCAGCTGATTCCACATAGATGCATACAGAACCTGTTAAATTAAACGCTTATACAAGTAGAGCCCCCCTGAGAGAGTGGAGAGGGTGTCAGCAGTAAGTTTGTGTTGACGTCAGTGATTATTTTTCCCTTTTATTTAATTGGTCAGAACAATAACCCACAAAAAACTGATCCTGCCTGTGGAGCATCCGCCTTCACTCAGTCAGCATTTGGTCAGTAATCCATCAGTATTGCTAATTCCCAAAAAACAGGAGTGGAATCAAAACGGAGATGACACGTGGATGGACTATTAGCAATTCTTCTGTGTTTTGTATCCACTCCTGCTTTTGGCCACCAAATCACAAGCCAATTCTTTTGGGACCATACAGGCCTTACATCTGCTACACAGAGAGGATCCATTGTGCTTCTCATTTTAACTTCCTTCTGACAGATCAGAGGCAGGGTCAAATAAATGATGATATCAGCCAAGTCAAAAAGGCTAAATAGTGGCCCAGTCGAGAAGTGGGTAGGGTGGGAACAGCATGACATAGTGGTGAGCAGGGGCGTAGCTATAGGGGAAGCAGAGGAAGCGGCTGCTTAGGGGCCCATCCAGGACTAAAAGATTTTGTCAGGGTCCCCTCAACATTATTACAGGGTTGCGAAACAATTACTGGGGGAGGAGGGACCCATTTAAAAAGTTTGCTGTGGGGCCCAGTCATTTCTAGCTACGCCATTGGTGGTGAGGTGGCCCAATAAACATATTCGTGAGGTTAAAGAAGCATGAGGAGAACACAGAGTGGCCCAATGACAGAGCGTGGAGGTGGCGGCAGCATCAGAAGGCCGCAGAATGGCACAATGACAGAGTCTGTGTGTGTTGCGACAGCCTAAGGAGGCCACAGAGTGGCACAATGACAGTGTGGAGGTGGGGACAGAATTAGAAGACAACATATGGCAAGGTGACATAGTGGTGATGTGGAAGCAGCATGAGGAGACAACAGAGTGGCCCAATGACAGAGCGTGGAGGTGGCAGCAGCATCAGGAGGCCACAGTCAGTAGTTTGCAGCAGCATCAGGAGGCCACAGTGGCACAATGACAGAGTGTGGAGGTGGCAGCAGCATTAGGAGTACGCCGAGTGGCAAGGTGACATAATGTGGAGGCAGCATCAGGAGACCACAGAGTGGCAAAGTGACATAGTGTGGAGGTGGGTGGCAATACCAGTACCCGCTGAAGATGCAACAGGAATTGGTTTGTGAACCCCCTGCACCACTACTTCCCCGGCAGGTATGCTCCCGCAAAGCGGGTGGTCTACCCTGGACACGTTTGGCTCCCGACCTCCCACTGCTGCTACCCTGTTGACTCCTAGCCACGCTAGCGACTTGCTGGCTCACAGGCAAGCTGCACCCTCTTCTCCCGATGATAACATAGTAACATAGTACATAAGGCCGAAAAAAGACATTTGTCCATCCAGTTCGGCCTGTCATCCTGCAAGTTGATCCAGAGGAAGGCAAAAAACCCCTGTGAGGTAGAAGCCAATTTTCCTCACTTTAGGGGAATGCAAATTCCTTCCCGACTCCAATCAGGCAATCAGAATAAATCCCTGGATCAACGATATCTCTCTAGTAGCTATAGCCTGTAATGATGATGGAGTTCGTTCATCACCCGTCCCCCAAGTGGGATCAGCTACATCATCATCATTGAGTACGGTCTGCACTTCACTGATGTCCTCCTCAACTGTCTCTGGGTCAGGAACCGTTTCCAACACCAGCTCCAACGCCACTCTCCTCATCACTACTTGCCCACCTAGCAGAGGAAGCGGCAGATGTCTCCTCTAGATCTTGGCTGGGCAGTAGCTGCTGACTGCCCTCTAGTAGCTCTTCCTCACTGAAAAGTGGAGCCGAGCCTACGGCATATAATACTTCTTGTGGTGAGGGAACTGAAAATGAGAGAGGAAGGTTCAGGACAGGTGGGGGCACAGGGACTGCTCCCGGGCTATGCCAACTAAGCGTCGTGTCAGAGGAACCCACCAACTCTTGGCTGGGGCTGTCTAATGTCAGTTGGCACGAAGTGGATGACTGAGTCAACCATTCAAGAACTGCTGGGTTGCTGGTTAAGACAAGACTGCTAGATGACACCGGGACATCAGGCCTCTCGCTGTGACCCCTGCTGTCATGCCCACTTATTCTGTTGCCACCTGTGCCTTCGCCAGAAACCTTTAGGTCTCTGCCACTCCCCTGTGCAGGGCCTGGCACTTCTCTGTCTGACAAACTGTTAGATCAAATAACAAAATGTTAGATCAAATATATTTTTATTTTGCCACTAATACACGGCAAACAGGCCTTTAGAGTATATCATTGCACCACTGAACATAAATTAGGCCCTAATTTTTTTATACTTTGACACAACACAAAATGCTTTTCAACAGATAAGTGCAATGCTAAAAGGCGAATATATTTTTATTTTGCCACTAATACACGGCAAACTGGCCTTTAGAGTACATCACTGCACCGGTGAATGGCAAATAGACACTAAAAATTTTCTACTTTTACACAACACAAAAGACAGGTAAATGCAACTCTAAAAGGCAAATATATTTTTATTTTGCCACTAATACACGCCAAAAAGGGCTTAACATATAACTGCACTGCACAAGGGCAAATAAGACATAATGTAGAAATATTTTCTAGTAATAAACCCTGTTAATGGCTGTATCAAACAGCACTTGCACCTCAATAACAAGAACGGTTTGCTGGAATGACAGAGCTGCATAATGGTAATTTGGATCCCCAGTCAGTGCAGCAAGGTGCAATAGGATTGTTCCTATTACCCTGTCAGTAACCTCCACTACTGAACACGGTTCTACACAAATGCTGTGGAACGCTTCCTCCCTATCCTTCCCCTGCACTTATAAATAATTTTTTTCACCACAATGAAGTCTTTAATGGCTGTATCAAACAGTATTTTCACCCCAATAACAAGAATGGTTTGCTGGAATGACAGAGCTGTATAATGGCAATTTGGATCCCCAGTCAGTGCACCAAGGTGTAATAGGATTGTTCTTATTACCCAGTCAACCTCCCCTACTGAACCTTGTTCTACACAAATGCTGTGGAACAATTCCGCCTTATCATTTCCCTGCACTTATAAATGTCACAACCAGACAGCTGAGAAGCTCTGACAGAGGCCTTTCAGAACCTCCTCCTTGAGTTTCTGTGTTGTGGTATTCAGCTCCTCCTCTCGTTAGCCTCTCAGCTGTCATGTGTTGGACTAATTGCTTCCCTTTAAATTCTTCCCCAGAAGGCTTTTCTGGGCGGCTTATATTTCTTCCTGGAGTATGTGTGCATGCCCATCTGGTTCTCCTCTCCTCTACAAAGTTAAGTGTTAAACTGTTATCTGTTATTTTCTGTTTGCTGGATCCCAGGTGACCCTGACTCCCTCCGTGTCTGGTGTAGGGAGCCGGTGGTCGTGTCCCCTCACTATTGTAGGGTGCTCAGGGGTTATATAGTCAAGGTACGTGGATATGCATACCTCCACCATTCGGATCTATGCATAGGCTGAGCAGCCAGGGAAAGTGCCAGGTCTTCTACAGGGGTCTCCCTTTTGTTCCTTAGCTTTTGGATCCAGCGAGTCTTTTATGCATGTTGTTTTGCCTTGTTACCTGTACACATTCCGTGACAATAAATCGTTTTTTTTTAGCACAATGATGTTTTTTTCTAACACTATCCCTAGCGCCTGCAGACGTCTCTCCCTGCACTAAGTACACTGGTAAATGGCAGAATATAAGATGGCTGCCGCTATTTATAGGGCTGTGACATCACAGGGGTGGCTGGCTGCTGATTGCCTGCATGCATGGCATTATGGGTGATCCCGCCTTCCCCGAGTTCCTTTCTCCATGTCCTCACACATGCAGTAGCCCTTTTAGGAAAAAATGCGATTTGTTTCCATAAAGGGCAAGGAAATTCGCCTTCGGTGCAAATTCTATTTTTCTTGAAATTCATAATGAATTCCACTTTGTCAGCTTTGATTCTCTTCTCTCTAGTGAGTATTATTATTATTTTTTTTTACCGATTAACCCCTGAAAGCCCTTCTTTTTCATCTGAGATTCCACAATCAGCGATGAACACGGTGTCTGAGGGGTTCAATGACGCTCCCTATCCCCTACTTACAAAGAAATTAGCTTCATCACAAATCGAAATTCTTTGTGAATTTCAGCGAAGCAGCTGGATAACATTTTTGTAAACTTTGCTTATCACTAATAAGAATATATCCAAACAGGGACATATACAGGGAGTGCAGAATTATTAGGCAAATGAGTATTTTGACCACATCATCCTCTTTATGCATGTTGTCTTACTCCAAGCTGTATAGGCTCGAAAGCCTACTACCAATTAAGCATATTAGGTGATGTGCATCTCTGTAATGAGAAGGGGTGTGGTCTAATGACATCAACACCCTATATCAGGTGTGCATAATTATTAGGCAACTTCCTTTCCTTTGGCAAAATGGGTCAAAAGAAGGACTTGACAGGCTCAGAAAAGTCAAAAATAGTGAGATATCTTGCAGAGGGATGCAGCACTCTTAAAATTGCAAAGCTTCTGAAGCGTGATCATCGAACAATCAAGCGTTTCATTCAAAATAGTCAACAGGGTCGCAAGAAGCGTGTGGAAAAACCAAGGCGCAAAATAACTGCCCATGAACTGAGAAAAGTCAAGCGTGCAGCTGCCAAGATGCCACTTGCCACCAGTTTGGCCATATTTCAGAGCTGCAACATCACTGGAGTGCCCAAAAGCACAAGGTGTGCAATACTCAGAGACATGGCCAAGGTAAGAAAGGCTGAAAGACGACCACCACTGAACAAGACACATAAGCTGAAACGTCAAGACTGGGCCAAGAAATATCTCAAGACTAATTTTTCTAAGGTTTTATGGACTGATGAAATGAGAGTGAGTCTTGATGGGCCAGATGGATGGGCCCGTGGCTGGATTGGTAAAGGGCAGAGAGCTCCAGTCCGACTCAGACGCCAGCAAGGTGGAGGTGGAGTACTGGTTTGGGCTGGTATTATCAAAGATGAGCTTGTGGGGCCTTTTCGGGTTGAGGATGGAGTCAAGCTCAACTCCCAGTCCTACTGCCAGTTTCTGGAAGACACCTTCTTCAAGTAGTGGTACAGGAAGAAGTCTGCATCCTTCAAGAAAAACATGATTTTCATGCAGGACAATGCTCCATCACACGCGTCCAAGTACTCCACAGCGTGTTTGGCAAGAAAGGGTATAAAAGAAGAAAATCTAATGACATGGCCTCCTTGTTCACCTGATCTGAACCCCATTGAGAACCTGTGGTCCATCATCAAATGTGAGATTTACAAGGAGGGAAAACAGTACACCTCTCTGAACAGTGTCTGGGAGGCTGTGGTTGCTGCTGCACGCAATGTTGATGGTGAACAGATCAAAACACTGACAGAATCCATGGATGGCAGGCTTTTGAGTGTCCTTGCAAAGAAAGGTGGCTATATTGGTCACTGATTTGTTTTTGTTTTGTTTTTGAATGTCAGAAATGTATATTTGTGAATGTTGAGATGTTATATTGGTTTCACTGGTAAATATAAATAATTGAAATGGGTATATATTTGTTTTTTGTTAAGTTGCCTAATAATTATGCACAGCAATAGTCACCTGCACACAGATATCCCCCTAAAATAGCTAAAACTAAAAACAAACTAAAAACTACTTCCAAAAATATTCAGCTTTGATATTAATGAGTTTTTTGGGTTCATTGAGAACATGGTTGTTGTTCAATAATAAAATTAATCCTCAAAAATACAACTTGCCTAATAATTCTGCACTCCCTGTAGATGTGAAAGAAAAAATGGAACAATAAAATATATTGTGGGATCTTGTCTAAGACACTGCATTGATATTGCTGCTCTGGTAACACGCAATTGAAGGCTTATCTGTGGCTTACATAGGGAAAAAGACCTACGAATTATAGACCATGTACCCTGCCTCAGACGAGGCAGATACAGGGAGATGCTCCTGTAGTGTAAATAAGTAAAATTCATTCACAAAATAAATACACTAAAGGGGTTTTCCCATCTTAGACAATGGGGGAATATCGCTCGGATATGCCCCCATTGTCTGATAGGTGTGGGTCCCACCGCTGGGACCCACACCTATATCAAGAACGGAGCGGGGAGCACTGAGGCTGGAGGACCCCAGATTTCCCGGGGTCCGTCCACCACCAAGAAGCCTCTCCCATAGAAGTGAACGAGAGCATGCCGCGCATGCGCAGTCCATGCTCCCATTCATTTCTATGAGGCGGCCCCATACAAAATGAATAGAGGGCGACTGCGCATGTGCAGTGAGCTCTCCTTGCCTCTCAGTGCTCCGTTCTCGATATAAGTGTGAGTCCCAGCGGTGGGACCCACACCTATAAGACAATGGGGGCATATCCTAGCGATATGCCCCCATTGTCTGAGATGAGAAAACGCCTTTAAGCTGTGGGGTTTAAATGTTGATTTTAAACTAGGGATTTTTTACGGTATGCTTGCTCTAGACTGCCTGTTTCATTTTTTCATGATGGTGTAGGAGAAAACTAGTGCAAAAAAATGCTTTTTTTATCTTTTACATATACAGTGCCTTGCAAAAGTATTCACCCCTCTTGACTTTTTCGTGTTTTGTTACATTACAGTCAAGGTTTTGTTAATCTGAATTTTATGTGATTAATCAACACACAATAGTCTAAGTTGGTGAAGGGAAATGAGATAATTATATAAATAAAACTATTGTTTAGAAATAGAAAACTGAAAATTGGCATGTGCGTATGTATCCATTCCCTTTGTTAGGAAGCCCATAAAAAGCTATGGTGCAACCAATTACCTTCAGAAGTCATATAATTAGTGAAATAATGTCCACCTCTGTGCAATCTAAATGTCACATGATCTGTTATTACATATACACACCTTTTTTTGAAAGGCCCCAGAGGCTGCAACACCTAAGCAAGAGGCATCACTAACCAAACACTGCCATAAAGACCAAGGAACTCTCCAAACAAGTAAGGGACAATGTTGTTGAGAAGTACAAGTCAGGGTTAGGTTATAAAAAATATCCAAATTTTTTATCAAGGCCGGTGCAAGAATTTTTGCCAACACAAGCAAAGCTACATTTTTGCAGTTGAATGACGTTGTTCATCCTGTAGTCCTGGAGACTGACAAACAAAGTGGTGTCCTCAAAGGGCCTGAGCAAATTGCAGGTGTCACAAATGAGCTGCCGCTGGCTGACATCGAAGTAGCACAATGGAGTACGGCTATCCGCTTGGATCATCAATAAATCATTGATGGCCTTTCTCTGTTTGTATAATCGGTCCGACATATGGAGGGTGGAATTTCAGCTCGAGGAGGGTGTGCTTTGCAGTCTACGATTGGCTGAAGTGTATGCAAAGTTTCCTGGTCATTTTAAAGATGTCTTGCAGATGGGTGGAAGACTTCAGGAACCGCTTGACAATCTGATTGAAGACGTGTGCCTTGCATGGCAAGAGCAGACACAATGTTATTCCCGTTTTCTGTCACCATGGTTCCGATTTTGAGTTGTCGGGGAGAAAACCAGGATTCAATTTCTTGATGAAGGACACTTAGCAGTTCATCCCCAGTGTGACTCAGTTTGCCAAGGGAAACCGGGTGCAGAACAGCGTGACACAGCCGAGCCCTGCACATGTGGTATGCTGGAGGGGCACTGTGACTTGTCCCTGCAGTGGAGGCTGAGGACATGGTGGAGGAAGAGGCTGACATTGTCGCAGGACCATCGTCGTGACAACGTGGAGTCGGAAGCGGCGTGACCTGGCCAAGTTGCTGGTGTAGCTGTGCAGGAACCACATTCACCCAGTGGGCTGTAAAGGACTTGTGTTGTCCCTTCGTAGTTACAGCTCCACAAGTCGGCTCTGCCGTGCACTTTGACAGTCACCGACAGGCTCAAGGACTGGCCCACCTTCTGTGCAGGGTTGGTTCTGCTTTTTTGGCAAAGAAATGACGGCTTCGGACTCTCCACCTCAGCTCGGCACAAACCATCAGTTCTCTGAAAGGTGCAGAGTCCACCACTTGGAAAGGGAGGGACTGCAGCACCAGCAACTTGGCCAGGAGCACATTCAGCTTCTGCATCGTTCGATGAGTACACACATACTGTTGTCTCTTGGCAATCGTTTCGGTGATCGATTGTTGACGGAATGACTGACAAGGAGGAGGAGGAGCATCTGGACCAGCAGAATATGGTAATGACAGACAGCTACCTTTGGCTGACGTGATGGAGCCTTGACTTGCTGAAACTGGGTGCGTACCACTGTTGCAGGATGGACCACCACATTGGAGCCACAGTTCTCCCAGGCCACTTTATGGTGATGCTGCATATTTGACACAGGGCCGTGGTGCCAACAATGGCACCCTGCCCACACTTCACCTTCTGCCCACATATTCTACATATGGCCATGTTAACAAAAAAACTGCCACACCGCCGAGTAGGTGTTTTTCCCACCAACAGTCTGCACTTACTGACTGCTACCGCCACTTGCTCCATGAACCCCTGCATCACTACTCACCCGGCAGGTAGGATGCTGCGAAGCAGGTGGTCTACCCCAGGCACGTTTGGCTCCCAACCTACCACTGCTGCCACCCTGCTGACTCCCAGCCGTGCTGGCACTTTGCTGGCTCAGCTGCTGCCTCACGGGCAATCTAGCACCCTCTTTTCCTGATGATGATGAAGCCCCTTCTGCACCCAGCTCTAAAGTGTGATCGGCTTCATCATCGAGTAGAGTCTGCACGTCACTGATGTCCTCTTTAATGGTTTCTGGGTCAGGAGCCTGACCACTCGCAACACCACCTCCCACTCGACTCTCCTCATCACTACTTGCCCACATAGCGGAGGAAGCAGCGGATGTCTCCTCCACAATGCTTTCACCACAAATAACTGCAAAAGTGAAATGCGTATATATTTTTCTTTTTGTAGGGAAATAGGTCGCTAAACGCTTTCACCACAAATAACTGCAACAGTGAAGTGCATATATATTTTTCGTTCTGTACTGAAATAGGCCACTAAACGCTTTCACCACAATTAACTGCAACAGTGAAGTGCATATATATTTTCTTTTTGTACTGAAATAGGCCGCTAAATGCTTTTTCCACAAATAAATGCAACAGTGAAATGCGTATATATATTTATTTTTGTACTGAAATAGGCCACTAAACGCTTTTTAACACAACGGCAGAAGTGAACTGACAATATATTTTTCTTTTTGTACTGAAATAGGCTACTAAACGCTTTCAACACATATAACTGCAGAAGTGAACTCATAATATATTTTTCATTTTGTAGTGAAATAGGCCACTAAAAGTTTTCACCGCAAATAACTGCAACAGTGAAGTGCTTATATATTTTTCTTTCTGTACTGAAATAGGCCAGTAAACGCTTTTAACACATATAACTGCAGAAGTGAACTAAGAATATATATATTTTTTGTACTGAAATAGGCCACTAAACGCTTTCACCACAAATAACTGCAACAGTGAAGTGCATATATATCTTCAATTTTGTACTGAAATAGGCCATTATACGCTTTTATAAAAAATATCTGCAACTGTGAAGTGCATATATATTTTTATTTTTGTACTGAAATAGGCCACTAAACGCTTTCACCACATATAACTGCAGAAGTGAACTGCATATATATTTTTCTTTTCTACTGAAATACTCCACTAAATGCTTTCATCATATATAGCTGCAGAAGTGAACTGAGGATATATTTTTCTTTTTGTAATGAAATACGCCGCTAAACGTTTACACCACATATAGCTGCAGAAGTGAACTGCATATATATTTTTCTTTTTCTACTGAAATACGCCACTAAACGCTTTCACCATATATAGCTGCAGAAGTGAACTGAGAATGTATTTTTCTTTTTGTAATGAAATACGCCACTAAATGCTTTCACCACATATAGCTGCAGAAGTGAACTTTTCAACATAGCACTTGCAGCCCCAGAACAAATTCCTGGAATGACAGAGGTGTATAATTGCTATTTGGATCCCCAAATAATCTTTCCCTGCACTTGTAAATCGCTTTCTTGGTCAACGCTTGTGCTTGTCTTCTGTGGAGGTGATAGGGCAAAGTGGCAACCACTAGGGATACTTGGGCAAGGTTCTGCATCACCTACAGTGAGGTGGATCTGTCCTCCGTCCCCCTTTGTGGTACCCTTTCACGTGATCTGTGGACTGGTCCCAGCGGAGGAGTTGGATTGGTACTACCACATATGCCTCTGGGTTGCAGCTGGTAGGTGATCCTCCCATTTTATTGTGTCTATCGAGATTGGCATCTTACATGACCTTTAATTTTCCAGGACCAATAGCCTCTAGTAAGAGACTTTACAGTCTCAGTGCCCTTAAAAAAAAAAAAAAAATATATATATATATATATATATGTATATTCTAACATCTCTGTTATTAATCAGCTTTTAGCTACATGGGATGCTTACCATGTGAGTTCCTCTTAAGTACTTAAATGATGTGTTACCAGAGCAACAATATCAATGCAATGTCTTAGACAAGATCCCACAATATATTTTGTTGTTCCTTTTTTCCGCATATTTCTGTATAATTTCTGTATATTTCGGAGTAAATTATACTTAAAACTAGATCAGATTTTCAATCAAATCCTAAAGGTACATAAAGATAACCAAGTCAGATCAGTCTAAAATATAAGACTTGGTCATATATTTATTTATTGAGGAAAATGACCCAATATCACATATCTGTGAGTGGCAAAGGTAAGTGAGCTTTTAGGCTAGGTCTACACGACGACATTTGTCGCGCGACATTTTGTTGCACCAATGTCGCGCGACAATTTTTATAATGGCAGTCTATGGTGTCGCACTGTAACATGCGACATGCTGCGACTGCGACGCGACAGTCGCAGAAAATCCATTCAAGATGGATTTTTCTGCGACTGTCGCGTCGCAGTCGCAACATGTCGCATGTTGCAGTGCGACACCATAGACTGCCATTATAAAAATTGTCGCGCGACATTGGTGCAACAAAATGTCGCGCGACAACTGTTGCGCCCTATCTGTCGCGCGACTTTTTGTCGCGCAACAAATGTCGTCGTGTAGACCTAGCCTAAGTATTAGCAATAATTTGAAGGTGAAATTTAGAGTCTGGTGTTTTCAAACAATGGCATGGCAATCAGGTATGAGTGAGCAACCTGTTTTATTTAAAGAGCAGTGAACTATCAAAGTCTAATCTTCACTTCACACATTTGTGGAAGTGTATCATGGCATAAGCAAAAGAGACTTCTAAGGACCTCAGAAGAAGAGTTGTTAATGCTTGTGAGGCTGAAAACAATTAAAGAAACATTTCTAAAGAGTTTGGACTTCACCAATCCACTATAAAATTGTGTGCATATTGTGTGCTTACTCTCCCCAGGAGTAGTCGATTAACAAAGACCCATGTCTTTTGCCTAATTCATTGCAGAAATAATAGTACCTGATTCATTTTCAGAAATATAGCATTTTAAACACTTGAGGAAGACAATTTTTTTCCCACTTTAGTTTGACAACACCTCCTGCTGCGCTGAATACCCTCTATGACAGTGCATTGGGTGCTAGACATTGCACTGATAGAATACTGGGCCCCTTCCAGCCACTCCATTCCTTCAACTCCTCCTCATTCGCCTCTCCTCTGACTCCTCTGTTTGTAGCTGCTTGTCCTCCTCCACGTACTACTCCATACAATTTCATCTCTGTGGGTCCTTAACAGCCACAAGGTATTAGTCTTTTATACTCTGGTCTGGACACAGTTATTACTATTTATGCCTGACACTATTTGTAGCTACGTTGTTTACAGGGTACTATCCCAGCTGGTGTAGTCCAGACCATACATTATAATATACACACCGTTCCATATTCACCCCCATTTGTAAATTGCAGTATGTGGTCTCTAGAGGATACTTTTACTGCCACCTGTCCTTGCATCATGTGATTTTTATTAAAACCTTTTTTTTATGATATTTGTATACACAATAAAGCTCTATTATATTTTTTGGGTACTGTTCGGGCTTGTTTCTTCTTTATAGGTTGTATGCAGTTTTTGAGCTGGTACCTTGGTTACTATAATAGATTCGGGTAGTGCTCAAGCGCAGTGTACTGTATACCCATGACTTAGGTGTTATTAGTGCTTGGCCTGTTAGTTTTTTTATTTTTGTCTATTACTTTATATATTTTTGGTTTATGTTCCTCGAAAGAAAATACCAAATTTGGACTGGTCCTCCGCTGACTTTATAGCCAATTGTATGGACAAGTGGTTTGAATTTTCCATTACTCATTTTTATTTTATGTAGATAATGAAGAACCTTTAGTTCTATATATTTCTTGAACCCACAGCTTTTTTACCTAATGACTTTTAAATGTTCATCTTTTTGTCTTATTTCTCTGCATAAATTTGGCTCCATATCAGAGCAGATTTTTTTCCCTACTGCAATCTTTCATCAACAATAAACCTTGCATTCAGTAGTTGGCAAGGTGACCATACAGTTTTTTTTATAGGGCATTATCTAAGTGGATTTTCAAGAGCAAGGCAGAAAGCTATTTACAAAGAGGGTACCAATTTACTTACAATACACAGTAAGACTTCATTCAAATGTCCATGGAACACGGTCCGTGAGATGACATCCTGGTTAGTGCAGGAGCGCACGGCGTCATAGGTTGCTATAATGGCGTGCGCTTTGTGCTGCCGCCGCTGTCCAGTAATACACTCGTATGATCTATATGAGTGTACTGTGGGGGTGGCACAAAGCAAACGGCGTCATAGCAACCAATGATGCGGTGCGTTCCTGCACTAAGCAGGATGCCAGTCCAGTATCTCACGGACCGTGTTCCACGGACGTGTGAATAAAGCCTAAGGGTACATCAACATGTAAATCTGCAATTAATTAAATGTAGATTTGCAGTGACCTGCTTATCTGCTAAAGGGGTTAATGCTATGGTTCACTGTTAACCCCTCCCTGACATGCACCTTACAAGTACGGCACATACCAAGTCTTTTAAGATGGCATCCGCTCTCTTTTACACAGCATACACCCGGGCCTAATGTCTGTGATCAGCAATAATGCCTATCACAGATATTTAACCCCCTCAGACGCCATGGGTCTTTGCAATCAGAGCATCTGAGTGGCTCCCCTGCGCCAAGATTAAGGGAGCCATTCATTTGCTGTGGTAGTCTCAAGCCTTAGGAAGGCTTAGAAGTTTACCACACCAATGTTCCCATGTAGCCCTGCAGAGATAATCTTCCATAGTCTGCAATGGTACTTCATTGCAATCTATGGGAGAAATGCTCTAAGGATCACAATTCAGGTCACCTAAGCGGAATTAATGTAAGTGAATAAAAGTTTAAAATAAAGTTTTTACAAATATGAAAAAATGAATAAAAATTCAAATGACAAAATTCAAATGACAATTTTTTCTCCATAATAAAAAAAAACTGCTGCATCGAAAAATGCCTATACTATAAAAAAAAATAAACATATTAATCAGGTACAATGAATTGCCATAACAGGTAAAAAAATCTAAATGGCTAATTTACTTCACCTCCCCCCAAAAATTGGATAAAAATTTATCAAAAAGTCATACATACTCCAAAATAATGGGAATAAAAAGTACAGGCTGCACAAAAAGGTACAGGCTGCACACAGCTCCATAGACCTAACTATAAAAAAAGTTATGGGAGAATATGGTAATGCAAAGAAAAAAGTTTTTATTTTGTCAGTATTAAAACACAAGAAAAACCATATTGCTATTGCTTTATTCATACTAACCCAGTAATGAAGTTGACATGTCAGGTTTACTGCATAGGGAATACCATGAAAACAAAACCCATAAAACTATGATAGAATTGTGTTGTTGTTTTTTCCATTTCCACCCCTTTTGGACTTTTTTTTCCAGCTTCCCACTACATTGTATGTAAATTAAATGGCACCATTAGAAACTACAACTTGCCCCACAAAGCAAATGTGGGAAAAATAAAAAAAAATGTTATAGCTCCCGGAAGGCAGAGAGTATAAAATGAAAATGCAAGAATGGAAAATTGCTGTGTCAGAAAGGGATTAAAATTGTTAGTATGTTTATATTTACAGTGGTACAAGTGGCTAATGTGACTTTACTATGCACTATGTACTATGTATTTCAAAATGCTATGAATATGGGTAGGAAATATTTTACTGATATTCCTTAGTAATAGTTGCTAGGTGGTGACCTGGCCCCATCCCCTGGTTAGTGAGTCTTCTGGTAAGCAACCCAGAGAGAAAACCTGTTTTGTGTGTGCTGCTGCCAAGTAGGCAAAGACAGAAGCGATATGGTTACTGACATTACAGTGGTTGGCTGGCCGGAACGCGTCACCGGGTGTTATAAAGCACCCAATGACACGTGGTTCGGCTCAGTCTTAGTCAGGAAGAGCTGGGCTGTAGAATTGCTAGTTCTGGAAATGTTGCCATTTAGGCTTGTGGACACTGAGGCTTTCCACAGCCTGATGGTGGCGGCTTTCCCTTTTTACTCACTTCCCAACCGCCACTATTTTGCCTGGTGTCTACACCAGCACATGTCCCATAACATCACCTGCGCCCTGACCAACGCAGTTATTGCGAAGGTCCACTTAACGACTGACACATGGACAAGTGCTTGTGGCCAGGGATGCTACATTTCCCCGACGTCATACTGGGTGAACGTTGTGGAGGCCAGGAGCGAGTCGTACCCTGGGATGGCACAGGTGCTACCGACGCCAAGGATTGCGGGCCCTACGTCCATCAGGATTTCCACCACCACCTACATTAGTGCCTGCATCCCCCCTTCTTCTCCTCCACCTCCTCCTCCACTTCCAGCTCTGAATTGTCATCTTGCAACACCAGTCAGCCATCAGTCAGTAGTTGGAAGCAGAGCAGCACTGCAGTTGGGAAGCGGCAACAGGCCGCGCTGAAACTTATATGCTTAGGTGACAAACAGCACACCATCGCAGAGCTGTGGCAGGGTATAAGGGACCAGACTGAGCTGTGGCTCTCACCACTCAATCTACAACCAGGCATGGTTGTGTCTGATAATGGCCATAACTTTGTGGTGGCTTTGGAGCTCGGCAAGATCACACACATACCATGCCTAGTTCATGTGTTAAACTTAGTGGTTCAGAGGTTTCTCAAAACCTACCCCAATTTGCCTGAGCTACTGGTGAAGGTGCGCAGAGTGTGTGCCCATTTCCGAAAGTCATCTACAGCTGCCACCGGTCTGACAGCGCCGCAGCAGCGCTTGCAATTGCCAGCTCACCGACTGTTGTGCGACGCGAGCACGCGCTGGAACTCCGCGTTTCACATGTTCGCCAGGCTTTGTGAGCAGCAGAGTGCAGTAGTGTAATACCAGCTGCAACATGGTCCTCGTCTTTCCAGTCAGCTTGCGCTCTTCATAAGCGATGAGTGGGCATGGATGTCTAACCTCTGTAAAGTTTTACGCAACTTTGAGGAATCAACACAGATGGTGAGCAGACTTCTGTGTCTATTGAAACACTCGCTGCTCACAATGAATTGTATGTGGAAATAGGGGAAGACAGTACACAGGGTGATAGCCAGACCACCCTCTTTTCGTCTTCTCAGTGCGAATTGGATGATAATGTTGAGGAGGAGGAGCAGGAGACAGTTGCCTCCGCTATAGAGGGTAGTACCTATAGCAGGTTTATTCCATCTGTTCAGTGTGGATGGGCCGAAGAGGAGAAAGAGGATGAAGAGATTGAGAGTCATCCTTATGATGAGGACAGCGAAGTCTTGTCTGTTGGGACTCTGGCACTCATGGCTGACTTTATGTTATGCTGCCTTTCCCGTGACCCTCGCGTTATACGCATTTTGGCCAACACCTATTACTGGTTGTTCACCCTTCTAGACCTCCGCTACAAAGAGAATTTCTCAGCTCTCATTCCTGTGGTGGAGAGGACTAGGAAAATGGTACAATACCAAAAGGTCCTTGTGGAAAAATTGCTCCAAAAATTTCCAGCTGACAACGCTGGTGGAGGAGTACGTAGTTCCTTGGGCAACCGAGGAGGGGAGAGGAGGAGAACACACAGCAGTTCCAACAGAGGCATGGCAACACTCTCCAAGGCCTGGGACAGTTTCATGACACTCTTCCAGTACCCTCACCATAATGCCCGGTCTACTGTCACAAGGAGGGAAACATTTTGGAAGATGGTGAAGGAGTAGGTAGCAGACCGTGTCTGCGTCCTCAATGATCCCCCTATTGGGTGTCCAAGCTGGACACGTGGTACAAACTGGCGCTCTATGCCTTGATATTGCTTAAAAACTTAAATTGATATGCTTCAGATAAATAAATAAAAAACACACCACATGTCAAAATCCACTCTGACAAAATCTCATCCACTTTGTTACTACTATGCTGCATATTTTCTGCCTGCAAAATCTGGGTGGAAAATACACAGTACCTCTGCCCTGTGTGACCCCTTCACTCTCTCAAGATATGCCATCACATTGGTGCTAGTCATTGCACCCCTACTGATCAGCTGTTCTGCAGTAGCTTTGTTGTCAGTTGTCTGTGCGAGAACTTCATCCATTGTGCAGTGTATTGTGCTGGTTACTGTAGTACTGCTGTCATTCAAGTGAATGGGAGCAGCACTTCAGAAACCAGCTCAGTACACTGGACAATGGACGGAGTTCCAGAAAACTACTGAAGAACAACTGATAGTCGGGTGTGGGGTATGGGACTGCCACCAAACAGGTAGTGATGGTCTATCCAGAGGATAACCCATTGCTTACAAAAGAGTGTTTTGATGCCTGGAAACTAATTTGTTTTGGATCTGTGGAATAAAGCCTCAGTGATTTCCATCACTGATTGGCCTCATGCACATGACTGTTGTTTTTGTCCGCATCAGAGCCGCAGTTTCTGTGGCTCGGATGCGGACCCATTCACTTCAATCCGCATCCGTTGATCCGTACCATAGCCCTGCAAAAAAAATATAACATGTCCGTTTTGCGAACAAGAATAGGCATTTCTACAATGGGCTGCCCGTTCCGTTCTGCAAATTGAGGAAGGCACACGGGCGGCTTCCGTGTTTTGTGGATCCGCAATTTGCTGACCGCAAAAAACGAAACGGTTGTGTGCATGTAGCCATTGTGAGTCAAAGCCAGGATTGGAGCTATACAGACTTAAGGTATAAGGGAAAGATCTGCACCTGTACTGTGTTTAGAGCCGAACCTGGTTTTGGCTCACAATCACTGATGGAAATCACTGACCGAACACTGATGTGTGTATGAGGCATACATCATAATCAGTTGTTCTCCTAAAAATATACTGCAAAAATTGCCTTTACTGCCAAATAATCATGTGTAAGCAAGAGCTCATTTTTGTTCTCCTCAAGGTTCCGGAGTATGAGCCTATAACTTAAGTTTAAAGGGAATCCATCAGCTCCAAGGCACCTCACAATCTAGAGTAAATGATGTACTCAATCTAGAGTAAATGAGTCTGATTATGTCATTTATCATCATATGTAGGGATGAGCGAACTCGAACTGTATAGTTCGGGTTCGTACCGAATTTTGGGGTGTCCGTGACACGGACCCGAACCCGGACATTTTCGTAAAAGTCCGGGTTCGGGTTCGGTGTTCGTCGCTTTCTTCGCGCTTTTGTGACGCTTTCTTGGCGCTTTTTGAAAGGCTGCAAAGCAGCCAATCAACAAGCGTCATACTACTTGCCCCAAGAGGCCATCACAGCCATGCCTACTATTGGCATGGCTGTGATTGGCCAGAGCACCATGTGACCCAGCCTCTATTTAAGCTGGAGTCACATAGCGCCGCCCGTCACTCTGCTCTGATTAGCGTAGGGAGAGGTTGCGGCTGCGACAGTAGGGCGAGATTAGGCAGATTAACTCCTCCAAAGGACTTGATTAACTGATCGATCTGCAGCTGTGGATCATTGAGCTGCTGATCCTCAATTGCTCACTGTTTTTAGGCTGCACAGACCGTTTGTCAGTCTCATTTTTCTGGGGTGATCGGCGGCCATTTTGTGTCTTGTGGTGCGCCAGCACAAGCTGCGACCAAGTGCATTTAACCCTCAATGGTGTGGTTGTTTTTTGGCTAAAGCCTACATCAGGGTGAAGCTGTCACACCAAGTGCATTTAACCAGCAATAGTCTGTTCATTTTTTGGCCATATACAAAATCAGGGGCAAGCTGCGCCTGTCACCAAGTGCATTTAACCCTCAATGGTGTGGTTGTTTTTTGGCTAAAGCCTACATCAGGGTGAAGCTGTCACACCAAGTGCATTTAACCAGCAATAGTCTGTTCATTTTTTGGCCATATACAAAATCAGGGGCAAGCTGCGCCTGTCACCAAGTGCATTTAACCCTCAATGGTGTGGTTGTTTTTTGGCTAAAGCCTACATCAGGGTGAAGCTGTCACACCAAGTGCATTTAACCAGCAATAGTCTGTTCATTTTTTGGCCATATACAAAATCAGGGGCAAGCTGCGCCTGTCACCAAGTGCATTTAACCCTCAATGGTGTGGTTGTTTTTTGGCTAAAGCCTACATCAGGGTGAAGCTGTCACACCAAGTGCATTTAACCAGCAATAGTCTGTTCATTTTTTGGCCATATCCCAGTCTAATTCTGTCACTAAATCCATACCGGTCACCCAGCGCCTAAATACTAGGCCTCAAATTTATATCCAGCTAAATCTGTCCCTAGTGCTGTAGCTGGGCGAGTTATTTAGTGTCCGTTCAAGCACATTTCTTGTTCTGGGTTGAAATACAATTCCCAATTTAGCAATTTCATAATTTAGTGGTTCCTGCTATATCAGAGCTATTTGAAATCTATCCCAAAAAGGGTATATAATATTGAAGGTGCACATTGGGTCATTCAGAATAACTTCACACACACCCGCTACTGTGTATTTCCAAGTCTAATTCTGTCACTAAACCCATACCTGTCACCCAGCGCCTAAATACTAGGCCTCAAATTTAAATCCCTCTAAATCTCTCGTTACCCACCGCTGTACTGTTGTTGCTGGGCAAGATATTTAGTGTCCGTCAAAGCACATTTTTTGTTCTGGGTTGAAGTACAATTCCCAATTTAGCAATTTCATAATTTAGTGGTTTCTGCTATATCAGAGCTATTTGAAATCTATCCCTAAAAGGGTATATAATATTGAAGGTGCACATAGGGTCATTCAGAATAACTTCACACACACGCTTCTGTGCATTTCCAAGTCTAATTCTGTCACTAAATCCATACCGGTGACCCAGCGCCTAAATACTAGGCCTCAAATTTAAATCCCTCTAAATCTCTCGTTACCCACCGCTGTACTGTTGTTGCTGGGCAAGATATTTAGTGTCCGTCAAAGCACATTTTTTGTTCTGGGTTGAAGTACAATTCCCAATTTAGCAATTTCATAATTTAGTGGTTTCTGCTATATCAGAGCTATTTGAAATCTATCCCTAAAAGGGTATATAATATTGAAGGTGCACATAGGGTCATTCAGAATAACTTCACACACACGCTTCTGTGCATTTCCAAGTCTAATTCTGTCACTAAATCCATACCGGTGACCCAGCGCCTAAATACTAGGCCTCAAATTTAAATCCCTCTAAATCTCTCGTTACCCACCACTGTACTGTTGTTGCTGGGCAAGATATTTAGTGTCCGTCAAAGCACATTTTTTGTTCTGGGTTGAAGTACAATTCCCAATTTAGCAATTTCATAATTTAGTGGTTTCTGCTATATCAGAGCTATTTGAAATCTATCCCTAAAAGGGTATATAATATTGAAGGTGCACATAGGGTCATTCAGAATAACTTCACACACACGCTTCTGTGCATTTCCAAGTCTAATTCTGTCACTAAATCCATACCGGTGACCCAGCGCCTAAATACTAGGCCTCAAATTTAAATCCCTCTAAATCTCTCGTTACCCACCACTGTACTGTTGTTGCTGGGCAAGATATTTAGTGTCCGTCAAAGCACATTTTTTGTTCTGGGTTGAAGTACAATTCCCAATTTAGCAATTTCATAATTTAGTGGTTTCTGCTATATCAGAGCTATTTGAAATCTATCCCTAAAAGGGTATATAATATTGAAGGTGCACATAGGGTCATTCAGAATAACTTCACACACACGCTTCTGTGCATTTCCAAGTCTAATTCTGTCACTAAATCCATACCGGTGACCCAGCGCCTAAATACTAGGCCTCAAATTTAAATCCCTCTAAATCTCTCGTTACCCACCGCTGTACTGTTGTTGCTGGGCAAGATATTTAGTGTCCGTCAAAGCACATTTTTTGTTCTGGGTTGAAGTACAATTCCCAATTTAGCAATTTCATAATTTAGTGGTTTCTGCTATATCAGAGCTATTTGAAATCTATCCCTAAAAGGGTATATAATATTGAAGGTGCACATAGGGTCATTCAGAATAACTTCACACACACGCTTCTGTGCATTTCCAAGTCTAATTCTGTCACTAAATCCATACCGGTGACCCAGCGCCTAAATACTAGGCCTCAAATTTAAATCCCTCTAAATCTCTCGTTACCCACCGCTGTACTGTTGTTGCTGGGCAAGATATTTAGTGTCCGTCAAAGCACATTTTTTGTTCTGGGTTGAAGTACAATTCCCAATTTAGCAATTTCATAATTTAGTGGTTCCTGCTATATCAGAGCTATTTGAAATCTATCCCAAAAAGGGTATATAATATTGAAGGTGCACATTGGGTCATTCAGAATAACTTCACACACACCCGCTACTGTGTATTTCCAAGTCTAATTCTGTCACTAAACCCATACCTGTCACCCAGCGCCTAAATACTAGGCCTCAAATTTAAATCCCTCTAAATCTCTCGTTACCCACCGCTGTACTGTTGTTGCTGGGCAAGATATTTAGTGTCCGTCAAAGCACATTTTTTGTTCTGGGTTGAAGTACAATTCCCAATTTAGCAATTTCATAATTTAGTGGTTTCTGCTATATCAGAGCTATTTGAAATCTATCCCTAAAAGGGTATATAATATTGAAGGTGCACATAGGGTCATTCAGAATAACTTCACACACACGCTTCTGTGCATTTCCAAGTCTAATTCTGTCACTAAATCCATACCGGTGACCCAGCGCCTAAATACTAGGCCTCAAATTTAAATCCCTCTAAATCTCTCGTTACCCACCGCTGTACTGTTGTTGCTGGGCAAGATATTTAGTGTCCGTCAAAGCACATTTTTTGTTCTGGGTTGAAGTACAATTCCCAATTTAGCAATTTCATAATTTAGTGGTTCCTGCTATATCAGAGCTATTTGAAATCTATCCCAAAAAGGGTATATAATATTCAAGGTGCACATTGGGTCATTCAGAATAACTTCACACACACGCTTCTGTGCATTTCCAAGTCTAATTCTGTCACTAAATCCATACCGGTCACCCAGCGCCTAAATACTAGGCCTCAAATTTATATCCCGCTGAATTTGAATACAATACATTGGGCCAAATAATATATTTGTTGTTGTGGTGAACCATAACAATGAGAAAAACATCTAGTAAGGGACGCGGACGTGGACATGGTCGTGGTGGTGTTAGTGGACCCTCTGGTGCTGGGAGAGGACGTGGCCGTTCTGCCACATCCACACGTCCTAGTGTACCAACTACCTCAGGTCCCAGTAGCCGCCAGAATTTACAGCGATATATGGTGGGGCCCAATGCCGTTCTAAGGATGGTAAGGCCTGAGCAGGTACAGGCATTAGTCAAATGGGTGGCCGACAGTGGATCCAGCACGTTCACATTATCTCCCACCCAGTCTTCTGCAGAAAGCGCACAGATGGCGCCTGAAAACCAACCCCATCAGTCTGTCACATCACCCCCATGCATACCAGGGAAACTGTCTCAGCCTCAAGTTATGCAGCAGTCTCTTATGCTGTTTGAAGACTCCGCTGGCAGGGTTTCCCAAGGGCATCCACCTAGCCCTTCCCCAGCGGTGAAAGACATAGAATGCACTGACGCACAACCACTTATGTTTCCTGATGATGAGGACATGGGAATACCACCTCAGCATGTCTCTGATGATGACGAAACACAGGTGCCAACTGCTGCGTCTTTCTGCAGTGTGCAGACTGAACAGGAGGTCAGGGATCAAGACTGGGTGGAAGACGATGCAGGGGACGATGAGGTCCTAGACCCCACATGGAATGAAGGTCGTGCCACTGACTTTCACAGTTCGGAGGAAGAGGCAGTGGTGAGACCGAGCCAACAGCGTAGCAAAAGAGGGAGCAGTGGGCAAAAGCAGAACACCCGCCGCCAAGAGACTCCGCCTGCTACTGACCGCCGCCATCTGGGACCGAGCACCCCAAAGGCAGCTTCAAGGAGTTCCCTGGCATGGCACTTCTTCAAACAATGTGCTGACGACAAGACCCGAGTGGTTTGCACGCTGTGCCATCAGAGCCTGAAGCGAGGCATTAACGTTCTGAACCTGAGCACAACCTGCATGACCAGGCACCTGCATGCAAAGCATGAACTGCAGTGGAGTAAACACCTTAAAACCAAGGAAGTCACTCAGGCTCCCCCTGCTACCTCTTCTGCTGCTGCCGCCTCGGCCTATTCTGCTGCTGCCGCCTCGGCCTCTTCCTCCGCCTCTGGAGGAACGTTGGCACCTGCCGCCCAGCAAACAGGGGATGTACCACCAACACCACCACCACCACCTCCGTCACCAAGCGTCTCAACCATGTCACACGCCAGCGTTCAGCTCTCCATCTCACAAACATTTGATAGAAAGCGTAAATTCCCACCTAGCCACCCTCGATCCCTGGCCCTGAATGCCAGCATTTCTAAACTACTGGCCTATGAAATGCTGTCATTTAGGCTGGTGGACACAGACAGCTTCAAACAGCTCATGTCGCTTGCTGTCCCACAGTATGTTGTTCCCAGCCGGCACTACTTCTCCAAGAGAGCCGTGCCTTCCCTGCACAACCAAGTATCCGATAAAATCAAGTGTGCACTGCGCAACGCCATCTGTAGCAAGGTCCACCTAACCACAGATACGTGGACCAGTAAGCACGGCCAGGGACGCTATATCTCCCTAACTGCACACTGGGTAAATGTAGTGGCAGCTGGGCCCCAGGCGGAGAGCTGTTTGGCGCACGTCCTGCCGCCGCCAAGGATCGCAGGGCAACATTCTTTGCCTCCTGTTGCCACCTCCTCCTTCTCGGCTTCCTCCTCCTCTTCTTCCACCTGCTCATCCAGTCAGCCACACACCTTCACCACCAACTTCAGCACAGCCCGGGGTAAACGTCAGCAGGCCATTCTGAAACTCATATGTTTGGGGGACAGGCCCCACACCGCACAGGAGTTGTGGCGGGGTATTGAACAACAGACCGACGAGTGGTTGCTGCCGGTGAGCCTCAAGCCCGGCCTGGTGGTGTGTGATAATGGGCGAAATCTCGTTGCAGCTCTGGGACTAGCCAATTTGACGCACATCCCTTGCTTGGCGCATGTGCTGAATTTGGTGGTGCAGAAGTTCATTCACAACTACCCCGACATGTCAGAGCTGCTGCATAAAGTGCGGGCCGTCTGTTCGCGCTTCCGGCGTTCACATCCTGCCGCTGCTCGCCTGTCTGCGCTACAGCGTAACTTCGGCCTTCCCGCTCACCGCCTCATATGCGACGTGCCCACCAGGTGGAACTCCACCTTGCACATGCTGGACAGACTGTGCGAGCAGCAGCAGGCCATAGTGGAGTTTCAGCTGCAGCACGCACGGGTCAGTCGCACTACAGAACAGCACCACTTCACCACCAATGACTGGGCCTCCATGCGAGACCTGTGTGCCCTGTTGCGCTGTTTCGAGTACTCCACCAACATGGCCAGTGGCGATGACACCGTTATCAGCGTTACAATACCACTTCTATGTCTCCTTGAGAAAACACTTAGGGCGATGATGGAACAGGAGGTGGCCCAGGAGGAGGAGGAGGAGGATGAGGAAGAGGGGTCATTTTTAGCACTTTCAGGCCAGTCTCTTCGAAGTGACTCAGAGGGAGGTTTTTTGCAACAGCAGAGGCCAGGTACAAATGTGGCCAGCCAGGGCCCACTACTGGAGGACGAGGAGGACGAGGATGAGGAGGAGGTGGAGGAGGATGAGGATGAAGCATGGTCACAGCGGGGTGGCACCCAACGCAGCTCGGGTCCATCACTGGTGCGTGGCTGGGGGGAAAGGCAGGACGATGACGATACGCCTCCCACAGAGGACAGCTTGTCCTTACCCCTGGGCAGCCTGGCACACATGAGCGACTACATGCTGCAGTGCCTGCGCAACGACAGCAGAGTTGCCCACATTTTAACCTGTGCGGACTACTGGGTTGCCACCCTGCTGGATCCACGCTACAAAGACAATGTGCCCACCTTACTTCCTGCACTGGAGCGTGATAGGAAGATGCGCGAGTACAAGCGCACGTTGGTAGACGCGCTACTGAGAGCATTCCCAAATGTCACAGGGGAACAAGTGGAAGCCCAAGGCCAAGGCAGAGGAGGAGCAAGAGGTCGCCAAGGCAGCTGTGTCACGGCCAGCTCCTCTGAGGGCAGGGTTAGCATGGCAGAGATGTGGAAAACTTTTGTCAACACGCCACAGCTAACTGCACCACCACCTGATACGCAACGTGTTAGCAGGAGGCAACATTTCACTAACATGGTGGAACAGTACGTGTGCACACCCCTCCACGTACTGACTGATGGTTCGGCCCCATTCAACTTCTGGGTCTCTAAATTGTCCACGTGGCCAGAGCTAGCCTTTTATGCCTTGGAGGTGCTGGCCTGCCCGGCAGCCAGCGTTTTGTCTGAACGTGTATTCAGCACGGCAGGGGGCGTCATTACAGACAAACGCAGCCGCCTGTCTACAGCCAATGTGGACAAGCTGACGTTCATAAAAATGAACCAGGCATGGATCCCACAGGACCTGTCCGTCCCTTGTCCAGATTAGACATTAACTACCTCCCCATAACCATATATTATTGGACTCCAGGGCACTTCCTCATTCAATCCTATTTTTATTTTAATTTTACCATTATATTGCGATGCTACCCAAAGTTGAATGAACCTCTCCTCTGCCTGTGTGCTAGGCCTAAATATATGCCAATGGACTGTTGCAGTGGTGGCTGACATGAAGCCTGATTCTCTGCTATGACATGCAGACTAATTCTCTGCTGACATGAAGCCAGATTGTCTGTTACGGGACCTCTCTCCTCTGCCTGGGTGCTGGGCCTAAATTTATGACAATGGACTGTTGCAGTGGTGGCTGACGTGAAGCCTGATTCTCTGCTATGACATGCAGACTGATTCTCTGCTGACATGAAGCCAGATCGTCTGTTACGGGACCTCTCTGCTCTGCCTGTGTGCTAGGCCTAAATATATGCCAATGGACTGTTGCAGTGGTGGGTGACGTGAAGCCTCATTCTCTGCTATGACATGCAGACTGATTCTCTGCTGACATGAAGCCAGATTGTCTGTTACGGGACCTCTCTGCTCTGCCTGTGTGCTAGGCCTAAATATATGCCAATGGACTGTTGCAGTGGTGGGTGACGTGAAGCCTCATTCTCTGCTATGACATGCAGACTGATTCTCTGCTGTCATGAAGCCAGATTGTCTGTTACGGGACCTCTCTGCTCTGCCTGTGTGCTAGGCCTAAATATATGCCAATGGACTGTTGCAGTGGTGGGTGACGTGAAGCCTCATTCTCTGCTATGACATGCAGACTGATTCTCTGCTGACATGAAGCCAGATTGTCTGTTACGGGACCTCTCTGCTCTGCCTGTGTGCTAGGCCTAAATATATGCCAATGGACTGTTGCAGTGGTGGGTGACGTGAAGCCTCATTCTCTGCTATGACATGCAGACTGATTCTCTGCTGTCATGAAGCCAGATTGTCTGTTACGGGACCTCTCTGCTCTGCCTGTGTGCTAGGCCTAAATATATGCCAATGGACTGTTGCAGTGGTGGGTGACGTGAAGCCTCATTCTCTGCTATGACATGCAGACTAATTCTCTGCTGACATGAAGACAGATTCTCTGTTACGGGACCTCTCTCCTCTGCCTGTGTGTGTGCTGGGCCTAAATATATGCCAATGGACTGTTGCAGTGGTGGCTGACGTGAAGCCTCATTCTCTGCTATGACATGCAGACTGATTCTCTGCTGACATGAAGCCAGATTCTCTGTTACGGGACCTCTCTCCTCTGCCTGTGTGTGTGCTGGGCCTAAATATATGCCAATGGACTGTTGCAGTGGTGGCTGACGTGAAGCCTCATTCTCTGCTATGACATGCAGACTGATTCTCTGCTGACATGAAGCCAGATTCTCTGTTACGGGACCTCTCTCCTCTGCCTGTGTGTGTGCTGGGCCTAAATATATGCCAATGGACTGTTGCAGTGGTGGCTGACGTGAAGCCTCATTCTCTGCTATGACATGCAGACTGATTCTCTGCTGACATGAAGCCAGATTCTCTGTTACGGGACCTCTCTCCTCTGCCTGTGTGTGTGCTGGGCCTAAATATATGCCAATGGACTGTTGCAGTGGTGGCTGACGTGAAGCCTCATTCTCTGCTATGACATGCAGACTGATTCTCTGCTGACATGAAGCCAGATTCTCTGTTACGGGACCTCTCTCCTCTGCCTGTGTGCTAGGCCTAAATATATGCCAATGGACTGTTGCAGTGGTGGCTGACGTGAAGCCTCATTCTCTGCTATGACATGCAGACTAATTCTCTGCTGACATGAAGACAGATTCTCTGTTACGGGACCTCTCTCCTCTGCCTGGGTGCCGGGGCCTAAATATCTGAGAATGGACTGTTCCAGTGGTGGGTGACGGGAAGCCAGATTCTCTGCTATGGAACCTCTCTCCAATTGATTTTGGTTAATTTTTATTTATTTAATTTTTATTTTAATTAATTTCCCTATCCACATTTGTTTGCAGGGGATTTACCTACATGTTGCTGCCTTTTGCAGCCCTCTAGCCCTTTCCTGGGCTGTTTTACAGCCGTTTTAGTGCCGAAAAGTTCGGGTCCCCATTGACTTCAATGGGGTTCGGGTTCGGGACGAAGTTCGGATCGGGTTCGGATCCCGAACCCGAACATTTCCGGGATGTTCGGCCGAACTTCTCGAACCCGAACATCCAGGTGTTCGCTCAACTCTAATCATATGCACTCATGCTCTGACGCTGTACTCGAGCAAGCTGGCAGTAAAATGCATTGAGAGAACTGCTGAGCATGTGCACATAATGCAGAGGACTCTAGGATGCAATGCATTTTCATAACAGTTTGCGAGAGCACAATGCAGAGTCAGAATGCAAGTGACTATAAAGATACAAATCCATGTTCAGAATCAGCTTTCTTTACTTTATACACCACTTAGGCCTCTTTCACATGGGCGTCACGGATTTGGGCCAGATAAGATGCGGGTGCCTCACGGGAAAATGCACTATTTTTCTGCGCAAGTGCAAAACATTTTAACGGGTGTTGCACGCGCGTGAGAAAAATCGGCATGTTTGGAACCCAAACCCGAACCTGGACTTTCTTCACAGAAGTTCGGGTTTGGGTTAGGTGTTGTGTAGATTTTATTATTTTCCCTTATAACATGGTTATAAAGGAAAATAATAGCATTCTTAATTCAAAATGCTAAGTAAAATAGCGATGGAGTGGTTAAAATAAATAAATAAAATAATTTAACTCGCCTTAATCCACTTGTTCGCGCAGCCCGGCTTCTCTTCTTTCTTCTTTGAGGAAAAGGACCTGTGGTGACGTCACTTCGCTCATCACATGGTCCGTCACCTGATCCATCGGTCCGTCACATGATCCATCACCATGGTGATGGATCATGTGACTGACCATGCGATGAGCGCAGTGATGTCACCACAGGTCCTTTTCCTCAAAGAAGAAGAAAGAAGAGAAGCCAAGATGCACGAACAAGTGGATTAAGGTGCGTTAAATTATTATATATTTTATTAACCCCTCCAACACTCCTAACCCTTAAACTCCCAAACAGGGGCCAGCAAAGTGCCCTAAAAGAACTATGAGGGGAAAGGGGGGGGGGAGAAGGGGACCCCCAGTCCCTGTCTACCCTCCTTAAACAGTCGGATAGCCACCAGAATTAATAATGCTATTATTTTCCCTTATAACCATGTTATAAGGGAAAATAATAATGATTGGGTCTCCATCCCGATTGTCTCCTAGCAACCATGCGTGAAAATCGCACCGCATCCGCACTTGTTTGCGAATGCTTGCGATTTTCACGCAGCCCCATTAATTTCTAAGGGGCCTGTGTTGTGTGAAAAACGCACAAAATAGAGCATGCTGCGATTTTTACGCAACGCACAAGTGATGCGTGAAAATCACAGCTCATGTGCACAGCCCCAAGAAATGTATAGGTCCGGATTCAGTGCGGGTGCAATGCGTTCAACTCACGCATTGCACCCGCACGAAAATCTTGCCCGTGTGAAAGAGGCCTTACTGTGGTTTGAGGGCTGTTTTGGAGCTGATAGATTCCTTTCAAGTATCATGTTATATAGTCTAAAATATTCCTATGCCACGTTTCCAGAACTCAATACTATTCACCACAATATAGAGACAAACTCTTAGGGCTCATGCACATGAACGTATTTTCTTTACGTGTCCGTTCCATTTTTTTACAGACCGTATGCGGAACCATTCACTTCAATGGGTCCGCAAAAAAAAACTGAAGTTACTCCATGCGTTTCCGTATGTCCATATTTCCGTTCTGCAAAAACATTTAACATGTCCTATTATTCCGCATTACGGACAAAGATAGTACTGTTCTATAAAGGACCATCTGTTCCGTTCCGCAAAATACAGAATGCACACAGATGTCATCCGTATTTTGTGCGGATCTGTATTTTGCAGACATACAGTTGTGTGCATAATTGCATCTAAATTCTGGAGTGCTGTTCAATTTGAACTATAGTGCACTCTCCCTTTACTAATCTATCCTATGCATTCATATGTAAATAAATAAAAAATGCCATTTATAGACTAATCACAATCTAATTACATGACATTTTAATAATGATCAAGGAGAATTGTTGTGCACGTCTGAAAGAAAGTCTGTTTCTTCAGAACAGAACATCAATTATAAACATGATCACGTATGAGCAGTCCTGTTACTTAAAGGATTTATTTTGTAATATAGATTACATTTCTCTGTTAGATCACACACAACATTTAAAACAATCTTTTTAATAACATGCTCCTGTGTCTAGATAATGCGGTTACTTGTTAAGGCCCCCCCAGGAAAAAGCTGCTTCTAAGGGCTTGTTCACACAAACATATTTTGCGTTCCACATACGGGCAGTTTTCTGCGTTCTGCATACGGTCCGTTTACGGAACCATTTATTTCAATGGGTCCACAAAAGATGCGGACAGCACTCTGTGTGCTGCCCGCATCCGTTGCATCGTTCCGTGGCCCCGCAAAAATTATGAGTCCTCCTGTTCCGTGCCGCAAATTGCGGAAGGCACATGGGCAGCATCTGTTTTTTGCGGACCGTAAAAAATGCCACTGTTGTGTGAACGAGCCCTACTGCTGAAATACTTAGGCCTCTTTCACACGGCATTGCGGGAAAATGTGCGGGTGCGTTGCGGGAACACACGATTTTTCTGCGCGAGTGCAAAACATTGCAATGCGTTTTGCACTCGCATGAGAAAAATTGCGCATGTTTGGTACCCAAACTTCTTCACAGAAGTTCGGGCTTGGGATCGGTGTTCTGTAGATTGTATTATTTTCCCTTATAACATGGTTATAAGGGAAAATAATAGCATTCTGACTACCATGGTGATGGATCATGTGATGACTGGAGTGACGTCACCACAGGTCCTGTTACTGCACACAGCACAGAAGACAGACAGAAGAGATGCCGGGCTGCACGAGCAAGTGGATTAAGGTGACTTAAAACATTTTTTATTTTATTTTTTAACCCCTCCAGCGCTATTTTACTTTGCATTCTGTATTCAGAATGCTATTATTTTCCCTTATACCATGTTATAAGGGAAAATAATGATCGGGTCTCCATCCCGATCGTCTCCTAGCAACCGTGCGTGAAAATCGCACCGCATCCGCACTTGCTTGCGGGTGCTTGCGATTTTCACACAATCCCATTCATTACTATGGGGCCTGCGTTACGTGAAAACGCACAAAATAGAGCATGCTGCGATTTTCACGCAACGCATAAGTGATGCGTGAAAATCACCGCTCATGTGAACAGCCCCATAGAAATGAATGGGTCGGGATTCAGTGCGGGTGCAATGCGTTCAACTCACACATTGCACCAGCACGGAAAACTCGCCCGTGTGAAAGGGGCCTTATGGGCTGGCCTGCACAATGGCAAGAAACACTCCACCACCTGGAATCAACACCAGGTGGCGCTATAACAAGTATGTGACAATGATAACTAGACACTTAATTAGGCATTTCTTTTTAAATGATTCTAATTGAAAACTTGTTCTGTTTTGTATGCTCTAACGCAGAAAAGTAATATTTAACTATCCCTTTAAGCAACATATCTAAATTGAGAATAGAGAAAAATAAAGCTTTTCTCTAATGTTGAGTGACAGACAAATATAAAATATTTCCATGAGCGACATTTGCATCTTTAAAGGTTTATCATGAAGCATCACATTTTCTATATTCCCATATTATTTGTTCAGAATGTGTGTTATATCAAATCATTGTAAGAGCAAAGTGTATAAGTGCTGAATATTAGTCTCAGGATGAAAGCGAACAATGAAGAACATTAATAAAACAAAATCTGACATATTCAATAGTCATTTTTTTTATTTATTTTTAAGTTGTTATTTCTTTTGGGCTACAGCATGCCAAAGGTAAAACTGGTTGAAATACATTTATTTTATGGCTGACTTAGCAGAAAATGTAATGGTATTCAGTATTCATTGCATAGTTACTCAGAAAAATTCACTTTTGCTGTGCAACTTCTGGTTAGAACTATTACTATTGTATAAACCACAGATCAGCAACCTTCAGCACTCCAGCTGCTGTGAAACTACAACTCCCAGCATGCAAACATGCTCAGTTGTTCTTCCAACTCCCACAGAAGTTAATGAAGCATTCTGGGAGTTGTAGTTTCTGAACATATAACCTGGAATAAAGCATCAACAAAAACAATACATATTAGTGGGTGCTAGGGGTGAAGGCCCTCTTACCGGGATGATGATCAGGGTGAACGCATGTTCTTAGGAATGCTTATTTCTGATGACTGCTCTCTGCTGGCATGTAGTGATCAGCTGACGAATGAGCAGATGCTCGTTTGTTGGCTGAGCTCATCTTTTTAGAAAATATATAGAACAGGACAACCAATCAAACCTCATTAACAATTAATACACAAAAGTAAGAGAGGGGTCTAGCCAAATTAGATTAAAAAAACTCATATAGTACCACCAATAAGAGAAAAATTACAAAGAAAATACCGTATATATATATCAATAAAATATAAAGTTTATTGAATCTCATAAATAATGACACCGTATAAAACATAGGGCAAAAGCCCCAGGTAAATGCTAGAGAGATGAAGCCCAAAGAGGCTAGGTCAATAGGGTAGCCAATAAAGATAAACAGATTTCAAAAGGTATATCTGTATAACCACTTAATATTATATTCATCAAAAATATCCCAAATATATCATATGGACACTCTGTGGGGTCACTGAAAAAATGCAGTGCTATAGTAATATATCCACAAATAATAAATAAGTAGATCCTTAAAGGGATTCTGTCACAAAGTTTTGGCCTATAGAGCTGCGGACATGCACGGCTAGATTGCCGCTAGCATGTCCGCAATATACCTGTCCTATAGGGCTGTGTGCTTTTAATGTCTTTAAAAAAGGATTTTATAGATATGTTAATTAGTGTTGTATGTGTCCAAGGGGCTGTACTAACCTTCGTGGAGCCCAGCCATGCCCACCTGTGAAGGAGCCCGGCACAGTCTATGTCCTCCGAATAGATTGCAGTAATCTTGCGATGCGCAGTTCTTTTCCTGAGTCTGATGCCAGCACAGGGAAGGAACACTATACCGGCGCTGCGCATCGCGAGATTACGGCAATCTATTCGGAGGACATAGGCGGTGCTGGGCTTCTTCACAGGTGAGCGTGGCTGGGCTTCACCAAGGTTAGTACAGCCCCTTGGACACATACAACACTTATTAACATATCTATAAAATCCTTTTTTAAAGACATTAAAAGCACACAGCCCTATATGACAGATATATTGCGGACATGCTAGCGGCGATCTAGCCGTGTATATCCGCAGCTCTATAGGCCAAAACTTTGTGACAGAATCCCTTTAAATGCAAAGGAGTGTCACCATTAATACTATTGTGCTGTATCAACAGGAGGTCCCCACAGAAATAGCATAAATGCGTGGACAAAAATCACAAAACAGAATATACCAGCAATATCAATTCAATAAATCATATAGATACCCATATTGGCGACGGTCCCAGTTATGCCCCGTGTGGCAGAAACCCTCGACGCGCGATTCGCTATATAACTTCGTCAGGAGGTACTATATGTTTTTTTAATCTCATCTTTTTGCTAGCAAAAACATTGTCAGCAGTTTACCCCCGTGTAAAATTGAGATGTGCTGCTGACAAATGCAAATTGAATGGGACAAGGAAATCTGTAATAGGTCACTGTAATTATTACAAATTACTTTGCACCAATCTACTGAATGTCAAGATTTATAGATTTACATGCCTCTTATCCAGAAGGCACATTATAAATCCCCTTTTGTTTCATATTTATCACAAATAATAAACACAGTTCTAGTAAACACTACTTCTAACGCTGAACATCATGGTGATTTTAGGTTTAAAATTGTATTAATAATTTATGTTTATAAGAGATGGAACTTTATTTTCCTTATACACAGCTTTATATCCCACTTTTTGCCACACATTTACATGATACAATTCTTACTCCTTGCAGCCACTACTAATGGGAGTTTAATACGTTTAGATTTGTACAACTTCCATTTAACTCTAAATTGTCTTAAAAAAGAAAATCCTGGAGTAATCGGTAAATGGCTTGAGAGACACATTCTAATGTCAATTTTATGTTTACACTAGCAATTCCCAACTGTACACCCACAAATGGGCCACATACTTGATGATATTGAATGCATCCTAGGAGTCCTCTCAATTATATTACCCAGGAGGGAGTATACACAGTGTAATGAAAATGACTGTGTACAAAAATGTAGCACTGGACTTTGAATCAAAGTTGCTCCAATTGTCATAAAAATTGGTATATAGCACCGTCTAGTCTCTGAATTTTATGGAAAAAAGTTTTGTTTTTTAACTTTTATTCTTTTTATCCAGCTCTTGAATGCAATGAGAGCAATAGCAAATAATTTCAGAGTGACACTGATATATATACAGTAGCTATTAGAGATGATCCGGCCGGTTCACCAAATTTTTCAGATGAATTCGCCTTGATCCGAATTTATTTGTGGTGAATGCATTAAAAAACATCTATTTCCTGGCTGCTAAGAGCCTTTATAGTGGTGTAGACCACTGTGCCTTGCAGTAACATGCATACTGAGTCTTCTTTGGTAGTGAAATAATTCTGTGAGTCAGTATGACATACAGATGACAGGCGTTGCTCCTAGAATCACTGCACACTTCACTTATTTGGGCAGTCACGGGGCCAAAACTGACCAAATAACTCAGCCTTTTAGGTCGATGTTAGTGCAAGGTATAAAGAACTGTGCAGAGGCCCAATATCCTACTGTAGCGTGTAAGGTCGTCAGCTGATTCCACATAAATGTCTACAGAACCTGTTCTATTAAACGCTTATACAAGTAGAGCCCCCCTGACAGAGTGGAGAGGGTGTCAGCAGTAAATTTGTGTAGACGTCATTAATTATTTTGCCCTTCCTCTGATCCATCAGAAAAATAACCCACAAAAATCAGATCCTGTCTGTGGAGCATACGCCTTCACTCGGTCAGCATTTGTTCAATAATCCATCAGTGTTACTAATGCCCAAAAAAAACAGGAGTGGATCTAAAACAGAGATGACACATGAATGGAATATTTGCATGTCTTCTGTGTTTTCTACCCACTCCTGCTTTTGGCTACCAAATCATAAGCCAATGGGTCTGATGGGACTATACAGGCCTTACAGCTGCTACACAGACAGGATCTGTTGTGTGTCTAATTTTTCCTTCCTTCTGACAGATCAGAAGATAGGTCAAATAAATCATGTCAGCCAGGCCGAAAGGCAAAATAGTGGCCCAGTCATCAAGTGGGGAGGGTGGGAACAGCATGAGAAGTCCACAGAGTGGACCTATGACATAGTGGTGAGGTGGAAGCAGAAAGAGGAGACCACAGAGTGCACCAGACAAGGTCTGGAGGTGGCGGCAGTATGAGGAGACCACCGAATGGCACAGTGACAGAGTCTGGAGGTGGCAGCATCAGGTAAAAGCCACAGAGTGGCACGATGACAGAGCCTGGAGGTGGCGGATGTAGCAGCATCAGGAGAAGGGTACAGAGTGGCACAATGACAGAGTCTGTAGATGGCAGCAGTATGATGAGGCCACTGAGTGGCACACTGACAGAGTCTGGAGGTGGGAGCATCAGTAGGTTGTCATTGTTTTCATGTACTTTTTGTATATTTGTTTCATAATATATATTTTTATCAAACTTTCAGACGTCACACAACCTCACACGACTTCATTCGGTCCATACAGCAAAAGGAGTTTTTCAGTCACCCATCATATTTACCGGGGAACAAAAAAAAAAACACTTTGAAAGAGTGGCACAATGACAGACTCTGTAGATGACGGCAGCATGAGGAGACCACAGAGTGGCAAGGTGACATAATGTGGAGATGGCAGCAGCAGGATACCACAGAGTGGCAAGGTGACATAGTGTGGAGACGGCAGCAGCATGAGGAGACAACAGAGAGGCAAGGTAACATAGTGTGGGGATGGCCTCAGCAGCAAGATACCACAAAGTGGGGAGGTGACATAGTGTGGATATGGCAGCAGCATGAGGAGACCACAAAGTGGCAAGGTGACACAGTTTGGAGGTGACGGCAGCATCAGGAGGCCACAGAGTGGCAAGGTGACATAGTGTGGATATAGCAGTAGCAGGATACCACAGAGTGGAAAGGTTACATAGTGTAAAGATAGCAGCAGCATAAGGAGACCACAGAGTGGCAAGGTGACATAGTGTGGGGATGGCAGCAGCAGCAGCAGGATACCACAGAGTGGGAAGGTGACATAGTGTGGATATGGCAGCAGCAGCATGATACCACAGAGTGACAAGGTTACATAGTGTAGAGATGGCAGCAGCATGAGGAGGCAACAGAGTGGCAAGGCAACATAGTTTGGAGGTAGCAGCATCATCAGGAGGCCACAGAGTGGCAAGGTGACATAGTTTGGAGGTGGTGGCAGCATCAGGAGGCCACAGAGTGGCATGGTGACATAGTGTGTAGATAGTGTGTAGCAGCATGAGGAGACCACAGAGTGGCAGGGTGACACAGTTTGGAGGTGGCTGCAGCATCAGGAGGCCACAGAATGGCAAGGTGACATAGTGTGTAGATGGCAACAGCAGGATACCACAGAGTGGCAAGGTGACATAGTGTGGAGATAGCAGCAGCATGAGGAGGCCACAGAGTGGCAAGATGACCTAGTTTGGAGATGGCAGCAGCTGCTGCATCAGGAGACCACAAAGTGACCCGGTAACAGAGTGGGGCGGTGGGTGGCAATACCAGTACCCGCTGACAAAGGTGGGTGCAAGAAAGAGCACTTGGCAGCATCAGAGTAGTAGCTGAGGCAGGTAGTCAGAAGAAACTGGTCACTTTTATCAAAGTGTTGGTGTGGCACCATGGATGATCTAGTTTGAAGCATCAGGAATTGGTGGCTGGAAATCCTGGCTGATCCACACCTAATTAATTCTGACAAAGATCAGTCTCTCCACATTTTGGGTGGACAGGCGAGTTCTCCTTGGGGTAACTATGGCAGTTCTCCAGGGCAAACTCTGCTAGTTGCGGCCACAAATCCAGTTTGGCTATGCAGTAGTCCAGCGGATCTTCAATGTGGGGTGGCAGGGGGTTGTTCAATTATGCCATCATCTGCTGGTTCAGGTCCTGCTCCAGGTCAACCTGCTGCTGCTGTTGAGTAGTTTCTTCACTATGTAGACTTGGGCTGCTGCTGATGGAGTTGGTACTGCTCCTGACACCCCACCCCTCCCCAGCAGCCATGGCAGTGGAACATGAGTGTAGAGGGCCCCCCTGGTCAGACCTGCGAGAGGGCAGACGATGGCGCAGGTAGGCAGCGGCCAACTGACTACATAGGATGCCTCTGTAGTAGTTCAGTTTGTCCTCCCTCTCGTTTTGGACCGGTAGCGAGGGTCCAACAAGGTGGAGAGCCAGAAGTCATCTCTCTGCCGAATGGTGACAATTTGTCTGTCACTAAGCAAGCAAGTGAGCATGCATCATTCCATTTGTGCAAGTGACTCGGAGGCACTCCCTGCCTACATCTCCACTGCACACTGCCACGGTATGTCCAGGTCCTCTGTCTCATCTTCCTCATCGCCCTGTAGCCCCTCTGACTGCTCCTGCTCCTCCTGTCCTGTCAGCTGAGTAGAAAAACCACCCATTTGGCTACACATTGCCTGTGACCCAATGTCCTTCTCCTCTTCCAGCTCAACCCCCACAGGGCTCATGTGGCCATGATTTCGAGGTGCCACGTCTCCAGTCCCCTGACCAGCCATTGTTACCAGCATCTGTTCCAGAACATGAAGCAGTGGAGTGATGTAGTTTATCCCGTAGTCCTGGAGACTGACAAAGAACGTGGCGTCCTAAAAGGGCCTGAGCAAATGGCAGGTGTCACGCATGAGCTGCCATTTGCTGACATCAAAGTTACACAGTGGAGTACTCCTATGCGCTTGCATCATCAGTAAATCGTTGATGGACTTTCTCTGTTTATATAGTCGGTCCAACATAAGGCGGGTGGAATTCCAACGGGTCGAAAACCTTGCATATCAGCCTAGGTTGGGGGATGCCGTTCTGCAGCTGCAGCTCATTGAGGGTGTGCTTTGCGGTGTACAAGTGGCTGAAGGGCATGCAAAGTTTCCTGCCCATTTCTAGGATGTCTTGCAGATGGGAGGAAGACTTCAGGAACCGCTTGACAACCAGTTTGAACACGTGTGCCATGCAGGGCGCATGGCTCAGCCTTCCTTGACTCAGTAAGCATGGTTCCGATTTTCAGCTGTCGCAGAGAATTACATTTTTTGATACATCACACGGAGCAGTTCCTCCCCTGTGTGACTCAGTTCACCAAGGCAAACCAGGTGCAGAACAGCATGACACTGCCGAGCCCTGCACATGTGGTATCCTGGAGTTGCACTGTGACTTGCCCCTGCAGTGGAGGCTGAGGACATGGTGGAGGATGAGGAGGCAGAGGAGGACATTGTTGCAGGACCAACGTCGTGACAATGTGGAGTCGGAAGCGGCATGACCTGGCCAAGTTGCTGGTGTAGCTGTGCAGGAACCGCATTCACCCAGTGGGCGGTAAAGGAAATGTATTGTCCCTGACCGTAGTTACAGCTCCACATGTCGGCGCTGCCGTGCACTTTGGCAGACACCGACAGGCTCAAAGACTGGCCCACCTTTTGTTCTACATATTTGTGCAGGGCTGGTACTGCCTTTTTCTAAAATAAATGATGGCTTGGGACTCTCCACCTCGGCTCCTCACAAGCCATCAGTTCTCTGAAAGGTGCAGAGTCAACCACTTTGAAAGGAAGGGACTGCAGCACCAGGAACTTGGATAGGAGCACATTCAGCTTCTGTGCCGTTGGATACATGCACGCGCACTGCTGTCCCTTGGCAATCGCTTCGGTGATCATTTGCTAATGGAATGACTGATGTGGAGTAGGAGGAGCAGGAGCATCTGGACCAGCAGAAGATGGGAATGACAGACAGCTCCCTTCGGCTGAAATGGTGGAATCTTGACTGCCTGAAACCTGGTGCGTGCCACTGCTGCAGAAGGCTGTACCACCACATCGGAGCCATGGTTCTCCACGGCCACTGTATGGCAACGCTGCATATGTGGACACAGGGCCGTAGTGCCAACATTGGCATCCTGGCAACGCTTCACCTTCTGTCCACGGTGGCAAAATATGGGCAAGTTCATATCCTCTGGTGCTTTAAAAAAAAAACTGACAGGTGATGGCACTGGGCCTGTTCCCGGGCAATGCCAACTAAGGGTTGTTTCTGACGAACCCACGACTTTTGGCTGGGGGTGTTTGATGTAACTTGGGATGACGTGGCTGACCGAGTTAACCAACCAGGAACCGCATGTTTGCTGGTCAAGACACGACCGCTAGATGACCCCGGGAGCTGAAGCCTCTCGCTGTGACTTCTGCTACGCCCCCTTACTCTGCTGCGACCTTTGCTTGCACCAGAAACATTCAGGCCTCTGCCACTTCTCTGTGCATGGCCTGGCACTTCTCTGCCTGACATACTTTTAGCTGAACTAAACAAATGGAAATTTGTTAAACACCCCTATAAGCGACTAATATCTCTTTCTTTTTGTACTGAAAGAGGCCACTAAACGCTTTTACCTTAATTAACTGCTGAAATGCACTGAGAATATATTTTTCTTGTTGTACTAAAATACGACCGTATGCGCTTTGACCAGAAAAAAATTAGAGTGAAGTGCATATATATACAGTATTTCTTGCAGTACTGAAATACACCCCTATACGCTTTCACCAGAAATAACTGCAGCAGTGAACTGAGAATATGTATTTCCTGTTGGACTGAATTAGGCCACTATACGCTTTGACCAGAAAAAAATTAAAGAGTGAAGTGCGTATACATATTTCTTGCAGTATTGAAATACGCCCCTTTTACGCTTTCACCAGAAATAACTGCAACAGTGCAGTGCTTAAAGGGACACTGACAGGCCCAATAACCATAATTAGCTGTACATATGCATGCACAGGTCTTCTAATGTGCATTAAAAACATATAAGTACAACCCCTGTCCACATTATGAATACTCACGTTTTATAACCTGAAGTAATTGCTTTTCTTTCTGCCCAAGGGGCGTGGTTTCAGCTCCACTTGCGCCCAGCCAGCCTCAGCCCAACCGCCGTTTTGAAGCGCCGCCCAGCTTATCAATATTCACTTCGCTGGGCGGCTTCTGCTGTCCCCGACCTTCCGAGATCCGGCGCATGCCCAATAGAAAGCTATGGGTGCCGGGCGCATGCGCAGAAGCTGAAAGCGAATAAATATTTGTCTATATATATAATTTTTCTTTTTTACTGTAATATGCCCCTATATGCTTTCACCAGAAATAACTGCAATAGTGCAGTGTGTACCGTATTTTTCTCCCTATAGGACGCACCGGCCCATAAGACGCACCTAGGTTTTTGGGGAGGAAAATAAGAAAAAAATTATTTTTAACCAAAAGGTGTGCTTTTGGTGGGTTTGGAACTAATGGTGGTCTGTGGGTGGCACTATTACTGGGGATCTGTGAAGGACACTGTTATGGGGGATCTGTGGATGACGGACACTGTTATGGGGGGATCTGTGGATGACGGACACTGTTATGGGGGGGATCTGTGGATGACTGACACTGTTACAGGGGGGGATCTGTGGATGGCACTGTTACAGGGGGGGGGGGATCTGTGGATAGCACTGTTACAGGGGGGATCTGTGGATGGCACTGTTACAGGGGGGATCTGTGGGTGGCACTGTTACATATGTGCCATCCACAGACCCCCCACCCCATAACAGTGCCATCCACAGCCCCCCAGCCCATAACAGTGCCATCCACAGCCCCCCAGCCCATAACAGTGGCATCCACAGACCCCCCCCCCCCCTTAACTGTGCCATCAGCTCGATCATCCAATAGATCGCACCCCCCCCCCTGCCGCCGCCGCCTGTATACTAATATTAATTGTCTTATTCAATTAAATTGCATTAGATATGCCCCCTCACTCCTATATTGCTAATCGAACCTTAAATCCTCATCCTAGGTGCTGTAATGCAGGCCGGGCGGCCGGCGCGTCACTCGCTGACGTCACTTGCCTGCGCCGCCTGCTTCATTCATAAAGTAGGCGGCGCAGGCACGTGACATCAAGGAGTTACGCTGCCACCCGCCCAGCCTGCATTACAGCACCTAGGAATAGGATTTAAGGTACGATTAGCAATATAGGAGTGAGGGGGCATATATAATACATTTTAATCGACTAAGACATTTAATATTAGTATACCGGAGCGGCGGGGCGGTGCTATACTACACTGATTGCACCGCCCCGCCGCTATTCCCGGCCCCCAGCTCCTCCTCCCAGTCCCTCCCCCGGCCCCAGCTCACGCTACATCGCATCCAGCGATGTTAAATTGTCAGCATTCGCCCCATAAGACGCAGGGGCATTTCCCCCCGATTTTTTTTGGGGGGGGAAAGTGCGTCTTATGGGGCGAAAAATACGGTACATATTTTGATTTTTTTTTTAATTAAATACGCCCCTGTACGCTTTCACCAGAAAAAAATTAAGTGCGTATATATTTGAATAATTTTTTTACTGAAATTTGCACCTATACGCTTTGATCAGAAATAACTGCAACAGTGCAGTGCATATATATTTTGTCTTTTTTTTTACTGTAATACACTCCTATACGCTTTCAACAGAAATAACTGCAACAGTGCAGTGCATATATATTTTTATTTTTTTATTGAAATACCTCTCTATACGCTTTTACCAGAAATAACTGCAGAAGTGACCTGACAATATATATTTCTTGTTGGAATGAAATAGGCCAGTATACGCTTTAACTGGAAAACAATTAAATACGTCAAGAGCGTATATATTTTTCTGGAAGTACTGTAATAAGCCCCTATACACTTTCAACAGAAATAACCAACAGTGCAGTGCACATATATTTGTCTTTTTTTACTGAAATATGCCCCTATACACTTTCAACAGAAATAACTGCAACAGTGCAGTGTGTATACAGTATATTTGTATTTTTTTACTGTAATACGTCCCTATACGCTTTGATCAGAAATAACTGCAACAGTGCAGTGCGTATATATTTGTCTTTTTTTACGGAAATACACCCCTATACGCTTTTAACAGAAATAACTGCAACAGTGCAGTGTGCATATATTTGTCTTTTTTTTACGGAAATACGCCCCTATATGCTTTCAACAGAAATAACTGCAACAGTGCAGTGTGTATATATTTGTATATTTTACTGTAATATGCCCCTATACGCTTTCACCAGTGCGTGTATATATTTCTTTTTTTTATGAAATACGCTCCTATACGCTTTAACCAGAAATAGCTGCAGAAGTGCCCTGAGAATTTATATTTCTTGTTGGAATGAAATGGGCACCTATACGCTTTAACCAAAAAACAATTAAATAGTGAAGTGCGTATATATTTTTCTGGTAGTACTGAAATACACCCCAATACACGTTCACCAGAAACAACTGAAACAGTGCAGCGCGTATTGTAGGGATTTTCTCTGGTAGGCAGGGTAAGCGGACGCAATACAGAAGCAAGACCACGGTTGAAAAATAAGAGTCCAGTGTTTATTCACACAGAAAAGGCAGAAAAGAAAAAAACAATGCTTTACAGAGTCCTGGTGTTAGTTCACACAACAAGAGCTCCCAAAATAGCATAAATCACCTGGCAGACCACAGCAGGCTTTAGGGCGCCTGACTCCCAGCAGGCGGCTCTCATGCAGCTCTCAGCCTTGCAGTATGGCGGATCTCCTCAGCTCCCAATATTACTTGGAGGAACATACCACATCCAGCTGAGCTTCTGGCTGGGTTTTTAAACTCCAGCCCAAAACAAGGCCTGGACGTGGGGAACAGCCACCCACCCTGCTCTTTGGCTGCTCCCAATAAGAACAGGCCCGGATTGGCTTTACAGCCACACTAAGTAAAACAGTGTCAGCAAGCACTAGCTGGTGCTGACACACAAAATTATCGGTTCTTATCTCAACGAGCCCAGGAACCTCGGTGACACGTGCTTTCCGTCAATGACGGACCCTTGCGCCTTCCTACAGTATATATTTGTATTTTTTTTACTGAAATACGCACCTATACACTTTCAACAGAAATAACTGCAACAGTGCAGTGTGTATTAATTTTTCTTTTTTTACTGTAATTTGCCCCTATACGCTTTGACCAGAAATAACTGCAACAGTACAGTGCATATATATTTTTCTTTTTGGACTGAAAGACGCCCTTATACACTTTCAACAGAAATAACAGCAGAGTGAAATGCATATATATTTTTCTTGTCGTACTGAATAATATACTAAGATATAAGCCACTAAAGGCTTTCCAACATAACACTTGCAGCCCAAAAACAAAAAGCTGGAATGACAGAGCTGTCTAATGACTAGTGATGAGCGGCTGGGGCTTTATTCGAATTTGTGATATTTTAACAAAAATTTGGGCGAATATTCGTCATATATTCACAAATTTGCGAATTTGAGAATATTTTCTTGATTTGGAAAAATCAGCAATGTAATATTCGTGTAATGCATACGAAATACAGGCATGGGTCACTTTTTCTACATTTTCTAAGCTGCTAGAAGTTTCCTGAGACTGGAGAAAATGGTTGGCACAGCAGAACATAAAAAAATTGCTTTATATGCAGTTAGAGGGCTCCAATATATTTGCAATTGCGCTAATCGGCACTAATGATGGTAATATTTTGGCCCAATATGTGAAACTTGACATTTTAGCAGGTCTGCATGTATGTATGGACAGCAGAACCTATCCCACTACCTAACACTGCACTGCAACAGGTACACTACAGGTCCTTGTGATAAAGTTCATTATTTTCTGTAATGTACTGATAAACATTAGACTTTCATATATTTTAGATTCATTACACACAACTGAAGTAGTTCAAGCCTTTTATTGTTTTAATATTGATGATTTTGGCATACAGCTCATGAAAACCCAAATTTCCTATCTCAAAAAATTTACATATTTCATCCGACCAATAAAAGAAAAGTGTTTTTAATACAAAAAAAGTCAACCTTTAAATAATTATGTTCAGTTATGCACTCAATACTTGGTCGGGAATCCTTTTGCAGAAATGACTGCTTCAATGCGGCGTGGCATGGAGGCAATCAGCCTGTGGCACTGCTGAGTTGTTATGGAGGCCCAGGATGCTTCGATAGCGGCCTTAAGCTCATCCAGAGTGTTGGGTCTTGCGTCTCTCAACTTTCTCTTCCCAATATCCCACAGATTCTCTATGGTGTTCAGGTCAGGAGAGTTGGCAGGCCAATTGAGCACAGTAATACCATGGTCAGTAAACCATTTACCAGTGGTTTTGGCACTGTGAGCAGGTGCCAGGTCGTGCTGAAAAATGAAATCTTCATCTCCATAAAGCTTTTCAGCAGATGGAAGCATGAAGTGCTCCAAAATCTCCTGATAGCTAGCTGCAAAATGGCTGCAGTATTTATAGGGTTGTGACATCACAGGGCTGGCTGGCTGCTGATTTGCTGCATGCAGGCATGACAATCTGGGTGACCCCGCCTTCCCAGAGTTCCTTGCCCCATGTCCTCAGTCCTCACACGTGTAGCCACTATTTTAGGAAAATAGGAACAAGCATGAAAGTCACCCTTTTAAATTGGGAGCAACAGTAGTAAAATATGATTGTGGAAAGGATAGGGTAATAGTGGCATGTGGCAGCAATATTAGTGGCAGCAGTAGCAGCACAGCATGAAACAAACAAGACAGTAGATATGTGTGTGGCTGTTTAGGGATAGTAGCAATAGCAACTGTGCAAAGGTAATGGTAGTGGCAGTAGATGTAATAGCTGCAGGGAGTAGCAGCTGTAGTGATGGAGGCAGCAGCAGCCATAAGCACGGAACATGATTGTATGCAGCAGCAGCCATATGGTATGGAACATAATGGTAGGCAGGCTGACAGCTGCAGTGGAATGATGAAGGCAGTGGCAGCAGCAGCAACCATATGGTATGGAATATGATGGTAGGCAAAAAGACGGTGACAGTGGCATGATGGCAGCAGCAATACGGTATGGGACATAATGGTAGGCAGGCAGACAGTGGCCGGGGCATGATGGAGAAATGTCAACAAGCACTGGAGTACATACAGGGATCGCAGTTGCGTCTGGGCCCGGCACTCCAGGGATGCTGTCAGGTTACAGTGCAGCGCCGTCTGGGAAGACAGAGAGAGGAGCGGAGCGCGACTTCTGCCGGAGGCCCGAAGAGGATGAGTAGCCCCGCGGTGCAGAACAGGTAAGTATTGGGGCCTGGGGGAATGGGGATCACTCTGGGCTGCCTCCAGTGATTGATCTGAGCCGATGGGGGATGAGTGGGGGTCTGATGGGGGTATTTGGGCTGATCTGAGGTCTGATGGGGGCTGATTGGGGGACCTGGGGGTCTTTGGGCTAATGTGAGTTCTGATGGGGGCTGAGTGGGGGGTCTTTGGGCTGATTGGAGGTCTGATTGGGGCTTAGTGGGGGTCTGATGGGGGCCTTTGGGCTGATCTGAGGTCTGATAGGGGCTGAGTGGGAGTCTTTGGGCTGATCTGAGGTCTGTTGGGGCTGAGTGGGGGTCTTTGGGCTGATCAGTGGTCTGATGGGGGCTGAGTGGGGTCTGATGATGATGGGGGTCTTTGGGCTGATCTGAGGTCTGATGGGGGCTGATTGGGGGACCTGGGGGTCTTTGGGCTAATCTGAGTTCTGATGGGGGCTGAGTGGGGGGTCTTTGGGCTGATTAGAGGTCTGATTGGGGCTTAGTGGGGGTCTGATGGGGGTCTTTGGGCTGATCTGAGGTCTGATAGGGGCTGAGTGGGAGTCTTTGGGCTGATCTGAGGTCTGTTGGGGCTGAGTGGGGGTCTTTGGGCTGATCTGAGGTCTGATGGGGGCTGAGTGGGGTCTGATGATGATGGGGGTCTTTGGGCTGATCTGAGGTCTGATGGGGGCTGAGTGGGGGTCTGATGGGGGTCTTTGGGTTGTTGATCTGAGGTCTGATGGGGGCTGACTGGGGGTCTTTGCTGATCTGAGGTCTGATCGGGGCTTAGTGTGGGTCTGATGGGCTTCTTTGGGCTGATCTGAGGTCTGATGGGGGCTGAGTGGGGGTCTGATGAGGATGGGGACATTTGGGCTGATCTGAGGTCTGATGGGGCTGAGTGGGGGTCTGATGGGGGTGTTTGGGCTGATCTGAGGTCTGAATGGGGCTGAGTGGGGGTCTTTGGGCAGATCTGAGGTCTGATGGGGGCTGAGTGGGGGTCTTTGGGCTGATCTGAGGTCTGATGGGGGCTGAGTTGGCTGTTTTGAGGTCTTTCTGCAGTGGCAGAGAGACTCACTGAGGCCAGCAACAGCAATTTTTGTCAGATTACCGCCACTCTGCAGCTTTGGCTCTAATCTGACTGAAATGGCTGCTGCTGGCCTCAGTCACTCTGCCACTGCTGCTATTAGGGTGGACAGACGTCCGGTTTTTAGACTCCTGGTCCGGCGCAAGGCCAGGATGGATGGCCAGAAGTCCCCCTTTTTTGTTGTTATAGATGATGGTCCGGCGAATCCGGCTCAGGCATGGTCACTTTAAGTACCAATGGCAGGGGGCAGGGCCTGGCAGCGTGTCTGGATCACTCTGCACGCTTACATGACGTCACAAAGTTATCAGTGCTGCAGGTCAGGCAGGAAGTTGGGAACAGAGGAGCACAGGAGCCACTGCTAGTCTGCCACTACCCATTTGCCCAGTAGTCTGACTCTATACTACAGTCACTCACCCCACCTTGCCTCGTTCTCTCTCTCTCTCTGCCAGACATTTCTGCCAGCCTGAGCCAGGCCCAGGAGCAGCACTCATTCACCCAGACAGAGCCCACACTGAGCACAGCCAGCATCCAACATTCAGCCTTGCCAGTTGCCACTGACTTTCAGCAGGTCGGTTCAGCAGCTTTATATCATCAACGTGGTCCACTATATCACTATATGCAAGAAGATGTTATACCATCTATGATCCTCTTGTATATAGTGATATACAGTATATAATATATATATATACTGTAAGAAGGAACAAGGAGCCGTCTTTGACGGAAGATACGTGTCACCGAGGTTCCTGGCCTCGGTGAGGTAAGAACCGGGTTTTTTCCTGAAGTGTCAGGTCTGTAGTGCAATCTGACACTTCAACTGTTAGAATGGCTGTAAAGCCAATCCGGGCCGGTTCTTATTGGGAGCAGCCAAAGAGCAGGGTGGGTGGCTGTTCCCCACGGTTCCAGGCCGGGTTTTGGCTGGAATATAAAAAACCCAGCCAGCATGTTCAGGTGTGGATTATCCTCCATGACAGAGGAGCTGAGGAGTCTGTGGTTTGAGACACTGAGGCATCTGTTTGTGTGAGCCATAGGCTGGGGAAACAGGCCACTAAAGACTGCTGCGGACTCTGGGTGAAAATCATCTGCTGACCAGGTGACGTCTTTTTGCACTGTGAACTTTGTGTGGTGTGAACAGGCACCAAAACTGAACACTTTCTTTTGGCTTGTTTTCTTGCTATGTGTGAATAAACACTGAACTTTGATTTAAACCTTGTTTTTGCCTCTGTACTGCGTCCGCTTACCCTGCCTACCAAAGCAAATCCCCACATTTGGTGGAGGATGCAGGCAAACGCAGTGAGGCAGGCCTGAAGGCCGAAAAGTTTTTGTTTATCCGGGAACAAGTGCATGTCCTACATTAAGCCGGCAAGGTTACGACCTGTATCCCCGGACAAAATGGAGGCGGTCATGAAGGCCCTTGTGGAGGCTAACTTGCAGCAGCGGGAGGCTAACAAGCAGCAACAAGAAACGAACCAGCTGCTATTGCAACATGTGATGGCGTTGCAGGCGTCAGGAGCGTCCCAGAATGTCCACGATGCCCGGAAAGCTGTCCGCGCGGCGATTCCGAAGATGACTCCCTCGGATGACGTCGAGACCTATCTGGCGGTCTTCGAAAAAGTGGCCATGAGGGAAAAGTTACCCCGAGACCAGTGGGCTGAGGTCGTTGCTCCGTTCCTGGCGTCCGGTCCCCAGCAAGTATTGTTTGATCTCCCCGATGATCAGGCGGCCGACTACCCGACAGTAAAAGGTGAGATCCTGGCGAGACTCGGGGTGAATGTATTGGTCCGGGCCCAGAGGGTGCATCAGTGGGAATTTAACCTGGCTGAACCCGCTAGACCACAATATTATGATCTGCTGCACCGTTTGCAAAAATGGCTGCAGCCGGACATGTTGACTCCCACTGCTATGTTGGATCGGCTGTTGGCGGATGTGTTTTGGAGGGCTTTGCCGTACCCTCTCCAGCACTGGATCGGCCAGGTGTCTCCGAATAATGCCCTGGAGATGGTCGACCTGGTGGAGCGCTATGAGGCCACCAGAAATCTACAGGGGGGTTCTTTTGGGAAGGGGCCAGTCAAACCCCGGAAAACTCCACCCCAGACCCGGCGGCCGGTGCCAGCTAGACCCGCCCGGGATGTACCCCCTGCCGACCCTCACCCGGTGGTCTGCTGGCGTTGTCAGGAGCCTGGACACATAAGGGCTGACTGTCCCCATCGGGGGGAACCCATGGACACCAACTATGGCTTCCGCCACTCATTATATGCCAGGATGTTGTGTGCCACAGGAACTTCAGAGACTATGGACAAAAGCCACCTGTGCCAGGTGGAAGTGGGGGGCACTCTGGCGGTGGCTCTGCTGGATTCAGGGAGCCTGGTGTCCCTGGTAAAAGCTGCCCTGGTGCGGCCGGCTGAGTATACTGGCCGAAGAGTCGGTGTTTGCATACATGGGGACTTAAAGGAGTATCCCACCGCCCTGGTCTCTCTGTCAATGGTGGCCGGCAGGTGGATACATGAGGTGGCCGTCGCCACAAAGCTACCATATGACTTGATCATTGGGAGAGACTTCCCCGGGTTCCCGGCACTCTGGCCGGGTACGAAAGTTACCCGGGAGACAGATGTATCCCTAGCAGAGTGGCCTGACTCAGGGGGGAGGCCAGAACCTTGGGAACCGGAGTCAGAAGGACCAGCTGTAGGGGTGACCGCCACTTCGGTGGAAGAGGGGGAGACAACCCCGTTAAGTGTGATGGTGGGAGACGTAGAGGATTTGCCGCCGGGTCCTGAGCTGGCAGACCTCAATGTCTCTAGGGATAATTTCGGTACAGCACAACACCAGGATCCGACTCTATCTCGAGCCTGGGAAAATGTGGTAGTAGTTGAGGGTGAGCCGCAACAACCGGGGGCCGAATCTATGTTCCCCCGTTTTGTGGTTCAACAGGAGATGCTGTACCGGGTAAATAAACTACGGGGTGAACATATTGAACAGCTGGTGGTGCCCCAGGCATATCGCAAGCTCGTGTTGAAATTAGCCCACCAACATGTTCTTGGGGGACACCTGGGCCAGCAGAAAACGCAGGACCGGATTTTACAGCGGTTTTACTGGCCCAGTGTGTTCAGAGAGGTAGAAGAGTTTTGCAAGTCTTGCCCAACCTGCCAGATAACCAGCCCCCAGCCACATTTCCGTAGTCCTCTGGTCCCTCTCCCGATTATTGAGGTTCCCTTCGAGCGGATCGCTATGGATCTTATAGGCCCAGTACCGAAGTCAGCTAGAGGGCACCAGCACATCCTGGTCATCCTCGACTACGCCACGCGGTACCCGGAGGCGGTGCCATTGCGTCATATGTCAGCCAAACTCATAGCTAAGGAGTTAATGGAAATGTTTTCTAGAGTGGGTCTGCCTAAGGAGGTTCTAACTGACCAAGGGACCCCATTTATGTCCAAGGTCATGAGGGAACTCTGTAAGTTGCTCCAAATAAAACAGTTACGGACATCCGTGTATCATCCGCAAACGGATGGCCTGGTAGAGAGGTTTAACCAGACGTTAAAAAATATGCTGAAAAGAGTGGTGTCTAAGGATGGGAGGGACTGGGACCTTCTTCTGCCCTATCATGTTCGCAGTGCGAGAAGTGCCCCAGGCCTCTACTGGGTTCTCGCCCTTCGAACTACTATACGGCAGACACCCTCGTGGTTTATTAGACGTCGCCAAAGAGGCGTGGGAACAACAAACCACACCGCACAAAAGTGTAGTTGAGTATGTCACCCAGATGCAGGGACGGATGGAAACAGTGTTACCTCTGGTTAGGGAGCATATGGAGGCAGCGCAGCGAGCCCAGAGTAGGGTCTATAATCGGCAGGCTCGGGTCCGAAACTTTAACCCGGGTGATCGGGTGTTGGTTCTGGTACCAACGGTAGATAGTAAGTTCCTAGCTAGGTGGCAGGGGCCCTACGAGGTACTAGAAAAAATTGGACCAGTAGATTACAAAGTACACCAGCCAGGGAGGCGAAAGCCGGAGCAGGTGTACCATGTGAATCTGCTCAAGCCGTGGAAGGAAAGGGAAACCTGTACGGAAGACAGCCCACGACCAGGGTTCCTAGGGGAAGCGGTTTTGGCCCCTCAGTCTGAAGCGGGGGAAGCGGCTGTCACAGTGAAAATTGCTGACAGCCTCTCCTCTAAACAGGCTCAGGAAGCCAGGGAGTTCATTAGTCGGAATACGGATGTGTTCTCAGACCTCCCTGGACGCACGTCCGTAATCCGGCATGACATTGTCACTGAGCCTCAGGTGAAAGTCCGGTTAAAACCTTACCGGGTACCCGAGGCTAGGCGACAAGCCATCATGGAGGAAGTGCAGCTAATGCTCCAGCTAGGTGTCATCGAGGAGTCAAAAAGAGAGTGGGCCAGTCCGATAGTATTAATACCCAAGCCAGACGGGACATTGCGGTTTTGTAATGACTTCCGCAAACTTAATGAGGTGTCCAAGTTTTACGCGTATCCCATGCCCCGAGTGGATGAGCTTATTGAAAAGTTGGGCCAAGCCCGGTATTTTTCTGTGTTGGACCTCACCAAAGGGTACTGGCAGGTACCCTTGACGGAGGCTGCCAAAGAAAAAACGGCTTTCGTCACGCCAGAGGGGCTGTATCAGTACAAGGTATTACCCTTTGGTCTACATGGCGCTCCCGCCACGTTTCAAAGGTTAATGGATATTGTACTCCGTCCACATCGTCGATACGCTTCAGCGTACCTGGACGATATCGTTGTCCATAGCAACGACTGGGAAAGTCACTTACCTAAAGTCCAGGCTGTAGTGGACTCCCTTAGGAAGGCTGGCTTAACCGCTAACCCAAAAAAGTGCTCGATAGGGTTAGAAGAGACCAAGTACCTGGGGTATGTCATTGGGCGCGGAGTGATCAAACCTCAGGTGAACAAAATTGAGGCAATTAGGAATTGACCCCGACCTGTCTCTACTCGGCAAGTAAAATCGTTCCTGGGTATGGTGGGGTACTATATGAGGTTTGTCCCCAATTTTGCTACAGTCGCCGCACCATTGACAGGCCTTTTGAAGGGACGCAAGTCAGTGACGGTCCACTGGAATGAGCAGGCGGAAAAGGCTTTCTCTGCTTTGAAGTCGGCCCTGTGTGGGTCCCCGGTTTTGGTGGCGCCCGACTTCAAAAGGGAGTTTATAGTGCAGACCGATGCCTCTGAGGTAGGTCTCGGTGCTGTACTATCTCAAGATATTGACGGGAAGGAGCATCCCGTTGTCTTCCTCAGCCGGAAGCTCACCCCAGCCGAGACTAGGTACAGTATAGTGGAGAGAGAGTGCCTGGCCATCAAGTGGGCACTCGAGTCTCTCCGCTACTACCTTTTGGGGAGAAGGTTCCGTCTGGTGACCGACCACTCCCCTTTGAAATGGATGAGCCAGGCCAAAGAGAGGAATGCTCGGGTCACCAGGTGGTTCTTATCTTTGCAAAATTTTAAGTTTTCCGTGGAACACAGGGCAGGCAGGTTACAAGGAAACGCGGATGCCCTGTCCCGCGTACACTGTCTGGCAAGTGTTCACCCCCTCAGGGTTGAACAAAGGGGGGAGGTATGTAAGAAGGAACAAGGAGCCGTCTTTGACGGAAGATACGTGTCACCGAGGTTCCTGGCCTCGGTGAGGTAAGAACCGGGTTTTTTCCTGAAGTGTCAGGTCTGTAGTGCAATCTGACACTTCAACTGTTAGAATGGCTGTAAAGCCAATCCGGGCCGGTTCTTATTGGGAGCAGCCAAAGAGCAGGGTGGGTGGCTGTTCCCCACGGTTCCAGGCCGGGTTTTGGCTGGAATATAAAAAACCCAGCCAGCATGTTCAGGTGTGGATTATCCTCCATGACAGAGGAGCTGAGGAGTCTGTGGTTTGAGACACTGAGGCATCTGTTTGTGTGAGCCATAGGCTGGGGAAACAGGCCACTAAAAGACTGCTGCGGACTCTGGGTGAAAATCATCTGCTGACCAGGTGACGTCTTTTTGCACTGTGAACTTTGTGTGGTGTGAACAGGCACCAAAACTGAACACTTTCTTTTGGCTTGTTTTCTTGCTATGTGTGAATAAACACTGAACTTTGATTTAAACCTTGTTTTTGCCTCTGTACTGCGTCCGCTTACCCTGCCTACCAAAGCGAATCCCCACAATACATACATACATACACAAGTGCGCGTGCGGCGGGGGGGTGGGTGTCGGGGCATCGACGGGGAGGGGGCCCCATGGATCAAGTTCGCACCGGGGCCCCATGGATTGTGTGTACGCCACTGTCAACAAGGACAGATTTATTAATTTGCCTCAGCTGAAGAAATGTGAAAATCCTCACGGATCCAAACTCCTGGCTCAAGTGGTCTGGAGCATGTCAAAATCATTCATGCATGTCAAAATCATTCATGGCTTCATGGCTGTTCGTACAGATGTTCTAGCACAGGGTTCCCCAACTCCAGTCCTCAGGGCCCACTTGCCGGTCAGGATTTAGGAGTATCCCACAAAATGAATACCTGTGGTAAATCCTGATGGATGGATACTAATTATATCAGCTGCCCAATACTAAGGAAATCCTGAAAACATGAACGGCAGGTGGGCCCTGAGGACTGGAGTTGAGGACCACTGTTCTAGCATATGTTAGTTGAAATTCCAGTGAGTTGGAACGTTGTGGATCAAGCAGTGCAATGGCAGGCTGTTATGTCTTTGCAAGTCCAGGATGGCGTTCCTTATCAAATAGGTTAAATGGCTAAAATGCAAGGATAGTCTCCTGGATATGACCAGCACTCTTTGCAAGCCACTGTACTTTTTCAAAATGCGTTGCATGACTACATTGATCAAATGTTCCATGCAAGGAGTATTTGTTATTTTCCTCAAAGGCATCATGGTTAGAGTTGAGCGAACACCTGGATGTTCGGGTTCGAGAAGTTCGGCCGAACATCCCGGAAATGTTCGGGTTCGGGATCCGAACCCGATCCGAACTTCGTCCCGAACCCGAACCCCATTGAAGTCAATGGGGACCCGAACTTTTCGGCACTAAAAAGGCTGTAAAACAGCCCAGGAAAGGGCTAGAGGGCTGCAAAAGGCAGCAACATGTAGGTAAATCCCCTGCAAACAAATGTGGATAGGGAAATGAATTAAAATAAAAATTAAATAAATAAAAATTAACCAAAATCAATTGGAGAGAGGTTCCATAGCAGAGAATCTGGCTTCCCGTCACCCACCACTGGAACAGTCCATTCTCAGATATTTAGGCCCCGGCACCCAGGCAGAGGAGAGAGGTCCCGTAACAGAGAATCTGTCTTCATGTCAGCAGAGAATTAGTCTGCATGTCATAGCAGAGAATGAGGCTTCACGTCAGCCACCACTGCAACAGTCCATTGGCATATATTTAGGCCCAGCACACACACAGGCAGAGGAGAGAGGTCCCGTAACAGAGAATCTGGCTTCATGTCAGCAGAGAATCAGTCTGCATGTCATAGCAGAGAATCAGGCTTCACGTCAGCCACCACTGCAACAGTCCATTGTCATAAATTTAGGCCCAGCACCCAGGCAGAGGAGAGAGGTCCCGTAACAGAGGATCTGGCTTCATGTCAGCAGAGAATCAGTCTGCATGTCATAGCAGAGAATCAGGCTTCACGTCAGCCACCACTGCAACAGTCCATTGTCATAAATTTAGGCCCAGCACCCAGGCAGAGGAGAGAGGTCCCGTAACAGAGGATCTGGCTTCATGTCAGCAGAGAATCAGTCTGCATGTCATAGCAGAGAATCAGGCTTCACGTCAGCCACCACTGCAACAGTCCATTGTCATAAATTTAGGCCCAGCACCCAGGCAGAGGAGAGAGGTCCCGTAACAGAGGATCTGGCTTCATGTCAGCAGAGAAACAGTCTGCATGTCATAGCAGAGAATGAGGCTTCACGTCAGCCACCACTGCAACAGTCCATTGGCATATATTTAGGCCCAGCACACACACAGGCAGAGGAGAGAGGTCCCGTAACAGACAATCTGGCTTCATGTCAGCAGAGAATTAGTCTGCATGTCATAGCAGAGAATGAGGCTTCACGTCACCCACCACTGCAACAGTCCATTGGCATATATTCAGGCCCAGCACCCAGGCAGAGGAGAGAGGTCCCGTAACAGAGGATCTGGCTTCATGTCAGCAGAGAATCAGTCTGCATGTCATAGCAGAGAATGAGGCTTCACGTCAGCCACCACTGCAACAGTCCATTGTCATAAATTTAGGCCCAGCACCCAGGCAGAGGAGAGAGGTCCCGTAAAAGAGGATCTGGCTTCATGTCAGCAGAGAATCAGTCTGCATGTCATAGCAGAGAATCAGGCTTCACGTCAGCCACCACTGCAACAGTCCATTGTCATAAATTTAGGCCCAGCACCCAGGCAGAGGAGAGAGGTCCCGTAACAGAGGATCTGGCTTCATGTCAGCAGAGAATCAGTCTGCATGTCATAGCAGAGAATCAGGCTTCACGTCAGCCACCACTGCAACAGTCCATTGTCATAAATTTAGGCCCAGCACCCAGGCAGAGGAGAGAGGTCCCGTAACAGAGGATCTGGCTTCATGTCAGCAGAGAATCAGTCTGCATGTCATAGCAGAGAATCAGGCTTCACGTCAGCCACCACTGCAACAGTCCATTGTCATAAATTTAGGCCCAGCACCCAGGCAGAGGAGAGAGGTCCCGTAACAGACAATCTGGCTTCATGTCAGCAGAGAATTAGTCTGCATGTCATAGCAGAGAATCAGGCTTCATGTCAGCCACCACTGCAACAGTCCATTGGCATATATTTAGGCCTAGCACACAGGCAGAGGAGAGGTTCATTCAACTTTGGGTAGCATCGCAATATAATGGTAAAATGAAAATAAAAATAGGATTGAATGAGGAAGTGCCCTGGAGTCCAATAATATATGGTTATGGGGAGGTAGTTAATGTCTAATCTGGACAAGGGACGGACAGGTCCTGTGGGATCCATGCCTGGTTCATTTTTATGAACGTCAGCTTGTCCACATTGGCTGTAGACAGGCGGCTGCGTTTGTCTGTAATGACGCCCCCTGCCGTGCTGAATACACGTTCAGACAAAACGCTGGCTGCCGGGCAGGCCAGCACCTCCAAGGCATAAAAGGCTAGCTCTGGCCACGTGGACAATTTAGAGACCCAGAAGTTGAATGGGGCCGAACCATCAGTCAGTACGTGGAGGGGTGTGCACACGTACTGTTCCACCATGTTAGTGAAATGTTGCCTCCTGCTAACACGTTGCGTATCAGGTGGTGGTGCAGTTAGCTGTGGCGTGTTGACAAAAGTTTTCCACATCTCTGCCATGCTAACCCTGCCCTCAGAGGAGCTGGCCGTGACACAGCTGCCTTGGCGACCTCTTGCTCCTCCTCTGCCTTGGCCTTGGGCTTCCACTTGTTCCCCTGTGACATTTGGGAATGCTCTCAGTAGCGCGTCTACCAACGTGCGCTTGTACTCGCGCATCTTCCTATCACGCTCCAGTGCAGGAAGTAAGGTGGGCACATTGTCTTTGTAGCGTGGATCCAGCAGGGTGGCAACCCAGTAGTCCGCACAGGTTAAAATGTGGGCAACTCTGCTGTCGTTGCGCAGGCACTGCAGCATGTAGTCGCTCATGTGTGCCAGGCTGCCCAGGGGTAAGGACAAGCTGTCCTCTGTGGGAGGCGTATCGTCATCGTCCTGCCTTTCCCCCCAGCCACGCACCAGTGATGGACCCAAGCTGCGTTGGGTGCCACCCCGCTGTGACCATGCTTCATCCTCATCCTCCTCCACCTCCTCCTCATCCTCGTCCTCCTCGTCCTCCAGTAGTGGGCCCTGGCTGGCCACATTTGTACCTGGCCTCTGCTGTTGCAAAAAACCTCCCTCTGAGTCACTTCGAAGAGACTGGCCTGAAAGTGCTAAAAATGACCCCTCTTCCTCATCCTCCTCCTCCTCCTCCTGGGCCACCTCCTGTTCCATCATCGCCCTAAGTGTTTTCTCAAGGAGACATAGAAGTGGTATTGTAACGCTGATAACGGTGTCATCGCCACTGGCCATGTTGGTGGAGTACTCGAAACAGCGCAACAGGGCACACAGGTCTCGCATGGAGGCCCAGTCATTGGTGGTGAAGTGGTGCTGTTCTGTAGTGCGACTGACCCGTGCGTGCTGCAGCTGAAACTCCACTATGGCCTGCTGCTGCTCGCACAGTCTGTCCAGCATGTGCAAGGTGGAGTTCCACCTGGTGGGCACGTCGCATATGAGGCGGTGAGCGGGAAGGCCGAAGTTACGCTGTAGCGCAGACAGGCGAGCAGCGGCAGGATGTGAACGCCGGAAGCGCGAACAGACGGCCCGCACTTTATGCAGCAGCTCTGACATGTCGGGGTAGTTGTGAATGAACTTCTGCACCACCAAATTCAGCACATGCGCCAAGCAAGGGATGTGCGTCAAATTGGCTAGTCCCAGAGCTGCAACGAGATTTCGCCCATTATCACACACCACCAGGCCGGGCTTGAGGCTCACCGGCAGCAACCACTCGTCGGTCTGTTGTTCTATACCCCGCCACAACTCCTGTGCGGTGTGGGGCCTGTCCCCCAAACATATGAGTTTCAGAATGGCCTGCTGACGTTTACCCCGGGCTGTGCTGAAGTTGGTGGTGAAGGTGTGTGGCTGACTGGATGAGCAGGTGGAAGAAGAGGAGGAGGAAGCCGAGAAGGAGGAGGTGGCAACAGGAGGCAAAGAATGTTGCCCTGCGATCCTTGGCGGCGGCAGGACGTGCGCCAAACAGCTCTCCGCCTGGGGCCCAGCTGCCACTACATTTACCCAGTGTGCAGTTAGGGAGATATAGCGTCCCTGGCCGTGCTTACTGGTCCACGTATCTGTGGTTAGGTGGACCTTGCTACAGATGGCGTTGCGCAGTGCACACTTGATTTTATCGGATACTTGGTTGTGCAGGGAAGGCACGGCTCTCTTGGAGAAGTAGTGCCGGCTGGGAACAACATACTGTGGGACAGCAAGCGACATGAGCTGTTTGAAGCTGTCTGTGTCCACCAGCCTAAATGACAGCATTTCATAGGCCAGTAGTTTAGAAATGCTGGCATTCAGGGCCAGGGATCGAGGGTGGCTAGGTGGGAATTTACGCTTTCTATCAAATGTTTGTGAGATGGAGAGCTGAACGCTGGCGTGTGACATGGTTGAGACGCTTGGTGACGGAGGTGGTGGTGGTGGTGTTGGTGGTACATCCCCTGTTTGCTGGGCGGCAGGTGCCAACGTTCCTCCAGAGGCGGAGGAAGAGGCCGAGGCGGCAGCAGCAGAATAGGCCGAGGCGGCAGCAGCAGAAGAGGTAGCAGGGGGAGCCTGAGTGACTTCCTTGGTTTTAAGGTGTTTACTCCACTGCAGTTCATGCTTTGCATGCAGGTGCCTGGTCATGCAGGTTGTGCTCAGGTTCAGAACGTTAATGCCTCGCTTCAGGCTCTGATGGCACAGCGTGCAAACCACTCGGGTCTTGTCGTCAGCACATTGTTTGAAGAAGTGCCATGCCAGGGAACTCCTTGAAGCTGCCTTTGGGGTGCTCGGTCCCAGATGGCGGCGGTCAGTAGCAGGCGGAGTCTCTTGGCGGCGGGTGTTCTGCTTTTGCCCACTGCTCCCTCTTTTGCTACGCTGTTGGCTCGGTCTCACCACTGCCTCTTCCTCCGAACTGTGAAAGTCAGTGGCACGACCTTCATTCCATGTGGGGTCTAGGACCTCATCGTCCCCTGCATCGTCTTCCACCCAGTCTTGATCCCTGACCTCCTGTTCAGTCTGCACACTGCAGAAAGACGCAGCAGTTGGCACCTGTGTTTCGTCATCATCAGAGACATGCTGAGGTGGTATTCCCATGTCCTCATCATCAGGAAACATAAGTGGTTGTGCGTCAGTGCATTCTATGTCTTTCACCGCTGGGGAAGGGCTAGGTGGATGCCCTTGGGAAACCCTGCCAGCGGAGTCTTCAAACAGCATAAGAGACTGCTGCATAACTTGAGGCTGAGACAGTTTCCCTGGTATGCATGGGGGTGATGTGACAGACTGATGGGGTTGGTTTTCAGGCGCCATCTGTGCGCTTTCTGCAGAAGACTGGGTGGGAGATAATGTGAACGTGCTGGATCCACTGTCGGCCACCCAATTGACTAATGCCTGTACCTGCTCAGGCCTTACCATCCTTAGAACGGCATTGGGCCCCACCATATATCGCTGTAAATTCTGGCGGCTACTGGGACCTGAGGTAGTTGGTACACTAGGACGTGTGGATGTGGCAGAACGGCCACGTCCTCTCCCAGCACCAGAGGGTCCACTAACACCACCACGACCATGTCCACGTCCGCGTCCCTTACTAGATGTTTTTCTCATTGTTATGGTTCACCACAACAACAAATATATTATTTGGCCCAATGTATTGTATTCAAATTCAGCGGGATATAAATTTGAGGCCTAGTATTTAGGCGCTGGGTGACCGGTATGGATTTAGTGACAGAATTAGACTTGGAAATGCACAGAAGCGTGTGTGTGAAGTTATTCTGAATGACCCAATGTGCACCTTGAATATTATATACCCTTTTTGGGATAGATTTCAAATAGCTCTGATATAGCAGGAACCACTAAATTATGAAATTGCTAAATTGGGAATTGTACTTCAACCCAGAACAAAAAATGTGCTTTGACGGGCACTAAATAACTTTCCCAGCTACAACAGGACAGCGGTAACGAGAGATTTAGAGGGATTTAAATTTGAGGCCTAGTATTTAGGCGCTGGGTCACCGGTATGGATTTAGTGACAGAATTAGACTTGGAAATGCACAGAAGCGTGTGTGTGAAGTTATTCTGAATGACCCTATGTGCACCTTCAATATTATATACCCTTTTAGGGATAGATTTCAAATAGCTCTGATATAGCAGAAACCACTAAATTATGAAATTGCTAAATTGGGAATTGTACTTCAACCCAGAACAAAAAATGTGCTTTGACGGACACTAAATATCTTGCCCAGCAACAACAGTACAGCGGTGGGTAACGAGAGATTTAGAGGGATTTAAATTTGAGGCCTAGTATTTAGGCGCTGGGTCACCGGTATGGATTTAGTGACAGAATTAGACTTGGAAATGCACAGAAGCGTGTGTGTGAAGTTATTCTGAATGACCCAATGTGCACCTTCAATATTATATACCCTTTTAGGGATAGATTTCAAATAGCTCTGATATAGCAGAAACCACTAAATTATGAAATTGCTAAATTGGGAATTGTACTTCAACCCAGAACAAAAAATGTGCTTTGACGGACACTAAATATCTTGCCCAGCAACAACAGTACAGCGGTGGGTAACGAGAGATTTAGAGGGATTTAAATTTGAGGCCTAGTATTTAGGCGCTGGGTGACAGGTATGGGTTTAGTGACAGAATTAGACTTGGAAATACACAGTAGCGGGTGTGTGTGAAGTTATTCTGAATGACCCAATGTGCACCTTCAATATTATATACCCTTTTTGGGATAGATTTCAAATAGCTCTGATATAGCAGGAACCACTAAATTATGAAATTGCTAAATTGGGAATTGTACTTCAACCCAGAACAAAAAATGTGCTTTGACGGACACTAAATATCTTGCCCAGCAACAACAGTACAGCGGTAACGAGAGATTTAGAGGGATTTAAATTTGAGGCCTAGTATTTAGGCGCTGGGTGACAGGTATGGGTTTAGTGACAGAATTAGACTTGGAAATACACAGTAGCGGGTGTGTGTGAAGTTATTCTGAATGACCCAATGTGCACCTTCAATATTATATACCCTTTTTGGGATAGATTTCAAATAGCTCTGATATAGCAGGAACCACTAAATTATGAAATTGCTAAATTGGGAATTGTACTTCAACCCAGAACAAAAAATGTGCTTTGACGGACACTAAATATCTTGCCCAGCAACAACAGTACAGCGGTGGGTAACGAGAGATTTAGAGGGATTTAAATTTGAGGCCTAGTATTTAGGCGCTGGGTCACCGGTATGGATTTAGTGACAGAATTAGACTTGGAAATGCACAGAAGCGTGTGTGTGAAGTTATTCTGAATGACCCTATGTGCACCTTCAATATTATATACCCTTTTAGGGATAGATTTCAAATAGCTCTGATATAGCAGAAACCACTAAATTATGAAATTGCTAAATTGGGAATTGTACTTCAACCCAGAACAAAAAATGTGCTTTGACGGACACTAAATATCTTGCCCAGCAACAACAGTACAGCGGTGGGTAACGAGAGATTTAGAGGGATTTAAATTTGAGGCCTAGTATTTAGGCGCTGGGTCACCGGTATGGATTTAGTGACAGAATTAGACTTGGAAATGCACAGAAGCGTGTGTGTGAAGTTATTCTGAATGACCCTATGTGCACCTTCAATATTATATACCCTTTTAGGGATAGATTTCAAATAGCTCTGATATAGCAGAAACCACTAAATTATGAAATTGCTAAATTGGGAATTGTACTTCAACCCAGAACAAAAAATGTGCTTTGACGGACACTAAATATCTTGCCCAGCAACAACAGTACAGCGGTGGGTAACGAGAGATTTAGAGGGATTTAAATTTGAGGCCTAGTATTTAGGCGCTGGGTCACCGGTATGGATTTAGTGACAGAATTAGACTTGGAAATGCACAGAAGCGTGTGTGTGAAGTTATTCTGAATGACCCAATGTGCACCTTCAATATTATATACCCTTTTAGGGATAGATTTCAAATAGCTCTGATATAGCAGAAACCACTAAATTATGAAATTGCTAAATTGGGAATTGTACTTCAACCCAGAACAAAAAATGTGCTTTGACGGACACTAAATATCTTGCCCAGCAACAACAGTACAGCGGTAACGAGAGATTTAGAGGGATTTAAATTTGAGGCCTAGTATTTAGGCGCTGGGTGACAGGTATGGGTTTAGTGACAGAATTAGACTTGGAAATACACAGTAGCGGGTGTGTGTGAAGTTATTCTGAATGACCCAATGTGCACCTTCAATATTATATACCCTTTTTGGGATAGATTTCAAATAGCTCTGATATAGCAGGAACCACTAAATTATGAAATTGCTAAATTGGGAATTGTACTTCAACCCAGAACAAAAAATGTGCTTTGACGGACACTAAATATCTTGCCCAGCAACAACAGTACAGCGGTAACGAGAGATTTAGAGGGATTTAAATTTGAGGCCTAGTATTTAGGCGCTGGGTGACAGGTATGGGTTTAGTGACAGAATTAGACTTGGAAATACACAGTAGCGGGTGTGTGTGAAGTTATTCTGAATGACCCAATGTGCACCTTCAATATTATATACCCTTTTTGGGATAGATTTCAAATAGCTCTGATATAGCAGGAACCACTAAATTATGAAATTGCTAAATTGGGAATTGTACTTCAACCCAGAACAAAAAATGTGCTTTGACGGACACTAAATATCTTGCCCAGCAACAACAGTACAGCGGTGGGTAACGAGAGATTTAGAGGGATTTAAATTTGAGGCCTAGTATTTAGGCGCTGGGTCACCGGTATGGATTTAGTGACAGAATTAGACTTGGAAATGCACAGAAGCGTGTGTGTGAAGTTATTCTGAATGACCCTATGTGCACCTTCAATATTATATACCCTTTTAGGGATAGATTTCAAATAGCTCTGATATAGCAGAAACCACTAAATTATGAAATTGCTAAATTGGGAATTGTACTTCAACCCAGAACAAAAAATGTGCTTTGACGGACACTAAATATCTTGCCCAGCAACAACAGTACAGCGGTGGGTAACGAGAGATTTAGAGGGATTTAAATTTGAGGCCTAGTATTTAGGCGCTGGGTCACCGGTATGGATTTAGTGACAGAATTAGACTTGGAAATGCACAGAAGCGTGTGTGTGAAGTTATTCTGAATGACCCTATGTGCACCTTCAATATTATATACCCTTTTAGGGATAGATTTCAAATAGCTCTGATATAGCAGAAACCACTAAATTATGAAATTGCTAAATTGGGAATTGTACTTCAACCCAGAACAAAAAATGTGCTTTGACGGACACTAAATATCTTGCCCAGCAACAACAGTACAGCGGTGGGTAACGAGAGATTTAGAGGGATTTAAATTTGAGGCCTAGTATTTAGGCGCTGGGTCACCGGTATGGATTTAGTGACAGAATTAGACTTGGAAATGCACAGAAGCGTGTGTGTGAAGTTATTCTGAATGACCCAATGTGCACCTTCAATATTATATACCCTTTTAGGGATAGATTTCAAATAGCTCTGATATAGCAGAAACCACTAAATTATGAAATTGCTAAATTGGGAATTGTACTTCAACCCAGAACAAAAAATGTGCTTTGACGGACACTAAATATCTTGCCCAGCAACAACAGTACAGCGGTAACGAGAGATTTAGAGGGATTTAAATTTGAGGCCTAGTATTTAGGCGCTGGGTGACAGGTATGGGTTTAGTGACAGAATTAGACTTGGAAATACACAGTAGCGGGTGTGTGTGAAGTTATTCTGAATGACCCAATGTGCACCTTCAATATTATATACCCTTTTAGGGATAGATTCCAAATAGCTCTGATATAGCAGGAACCACTAAATTATGAAATTGCTAAATTGGGAATTGTACTTCAACCCAGAACAAAAAATGTGCTTTGACGGACACTAAATATCTTGCCCAGCAACAACAGTACAGCGGTGGGTAACGAGAGATTTAGAGGGATTTAAATTTGAGGCCTAGTATTTAGGCGCTGGGTCACCGGTATGGATTTAGTGACAGAATTAGACTTGGAAATGCACAGAAGCGTGTGTGTGAAGTTATTCTGAATGACCCAATGTGCACCTTCAATATTATATACCCTTTTAGGGATAGATTCCAAATAGCTCTGATATAGCAGGAACCACTAAATTATGAAATTGCTAAATTGGGAATTGTACTTCAACCCAGAACAAAAAATGTGCTTTGACGGACACTAAATATCTTGCCCAGCAACAACAGTACAGCGGTAACGAGAGATTTAGAGGGATTTAAATTTGAGGCCTAGTATTTAGGCGCTGGGTGACAGGTATGGGTTTAGTGACAGAATTAGACTTGGAAATACACAGTAGCGGGTGTGTGTGAAGTTATTCTGAATGACCCAATGTGCACCTTCAATATTATATACCCTTTTTGGGATAGATTTCAAATAGCTCTGATATAGCAGGAACCACTAAATTATGAAATTGCTAAATTGGGAATTGTATTTCAACCCAGAACAAGAAATGTGCTTGAACGGACACTAAATAACTCGCCCAGCTACAGCACTAGGGACAGATTTAGCTGGATATAAATTTGAGGCCTAGTATTTAGGCGCTGGGTGACCGGTATGGATTTAGTGACAGAATTAGACTGGGATATGGCCAAAAAATAAACAGACTATTGCTGGTTAAATGCACTTGGTGTGACAGCTTCACCCTGATGTAGGCTTTAGCCAAAAAACAACCACACCATTGAGGGTTAAATGCACTTGGTGACAGGCGCAGCTTGCCCCTGATTTTGTATATGGCCAAAAAATGAACAGACTATTGCTGGTTAAATGCACTTGGTGTGACAGCTTCACCCTGATGTAGGCTTTAGCCAAAAAACAACCACACCATTGAGGGTTAAATGCACTTGGTGACAGGCGCAGCTTGCCCCTGATTTTGTATATGGCCAAAAAATGAACAGACTATTGCTGGTTAAATGCACTTGGTGTCACAGCTTCACCCTGATGTAGGCTTTAGCCAAAAAACAACCACACCATTGAGGGTTAAATGCACTTGGTGACAGGCGCAGCTTGCCCCTGATTTTGTATATGGCCAAAAAATGAACAGACTATTGCTGGTTAAATGCACTTGGTGTGACAGCTTCACCCTGATGTAGGCTTTAGCCAAAAAACAACCACACCATTGAGGGTTAAATGCACTTGGTCGCAGCTTGTGCTGGCGCACCACAAGACACAAAATGGCCGCCGATCACCCCAGAAAAATGTGACTGACAAACGGTCTGGGCAGCCTAAAAACAGTGAGCAATTGAGGATCAGCAGCTCAATGATCCACAGCTGCAGATCGATCAGTTAATCAAGTCCTTTGGAGGAGTTAATCTGCCTAATCTGTCGCAGCCGCAACCTCTCCCTACGCTAATCAGAGCAGAGTGACGGGCGGCGCTATGTGACTCCAGCTTAAATAGAGGCTGGGTCACATGGTGCTCTGGCCAATCACAGCCATGCCAATAGTAGGCATGGCTGTGATGGCCTCTTGGGGCAAGTAGTATGACGCTTGTTGATTGGCTGCTTTGCAGCCTTTCAAAAAGCGCCAAGAAAGCGTCACAAAAGCGCGAAGAAAGCGACGAACACCGAACCCGAACCCGGACTTTTACGAAAATGTCCGGGTTCGGGTCCGTGTCACGGACACCCCAAAATTCGGTACGAACCCGAACTATACAGTTCGAGTTCGCTCATCCCTAATCATGGTCACAATGTTTCTGTCTTTATTGCTGACCGCCTTGTCCAGTTGCAGTTGGTGAGGACATAGTCAGCAGAATGTTTGCTGTTTGATGCCCTTTAGGCTACTTTCGCGTTTTTTTTGTGAACCCGTCATGGATCTGCAAAATTGCTTCCGTTACCATAATACAACTGCATGCATCCATCATGAATGGATCCGTTGTATTACTGTATGTCTTCTATAGCCATGATGTTTTTTTCCGTATACGTAGCGGACATTGATATTACCAGCGGTACCTCTCCTGTATAACGTTTCCTCATCCCAAATACCTGTGACATTCCCTGTAATTTTTTATTGGCCGCTGGTGACAGCATTGACATTATCTGCAGGATATCTTCTGTGTGACGTTTCCACATCCCAAATGCCTTTTTAAATTTGCTTGCGCATACACTTCCAAATCCTAAGCTACTGAACTTGTGACATACTTTCAAGCATATATAACATTTAATATGAAGAAGGCTAGCAGTAAGAGACGGGAAAGTGTCCGTGTTGCTGATGGTGCATGCAGAGGCCGTGCCCTGGGCGCGTTGAAACTGAGCCTGCTGCCAGAGCACAAGAAAAACAATCATCCTGTCACTGCCAGTTCTGTGAGAAGATCTGGCAGACGTTCTTCTCTACCTCTTGTATGATGTTCTTTGTTTTGGTTTCACTTTCTTATCTCCTTTCCTTCTGCCAGGTGTCACTTATTTCGACTAATCGTCTTCCTTTATAATCCCTCCCATACTGCCTCACTTTGCGGTTTATACTACTTCCTGGATGAGGTGTTCACTGCTGGAGGCTGCTTCTGCTGTTTGTTCAGATAAGTCATTTACTTTATTGTGTTTCCTTGCTGGCTTGATTCAAGGTGACCTTGACTTCGTCCGTATTAAGTGCAGGGAGCCGGTGGTCGTGTCCCCTCACTATTATAGGGTTTTCAGGTGTCCCACAGTATTAGGTACGCGGGCATGCAATCGTCTACCATACAGACCCTTGCATGTGCATAGCAGTCAGGGAGAGCTCTTAGGGTTTTATAGGGCTCACCTATAAGCTCCTTAGTTTGGGATCAAGCCAGTCGCTCATTTATTTATATGTTCCAGCTATCTGCTAACTTCATCTGTGACATTATAAACCGCCATAACCGTCTTAAGCATGGATCCGGTTTCAGCCTTGATTGACCGCATGCAAGGTCTTTCGCTGGAGGTAGCAGATCTCCGTAAAACTGTGTCTCAGTTTCAGGTGACCGGTTCTGCTGGCGTTCAAGGAGTTTGTTCCGAGCCTAAGATCTCGCTCCGGATACGTTCTCCGGGGGTAGTGAGAATTTTGGCTTGCAAACTCAATTTTCGCCTACTTCCCCATTCCTCTGGTGATGAGGAGCAGAGGGTGGGGATCATCATCTCGCTGCTCAGGGATAACACTCAGTCTTGGGCCTTTTCGCTGCCGGTGGGGGGACCGGCCCCTCCAATCGGTGGATGAATTTTTTGTAGCCCTGGGGCAGATATATGATGACCCGGATCGTATTGCTCTGGCTGAATCTAAACTGCGTTTTTTATGCCAGGGTAAACAGTCCGCAGAGATATATTGTTCTGAATTTTGGAGATGGGCAGCCTATACTGGTTGAAATGATGCTGCACTCTAAAGTCAATTTTTCCATGGTCTTTCGGAAAGATTAAAAGATGCATTCGCTTTTCATGAGAGACTAGCGTAGTTAGAGTCAGCCATGTCTCTAGCTGTTTGTATTGACAGGCGTCTTAGAGAGAGAGAGGAGACTACTCTTTCCTGTCATATTCAGCCCAAGGACAGTGGGGCTGTCTCATTCAGTGCGCAGGGGTCTCAGTCTGTCTCAATCCCCTCTGAGGAGGGGGCCATGCAGCTGGGTTTGCTTGCCTCTGATAGTAGAGGATTCAGCTCTCAGGGGAGGGTTTGCTTCTGTTGTGGGGGTATAAATCATTTGGCTAATGTTTGCCCCTCTAAGAGTTTCATGGCGTTTTCTGAGGGTAATAAAAACAAAACAAAACAAAAAAAAAACTTTCCATTTGCTACTATTGGCAAGGTTGATGTGGAAATTGAAGGTTTACCATTTGCTTGTAGTTCCCATTTTCTCCTACCTGCCAGGGTGGCGCTAGACAGCAAGAACATTGTTTCTGAGATTTTTGTAGATAGTGAAGCAGCTGTCAATCTCATTGATAATCAATTTGCAACAACGCACGGTTTCCAGGTATGCACTTTGGAAAAGTAATACCTGTTTTTGCTATCGATTTCGCTCCACTTTCTCAAAGATCGTTAAAGGCATAGTTCACAATATCCGTTTGACCGTGGGTGACGCTCATGTTGAGGATATGTCATGTTTCGTCTTAAGCGGATCACCTACTCCTCTAGTGTTGGGGCTACCCTGGCTCACTAAACATAACCCCACCATTGATTGGCAAGCAAGGCAAATAAATGGTTGGAGTGAGTTTTGCAGAGAGAATTGCCTCACGGCGTCTCTTTCAGAGGTTTCTACCAAGATTGTGCCATCTTTTCTCTCTGAATTTTCGGATGTGTTTTCCGAGAGTGGTGTCCAGGAGTTGCCTCCTCACTGGGAGTACGACTGCCCTATTAATCTCATCCCAGGCGCCAAGCTGCCAAAATCACGACTATACAATCTCTCCCAACCTGAAAGAGTCGCTATGCGTACTTATATCTCTGAGAGTCTGAAAAAGGCACACATCCGACCCTCGAAGTCACCTGTTGTTGCAGTTTTTTTTTTGTTAAGAAAAAAGATGCTTCTTTAAGACCTTGTCTGGATTTCAGGGAGCTGAACCGTATCACGATTCGTGACCCATATCCGCTACCTCTGATCCCAGACTTGTTTAACCAGATTGTAGGGGCAAACGTTTTTTCTAAGTTGGATTTAAGAGGGGCATACAACCTAGTCAGGGTCAGGGAAGGGGACGAATGGAAGACAGCCTTTAATACCCCTGAGGGTCATTTCGAGAATTTGGTTATGCCCTTTGGTTTGATGAATGCTCCGGCCGTCTTCCAACATTTTGTGAACAGCATTTTTTATCATTTAATGGGGAAATTTGTACTGGTGTATCTAGATGACATTTTGATTTTTTTTCTCCTGATTTGAAGACTCATCGGGACAACCTATCTCAGGTCTTGCTGATTCTGTGGGAGAATTAATTATACGCTAAACTGGAAAAATGTGTGTTTGCGGTTCCGGAGATTCAATTTCTTGGTTTTCTTCTCTCCGATTCTGGTTTTCGGATGGACCCTGAGAAGGTCCGCGCTGTGCTTGATTGTGAGCTTCCTGAGAATCCGAAGGCGCTGATGCGGTTTTTGGGTTTTGGCAATTATTACAGAAAGTTCATTTTGAATTATTCCTCTGTTGTTAAGCCACTCACTGATATGACTAAAAAGGGGGTGGATTTTTCCCTGTGGTCGGTAGATGCGCTTAAAGCGTTTTCTAGTATTAAAAAGAGTTTTGCTTCCGCTCCCATTTTGGTACAACCAGTCTCTCTACCTTTTATTGTTGAGGTGGATGCTTCTGAGGTGGGTGTGGGTGCGGTCTTAACTCAGGGTCCCTCTCCTGCCAAATGGCGATCGTGTGCCTTTTTCTCAAGGAAACTCTCCTCTGCAGAGAGAAATTACGATGTGGGAGATGGGGAGTTGTTGGCCATCAAATTAGCTTTTGAGGAATGGCGCCATTGGTTAGAGGGAGATAGACACCCTATTACCGTGTTTACCGACCATAAGAATCTGGCCTACTTGGAATCGGCCAAGCGTCTGAACCCGAGACAGGCCAGATGGTCTTTGTTCTTTTCTAGGTTCAATTTTGTTGTTACGTTCCGCCCTGGGGTTAAAAATGTGAAAGCGGATGCCCTTTCACGTTGTTTTCCGGGAGGGGGGAACTTTGAAGACCCGGGTCCCATTTTGGCTGAAGGGGTGGTCATCTCTGCTGTTTATCCTGATTTGGAGGCAGAGGTTCAGGCAGCCCAGGCAGAGGCTCCTGATCTTTGTCCTCCTGGGAAGTTGTTTGTGGCTCTCGCTTTACGACACAAGGTTTTTAAGGAGCACCACGATACCTTGCTGGGCACCCAGGGAGTAGAGCCACAGTGGATCTCATTGCTCGGAGACTCTGGTGGCCGGCTCTTCGTAAGACAGTTGAGTGTTTTGTGGCAGCCTGCGAGACCTGCGCTCATGCCAAGGTCCCTCATTCACGGCCATCGGGTTCTCTCCTCCCGTTACCCATTCCTTCCCGTCTTTTGACGCATCTGTCCATGGACTTCATTACGAACCTGCCTCGTTCCTCGGGGAAGACTGTGATTCTGGTGGTAGTGGACCGTTTTAGCAAAATGGCACATTTCATTCCCTTTCCTGGGTTACCCAATGCTAAGACGCTCACCACCGCAAGCATGATCTGCCACATGGCATCCAAGCACAGTAATAAGTGGGACAAATGCCTGGGTCCACAATCTGTGTCTGCGGGTCACACCACTGCCTCCTCTTCCCTTGTGTTACGTGCTGGCCAATCCCCTGTCGAAGGTGCAGGCCCAGATGCCTCACGCCCTGAACCTGGACCTTCGCAAGCACCATCAGCAACCACATCCACTTCTGTGTCTTAGCGCAGTTTCCAAATGTCCTTACCCCAGGCATTTGAACGCAAGCGCAAATGCCCAGCCACCCACCCACAGGCCATAGCACTAAATGTGCAGCTTTCCAAATTTACTAGCCCTGAATGTTGCCATTTAGGCTTGTGGACACTGAGGCTTTCAACAGCCTGATGTCGACGGCAGTCCCACGTTACTCAGTCCCCAGCCACCACTATTTTTCAAGGTGTGCCGTCCCCGCCTTACAACAACATGTGTCCCATAACATCACACGTGCCCTGACGAACGCAGTTACTGAGAAGGTCCACTCGGACACATGGACAACTGCATTCGGCCATGTACGCTATATTTCCCTGACGGCGAACTGGGTGAACGTTGTGGAGGCTGGAGAGCGAGTCGTACACTGGGATGACACAGGTGCTACCGACACCAAGGATTGCGGGCCCTACGTCGATCAGGGTTTCCGACAGCACCTCCACTAGTGGCTCCAACCTCCACTACTCCTCCGCCTCCTCCTCCACTTTCACCTCCGAATGATCCGCATGCAGCAGAAGTCAGCCATCAGTCGGTAGCTGGAAGCAGTGTAGCACTGCAGTGGGGAAGCGACAACAGGCATTGCTGAAGCTGATATGCTTAGGGGACACACAGCACACCGCTGCAGAGCTGTGGCAGGGGATAAGAGACCTGACTGAGCTGTGGCTCTCGTCACTCAACCTAGAACCAGGCATGGTTGTGTCTGATAATGGCCGTAACTTGGTTGCGGCTTTGGAGCTCGGCAAGCTCACACACATCCCATGTCTAGCCCACTTCTTAAACTTAGTGGTTCAGCGGTTTCTTAAAACCTACCCCAATTTGCCTGAGCTACTGGTGAAGCTGCGCCGCGTGTGTGCACATTTCTGTAAGTCATCGACAGCTTCCACCAGATTGTCAATGCTGCAGCATCGCTTACAATTGCCAGCTCACTGACTGTTATGCGACATGAGCACGCGCTGGAACTCAACGTTCTACATGTTAGCCAGGCTTTGTGAGCAACAGAGGGCAGTAGTGGAATACCAGCTGCAACATGGTTGGCACCTTTCCAGTCAGCTTCCGCTCTTCACAAGCGAGGAGTGGGCATGGATGTCTGAACTCTAAGAGGTTTTAAGAAACTTTGAGGAATCAACACAGATGGTGAGTGGCACTAACTCTATTATCAGAGTCACCATCCCACTTCTGTGTCTACCCAAACGCTCGCTGCTCACAATTAAGGCCAATGCTTTACATGTGAAAGAGGTGGAAATGGGGGAAGACATTACACAGGGTGGTACTCATGGAAGTATAATTCCATCTGTTCTGCGTGGGTGGGCAGAAGAGGAGGAAGAGGATGAGGATATTGAGTCATCCTCCTATTGATGACAGCAAAGTCTTGCCTGTTGGTACTCTGGCACACAAGGCATTGGCTGACTTCATGTTAGTCCCCTTCCACACGGGCGTTGCGGTAAAATGTGTGGGTGCGTTGCAGGAACACCCTTGATTTTTCCGCGCGAGTGCAAAACATTGTAATGCGTTTTGCATTCATGTGAGAAAAATCGCGCGTGTTTGGTACCCAAACCTCTTCACAGAAGTTCGGGCTTGGGATCAGTGTTCTGTAGATTGTATTATTTTCCCTTATAACATTGTTTAAAGGGAAAATAATTGCATTCTGAATACAGAATGCATAGTAAAATAGCGCTGGAGGGGTTAAAAAAATAAAAATAAAAATTAACTCATCTTAGTCCACTTGCTCGCGTAGCCGGCATCTCCTTCTGTCTTCATCTTAGCTTTGTGTAGCAACAGGACCTGTGGTGACGTCACTCTGGTCATCACATGATCCATCACCATGGTAAAAGATCATGTGATGGATCATGTGATGACTGTGACGTCACCAAAGGTTCTTGTTGCTACACAGAGCTAAGATCAAGACAGAAGAGATGCCTGGCTGCGCGAGCAAGTGGATTAAGTGAGTTAAATTATTATTATTATTTTTTTAACCCCTCCAGCGCTATTTTACTATGCATTCTGTATTCAGAACGTTATAAGGGAAAATAATAATGATCGGGTTTCCACCCCGATCGTCTCCTAGCAACCGGGCGTGAAAATCGCACCGCATCCGCACTTGCTTGCGGATGCTTGCGATTTTCACGCAACCCTATTCACTTCTATGGGGCCTGTGTTGCGTGAAAAACGCACAAAGAGGAGCATACTGCGATTTTCACGCAACGCACAAGTGATGCGTGAAAATCACCGCTCATGTGAACAGCCCGAATACTTGCCCGTGTGAAAGGGGTCTTAGGCTGCTCTTCTCGAGACCCGCGCGTTACATGCATTTTACACGGATTACTCTTTGTTCACCCTTCTTGACCCCGCTACAATGAGGACTTTTCATCTCTCATTCCTCTGGTGGAGAGGACGAGCAAAACGTTGCAATACCATAAGGTACTTGTTGAAAAATTGCTCCAAAAATTTCCATCTGACAACTCTGGCGGCAGAATCTGTAGTTCCTTGGGCAACCGAGGAGGGGAGACAAAGGGAACACACAGCAGTTCCAACAGAGGCAGAGCTACACTCTCCAAAGCCTGGGACAGTTTCATGACACTCCACCAGCACCCTTACCCTGATGTGTGGCCTACTGTCACAAGGAGGGAACAATTTTGGAAGATGGTGAATGACTACATAGCAGACCATGTCAGTGTCCTCAATGATCCCTCAGTGCCTTACAACTACTGGATGTCCAAGTTGGACACATGGCACGAACTGGCGCTCTACGCCTTGGAGGTGCTGGTCTGCCCTGTCGCCAGCGGATATCTAGTGCTGCTGGTGGCATTATAACATATAAGCCTATCCGCCTGTCAACTGAAAATGCTGACAGGTTGACTCTTATAAAAATGAACAAGGCCTGGATTGACCCTAATGTATTGAATAAACTGTATTCCCATGCACCCCTTCCACCCAAAAAATGGGTATATGGTTGAATCTTCCTTTTCTCATCCTCCTCCTCCTCTTCCATCATATCAACATGCTTATTCTTTGCATATAATGCCCTCGCATATAATGTTTTACAGGGTCAGCTCACCTACAGGCCCTCACTTACAATCTTTCACAGGGTGAGTTCACCTGCAGGCACTCGCATATAATTTTTAGAGGGTCAGCTCACCTGCAGGCCCTTGCATAGAATTTTTTAGAGGGCTAGCTCACCAACAGGACCTCACCTACAATGTTTTACAGGGTCAGCTCACCTGCAGGCCCTCATCTACAATCTTTTACAGTGTCAGCTGACCTGCAGGTACTCGCATATCATGTTTTACAGGGTCAGCACACCTGTAGGCCCTCATATATAATGTTTTACAGGGTCAGCACACCTGCAGGCCCTCACGTATAATGTTTTACAGGGACAGCTCACAGCAGGTCCTCACCTATAATCTTTTACAGGGTCAGCTCACCTACAGGCCCTCACATATAATGTTTTACAGGGTCAGCCCACCTACAGGCCCTCCTCTACATTCTTTTACAAAGTCAGCTCACCTGAAGGCCCTCGCATATAATGTTTTACAGGGTCAGCTCACCTGCATCCCCTCAAATATAATGTTATACAGGGTCAGATCACCTTCAGGCCCTTGCATATAATGTTTTACAGGGTCAGCTCACCAGCAGGTCCTCACCTACAATCTTTTTCAGGGTGAGCTCACCTGCAGGCACTCGCATATAATTTTTTTCGAGAGTCAGCTCACATGCAGACCCTCGCATATAATTTTTTAGAGGTTCAGCTCACCAGCAGGCCCTCACCTAGAATCTCTTTCTGGGTCAGTTCACCTGCAGACCCTCACCTACAATCTTTTACAGGGTCAGCTCACCTATTGGCCCTCACATATGTTTTACAGGGTCAGCTCACCTACAGGCCCTCACCTACAATCTTTTACAGGGTCAGCTTACCTACAGGCACTCGCATATAATTTTTTAGAGTGTTAGCTCACCTATAGGCCCATGCATATAATTTTTTAGAGGGTCATCCCACCAGCAGGCCCTCACCTACAATCTTTTACAGGGTAAGCTCACCTGCAGGCCCTCAAATATGTTTTACAGTGTCAGCTCAACTGTAGGCCCTCGCATATAATGTTTTACAGGGACAGCTCATCTGTAGGCCCTCACCTACAATCTTTTACAGGGTCAGCTTACCTGCCAGCCCCTAACCTACAATCTTTTATAAGGTAAGCTCACCTGCAGGCCCTCGCATATAATGTTTTATATGATCAGCTCACCTACAGGCCCTCACATATAATGTTTTATAGGGTCGTCTCAACTGTAGGCCCTCGTATATAATTTTTTAGAGGGTCAGATCACCAGCAGGCCCTCACCTACAATCTTTTACATGGTCGGGCCCTCGCATATAATGTTTTACAAGGTCAGCTCCCCAGCAGGCCATCAATCATAATTTTTCAAGGGTGTGTATAATGCCCTCTTTTATGTGTAATAAAGGGTGTATTGGAGTGCCGGTTCCTTGTAATTTTTGGCATCCCTATCCCTTAGTGCATAAGCTTTGAGTGTAGGAGTCCCACTACCTGAATAATTGTACCACAATGTGAACGAGGCCCTTCTTTATGTGATATACACATTGTATTGAAGTGCCTCTTCCTTGTAATTTTTGGCAGCACTTGAACTTTATATAGAAGTAAATATACAGGAAAGAATGTTTCCTAACAATTTTTCCTCTAAAATCGATTTTTGTCTTCGGTTTGATATGTATTATTGTCAGACTGTAAAAATGGCATACTACTCAGACAACATCGTTCCTAGCAGTGACCTGGGAGTCCAAGATGCATCTAAACATCCTCCCCATGCTGTTCCCGAACCATTTCGGTGGTGTTTCAATAAATTTCTGACCTTTTTCCTATGAATCAGAAACCCTCCCATCTTGAGAGCAGGGGGTGCCTGGTTTAATGCATAGGTTCTCCCATTGACTTCCATTGTGCTTGGTAGAGATGGCCTTGCGGCTCACCCGGCGGTCATTTTGCAGCGAACTATGCTCGTTCGCGGTTTGCCGAACAGGCGAACATATGGCGATGTACGCTAGTGTAATATTCTTTTAAATTGTGAAGAACTTTGACCCATGACACATCTATCAGGTGGTACAGGACAGCCAATTGAGATGTTTCAGCACATGGACATACCCTTTACCTTATAAATAAACCCAATCTGGCCGCCATTTCATATTCAGTCTTTTACCAGTGTAGGGAGAGGTTGCTGTGTGGAGCAGGGACACACTTTTAGAGACACTAAATGCTAGCTATTAGGGTCACAAAAGTCCTTTTAAGGACTTAGAAAAAAGAAGGAATAGAGGCTCACCCAACTGAAGGTATGGATAGGTGCTCTAGTCACGTGTTGACCAGTGGCGTACCTCCAATAGAGGCAGACCACGCAGCTGCTATGGGGCCCCTGGGGGAAGGGGGCCCGCAGTGGAGGATAGGCCCCGCCCACTAATTACACTTGTATGGCTACCTGAGAAAGTAAGAGGTGGAGAAGGACCTTTGGTGATGTCATCAACCATGTGACCAGTGCAGGTAGCCAATGAATAGCAGAGCAGCAGAAATCTAAAGGACCTTTGGTGATGTCATCAAGCATGTGACCAGTGTAGGAAGCCAATAAATAGCAGAGCAGCAGAAGTCTAAAGGACCTTTGGTGATGTCATCATCATGTGACCAGTGCAGAGGACTGGTGAAAGACCTGTGGCATATCACTGTGAGGGGGCGGAGCTTCTGTGTGGTGCCTGGAGGAGAGGTTAGTGGTGTTCTGGGATAACCCATAACATCCTAGAAAAGCTGGGAGTTGTAGTTTTGTCGTATTATATGTTTCTCAATGTAATTTAAACGTATGCCCTAGTACAGGCTGGTAATGCTGGGAGTTGTAGTTCTCTCCTCCTATACCCCCTCTTTTAAATGTATACTGATGCCCCATAATAAGTCTGGCCATACTGGGGGTTATAGTTATTTCTTTTTAAAGCTCTTACCTGGTACAACTAGATCATGTCCTATAATCTGGACATGCTGAGAGTTGTAGTTCTCTTTTCTTAGGCTGGATTCTCATCACAGTTTAGTTTTCCGTTTTGCTCGGACAGATATGGCATAAACGGATGCCAAATGTGCAGAACTGATGCTTGAAATACAGGATCATTTTTTTTCTTTATTTTTCTGTTCATCTGACGGATCAGAAGAACGGAAGACTAAATGGTGATATGAACCCGGCCTTATACTCTGTGTAATATCTACTTGTATCTGATCATAACAGCCTGGACATGCTGGAAATTGTAGTTCTCTCCACTTTCACCTCTCCCTGTGTTGCTCCCTAATTTCCAATAATAATCTGGTGATGATGAGACTTGTAGTTCCCTTGTCACTATTATAATGTTCTGCAGCAGCTGAGGTGAGTATTGGGCTTTGTTCACATCTGTGCTGGTGACGTTCGCTGTTCTGCTGTCATAGGAGCAGATCAACGAAAATCACTGCAGTTCCGGATCTGGCACTTCATGGACGACAACACCCGACGGATCCCGCTGACTATGATGAGATCTGTCAGGTTTCCATCTTCCAGGCTATAAAATTGTGTCCAGCATTTATGATTTGATCCACGAATGAGGCCCCAACACAGATGTGAACGAAGCTTTTTATGTTCTGCAGCAGCTGAGGTATGCATTAGGAGGTTCTGACAGTTCATAAGGTAAGGGGGACTATGGTGGCACTGGTATACTATTATGCCAGCACCACCATAGCCCCCCCCCCCCCCCCCAATGAGCTGTGCTTGTGTGCTGCTTATAGTGGACAGTGCCCTAAGACAATGAATGGGGACAATCAAAAGCGTGTTTTTTCCCGGTATTGAGACCCTATGACGGATCTCAATACCGGAAAATAGAAACGCAAGTGTGAAAGTAGCTCCTAATGTCTACACGGCTGCAACTGCTGGGGGTATGGCAGGGGAGAAGCCAGGGCAGGTGGTGGGATGGGCCAGTGGACGGAGTTAGTGGGGCCCCATTAAGATTCTTGCTATGGGGCCCAATGATTTCTATGTACGCTCCTGGTGTTGACCCACCCAGTCAAGAGAAGGAACAAAAATTGAATATAGAGTGAAGTGACTGGCACCCGTTCTTTGACACCATGAGTTAGTATATATAGAAAATACAATTTATTTTCAGAGTAATATATATATATATATATGTAATGGTTCATACAATGTGTATGAAAATGCAGATAAGAACACATAAGTGATAATTCATACACTATGTATAAAATCACTGATAAGAATGCATATGATAACTATAATAAAAAAATCACATTGGTGAAAGCGTATGGCTAAAAATCGCAATTATAACGCACACCAACATAAATTCGCATTGGCATAAATTGTAGTCCCAATTCTTGAGACCTATCGGTGGGATTTGGTTGGGCCTCTCACTCGATATTTAGCAGACAAAATCCACAGTTCATATAACTATAGTAGATAGTATTGATTCGAATAAGCAGTTAAATCAGTATGAGATACTTTGAGAGATTAGATGTTAGAAAGTGACTTTTTCGGATGATGAAAATCGAATGATAGAAATCTATAGTGGTTGATTGTCAGTCTATACCTCCGCTACTACGTGGCGTCCCACGGAGCGGTCAGTATCCGACCTGTTTTACCTCCCTCCTGTAGATGACTCCGGCCGTGTTGATTGCCGTCCAAACACGATACCCTGCGTGGTCCTGGAGGTGTCAGCTCGGCGTCCCATGTGTTCAGTTAAATTTGGTTCCCGGCTGTACGGTCGAGTCTTGGATATCAGAGGTTGTGTAAAAGTTCGTAGAAAAGAAGCGCTTCTATTTGACAGATGTTTTATCCATAAAAGTCGAGAGTAGGTCCTGCGATATGGGAATCCAAACCATACGCGTTTTGAAGTGTATGCTCACTCCTTTATCAGTGGTCATGTATTTCGCCATACCTTGCCTACTCTTATAGATCGCTGATTGGTCACCTGGAGTCCTGGGTGATTTGTAATGCCCGTCCTGGATCACCACTTTTTGTCTGAATAATTTAATTAATGTACATATTTTAAAGTTATTTAAAAAATCCTCTATAGGGGGTGTGGTTCGCAATAAATAGCAGCCGTATGCGAAAAAAAGCACCTGCGGTTATGGTGTGTTTTCAATGCGGTTTCCCTTTTTTTAAAATAATTTTTGCTTGCCAATACTATATTTGTTCATTTTTCAAGAAAGAGTCATTATATAAACATGGTTAGTGCAATATAGATATTTGCAATATAACTACTCCAACCATGTATAAATAATTCATAGATACTTCATAAATAGTTTGGTGTGTGATTTGTATGAACCATAAAAGTATATATAAAAAAATTGCTTGTATAAAAGCCTTTTATGAGAAAATTATTATAAGAACTATAAAAATGAAAATAAGAGTGAAATATAACCGTAAGAATATATAAAAGATATATATATAGATATGCAAAAATATAAATATATATATATATATATATATATATATATATATATATATATATATATAAATATATAAAATATATATATATAAAAAAGTATAAATTAAAAAAATATAAAAAAATATAAAAAAAATATTTTAAACTGTCTTGCTTTCATCATGGATGCCTGCTTGGATGTTTTCTGTGTTTTTCAAGGAGGTATAGGGACGGCGGTCTCACTTTAAGGGAAAATCGGAGAGCTGGGACAAACAACTAACTGCCGATTCTCCGTTGGAGCGGGGCAGCCGCCCAGATCTATAAGAAAGCCAAACAGTTCCATTTCTGCGTTAAGACCTCCAGGTACTGAAGGTCTTAAGACCTCCAGGTACTGAAGTGTACTAAACTTAAATATTTTCCTAGACTCTAAGCGGGACATACGACTAATATGGTCTCCACCTCTCCAATGGTTTTTTACTTGTTTAAGTGCTGCAAAGGTCATTCCTTGTGGGTCTTGATTATGATATTGTTTAAAATGCTGAGATATTGTGTTTCCAATTCAAAAAAGGGTTATGAGAAACACTCATTATCTCAGCATTTAAAAAAATATCATAATCAAGACCCACAAGGAATGACCTTTGCAGCACTTGAACAAGCAAAAAAGCATTGGAGAGGTGGAGACCATATTAGTCGTATGATCCGCTTAGAGTCTAGGAAAATATTCAAGTTTAATACACTTTTACCTGGAGGTCTTAACACAGAAATGGAACTGTTTGGCTTTTTATAGATCTGGGCGGCTGCCCCGCTCTGACGGAGAATCGGCAGTTAGCTTTTTGTCCCAGCTCTCCGATTTTCCCTTGGAGTGAGGCCGCCATCCCTATACCTCCTTGGAAAACACAGAAAACATCCAAGCAGGCATCCATGATGATAGCAAGACAGTCTCAAATATTTTTTATTTTATATTTTTTTATATTCCGTATTTTCCGGCGTATAAGACGACTGGGTGTATAAGGCTGCTTTCACACTAGCGTTCGGGTTTCCGTTCGTGAGCTCCGTTTGAAGGAGCTCACGAGCGGACCCGAACGCAGCCGTCCAGCCCTGATGCAGTCTGAATGGAGGCGGATCCGCTCAGACTGCATCAGTCTGGCGGCGTTCAGCCTCCGCTCCGCTCGCCTCCGCACGGACAGGCGGACAGCTGAACGCTGCTTGCAGCGTTCGGGTGTCCGCCTGGCCGTGCGGAGGCGTGCGGATCCGTCCAGACTTACAATGTGGCTCAATCTTCAAGCGGATCCGTCCCCCATTGACTTTACATTGAAAGTCTGGACGGATCCGTCCCAGGCTATTTTCACACTTAGCTTTTTTTAGCTAATATAATGCAGACGGATCCGTTCTGAACGGAGCCTCCGTCTGCATTATTATGGGCGGATCCGTTCAGAACGGATCCGCCCGAACGCTAGTGTGAAAGTAGCCTTAGACGACCCGCAAATTTTCCAGTTAAAATATAGGATTTGGGCTATATTCGCCGTAAAAGACTACCCCTCCAATGCTATTTACTTTGGCATCAAGATCTGCAGGTAATTGTGCAATTTTTGTCTTTTGCCTCAGTATCATATTATGTCTTTTCAAGAATCTAGTACACCAGGATGCAGTGATCTGGGTTAGATTTGGCTCACTGAAGTGCAAACAAACGTATTTTATTTCGTGTCTTTACATAACCGTTTTGGCGATGCTCATTCACCATGTCTGCTACATGTTTTTTGAGTTCTGGTCAATGTGGGGTGCCTCTCCTTAATGCACACTTACCCCTTGGCATACTATTTAATGCTTTTTCATTTGCTTTCCAGTCCCAAACTATTTTTTCTGTTACTCTATATTGTCTTGCAGCAGCGCAATTATTATGTTCCATGGCAAAGTTTACAACTTTAAGTTTGAAACTGGGTTCATATTTCTTTCTTCTTGCTGGTAGAGCCATGATGGGGTCTTGACTGTTAGCCATTTGTATACTGTACTGTATGTACCGATGCAGATACTGGTGCTGTACTGTATGTACAGGTACAGATACTGGTGTTGTACTGTATTCACCACCACATGTATCTGCTCCCCAGATAGACTCTGTTTTTTCACCACAGATAAGATGCACACCAAACTTCATTAGAGATCCGCCAACATTAGAATTGGCTGAAGTGCAGATGCTCCTGCTTCCCCCTGCCTTCCCTCCGAATCGCCAATCCAACCCAGTATACAACAACCAGCCAATCACGGCAAGCGATGTACCGGTATTTTCTGTGCACACTACATACAAAGCCTGCTTGGATTGGGTGGGTCAGCTCTCCCTGCCTGCCCAGCCCTCCCTGTCTTCAAGACGATCTGAGCGGTAGTATGCAATGTGATACTGCCGGCATTAGAAAACCACTGAGAGCAGGGAGAAGGGGCTGCTTCAGCAGCGGCTGGCCGGGATGCAGTGCACGGTGGCTCCGCTAGAGGGCGCCTGAAGCTGGAGAAGGACAGCTTCTCCAGTCCGGCTAGGAAGTAAGTTTCAGCACGCCGTATACCAGTATATAAGACGACACCCGCCATATAAGACGACCCCCAACTTTTGAGACGATTTTCATGTGTTAAAAAGTATTATGCGCAGGAAAATACAGTATATATTTTTTATATTTTTGCATATATATATCTTTTATATATTCTTACGGTTATATTTGACTCTTATTTTTATAGTTCTTATAATAATTTTCTTATAAAAGGCTTTTATACAAGCAATTTTTTTATATATATTTTTATGGTTCATACAAATCACACACCAAACTATTTATGAAGTATCTATGAATTATTTATACATGCTTGGAGTAGTTATATTGCAAATATGTATATTGCACTAACCATGTTATATAATGACTCTTTTTCTTGAAAAATGAACAAATATAGTATTGACAAGCAAAAAATATTTTAAAAAAAGCAAACCACATTGAAAACGCACCAAAAACACACCATAACCGCCGGTGTGTTTTTTTTCAATATGGCTGCTATTTATTGCGAACCACACCGCCTAAAGAGGATTTTTGAAATAACTTTAAAATATGGACAATAATTAAATTATTCAGACAAAAAGCGATGATCCAGGACGGGCATTACAATTCACCCTGGACTCCAGGTGACCAATCAGCGATCTATAAGAGTAGGCACAGGTATGGCGAAATACATGACCAATGATGAAGGAGTGAGCATACACTTCGAAACGCGTATGGTTTGGATTCCCATATCACAGGACCTACTCTCGACTTTTATGGATAAAACATCTGACAAATAGAAGCGTTTCTTTTCTACGAACTTTTACACCACCTCTGATATCCAAGATAGCCGGGAACCAAATATAACTGAACACGTGGGACGCCGAGCTGACACCTCCAGGACCACGCAGGGTATTGTGTTTGGACGGCGAATCAACACGGCCGGAGTCATCTACAGGAGGGAAGCAAAACAGGTCGAATACTGACCGCTCCGTGGGACGCCACGTAGTAGCGGAGGTATAGACTGACAATCGACCACTATCGATGTCTATCATTCGATTTTCATCATCCGAAAAAGTCACTTTCTAACATCTAATCTCTCAAAGTATCTCATACTGACTTAACTGCTTATTCAAATCGATACTATCTACTATAGTTATATGAACTGTGGATTTTGTCTGCTAAATATCGAGTGAGAGGCCCATCCAAATCCCACCCATAGGCCTCAAGAATTGGGACTACAATTTATGGCAATGCGAATTTATGTTGGTGTGCATTATAATTGCGATTTTTAGCCATACGATTTCACCAATGCAATTTTTTATTATAGTTATCATATGCGTTCTTATCTTCAATTTTATACATACTGTATGAATTATCCTTTTAAGGACTTGTATAGGTGTTCTATCGATAGGTGAGACTTACTTAGGGGTGTAATATACTTATAATATGCTTTCTAACATAGAAAGTATTTTATAGTGCATTTGTATCGTGCAGCAATTGTGTGCAGTTCTGCTGCCATACTCCAGCTACACAGCGTGCCAAACGCTATTGGAACAAATAATTTCTACTGGTGTGATATAGTAGTTGCCCCCCTAAAAAATCAGATTGAAGCAGGTGTGTTATATACCAATAATATACATTCTATATAGTGCATTTGGGTAGTGCAGCATTTGTTTGCGGTTTTGCTGCGTTACATCAGCTACAGATAGTGACAAACGTTATTGGAACAATTAATTTCAACTGGTGTGATATACCAGCTGCCCCCCTAAAAAACTGATTGAAGCAGTGGTGTGATATACCAATAATATACTTTCTATATAGTGCATTTACGTAGTGCAGCATTTGTTTGCGGTTTTGCTGCGTTACCGCAGCTACACAGAGTGATAAACGCTATTGAAACAAATAATTTCTGCTGGTGTGATATACCAGTTGCCCCCCAAAAAAACTGATTGAAGCAGGTGTGTTATATATCAATAATATACATTCTATATAGTGCATTTATGTAGTGCAGCATTTGTTTGCTGTTTTGCTGCGTTACCACAGCTACACAGACCGACAACCGCTATTGGAACAAATAATTTCTACTGGTGTGATATACCAGTTGCCCCTCAATAGAATTGATTGAAGCAGGGGTGTTATATATAAGTAATATACTTTCTATATAGTGCATTTAGGGCAAGCTCAGGCCATGTGCCCAATTTGGAGACCCAGAAGTTGCAGGGGGCAGACCCATCAGTCAATTAGTGTAGGCGTATGCACACACACTGCCCCACCTTGCCGCACGTCCCTGTGATGTTCACGATCCAATTGGATATCTGCTCTATCAACCTTCAATGTTCTTTTCTGCGCCTTCCATGTTGATCATGGTTAGCAGCGAATCAGTGTTTAATGCCAGAGAGGGAGCGTGAGAAAGAGAGACCACATCCAAGGGAGATCAATGGATGAAATTTAATTATGATCGAACGGAAATGTGGGAAAAGTTATTAAAACTGAAGAATCGAAGGAAAGGAGGGGACGCGCGGCAATTACCCACTCCCGTCTTGAGAAGATAGTGATGATAAATAACAATACAGGACTCTTAAGATGCGCTGTTATTGGAATGATTAATAAAAAATTATAGGGAATGTCACTGGGGTATTTAGGATTTGGAAATGTTAGATAGGAGAGGCCCTGCGGTTGCTTTGTTGATTCTAGATAACTTCTGCCTGATCGCACGTCACCGTGACGTCCACGATCCATTTGGTTATCTGCTCTATCAACTTTCGATGTTCTTTTCTGAGCCTACCATGTTGATCACGGATATCGGCGAATCAGGGTTCCACGCCAGAGAGGGAGCGTGAGAAAGAGAGACCACATCCAAGGGAGGTTCATTTTTAAAAAATTAAATATGATCAAGCGGAAAAGTGGTACAAATTATTGAAGCGCAAATGTGGGACAAGTTGTTAAAGTTTAAGCATTGAATGAAAGGTGAAGGCGCGCATCAATTAAAGAAGGATTTTTGAAATTTAATTCCCTGTCACCTATGCAGAGCAGGGGTTTGTATATGACAAAACTGGTAAAATGTCACCTTGTAACAGACGATTTTTTTAAATTTCTGTTCCTATCACCTATTCAGAGCAGGGGTTTAATCACTGCAAAAATGGTCAAATGTCACCCAAGAATGTAACAGACAAATTAGTGAAATGTTTTTACCTGTCTACTAGGTACAGCCGGGGTATATCACACCCAAAAAGTGGTGAATTTCACCTGAATATGTAACAGACAAATTATTGAAATGTTACCTGTCTACTAGGTAGAGCAGGGGTATATCACACCAAGGGTTGAGCGAATCCGAACTGTAAAGTTCGGGTTCGTAGCGAACTTTAGGATTTTTGGACCCCGAACCCGAACATTTTCGTAAAAGTTTGGGTTCGGTGTTCTGCGCTTTCTTGGCGCTTTTTGAAAGGCTGCAGAGCAGCCAATCAACAAGCGGTTAAGGTCCCTTTCACACGAGCGAGTTTTCCACGCGGGTGCAATGCGTGACATGAACACATAGCACCCGCACTGAATCCTGACGCATTCATTTCAATGGGGCTGTGTACATGAGCGTTGTTTTTCACGCATCAGTTCTCCGTTGCGTGAAAATCGCAGCATGTTCTATATTCTGCATTTTTCACACAGCCCTGGCTCCATAGAAGTGAATGGGGCTGCGTGAAAAACGCATTGCATCCTCAAGCAAGTGCGGGTGCGATGCGTTTTTCACTGATGGTTGCTAAGAGATGTTGTTTGTAAACCTTCCGTTTTTTATCACGCGCGTGAAAAACGCATCAAAACGCATTGCACCCGCGCAGAAAAAACTGAACAACTGAACGCAATCGCAGACAAAACTGACTGAACTTGCTTGCAAAATAGTGCTAGTTTCACTGAACGCACCCTGAACGCATCCGGACCTAATCCGTCACGCTCGTGTGAAAGAGGCCTAACTGTCTGACCTTAGAAGCCATCACAGCCATGCCTACTAATGGCATGGCTGTGATTGGCCAGTGCAGCATGTGACCCAGCCTCTATAAGCTTGAGTCATGTAGCGCCGCACGTCACTCTGCTGTTACAAGTGTAGGGAGAGGATGCTGCTGGACTTGTGATTTCAGGGAGAGAATAGGAGAGAATCTAACTCGGCGATCTACAGAGAAATAGTTGTGTGGTTGCATGGCACAATCAATTTACCTGCCCTGAGCCGATTTGACCCCCAAAAAAACACTTTTATAATTCTGTCAGTTAGGTGGCCATTTTATGCAAGCTCAGTGCACCAGCACTGCATCTGAGCTTTTGAGGCATTGCAAATCAATTATTTTTGGGGGGGGCAAACTACAACATCTGTATTAGTCAGTGTGCAATTTAAGCTAGAAATACACTTTTTTTTTCCCAAAAACTGTATTTTCCAGATCTGCAAATGTTAAATTCAAGTTTAATATATACAGCTTTCATATTCTGTTACAAAAGAAAACACTTTTTTGGCAATCTACAACATCTTGATTAGTCAGTGTGCAATTTAAGCTAGAAATACACCCATTATTTTCTGGGGTTTGAAAAACACACTTTTTTTTTCCCAAAAACTGTATTTTCCAGATCTGCAAATGTTACATTCAAGTTTAATATATACAGCTTTCATATTCTGTTACAAAACCCCCCCACTTTTTTTGGCAATCTACAGCATCTTGATTAGTCAGTGTGCAATTTAAGCTAGAAATACACCCATCATTTTCTGGGGTTTGAAAAACACACTTTTTTTTAAAAAAAACTGTATTTTCCAGATCTGCAAGTGTTAAATTCAGGTTTACTATATACAGTTTCAATATTCTGTTACCAAAAATAACACTTTTTTGGCAATCTACAACATCTGTATTAGTCAGTGTGCAATTTAAAGTATAACTGTCGTATATTTTTTTATCTCCTTGGTGGCCCTATTTCAACTTTTCACTGTGTATTCAATTACCCCTTAATTCCACAGTTTTGTTCCCTGTACTGCCTACTTTTACCTTTGCTTAAAATAGGGTTGCTAGGCATGGTCCATCTCTCTGTTGAAGGACGGAGCACGCAGAAGCACGCAGCGTGCAAGGTCACATTGCTGACAGCCAGGGACTGTAAGTAAATGATTAAAGCCAGGTCCTGCCCAGCAGCTGATAACAGTGCCTGGGCTGTGTGCACTTCTCCCTGTCCCTGCGCTTGGCAGACGCTCCCTCACTCAGCAGAGCTGGAGAAGGCAGAGTTGAATCAGCGCAGACCAGGGAAGGGAGATCTGCCATCTGCTCAGTGTATAAATGAAAGCAACATGTGGTAAGAGGACCCCTTTGTGCTGCAGGAGATTAACCCTTTAGGGGGGAGGGCTCTGATTACTGACACTTTTGGGGGGCTATTGTTACTGGCTAGTGAGGTCAGGCGGGATTAGCCTCAGGGTGAGGGCAGTGGCGGCCATCTTAACTGAATAGTGAAATTGCAGTTTTATGCAGACTGGTTGCTAAGGGCTGAATCTTATTAAATATGGGGTAAGTCAGTCTAATAGTAACTGATTCTGGAATATCATGTTATTAGTAACTACATATATGAAAATTTAAATTAGGGCCTAAGTGTAACAGTTATCCTTTAAGCTAGAAATACACCCATCATTTTCTGGGGTTTTAAAAAACACTATTTTCAGGCCTTGCAGCATCAGCACGTGTGAAATTGCAGGCTTATATACTGCTGTCAAATTTTGTTGGCAGCCTTTGATGCAGATGTCATTGTGAATAACATCCTTAATACATTTGGGTTACATTCAGAGATTTTAAATACCGCCATTTGGTGCACCAATATTGAATTCAGGCCTACACTGGTTCAGGCCGTGTGAGATGCAGCCTCTACATACAGGGGTTTGATACAGCCATTTGAAATACAGCCATTTTGTGCAAATAAATATTTAATTTAGGCCTACACTGGTTCATGCACTGTGAGATACTCCCTCTACATACAGGGGTTTGATGCAGGCATTTGAAATACAGCCATTTGAAATATAGCCGTTGTGTGCAAAGAAATATTTAATATAGGCCTACACTGGTTCAGGCCCTGTGAGATACCCCCTCTACATACAGGGGTTTGATTCAGGAATTTGAAATACAGCCATTTGAAATACATTCATTTTGTGCAAATAAATATTTTATTTAGGCCTACACTGGTTCAGGCCCTGTGAGATACTCCCTCTATATACAGGGGTTTGATGCAGGTATTTGAAATACAGCCATTTGAAATATAGCCATTTTGTGCAAAGAAATACTTAATTTAGGCCTACACTGGTTCAGACTGTGTGAGATACACCCTCTACATACAGGGGTTGGATTCAGGCATTTTAAATACAGCCATTTAGTGCAAAGAAATACTTAATTTAGGCCTACACAGGTTCAGACCATGTGAGATACCCCCTCTACATACAGGGGTTTGATGCAGGCATTTGAAATACAGCCATTTGAAATACATCCATTTTGTGCAAATAAATATTTTATTTAGGCCTACACTGGTTCAAACCGTGTGAGATACCGCCTCTACATACAGGGGTTGGATTCAGGCATTTGAAATACAGCCATTTGAAATACAGTCATTTTGTGCAAAGAAATATTTAATTTAGGCCTACACTGGTTCAGGCCCTGTGAGATACCCCCTCTACATACAGGGGTTTGATTCAGGCATTTGAAATACAGCCATTTGAAATACAGCCATTTTGGGCTAAGAAATATTTAATTGAGGCCTAGTCTGGTTTAGGCTGTGTGAGATACACCCTTTACATACTGTCGTTCTATTCTACTATTACTTGAAAACCCATTTAGGGCAAGATCCTAAATTCGAAAAATATGAGGAGAGCGGGTGGAAGATGATGTGGAGGACGATGAGGTCCTCAACCCCATATATAATCAAGTTCATGCGAGTGACCTATGTAGCTCGGAGGAAGAGGCGGTGGTCGCACAGAGCCATCAGCACAGCAGAAGAGGGAGCAGGGTGCAAAAGCTGAGCTGCCGTCCTCTAGACAGTACGCCTCCTACTAACCAACGCAGCAAGGGACTGAGCACACCAAAGCCAGCTCCAAGGAGTTCCCTGGCATGGCAGTTCTTCAGACAATGTGCTGACGACAAGACACAAGTGATTTGCACGCTGTGCAATCAGAGCCTGGAGCGAGGCATAAACGTTCTCAACCTGAGCACAACCTGCATGACCAGGCATTTAAGTGCAAAGCACAAGCTGCAGTGGAGTAGACACCTCAAAAACCAAGAAAGGTCTCTAGCTTCTCCTGCTTCCTCTTCTGCTGCAGTCTCGACCTCTTCAGCCACCTGCCACCCCGCAAACAGAGTATCTGCCAGCAACACCAAAACCTGGGTCACCAAGCATCTCCACAATGTCCCACAGAAGCATTGAGCTCTCCATCTCCCAAACGTTGAAGAGGAAGTACCCCCCTACCCACCCGCGAGCCCTAGCTCTAAATGCCAGAATTTCTAAATTACTGGCTTTTGAAATGCTGTCATTCCGTTTGGTGGAGACGGATAGTTTTAAAGGCCTTATGGTGGTGGCTGTCCCACAGTACGTCGTGCCCAGCCGCCACTACTTTTCAAGGCGAGCCATCCCTTCCCTGCACAACCAAGTAGGGGATAAAATCAGGTGTGCACTGCGCAACGCCATCTGTGGCAAGGTGCACCTGACTACGGATATGTGGACCAGTAAGCACGGTCAGGGCCGTTATATCTCCATAACAGCACACTGGGTAAATGCAGTTTGGCGCATGTCCTTCCACCACCGAGGATTGCAGGGCGCTTCAGTTTGCCTCTTGTTGCTTCCTCCTCCTACTCTGCTTCCTCATCCTCTACAAGCTCCTCATCCAGTCAGCGCAACACCTTTAGCACAGCCAGGGGTAAACGACAGCAGGCAGTTTTAAAACGTATCTGTTTGGGGGACAAACCCCACACCGCGCAGGAGCTGTGGATGGGCCTTGAACAACAGACCGATGAGTGGTTTGTGCCAGTAAGCCTCAAGCCCGGCCTAGTGGTGTGCGATAATGGGCGAAATCTTGTAGCAGCTCTGGGACTAGCCGGTTTGACGCACATTTCTTGCCTGGCGCATGTGCTGAATTTGGTGGTGCAGAGATTCCTTAAAAATTACCCCGATATGTCAGAGCTGCTGCATAAAGTGAGGGCCATCTGTGCACGCTTTCGGCATTCTCACCCTGCTGCTGCACGCCTCTCAGCACTGCAGCGTAACTTCTGCCTTCCCGCTCACCACCTCATATGCGATGTGGCCACAAGGTGGAACTCCACCTTGCACATGCTGGCCAGACTGTGCGAGCAGCAGCAGGCGATAGTAAAGTTTCAGCTGCAGCTTGCACGGGTGAGTCGCTCGGCGGAACAGCACCACTTCACCTCCAATGACTGGGCCTCCATGCGAGACCTGTGTTCCTTGTTGCGCTGTTTCGAGTACTCCACCAACATGGCCAGTGCCGATAACGCTGTTCTCAGCGTTACTATACCACTTCTATGCCGCCTTGAAAAAACGCTCCTGGTGATGATGGAAGAGGATGTGGCACAGGAGGAGGAGGAGGAAGAGGGATCATTTCGTAGGGTTTCCAGCCAGTCATTCCCAAGTGGCTCCGAGGGTGGGTTCCTGCACCCACAAACCCAAGGTACACAATTGTCCAGCCAGGGCACAGTTCTGGAGGATGAAGATGTGGAGGATAAGGAGGAGGAGATGGAGGAGGAGGAACCATGTTCACAGCAGGGTGGCACCCAGACCAGCTCATGGCCATCACTGGTGTGTGGATGGGGGGATACAGAAGACACAGACGATACACCTCCCACAGAGGACAGCTTTTCGTTGCCTCTGGGCAGCCTGCACACATGAGCAATTACATGCTTCAGCGTCTCCGTAACGACCGCCGAGTTGCCCACATTCTAACTTGTGCTGATTACTGGGTGGCCACGCTGCTGGATCCCCGTTACAAGGACAACGTACCATCCTTAATTCCGTCACTGAAGCGTGATCATAAGAAACGCGAGTACAAGCGCACGCTGGTAGACGCGCTGCTGGTGGCATTCCCACCTGACAGCGGGGGCACAGTGGAAGCACAAGGCGAAGGCAGAGGATGAGGAAGAGGTCACCAACGCAGCTGGGGCACCACCAGCACCTCAGAAGGCAGGGTTAGCATGGCCGAAATGTGGAAAAGCTTTGTCAGCACGCCACAACAACCAGCACCACCAGCTGATATGGAACTTCTTAGCAGGAGGCAGCATTTTACCAACATGGTGGGGCAGTATGTGTGCACACGCCTACACGTACTGATTGACGGGTCTGCCCCCTTCAACTTCTGGGTCTCCGAATTGGGCACATGGCCTGAGCTAGCCCTTTACGCCTTGGAGGTGCTGGCCTGCCCTGCAGCCAGTGTATTATCTGAACATGTGTTTAGCACGGCAGGGGGCGTCATCACCGACAAACGCAGCCGCCTGTCCATAGCCAATGTGGACAAGCTCACGTTCATTAAAATGAACCAGGCATGGATCCGACAGGACTTCTCCGTACCTTGTGCAGAATAGACATGTATACCGGCACTAACCAGCCATTGTTATACTGCAGCGCAATTGCTCATTCTTGTATTTTGGATATTTCACACTCTTTTGGAGTGTACCCTAATTTTAAAAAATAAAATTAAAACCTAAAACCTGTGTTGGCTACCTCGTCCTCCTCCACCACCGCTTCCACCTACACCGCTACGTCCACCGCCTCCTCAAACTCCTACTCCATATGGAACTCCACCTCATAAATCACATTTTAAATTTTTATTTGTACGTATTTTATTTGTCATATGTCATTTCACTACTTTGTCAGTTACATTTTCTGGTGAAATTCACCAATTTTTGGGTGTGAAGTACCACTGCTATACCTAGTAGACAGGTTAAAATAAATAAAAATTGTCAGTTACATTTCCTGGTGAAATTCACCAATTTTTGGGTGTGATGTACCTCTGCTATACCTAGTAGACAGGTTAAAAAAATAAATAAATGTCAGTTACATTTTCCGGTGAAATTCACCAATTTTTGGGTGTGATGTACCTCTGCTATACCTAGTAGACCGAAAAAAAAAAATTGTCAGTTAGATTTTCAGTTGAAATTCAACAATTTTTGGATGTGAAGTACCACTGCTATACCTAGTAGACCGGTAAAAAATAAATAAAAAATTGTCTGTAACATTTTTGGGTGAAATTCACACATTTTTTTGTGTATTATACCCCTCCTCTACGTAGTTGACAGCTTAATAAATTTCAATCATTTTTATTTTACATTTTAGGGTGACAATAAACAATTTTTTTCTGTCATAGACCCTTGCTCTACCAAGTTTCTGTAATTTTCTGTTACATTCTTGGGTTGACATTATACAATTTTAGACGTGAATAAACCCCTGCTCTGCATAGGTGACAGGGAATAAAATTTCTGAAATGCTTCTTTAATTGATGCGCACCACCTCCTTTGATTCAATGCTTAAACTTTAACAAGTTGTCCCACATTTGCGCTTCAATATTTTGTTCCTCATTTCTGTTTTACTCTTTTGACCAACATTTTTGCCTCAGTAACTTTTCCCATATTTCCGCTTTACTCTTTTGGCCCACATTTGGGCTTCTGTAATTTGTCCTACATTTGCGCTTTAACAGCTTTTCCCACATTTCCGCTTTACTCTTTTGGCCCACATTTAAGCTTCTGTAATTTGTCCCACATTTGCGCCTCAATAGCTTTTCCCACATTTCCACTTTACTCTTTTGGCCCACATTTAAGCTTCTGTAATTTGTCCCACATTTGCGCCTCAATAGCTATTCCCACATTTCCACTTTACTCTTTTGGCCCACATTTAAGCTTCTGTAATTTGTCCCACATTTGCGCCTCAATAGCTTTTCCCACATTTCCGTTCGATCCCCAATTTTTTTTATAAATTTGTCTCTCTTAAATTTAGTCTCTTTTTCTCACGCTTCCTCTCCAGCGTGGAACCCTGATTCGATGATAACCGTAATCAAAATGGTAGGCTCAGAAAAGTTGATAGAGGAGATATCCAAATGGATGTTGGATGTCACTGGGGCATCTCTACATAGGTGACAGGAACATAAATTTAAAAAAATCATCAAGTACATTGTCAGGTGACGTTTTTCAAATTTTGCCGGATAGAAACCCCTGCTCTGCCTAATTGACAGGGAATAAAATTTTATAAATTCTTCATTAATTAATGCGCGCCGCATCCTTTCATTCAATGCTTAAACTTTAAAAAGTTGTCCCACTTTTACGCTTTAATAATTTGTCCCATAATTCCACTTTATAATTTTAAATTTGAAAAAATGTATCCTCCCTTGGATGTGGTCTCTCTTTCTCACGCTCCCTCTCCGGCGTGGAACCCTGATTCCTCGCCAACCGTGATCACCATGGTAGGCGCATAAAAGAACATTGAAAGTTGATATCAAATTGGATCATAAACATCACAGGGACGTGCGACATGGTGGGGCAGTAAGTGTGCACATGCCTACACGAACTGACTGACAGGGGTCAGCCCCTGCAACTTCTGGGTCTCCAAATTGGGCACATGGCCTGAGCTTGCCCTTTACCCCTTCGAGGTGCTGGTCTGCCCTGCAGCCAGTGTATTGTCTGAACGTGTGTTTAGCACGACTGGAGGGGGTTATCACAGGTTATATTTCCCAATGTTTTGTGGTGTACCCTGATTAAAAAATAAAAATTTAAAGCAAAAAGAAGCGTAGGCTACCTCCTCCTCCTCAACCGCAGCTTCCACCTACACTGCCACATCCACCGCCTCCTCAACCTCTTACTCCATATGGACCTCGTCCTCCTAGATCAAGATATTTTTTTTAAATTTTACGGATTTTATGTTATTTAAAGTCATTTCCCTATCCACATTTGTTTGCAGAGCACTTGCCATGCTCTTAACCACATTTTGATGCCATTTGCAGCCCTCTAGCCCTTTCCATGACATTTTTACAGCCATTTTAGTGCTCAAAATTTCAGGTCCCCATTGACTTCAATGGTGTTCGGGTTCAGGGTCAAGTTCGGGTCCCGAACTCAAACTTTTTTCTGAAGTTCGGCCGAACCAGTCGAAACCAAACATCCAGGTGTTCGCTCAACTCTAGTCTCCATATTCTGAGAGCCATAGTTTTTTTCAGTTTTTGGGCGATTATCTTAGGTAGGGTCTCATTTTTTGCGGGATGAGATGACGATTTGATTGGCACTATTTTGGGGTGCATATGACTTATTTATCGCTTGCTATTACACTTTTTCTGAATGAAGGTGACAAAAAATTGCTTTTTTTACACCGTTTTAATCAAAAAAAAATTTACAGGATTAGGTCATGTGATATTTTTATAGAGAAGGTTATTACGGATGCAGCGATACCTAATATGTATACTTTTTATTTATTTATTTATGTAAGTTTTACACAATAACAGCTTTTTTAAAACAAAAAAAATTATGTTTTAGTGTCTCTATATTCTGAGCCATAGTTTATTTTATTTTTTGGGTGATTGTCTTAGGTAGGGGCTTATTTTTTGCGGGATGAGGTGATGGTTAGCTTGGTACTATTTTGGTGGGCATACACCTTTTCGATCGCTTGCTGTTGTACTTTTTGTGATGTAAGGTGACAAAAAATGGTTTATTTAGCACAGTTTTTATTTTTTATTTTTACGGTGTTCATCTGAGGGGTTAGGTCATGTGATATGTTTATAGAGCTGGTCGATACAGACGCGACGATACCTAATATGTCTCTTGTTTTTTTCCTAACTTTTACCAATTTTTATTTTTTTTTACTTTATTTGGGGAAAATGATGTTTTTGTGTATTTTTAGTTGAAACTTAAAATTTTGGGGGGAAAACTTTATTTTTTCAACTTTTTTTTTCACTTTATTTTTTGTCCCACTTTGGGACTTCAACTTTTGGGGCTCTAATCCCGTTTACAATGCATTTCAATACTTCTGTATTGGAATGCATTGGCTGTATGAGTAATACAGTGTGTATTACTCATACAGCTTCCTGCCTGTGCGATCTCAGGCTCGTCCCCGGAAGGCAGCGCCGATGCCTAAGGAAGGCATTGCGCTGCATGTAATACAATCGGGTACCCCCTATAGCCACATGGGCACCCGATGGCGGCACCGCCGCCCGCCGCCGCAACATATAAAAGCCGCAATTGACCTGCGGTTTGCGGCGACTGCCAACACGGGGGGTCACAGGACCCTCCCACGCATTGACCCAAGGTGCCTGCTCAATGATTTGAGCAGGTGCCTTGTTTCGATCACCGCCCGCCGTGCGGCGGTGATTGGAAATACACAGAACGTACAGGTACGCCCTGTGTCCTTAAGTACCACGACATCAAGGCGTACCTGTACGCCCTGTGTCCTTCTGAGGTTATGTAGTGTTGGGCGCGAATATTCGAATAGCAAATATTAATTGTGAATATCGGCAAACTCAGAGAGTTTGCGAATATTTAGAATATAGTGATATATATTCGTAATTTTGAATATTCTAGATTTTTGTTTCATCAGCAACCTCCTTTCTTGCTTGTGGGCCAATGAGAAGGCTGCAATGTCTTTGTCTTAGCTTAGCAACATCCCTAGCAACCAAAAATAAAGTTGCCTACCCCTTACTATATAAGGACCTCCCCAGCAGCCCTTGTATGCAGTATTTTGCCAATCTGAGAGAGACAGCAGTGTTATTGCTTTGTTCTCTGCTTTCCTGTGTCCTTAGATAGTTAGTTAGTTAATTAGTTAGTTAGTTAATTAGTTAACATATATATATATATATATATATATATATTACAGATAATTAGTGGGAGATAGTCATTATAGGTTAGATAGTGATATAGTGTAGATCAGGGATCAGCAACCTTCGGCACTCCAGCTGTTGTTGTTGTGAAACTACAACTCCCAGCATGCTGCTTTCACTTCTGTGGGAGCTCAGAGAACAGCCAAGCAAGTGTGCATGATGGGAGATGTAGTTTCACAACCCCTGGAGTGCCGAAGGTTGCTGATCCCTGGTGTAGATGATAGGTTCTTCTGTCCATACATACATATATACATGCTACAGACATAGTGCTGTGATGTCACAAGTTTACAACAATACTTAATGCACCAATCACTAATAAGTAGTCAGACCTGTTAAAATGTGAAGTTGCACGTATTGCACCAAAATATTTGCATCATTAGTGCCGATTTCGCAATCACAAATATATTGGAGCACTCTGTCTGCATCTAAAGCTAGTGTAATGTTCTGCCGTGCCAACCATTTTCTCCAGTCTCCGGGAACTTCTAGCAGCTTGAAAAATGTAGCCATAGTGACCAACGCCTGTATTTTGCGCGCATCACGCGAATATTACATTGCCGATTTTTTTCAATAAAAAAATAATAATTCTAATTCGTGAATATATGAGGAATATTCTACAAAATATTCGTGAAATATTGCGAATTTCGAATATTGCCCCTGTCATTCATCACTATTCCTAAGTAGATTTGACTCTTTTCGAGGCCTGTGCTGCAATGATTATGTTGCTGGTTCTCGACAACCACTTACTTTTAGCTCATGAGGGGCACACCGCTGAAATCAGCATTTCTTTCTCTATTTTATGCTGCCCTCAGTGAGGTCAGCCTAAAGTGGATGACAGGTTCCCTTTAAGCACTACGTACTGAGGGAAGGAGAAGGCAGAAGCAAAAATATACTGCATCAGTCTTTTCCTCTGGTTCCCTGGCTGTTGCAGGAGCTTTAACCTAACACTTACAGTGCTCTGAAGTAAAAATCAGCACCAAGCACTATATATGTATGGCACATGCTCATTATGAGGTTATGTAGCAAAGAAAGAAGACAGAAGTGGTATTAAACAGCTTTTGTCGTATCCTCGGGGTCCCCGCTATCTCTAAAGGGCAGCACCAAGTGCCGTATATGTATGGCATTTGGTCTTTATGAAGTTAAGAGGCAGGTACTGAAAGACAAAAGGTTGTCAGATCAGATTATCTCTACCCTCCTTAAAAGAAGGATAAAACTCACGTTGGACATTCATCTTTGAGTGCAAAAGTTTTTTTTTATCAAGTTCTTTAAAGGGGCTTTCCAGTTTGTATCAGCATCCTTCAAAATAATCATTTATGCAAGTGGTAATTTTGTTATGTATTTGTTTTAACTTCATTACACCTATCTTCCATTCTGAGCTGCGGTCACATAACCATGCCTGTGCAGCTTTCTTATTTCCTGTGATGTTATGTCCATGTGCATTTCAAGAGCAGCAACAGAGGCAGTAATAGGAGAGTTTCTGGGTAGGAGAGAAGCTATAACCTTTACTGAGCATTGTTAGGGATAGTCCTAGAGATGTGGCAGAGAAAGAAGAGATGTTTATATGGTGAAAATAGGCGAGGAAAGTCCTAATAGACCAAAAAAAAGGCATGTGTAAAAATATACATGAGCTAAGCAATTACACGAGCATATATGCTAAAAAACATAGCAATCCCAGAAAGCTCCTTTAAAGGGGTTGTCTTACTTCAGAGAGTGGCATTTATCATGTAGAGAAAGTTTATACGAGCCACTTGCTAATGTATTGTTATTATCCATATTGTTTCCTTTGCTGGCTGGATTCATTTTTCCATCGCATTAGACACTGTTTGTTTCCATTGTTATGACCCCCCTGCAATCCATCAGTGGTGGTCGTGCTTGCACACCAGGACATGGAGACTTTGAAGGATGATTTGGAAGAAGTAAAGCCAGCAAAAGATGAGAATGGTCATTATCAAGACCCCTAAGGGGTGAAGACTGGATGGTATTGGTTGGCACGCTGGCAGTGGAATAATAAAGGCTTCCATCTGGTTGGTATTGAATTACATATCTTAGTTTATGGCTGATGTAGGGACAAATAAATGTAAGAATAAATTAATAAAACTGCCACAGAATAAGTCACCAGGCACTCTCCCTGCATTCTCCCTGCATTCTCCCTATCCAATGCTACGGGTGATCTTGCTTTCCCGAGCTTGACTCCACTTTAGTTTTTGCTTTGTAACAGGTTCAGCCAGCATTTTAGGAAGACTGATTAGTTACCACAAAGTGCAAGGAAATTCTGATCAATTTAGAATAAAAGTTTTCCTAAACTTTGGACCGAATTCCGCTTTGGATGCTTCGCACAACACTAGTCACAGCTATCAGTGCTTTACAGACACATTTAAAACGGGAGATTGCACCAATTGGAAAGAAACATACAATCACATGATTTCAAACGTGAGTAAGCTATGAAATTGATTAGAGTATGAAACTGTGTATAAAAACAGACATACAGTATGTATCAATACTGCATAATTATATTATTATTTGGATAAGCTAGAATGAGTCAGGCTTTCTTGTCCAAAATCAGTGTCTGACCTTTCAAAATCTCTTCTGGATGAATGGCCAAAAATTTCAACAGATACACTACAAAATCATGTACAAAGTCTTCCCAAAAGAGTGGAAGCTGTTTCAGCTTCAAGGAGAGGACCAATTTCATATTAATGCCTGTGGATTTAGAATGAGATTTCAGCTAAGTAGGTGTGTAATGTGTAGGTGTCCCAATACTTTTGTTGATCTAGCGTGACTGTATGGCTTTGAGGAGGGAAGCAGAAAGTTGGAGACGTTGGAAAGTTGGAAATGGGTCACTGGCCCCATATAGATATATTATGAAAATAATTAGCACATAAGATGATTTTTACAATTTTAAAACTAGGTCAACTATTTTTAGCAACAGTTATTGTGTCAAAATGTCATTTTTAATATCTTATCAGTCTTTCCCTGTCAAATCTAAACTGAAAAGTAGTCAGCACACAATTTCTCCAAGAAGGCTGTGGCATGATCAAATTTTAGAAAACATGAGACAAATAATTTGCTTTATTCACTCTATTAGGTAACGTTGTGACAGCACTAATGTATGAGTACAAGTTAAGTACCATATTTTTCACCCCATAATACGCGCTCCCCCCCCCCCTAAAATGGGGGGGAAAACGCTAGGGCATCTTATGGGGTGAATACTGGGCAAATAAATATAATATGTGCAGTGCATTGCATATTCTCGGTATATCACAGCCTGCTATGTCTGAGCATAAGCAATGCGCCGCCCATACTGAGTTACTGGAAGAAGAGCCTGGCGGCCGCAGCGCATGCTTCCTGATGGGGATCGGCATCTGAGTGTCATATCTACTTTAACTGGTGTAGGGTAAGAGATCTTTCAGCCCTGTCTGGTGCTGGTTGACAGGGACCGGCCGTCAGATTTGCAGTGAGAACGGTGGGATCACGGGAGCAAGCAGATGGGGGGCGGAGCAGGCTTTCCTGCCACACATGCCTGCTCCGCCTCTAAGTCTTGTCACAATGCCTACACCTGTGTTACGAGGCTAGGGGGCTGATGAGAGGCTAGGGGGCTGATGAGAGGCTGGGGTTCTGATGATAAGAGGCATGGGGGTCTCATTTATCTGAGGTCTGATTGGGGGTCATTCATTTTGGGGTCTGAGCTGAGATCTGATTGGGGGTCTGATCTTAGGTTTTATTGGGGTCTTAAAATTGGGGGGTCTGATTAGGGCTGTCAGCTGAGGTCTGATTAATAATGGGGTTCTGATTACTGGTCTGACCTTAGGTCTAATGAAAAATATTTTTTTTCTTATTGTCCTCCTCTAAAACGTAGGTGCGTCTTATAGGGCGAAAAATACGGTAAGTCTGAAACAGATAAGCATCTCTCTTTTTTTCCACATATTTAATTTGTTTTTAACATGTCTTAATAAACCCTTTTCTTTTACTGGACTTTTACTTTCTTTTTCTGTTTTTTTTTTCAGTGCTTGCTTTTTTTTTCTTTATGCCTATGTTATAGACAGTGGTTGTGGAACGACCGTGCCAACCAATGGATTTTGCTGAGGGCTAAACTTAAGGGCATTAGCCTTGTTCCTCCCTGGCTTTCACACTTTAACTCCTATACATGGATCTGGTCTTTACTGCAGTGAATGCACCCATGGGAGTCAAAAATACCAATGCGCAGCACTGAGAGATCAGGCAAAACTCTTAATAGTAACAGGTCAGAGTTAGGACAAGCAGAGTTCATGAAAATCCATGGAACAGTCTAAAGGTCAGGTCACGCAGCACTGGGTGTCACAAATAAGCTGGTGTGAACCCACTGTGCCACGTGTCCTACCTCTTCTAAGGGCGTTGTCTAAGTGAACCCCTGGATCTTTACAGTACCCCTGATGGTGGGGATAGACTTTCCTGAGGGGAAAACCAGGTCGCTACCTCTTGAGGAGGACAGGCACACGAGGCAGCTGGTCCAGGCGGACCAGGAGGTACCTGAGAAAGGTACCAGAGGTGCAGGACCGAAGGATGAGGCAGAGGTGTAGTCAGACAGGCAAAAGGTCAGGGCAGGCGGCACAGGTACAGATCAGGCAATCCAGGTCGGCAATAGGAGACTCAAGGCAAGCAGATAGGTATCTAACAGGTAGCAGAGTCCAGGAATAAAGATACGAGTCAGGAACACAGGAACACTAGCGGAAACCAGAAACCTTAGCAGGACACAAAGACTTTGGCACTGAGGCATCTGGGAAGTGGGCTGAGCCACTTATATATGCACAGGAGGGCTAGGATAGGTCAGCGAGGTCACATGATCTAACCCATAAAGCACTGGAAGTGACACGTGTAGGCCCTTAAGGAAGTGCTGCAGGAAACAAACAGCAAGCATGCTGTGACCAGGGCTGAGAGCAAACTGTGGAGCGGATCCCAGAACAACAGCACACACACAGACAGAGCCCAGGACTGCAGTGGTGAATGAGAAGCATCGGCCACAGATCACCGCTGAAAACAGTTTTACTTGAATTAACTTGCATCAGAGAACAATCTTCCAACTTTATCTTGGCTTTGGCATAAGTTTTGGCAGGCAAACACATTTGGCTCTACTACATCCGAACCTCTTTAGCTCTGCTGTGCTGTCAGATTAAAAAGAAACTTTTCCTTTCTGCTGAACTTTACTTTCTGTAGTCTAGTCTGTCTTTATCTTGATCTGTATCTTTATCTCTATCCAGGGAACTTCTCCTCCTGGCTTCTAAAGCTTGCAGATTTGGCTTATATGCCCAGCAGAACTAAAGGTGTGCTCTCCTGGCTTGTGCACCCTTCCACTTGCAGGGGGTACTCTAAACACAACCGCTTACCTAGGAGGGGTAGTTGACTGACTAAACTCCTCCCTCTCTAGAGAGGGGTAGAATGGAAAGAAGGTTCCATTCCAGACAAGCTAGCTCTGCCAATACCACCACCATCTTCTGGTGAACCAGGTACATTACAATTAAACAGTTACAAAATCAGAAGTACGGATTCACATTATGCAGGACCTGGCAATAAATACACAGGATGACAAAGAATCAACTGTAGCAGATAGTAGAGGGGCACAAAAGGTGGTAATGCCACTCTGGGACGTTACACTAGTTACATGTTATAATCGTCTGCGTTTAGGAGCTTCAATGTATATTTACAGTTTAACCCCTTAAGGACCTTGCCAATTTTCACCTTAAAGAAGTTATCCAAGACTATTACCCCCCATATGCCCGGGCCCCTCACAATGAATATGCTAGGGAGGCTCATCCCTGTCCCCGTCTGCCATTGGCTGGTCCCCCCCAGCCCCGGATGTTTTCATCCACACATGGTGAAAAGCAGCAGCGGCGGTGTGTGGACCAGGAGCAGCACAGGGAGTGGGGAGCAAGGTAAGCATATTCAGTGTTAGGAGCCCAGGCATATGAGGGGCATTTAATAGTCTTAGATAACCCCTTTAAGGACCAGGCTATTTTTGGAAATTTGACATGTGTCACTTTATGAGGTAATAACTTTGGAATGATTTTACTTATCCAAACCATTCTGAGATTTTTTTTCTCGCAATACATTGTACGTCATGATATAAAAAAAATCCAAAATTGACCATTTTTTTAAAAAAATTAACAATTTTCAAAATTTTTATTTCTCTGCTTTTAAGGGCTCATGCACACGAACACTTTCTGTGTCTGTTCAGTTTTTTTGCAGACCGTATACGAAACCATTCATTTCAATGCAAAAGTTACTCCGTGTGCATTCCATTTCCGTATATGTCCATATTTCCGTTCTGCAAAAAAATAGAACATGTCCTATTATTGTCCGCATTACGGAAAAGGATAGGACTGTTCTATTAATGGCCAGCTGTTCCGTTCCTCAGAATACAGAATGCACACTGTTTTCAGCTGTTTAGCACAGTTTTTTAGGACTTTTCCAGGATCCCGATCAGGTCATGAATGCTCAGTTATTGTTTTTAATCAAGTTAATCATGCACATCACCTAATTGTTGGATTATTGGAATTAATGTTGGATTAATTATATGAAATATGACTCACGGTCACTTTAACCAACACAGGCTTTTGGATATACAGATCCAAGTCACTTATATGTGTATTATGAATTGTACTGGCTTTTTAATTATGCATTTTTGAATTATGACATGTATTTTGATGAATTATGTTATTTATTGCACGTAATTATGTTACTGATTGATTGATATGAAAGACGCTATAAATATGTTATGTGCACACCCCTTTCACATCACTGCTTGAAAAAAAACGGTTCCAGTGTGCGAACCGAAACGTTGTATCTCTGGTGAATAAATACTTTTTTACTGAAGAAAGTGCAGTGGATGCCGTGAATTTCCTGGATATATATATATATATATATATATATATATATATATATATATTTATATAAAAAGTAAAAAAAAAACACAATACAAAAAATACAAATTAAAAGAAAAAATAGTGCAATATAAAAAAAAAACAACTCTTGGGGGACATACAGTGCTGCAAAAATATATAACAATACATTAAAATAAAAGAAAACTATAAAAAGGAAAAAGTGAAAAAGAAAAAATACCAAATAAATAAAATGCTAATAAAAAGGAAAAAAAGGAAGATTTGCAAAATAAAAAGTAAGTGTCCCTCAAAGGGCTTTTTGTAGAAGAAATATATAAAAAAAAATAAGTTTACAAAATAGCAAATGAATAAAAGAAAAAAATGCCTACACTAACCAAAACCATTACAATTATCACCCCATTCATGTGAAACTATATATATTATATAATAAAACAATCCAACACATATACAGAACTAATTATAATAATTAGCATATTTAAATAAAGAGCTATAGTTTTAATAAAAATGACTTTAAAAAAAAGTACAGTTTCCCCCTAATAAAACTAAAAAATATGTTAAAAAGCCCTGTGCTATATAATAAAAAAGTGATAGATAAAGAGATTTGCTCACCTTAGCCTTCTCAGGATAGGTGCTCTAATCCAAATTTGATGCACCTCTCTAATGACGCCCCCTCCGCATTGTGATTGATAGGGCCAGGGAACGGAATCGTTCTCTGCTGGCCCTGCCTGTTTGCATTCAAAATCCGGCGCCTGCACCGCGGCCGTACCTATCTTCAATCTGCGCAGGCGCACTGAGAGGCGGCCGCTCGCTCGGCCTCTCCATCCTCAATGCGCCTGCGCCGACGTCACATCTACACCCGGCGCAGGCGCATTGAGGATGGAGCGGCCGCCTCTCAATGCGCCTGCGCAGATTGAAGACAGGTACGGCCGCGGCGCAGGCACCGGATTTTGAATGCAAGCAGGCAGGGCCAGCAGAGAACGATTCCGTTCCCTGGCCCTGTCAATCACAATGCGGAGGGGGCGTCATTAGGTTTGGAGGATGCGGCTGCTACCAGCAAGTAGCCGCCCTACTTGCTGGTAGCAAGGTAATTTACATATTATAAAAATAGCTTTTTATCAAATTCTACTGAACCAAAATGATTATTTAACTTATGTATGCAGAGCTCGCAGTATAGGGATTATTAGTAAACAAAAAAAATAAAACGGTTTAGTGGGGTGACAGAAGCCCTTTAAGGCTCATATCATTATTTGTGTGATAATACAATATAATTATGGAATGGCATCCCTCTGCAAGGCAGAATACGACAATGGAAGGTCCAACATAAAAAACTCCCAATGGGCTATGTTGTATATACAAAGTTGCAAAGGTAGCATAAAAAATGCACCTTTACACAAGAAAACGCATCTAAACCGCAAATAAGTCGCAATAATATAAAAAGACATTTATCACCAGGATCCGGACCAGACTTTTAATACAACCAAAATCCAGATCAGACTTTCAGAGATACCAACGTCAACTATAAAATACACTAATTGACAGAATTGGGGTGATGCCACTGAGGAAGGGGAAAGTGTTCCCCGAAACGCGTTTGGCATAAGCTTTGGACAGACACCCCAGATTTTAACATGAAATACAGTGCACTGTAATAAAGCCAAATATTCCTTTATTCCACAACGAAGGACTTCAATACGTCACCCCGCCAGCACCTGGAAGTAAAGATCGGCAACCCTTGCACAGAACCATCACGTGACGAGGTAACTGAGATACACGAGGGACGGTAACAGCACTGCAGCCGGGACGCCGGCATACAAGCGAAGGAAAGACCGGTAATAGGCATTACCAAACAACGGTGTAGGCGGAGGTAAGCCCACACTTGTGGGTAGAATATTATGATGCAAATTATTATGATATGAGGAGGTGAGGTGAATGAGAAAAATATCCTTACTTACCCACCAGAAATTGTGTTTGCAGGCAATTAAACAATAACATTACAACTAGCGGAAGCTGCGCATAGCTACCACAGCATCAGTAGCAACTTTTATAAAGAACATCGATTGTGCGGTGTGCTAGCATATGAAGTATCTGCAGACTGGGATACCTGTCATCCAAGATATAAATTAAACATTACCCATTTTTGGACATAACCTTTTTGACATTGAACACTGTCAATAATACAGCGACCCGTCAATATAAATCGGTGTGACTGTCGCAATACATACAGGAATATTTTATGAGGTTTTATATATTAGGAGGATTACCATCCAAGAAGACAGTGACTGACTGTACTATTGTCTCCCCAATATACTAGTACATACTTAGCACCTAGGACTAACATTGGTCTATACCAAGAGACCTAGGAGAGAAGATTCAGTACCATCAGTCCCTGTCCCATTTTATTTTTATGTTCATTTTACCTTTTTTTATTTTATTGATAATATTCATATTGTATTTTGTTGTACATTTTTTATCCATTTTGTATTTTATTCATACTGTATTTGTCAGCAGACAATATTTTTTTTCTTTCCATGTATGTTATATTACCTTGAAAGAAGTGATTTTATTGAACCACTAAATAGATGATTAAATAATAAATAGTTTTTTTTTCCATATGAGTGCCAATCCTACATTTAAAAAAACTATATAATAAAAAGCTGCACAAGTTATTTTGTTAGTCAAAAAAAAAAAAAAAAGTGAGAGCCGTCCTCTGCAGTGAAGTAAAGCACTCATTTGTGAATAGGAGGCAGGAAGGAAACATCGCCACTTAAAGGAGTTTCCCAGTTAAAATGATTTTTAACAAGTTCCTGCAGCATAGTCCCTGAAACAGAAGATTCCTACTTTCCTGCTCCATGCTGCTCTCTCTGTCTCCATCATGTCCCGGAGCACCTCTCCAACAAAGGACTGGCTTCAGCGGTGAAACACTGCTTGTGGCCACATCACCACTGAGGCCAGTCATTGGCTGGAGAGGCACAAGTGACTTTTCCAATAGCCAGCCATATGTAAACAGCGCCAGAACCAGAAGATGGAGACAGCGGGAGCGGCGGGGAGCAGGAAAGTGTGAATCTTCTGTTTCAGACCTATGCTGCAGAAATGTCTAAGCCCCTGTTACACGGCACGATATTCAGGACAATTACTGGGAACAAGTGTTCATAGGAATGTTCATTCCTGATATCTGGCCGGTATAATCGTGCCGCTGATCAGCTGATAAACATCGATTCGCTCGTTTGTCGGCTGATCTGCATATTTTATCAGAATGATAGATGTACAATTATCGTCAGCACATCTCACTGTGTAATCAGGAATGTGCTACCATAATTGATAGTAGTGTTGAGCGCGCATATTCGAATCGCAAATTCGCTAATATTTAGGATATAGTGCTATATATTTGTATTTGTAAATAGTGTTGATCGTGAATATTCTAATCGCAAATTTATTTCAAATTTATTGCAAATATTGGCACTTAGCAACATCCATTGCTGCTGCGATCATTCGTCTCCATACTAATTAATTGTTCAGCAGATCCCCGTTTATGCAGAACAATCTGCTACCCTGAAATTATTATTTTAGGTGCCACATCAAAGATGCTTTAACCAATGAACAAGCATTTGCTCCTTCATTAGGTGATCTGCAGTGTGAACCTTTATTCCCGATAATCAGTCTAATAGTTGGCTTGTTTAAAGTAGACTTAAGTAACAATGTCCAATTAAACCTAAGTTCATCATAGAATATAGAAGCAGATTCATAGGAACAGAAGATTCAGAGTAAGAATCCTTGTCCAATAAATGCATGATGTTATCATGTATCACTAAAGCAGCATCTATAAGAGCTTTTTCCAATATCTTGTTCAAGCAAAGCCACAAATAATTCAGACTGGTCTGAGGGATGCTACCTAGTAGTATAAATGTTTTCTTACCTCTAGTAATAATGATAAGAGCTGAGTTTCCTGAGAGCAGGAGATGCAGCATGGAGAGTTCTGCAGGAACTTTCAGTCTGCTTCTGCTGTTATCTGTTTCAGATTTTCTTCTCACATTTATTTTGCGTGCTTGTTTTTTGTTTTGTTTTTTTGTGGTAAGACATACCATGTGGTCTTACCAATTTTTTTATTTGTGAAATTCCTTTAGCATGTTTTTTTTTGTAACAATATATTTTCAGCAAGTGAGACACCTAAGGGACAAAAAAAAATCTTGAAAAATGTCATACAGTATGTGGAGAATGCAGCATTTTGTATTTTTAAAAAATTGCAATTAAAATGCCTTTGCAGTAGATTTCATAATAAACTTATATTTCAATGTAATATCTGACTGCACATAAACATTGCAAAAAAGGGAAAAAAAACATTGTGAAACCACCCGTAGAGCAACCCTCAAGTTCAAGAAAAAAAAAACATTCACATTAACTGGGAAACTAACAGAGCACTTAGATGGTGCCCTCTTTTTTATTTTTATTTTCAGCAGGAGATCCATCGATTCCAAGGCTCCTTTTCTGTCATTAAAGATGGCCTTCTCAGACTATCTAATGCCAACAATGCATCACTTGTCCAAGGAACCTCCGGCTTGTCCAGACCTGCTCTTGGATTGCCAATACTGCCTATGTGCAAAACTGGGCATCATAATAGTAGGTAGAGTTTGTTCTTTGCTATAGGGCCCACAGGGCTCAGACTAGCCCAAAGAGGAACGGATGAATATCCAAGTATGCCCCTAGTCTCCACCCTCTGCACAAGTGGCACAAACCACACCACACTGACTGTACTGCATATACAGTAGATAAGCAGCATACAGCATCTCAACCAGCTAATGTTTATCTAAAAAAATGGGATAGATTATTCAACAAGGTACTAAGTTTATTATCATAGATGCATCAAGATGACTTGTAGATACAGAGGCAGGTCAGCCAGTATCATCAAGGTTGTGTATGCTTTATTTTGGGTTCTGGAGCAGGGTATATGTTGAGGCAAGGTCTCATTAATACTGTGCGTCATCTCCCCTCCTGTGATACAGACAGCCACTCTGCAATGGTCTTACAGATGCTGGATAGCTGTGATTTGTCATTCCAAGCTCTTTCAACTTGGACCCGTAGTTCAGCGAAGGTGGTTGTTGATGCAGCCATCATTAGTACCAAGACAGAACCAGCTTCATTACTGTACACTATTGTTTGCCATTGGTGGCCACATCATAGTTTGCAGTTCTGCCCTCATACATAGTGTGGAGACACACAAGATCAACACTATGTGTCATGGTGTGAGATGTTATTAGCTACCATAGCTGTTCCTATCTAGTATTAGTCAATGGGACATTTACCAGCCTTTGGTATGTCCAGGATATTGTTGGGAGACATGGTATTGTCCACTCTACACAACATGTTCTTTAAAGTTTCTTTCAATGAACCCTGGCGAATTTGATCGCCAGATCTGTCACTCATTGAGAATGTCTGTGATTGGATGGGGTAACAGATCTCCCATGCACAGAAGCCATCAACTACCTGATATCTACTGGTTTGTGCCATATCCCCTGACTGACAGCCACTGTGGACCAATATAAACCAGAGTCTTTCTCCATCTACTAGGCAGGGGCATGCCAGCTGATATGACACTATACTACTTTGACGTACACAGTGACACGCCTGAATTCCACACCTCACTGCCACAGCCAAGCAATAAGGTCCTAGTCTACAAGTATCCTGTTGGGTATGCTGTATTTTATTTCTCTGCCTGTGTACCATCTTCAGCCCATTTTCTTGATCCACCACTGTCTGATCTGATGCTGCCCACCCTGACTTTCGACTTTACCATATAGCTTGACCTGTGCCTGCCCTGACCTTGGCCTGTCTCTGACTATGGTTTTACCTTGGTCAGCCGCACCTGTGTCTCTTGACCCCCTGTGGGTCAGCTGTGAATCACACAGAGGCTAGTGGCTTAGTGGTTCCCCTGAAGTGAAGTTCAGGTCCTTGATAGTGATTAGAGGGTGAAAACCAGGGGTCTACCAGGATAATGCCCTTAGGACTAGCCTTAAGTCAAATCTGTTGGTTGAACACAGTGGTTCCACAACGACTTCATATCAGTATATAATGTTTGTTTGTGACATTGCTGGGGTTGTCTGAGATTTATAATTATCTCTGATAACCTATTTATGAAAGAATTGCCCAGGCAATTTCTTATTTGGTTGTCATCCCTGGTGGTGAGTTTTCAGGTGTTTTTCCCCCCCCCCTTTTTATCTTTATTATATTTGCTGTGTTTGACATGGCCTGACCCTGCTTTGACTGGAAGTTCTGTTGTACTGACCCTGACCTTACCTTCTGATCCTGTCTTCTGCTACTGATTTGGGACCTAACACTTGAGCAGTGCTGGCTAATCCAATAGCCAGTCTGGATAAGCAGGAGGTGTCTCAGCAACTGATGCATTGAGTACATCGGACAGTCTGAGAAGTAGCGTGGCCATATTGCATAGCAGAAGTTTTTTTTAGTAGATCTGCAGCTGAAACAATTTATTTTTTCTTGAACCAGAGGGTTGCTTTAATAAAGTACCTCTGCCCGTGATATCCAATAGTTACAGGGGTTGGCCTCTATCTACCACTAGCTACCATTTTCAGAGTACAGCACCAAGAAGCAGCTGAGGTGACCTGGAAGTGAACATAAATTAGGCATCAGACTTTGATGCCAATAATTTAATAATGCTTATAACTAGAAGAACAGTTTTTTTCCCCATACCCATTCCCTCATTTTTTTATTTCCCAATTTTTTATTAAATTACAAATGAAAAGAAATAAATAAAACAATATATATATATATATATATATATATATATATATATATATATTCATATTCCTTATTTATACCCCCAATTCCCATCCCATCCCCACCTCTACCCCAGATCAGAGAGATAGGGAGAGAAAGAGAAAAAAAGAATTTCTCCAAACATGAGGCAAATTTTAAAATAATCAATTAAAGGGGTTGTCTGGGTTCAGAGCTGAACCCGGGCATACCTCAATTTTTACCCAGGCAGCCCCCCTGACTTGAGCATTGGAGAAGTTCATGCTCCGATTCTCTCCTTTGCCCTGAGCTAATTAGCGGAGTGCAAAGGCATTTTCAAGAGTTCTGGTGACGTACCGGGCTCTCCATGGGGCTGCCAGGAAAACCCGGTGATGTCACCGGCACTGATGGGCGGGCTTTAGCGCTACCCTAGCCAGTAAAACGGCTAGGGCAGTGCTAAACCACACCCATCTGAGCCGGTGACGTCACCAAACACACTGCTGGGCGGAAGCTTTCTCTTTCTCTGTGATCTAGCACAGGGCAAGGGAGCGCATCGCGGCATGAGATGCTCCGATGCCAACATCAGGGGTGCTGCCTGGGTGAAAATAAGGGTATGTCCGGGTTCAGCTCTGAACCCGGACAACTATTTCAATTAATGCATTCTTTACACCTCTTCTCAAAGCTCATATTATCCTTGTAATGCTATCTAAGGGTTGATTTACACAAGCATTGGCCCAGGAAACAAGGCCCATGCGTCACTGCATTTCCCCCCGGACTGACAGCGGCTCCCTTGACCCAAAAAATAAAGATTATAATTATAAGATCATATATAAGAGACTGTAACAATAACTGTAACACCTCACCCCTCTTAATAACTTCTTTAAAATAACCAATTCCCATTCTCTTCAGGTTATACAAAGAGCTGAATATAAAAAGGTCCCCAAAATAAAGATTATTCCATAGTGGAGGAATGTCAAATAATGAATTACCAATTTTTTTAAATTAATTAAATATATTATCCTGTTTATTTTTGTCATTGCATCTGACCCATAGTGGCAAGTGTTACAAGAATAGCTTGACTATAATTTTTTTTATCCTTAACGGGCGAGCGGGGTAATTAAAAAAAAAAAAGAAAAAGTCCAGCTTCCAATAAAAAGCATAGCATCTTTATTCCTCAAAAATCATAAATAATAAAATCCAAGTGTGACATCATACAGACAGGATAGCGTTATAGTCTACACATTTCAAATACCATAATATTGGTATCCGAAACGGGTAGACTATAACGCTATCCTGTCTGTATGATGTCACACTTGGATTTTATTATTCATGATTTTTGAAGAATAAAGATGCTATGCTTTTTATTGGGAGCTGGACTTTTTCCCACCTTTTTTTGTCACAGCTGTATCATGGTCTGGTGGTAGTGGACCATGACACTTTAGCCGTGCTTGCTTGTTGCCGGTAGCAACGTGTAGTTTACACACTTCCCATTTAAAGTTGTTGTCCCATTCTGGTGGGTATGGGGTTAAAGTGTGAGCAAGATGGAGCTGGGTGCCGGCTCTTATAGTACTTGGGCATGGAGCCTGAGGTTAGTGGGACTTCAGCTTCTTGTGGAGCTGGAAGTATGCTGCCATCCTGGACCTTACCATCTGTACAGGGCCACTCTGTTGGACATAGATTGTCATCCCTTATGTATCCTCCATGTTCCCTGCCTTACCTGTGTTGATCTTTGGTGTGGATTTATGTTCAGGGTGTGGTGTACTTCTTTTTGTTGTAGTTTCATGTCTGGTCTTTTGGTAGTGTTCGTCCAGCATGTATGCAAGCAGTTTCCCTGTGTGTTGTGCCTAAGCGGAAAGGTCTCCTGGGTTTCCCGGAGGAGGAACCACTAGTCAGTAGCAGTTGTCATTTCATCCAGTTGTTGTGGCAGGTAAGTGCTGTTGTTCCAGTGTGTGTGTTGTTTGCGCTGGGTGCTTACCTGCCAATTTGGTTTATGCTACTGTCTGCTCCTTTCTTGTTGCTAGGACTGCTGAAGACTCCGGTTCATCCGTGTCTTGGATGAACAGGTTGTCTCCTAGCCCCGACATTATTACAAATGATCTCTAGGGTTAGTAGGGCCCGAGGTTCTGGGTATGAGCCCTCCCACCATTAGAGTTCGCTCATACAGTTAGGAAGTCAGACACACCCAAATCACAGAGAAAAAACGCCCGGTATGGAGCTGTCTGTAATAGCTTCAAATTGATACCCAAAACTGACAAATCAGGACAGCAATTTATGTAATATAGAATAACAAGTTTTTATTGAACATATACTTATTTAAAACATTTGTTGAAATCCATATATATTAGCAGCATTAGTCACACAGAAATAATATCCACAGGTCTGTCACTTATAATACATATAAATAGCAATTAATCTCCCAGGCTATAGGTGACAATAAGACCCAGCCCTAAGTCGATACATAAAGTTCATAGTGCCACAAAATACAAATTACATACAGGAGAAAAATGCTGTAAAATATACAGACCAAGACAGTCCTGGATCCCGACACGTGTTTCGCGGTCGCTTTCTCAAGGGATACTAGTGGTGTGTATTCACTGATCATATATACAGGTCCTTCTCAAAAAATTTGCATATTGTGATAAAGTTCATTATTTTCTGTAATGTACTGATAAACATTAGACTTTCATATATTTTAGATTCATTACACACCAACTGAAGTAGTTCAAGCCTTTTATTGTTTTAATATTGATGATTTTGGCATACAGCTCATGAAAACCCAAAATTCCTATCTCAAAAAATTAGCATATCATGAAAAGGTTCTCTAAACGAGCTATTAGCCTAATCATCTGAATCAACTAATTAACTCTAAACACCTGCAAAAGATTCCTGAGGCTTTTAAAAACTCCCAGCCTGGTTCATTACTCAAAACCGCAATCATGGGTAAGACTGCCGACCTGACTGCTGTCCTGAAGGCCATCATTGACACCCTCAAGCAAGAGGGTAAGACACAGAAAGAAATTTCTGAACGAATAGGCTGTTCCCAGAGTGCTGTATCAAGGCACCTCAGTGGGAAGTCTGTGGGAAGGAAAAAGTGTGGCAGAAAACGCTGCACAACGAGAAGAGGTGACCAGACCCTGAGGAAGATTGTGGAGAAGGACCGATTCCAGACCTTGGGGGACCTGCGGAAGCAGTGGACTGAGTCTGGAGTAGAAACATCCAGAGCCACCGTGTACAGGCATGTGCAGGAAATGGGCTACAGGTGCCGCATTCCCCAGGTCAAGCCACTTTTGAACCTGAAACAGCGGCAGAAGCGCCTGACCTGGGCTACAGAGAAGCAGCACTGGACGGTTGCATGTCATTCGGAAATCAAGGTGCCAGAGTCTGGAGGAAGACTGGGGAGAGGGAAATGCCAAAATGCCTGAAGTCCAGTGTCAAGTACCCACAGTCAGTGATGGTCTGGAGTACCATGTCAGCTGCTGGTGTTGGTCCACTGTGTTTTATCAAGGGCAGGGTCAATGCAGCTAGCTATCAGGAGATTTTGGAGCACTTCATGCTTCCATCTGCTGAAAAGCTTTATGGAGATGAAGATTTCATTTTTCAGCACGACCTGGCACCTGCTCACAGTGCCAAAACCACTGGTAAATGGTTTACTGACCATGGTATTACTGTGCTCAATTGGCCTGCCAACTCTCCTGACCTGAACCCCATAGAAAATCTGTGGGATATTGGGAAGAGAAAGTTGAGAGACGCAAGACCCAACACTCTGGATGAGCTTAAGGCCGCTATCGAAGCATCCTGGGCCTCCATAACACCTCAGCAGTGCCACAGGCTGATTGCCTCCATGCCACGCCGCATTGAAGCAGTCATTTCTGCAAAAGGATTCCCGACCAAGTATTGAGTGCATAACTGAACATAATTATTTGAAGGTTGACTTTTTTGGTATTAAAAACACTTTTCTTTTATTGGTCGGATGAAATATGCTAATTTTTTTAGATAGGAAATTTGGGTTTTCATGAGCTGTATGCCAAAATCATCAATATTAAAACAATAAAAGGCTTGAACTACTTCAGTTGGTGTGTAATGAATCTAAAATATATGAAAGTCTAATGTTTATCAGTACATTACAGAAAATAATGAACTTTATCACAATATGCTAATTTTTTTAGAAGGACCTGTAGTATAGATTAGGTCAATTGGAGACACATGAAACCACGGAAGGCCGCACTCGCCGGACTGGATATCCAGCATGCGGTCCACTGTGGAGCGCATCACATCCAATCCAACCCCACACATCCTCCACGTCTTAGAAGCATATGCCACCAGTCCCGCAAGACTGGCAGCACGTGATCGCTCCATGTGTTCCACTTTGGAGCGCAAAAGACCTCTGCAGCTGTCTATTCATTGCCATTCACTTATATTCATGATTGGTACATAAAAATGCATTATTTATGTATCAGAGAGTTACTATCCATCAAACAAATACAGGTGTCAGTAGGAGTTAATTAACACATATATTGCAGCCTATTATGGAAAATTATTATTAAATAGTGTATATACAATATAAATATTATAGAGTGAATGATTATATTATAACCAATAATACTTGAACACATTACATTCACTCTATAATATTTATATTGTATATACACTATTTAATAATAATTTTCCATAATAGGCTTCGATATATGTGTTAATTAACTCCTACTGACATCTGTATTTGTGTGGTGGATAGTAACTCTGTGATACATTAATAAGGTATTTTTATGTACCAATCATGAATATAAGTGAATGGCAATGAATAGACAGCTGCAGAGGTCTTTTGCATTCCAAAGTGGAACGCATGGAGCGATCACGTGCTGCCAGTCTTGCGGGACCGGTGGCATATGCTTCTAAGACATGGAGAATGTGTGGGGTTGGATTGGATGCGATGCGCTCCACGGTGGACTGCATGCCGGATATCCGGTCCGTAGAGTGCCCCGCGTCCATCCACCCTTCAGGATGGTCATACTTGATCCTGCCTCGGTTGACGTCTTTCTCCTGCGTCTGCCTCATTCTGCCTTGCTCCACCTGGATATATGATCGATGTGAGTGGTGTTTTTGTATGGTGTCTGGACACTGAAGGAACCGGAAGTGAGTTTGTGCTTTTCAAGCTGGAATGCACCACACTTCCTGTTTCCGATTTGGGCATGTGTTTGGTTTCATGTGTTTCCAATTGACCTAATCTACAGACTATATATGATCAGTGAATACACACCACTTGTATCCCTTGAGAAAGCGACTGCGAAACACGTGTCGGGATCCTGGACTGTCTTCGTCTGTATATTTTATAGTAGTATTTAGTATATGTTTAATAAAAACTTGTTATTCTATATTACATAAATTGCTGTCCTGATTTGTCAGTTAGGAAGTCAGCGCTAGGATTTAGGGATGTGTTAGAAGATGAGCTGCTCCCTTTATTCCTGTTTCCAGGCCTAGTGGCATATCCTGCCAACCTACATTGTACGGTTTGGTTTCCCCCCACTCGCCACCGTGACATTTTTGGACTTTAATCTTGCCTGATCGGGGTTTATGGTCTGTGCCTTCATTAAGCGGGACACAGGTGAGCGCGGCTATTTTTCCTCAGTGGTGTAATTATGTAGCGGGGACATCTAGACGCATTTCAACCCACATTTGACGCTTGCGGGTTGCATGTGCACACTCAGGAGGTCATGCTATTCTTCTAACACTTGCCACCGTGGGCGAGGTGAGATGACAAAAATATACCCGAATAACACATTTTATTTATAGAGGAACAGTTTAGCTGGTATAGCTCTAATTGCAGTGTCGTATATGCATCTAATGTGTACGTCTAAGATGTGATACTTTGTGATTCCTTTACAGGATGCTTGCGCCAAATGGCTCTCGATTTCTGCTCTAACAAACAAGTTGCCGTGCAGCGTTATTAGATTGATAAATTCAAAGTGAACACTAGATGACAGTGCGATTCTTTTTTTCCGATGAATGACAAGGCAAGTAAATTGAGCAGTGAGAGGGTGTGGCGGCACTGAAAGCCTCCGTGCAGCTGTGCCGTCGGAAATAAAGGTTTGCTGTTTGTAAAAGATTAAAAAAAAGTTTCTTTTGTTGTTAAGAAAAAACACATTTGCCTCAGAAAGTGCATGGAAATGCTTAGAAGAATATTCATGACATGCTAATTTCTTTTCATATCAAGTATCTGATTGCTGGCACAAAAACGATGGGAAAGTGCTATAATTTAGGTAGTATTACTATTGCTGTTTCCCCAGTGTCTATTTACTCTCTCTGCTTTTTTTGAAGACTGAAATGCTATATTAATCTTCATAGAAAATAGAGGAATTGTGGAGGGAGTTTCTATTTTTTTCTCTCCGTAAAACGAAGAAACCAACCTGCAAAGACATGTTAGAAGAGAGCTTATTTTTCATTCATGAAATAAGATTAGGTCAACCACATGCGGTACTCCAGTATACCATCTGTATGCTTGCTAAAGGATAATATTACCCCTTTTGTTTGTAATATGTCAACTAGCCATATGCTCAGCCTGCTGTAAGACGACAGACCAACAGAATACAGTAGTTAGCCTATCAATTATTACAGTGATCAAGTATCAGATTGCCGTCATTATTTGCTTCCTGTCTGAATACATCACTCATCTTTGTCCTGCCTATTACACATGAGAAATACTTTCCCTGAATTGTATGGCAGACATTGAGTTGTCATAGTTTTTGCTGCCTGCAATGGCTTTGTGCATTGCCAGTTTAACAGAAGAAGCCTTTTTGTGTGGTATTAACTTAAAGGGGTTCTCTGGGCCTGTACATTAAATGGGTGTTTCAGCAAACCTGTGGAGAGAATACACATACTTATACTTCCATCATACTTAGGCGGTCTGCAATGCACAGTCACCGACCGTGGGCCAGCCGCATGCGGATTGTGACCCCATTCACTTGAATGGTGTCCACGATCCGTCCCTTCCGCAAAAATATAGGACAAGTTCTATCTTTTGCGGAACGGAAGCATTGAACGGAACCCCAGAAGCATTGAACGGAACCCCACGAAAGCACTCCGTAGTGCTTCCGTTCCGCAAACCATCTCCGGATTTGTGAACCCCTTCAAGTGAATGGTTCCACATCCGTGATGCAGAATGCACACGGCTGGTGTCCTATGTATTGCGGACCCGGCGCATGCGGCCCGCAATACGGCCATGGTGGACACACGTCATGTGCAAGAGGCCTTATCCATCCATCTTTCCCCCCTCAGATTTTTTCATCCCGGCTGGAACACGTGGCTGGCTGCAGGTTTGTCCTCTGATGTCCTGAACCAGTTTTGCTCCTCTTGCTTCCTGTTCAGCTGCTTAATGTAGATGTAGCCGAACAGAAACAAAAAGGAGCACAGCCAGTCCGGAAGTCAGAGGAAGAGCCCACAGCTAGTTAGATGCTTACGTTATGCCAGCCGGGATGTCAGAATGTCTTGCCTCCACAGGTTAGCTGAAAGACTCATTTTAGGTAAAGGTCTAGAGAGTATCCCTTTATAATGTAACATTCTTACATAGTTACATATTTGATACGGTTGAAAAAAGACATAAGTCCATCAAGTTCAACCAAGAGATAGGTAGGGACGCGAATCCCAGAAGGAAGTGAGACTCAGATTTCTACATGTTTTCATAAGCGTTAATGTTGTTTATTTTTAAGAATTCATCTAAACCCTTTTTAAAACTGTCCACTGTTCCTGCTGTGACCACTTCCGGAGGAAGTCTATTCCACACATTCACAGTTCTCACAGTAAAGAAGCTTTGACACTTCTGGAGACTGAACGTTTTCTTCTCCAGTCGAAGGCAGTGCCCCCTTGTCTTTTGAGGGCATTTTACATGGAACAGTTTTTCACAGTATTTTTTGTATGGCCCATTTATATATTTGTATAGGCTAATCATGTCCCCCTCTCTTCTCAAGACTAAATATATTCAATTCTTTTAATCTTTCTGTATAACTAATACCCTCCATGCCCCTTATCAGTTTAGTCACTCTCCTCTGTACTTTTTCTTGATCTAATATACAGTACATACATATATACAGTATATATATATATATATATATATATATATATATATACAGTACAGACCAAAGGTTTGGACACACCTTCTCATTCAAAGAGTTTTCTTTATTTTCATGACTATGAAAATTGTAGATTCACACTGAAGGCATAAAAACTATGAATTAACACATGTGGAATTATATACATAACAAAAAAGTGTGAAACAACTGAAAATATGTCATATTCTAGGTTCTCCAAAGTAGCCACCTTTTGCTTTGATTACTGCTTTGCACACTCTTGGCATTCTCTTGATGAGCTTCAAGAGTTAGTCACCTGAAATGGTCTTCCAACAGTCTTGAAGGAGTTCCCAGAGATGCTTAGCACTTGTTGGCCCTTTTGCCTTCACTCTGCGGTCCAGCTCACCCCAAACCATCTCGATTGGGTTCAGGTCCAGTGACTGTGGAGGCCAGGTCATCTGGCGCAGCACCCCATCACTCTCCTTCATGGTCAAATAGCCCTTACACAGCCTGGAGGTGTGTTTGGGGTCATTGTCCTGTTGAAAAATAAATGATGGTCCAACTAAACGCAAACCGGATGGAATAGCATGCCACTGCAAGATGCAGTGGTAGCCATGCTGGTTCAGTATGCCTTCAATTTTTAATAAATCCCAACAGTGTCACCAGCAAAGCACTCCCACACCATCACACCTCCTCCTCCATGCTTCACGGTGGGAACCAGGCATGTAGAGTCCATCCGTTCACCTTTTCTACGTCGCACAAAGACACAGTGGTTGGAACCGAAGATCTCAAATTTGGACTCATCAGACCAAAGCACAGATTTCCACTGGTCTAATGTTCATTCCTTGTGTTCTTTAGCCCAAACAAGTCTCTTCTGCTTGTTGCCTGCCCTTGGCAGTGGTTTCCTAGCAGATATTCTACCATGAAGGCCTGATTCACATAGTCTCCTCTTAACAGTTGTTTTTAGAGATGTGTCTGCTGCTAGAACTCTGTGTGGCATTGACCTGGTCTCTAATCTGAGCTGCTGTTAACCTGCGATTTCTGAGGCTGGTGACTCGGATTAACTTATCCTCTGCAGCAGAGGTGACTCTTGGTCTTCCTTTCCTGGGGCGGTCTGCATGTGAGACAGTTTCTTTGTAGCACTTGATGGTTTTTGTGACTGCACTTGGGGACACTTTCAAAGTTTTCCCAATTTTTCAGACAGACTGACCTTCATTTCTTAAAGTAATGATGGCCACTCAATTTTCTTTACTTATCTGCTTTTTTCTTGCCATAATACAAATTCTAACAGTCTAGTCAGTAGGACTATCAGCTGTGTATCCACCTGACTTCTCCACAACGCAACTGATGGTCCCAACCCCATTTATAAGGCAAGAAATCCCACTTATTAAACCTGACAGGGCACACCTGTGAAGTGAAAACCATTTCAGGTGACTACCTCTTGAAGCTCATCAAGAGAATGCCAAGAGTGTGCAAAGCAGTAATCAAAGCAAAAGGTGGCTACTTTGAAGAACCTAGAATATGACATATTTTCAGTTGTTTCACACTTTTTTGTTATGTATATAATTCCACATGTGTTAATTCATAGTTTTGATGCCTTCTGTGTGAATCTACAATTTTCATAGTCATGAAAATAAAGCAAACTCTTTGAATGAGAAGGTGTGTCCAAACTTTTGGTCTGTACTGTATATGTATATATATATATATATATATTTTACAATCGTCTTTTCCAACAGGATAAATAAATCCACGGGATAGAACAGAAATGGAGAATGCAAAGTCTCCTAATTTCACCAACATTAAAAAAAGATACAGCTAGTATACAGATAGTTTAAACACTTCACATCTGCCCACAGGATATAAATGTCCTATGTGTGGATGTTTAACTCTGAATGGACATTCTGGAAAGTCCATTCAGAGATCACAGCTGCACGTTAATCGCCTTCTATAGCTATGCGCTTCCTGTCCTTGTCTGGTGGTCATGTGACCGCTGGGGCCGGGAGAGTGCAGGAGCTGTCGGGTCTTTCACAGACCTCGATCAGCCCTGCTCTGAGGCTGTACAGTGCTGTATTCTGCTGTACAGCCTCTCCTGGGGGTGTATTTCCCCTGTAACTGGGGCTATGTCACCTTTTTTGGCAAGTATTCAAAAAGTCATATGCACCCCAAAATACTGCCAATCAAACCGTCATCTCATCACGCAAAAAATGATACCCTACCTAAGACAATCGCCCAAAAAATAAAAAGACTATGATTCTTAGACTATGGAGACATTAAAACATGATTATTATGTAAAACTTAATTAAATAAAAGACAGTATACATATTAGGTATTTCCACGTCCGTAATGACCGGCTCTATAAAAACATTACATGACCTAACCCATTAGATGAACACCGTCAAAAAATTAAAATTAAAACTGTGCTAAAAAAAAAACTAAACTTTTTTGTCACCTTACATCACCAAAAGTGCAACACCAAGTTATCAAAAATGCATATGCCCCCCAAAATAGTATCAATCTAACAGTCACCTCATCCCGCAAAAAATGAGCCCCAACCTAAGGGCTCATTGACAGGGACATGTGTGCTATTTGTTGCCGTATTGCGGATCCGCAATACACGGGCACTATTCCGTGTGCATTCCACATCACAGATGCGGACCCATTCACTTCAATGGGTCCGCAAGTACGGAGACGCGGAACGCTGTAGAACGGAAGCACGGAATGGAACACTATGGTAGTATTACAGAGTGCTTCCTGGGGATCTGTTCCATGCCTCCGCACCGCAAAAAGATAGAACTTGCTCTATCTTTTTGTGGAACGGAGGGATCGCAGACCCATTAAAGTGAAAAGGTCTGCGATCCCCATGCGGCTGGGCTGCGGTCCGTGCCCGTGCATTGCGGACAGCAATTTGTTGTCCACGGCATGGGATTCGTGTGAACAAGCCCTAAGACAATAGGACAAAAAAAATATATAATATGGTTCTCAGAATATGGAGACTAAAATATCATTTTTTTTGTTTAAAAAATGCTGTTATTGTGGAAAACTTAAGTAAATAAAAAAGTACACATATTATGTATTGCTGCATCCGTAAGAACCTGCTATGTAAAAATATCACATGACCCAACCTCTCAGGTGAACACTGTAAAGAAAAAAAACGGTGTCAAAAAAAGCCATTTTTCGTCACCTTACATCACAAAAAGTGTAATAGCAAGCGATCAAAAAGTCATGTGCACCCCAAAGTCATCTCATCCCACAAAAAATGATATACTATCTAAGACAATCGCCCACAAAAAAATAAATAAATATGGCTCTCAGACTATGGAGACACTAAAATGTTTTTTTGTTACAAAAATTATATTATTGTGTAAAACTTAAATAAATAAAAAAAGTATAGATATTAGTTATCGCTGCATCCGTAAAAACCTGTTGTATAAAAAATATCACATTACCTAACCACTCAGGTGAACACCGTAAAAAAAAAAAAAACTGTGCCAAAAAGCCATTTTTTGTCACCTAATATCAAAAAAGTGCAACACCATGCGATCAAAAAATGCTTATGTCCCCAAAAATAATACCAATCAAACTGTCACCTCATCCCACAAAATATAAGATCCTAACTAAGACAATCGGTCAAAAAATAAAAAAGCTATGGCTCTCAGACTATGGAGACACTAAAACATATTTTTTTTTTATTAATAAATGCTATTATTGTGTAAAACTTAAATAAGAGAAAGTATACATATCAGGTATTGTCACGTCCGTAACGATCTGATTTATAAAAATGTCACATGACCTAACCCCTCAGGTGAATGCTGTAAAAAAAAAAAAAAAAATTTAAAATGTGCTAAAACAACCAATTTTTGGGTCACCTTGCCCCATAAAGTATTATACCCAAAAATGGTACCAATAGAAACGTCAGCTCTTCCTGCAAAAAACGAGCCCCTGCACAAGACGATGAAAAATAAAAAATAAATATTGCGATCAGAATTTTCTTTTTCAAAAATGCTTTATTATGAAAAACTTAAACAAACAAAGAAAGTTTGATATCATTGCATCCATAACAACCTGCTCTATAAAAATAGCACATTATCTACCATGTCAGATGAATGTTGTAAAAAATAAAAAATAAAAACAGTGCCAAAACTGCAATTTTTTTGTTACCTTTCTTCACAAGAAACATAATATAGAGCAATTAAAAAGCATATGTACCTCAATATAGTACCAATATAACTGGCACCTTATCCCCTGGTTTCCAAAATTGGGTAACTTTTTGGGAGTTTCTACTGTAAGGGTGCATCAGGGGGGCTTCAAATGGGACATGACATCTAAAAACCAGTTCAGCAAAACCTGCCTTCCAAAAACCATATGGCACTCCTTTTCTTCTGTGCCCTGCCGCATGCACTTACACCAGTTTACGACCACATGTGGGGTGTTTCTGTAAACCGCAGCATTAGGGTAATAAATATTGAGTTTTGTTTGGCTGTTAACCCTCGATGTGTTAAAGAAAAAAATGGATTAAAATGGAAAATCTGCCTTTAATTTTTGTGGAACACTTAAAGGGTTAACAAAGTTTGTGAAATCAGTTTTAATTAACTTGAGGGGTGTAGTTTCTACAATGGGGTCATTTATGGGGGTATCCACTATGTAAGCCCCACAAAGTGACTTCAGACCTGAACGGGTCCTTAAAAAGTGGGTTTTGGCAATTTTCTTACAAATTTTAAGAATTGCTTTTAAAATTCTACCACTTCTAACGTCCTAAAAAATACAATGACATTTACAAAATGATGCCAACATAAAGTAGACATATGGGGAATGTTAAGTAATACATAGTTTATGAGGTATCACTTTCTGTTTTAAAAGCAGAGAAATTGAAATTTAGAAAATGTGAAGTTTTCGAAATTCTTGGTAAATTTGGGATTTTTTCATAAATAAAGGTAAAATATATTGACTCAAATTTATGACTATCATGAAGTACAATGTGTCACGAGTAAAACAATCTCTGAATGACTTGGATAAGCAAAAGTGTTCCAAAGTTATTACCACATAAAGTGACATGTGTCAGATTTGCTAAATTAGTCCTGGTCAGGAAGGGGGCAAATGGCCCAGATGTGAAGTGGATAAATAAGCCTCAAACAGGCCTCATGCTCACTAAAAGAGTATGACTTTGTTTTCTTTTTATGTAAAACAGCATAGAATTTATTATTTGCTTATACTGTATGTAGCATTGCTGGCTTTGAGGTGAATTTTCAGGCAATTTATTGATTTCTTCATGCTATTGTGATTTGACAATGCATATGCACTTAAATAGGTTACAGACTTTAGAATAATTTTTTTAATCTAGTAGCCTTCAGGTCAGCAGCACTAAAAATTCTACTTGAGACTGTACTTTTTTTCTTCTTGACCCTCTCACCCCATCATATATTTTATATCTCAGAATTAACCCTATTAAACTAGCTGACATTAGCGATGTGCTAATGTCATCTTAACCTAACCAGCCTATTCCTACTTTTATCTATGCCCCCGTTACTCCAGAATATATATTATATAACTTTTATAATATGCTACTTAGCCTCTAGGTGCAGGGGGGAGGCGTTGCCCTTGCTCCTAGAGGCTCCGTTCTCCCACCTCTGACCACTCCCTGCTACACTAGATTTACAAAATGACAGGGCCAGGCAGTGTTGGTCTCCTACTGCCGACCCTGTCTGGCGTGTAAATCTCACACCTGCTCCGTCCCGTTCAGTATTCGGCGCAGGCGCAGTGATTGAAGGGCGCTCGTTGGAGGTGAAGGCTGCCTGGCCCCTTCAATCTAGTGTAGCAGGGCGTGGCCAGAGCCTCTAGGAGCAGGGGATTTTTTTAATCAGTACACATGATCCCTCCCTGCTTCTAGCTTGTGGGCCAATGAGAAGGCTGCAATATCATTGACTTTAGGAGTAGTGTTTAAAATGTCTCCCTTGTGATTGGGGTTCCTTTGCCCCAGTTACAGTGCAAAATAAAATTACCCATTCATGTGAAACTATACATATTATATATCAAAACAACTGGCACAAAATAATCCATTTTAATAATTTGTTTTGATTTGAATTTGTATATTTAAAGAATAAAGAGTCATAGTTTAAAAAAACTGACTTTTTACATATTTTTTAGATAGTTCCCACAAAAAAATAAAAAAATAAAAATGCTAAAAGTGTAAAAAGTCTTATGTAACATAGTAACATAGTACATAAGGCCAAAAAAAGACATTTGTCCATCCAGTTCGGCCTGTCATCCTGCAAGTTGATCCAGAGGAAGGCAAAAGAAATAACTGTGAGGTAGAAGCCAATTTTCCCCTCTTTAGGGGAATAAAATATTCCTTCCCGACTCCAATCAGAATAACTCCCTGGATCAACAACCCCTCTCTAGTAGCTATAGACTGTAATGTTATTACGCTCCAGAAATACATCGCGGCCCATCTTGAATTCCTCTTGAGTTCCATAGTCTCACTGCTCTTACTGTAAAGAATCCTCTTCTATGTTTGTGTACAAACCTTGTTTCCTCCAGACGCAGAGGATGTCCCCTCGTCAAAGTCACAGTTCTGGGAATAAATGGATGATGGGATAGATCTCTGTACTGACCCCTGATATATTTATAAATAGTAATTAGATCTCCCCTCAGTCGTCTTTTATCTAAAGTGAATAACCCTAATTTTGATTATCTTTCGGGGTACTGTAGTTGCCCCATTCCAATTATTACTTTAGTTGCCCTCCTCTGGACCCTCTCCAGCTCTGCTATGTCTGCCTTGTTTACAGGAGCCCAGAACTGTACACAGTACTCCATGTGTGGTCTAACTAGCGATTTGTAAAGTGGTAGGACTATGTTCTTATCACGGGCATCTATGCCCCTTTTGATGCAACCCATTATCTTGTTGGCCTTGGCAGCAGCTGCCTGACACTGTTTTTGAAGCTTAGTTTGCTGTTTATTAAAATTCCTAGATCCTTTTCCATGTCAGTGTTACTGAGTGTTTTACCATTTAGTATGTACGGGTGACTTGCATCATTCCTTCTCATGTGCATAACCTTACATTTGTCAGTGTTAAACCTCATCTGCCACTTATCTGCCCAAGCCTCCAATCTATCCAGATCCCTCTGTAGTAGTATACTGTCCTCTTCAGTGTTAATAACTTTACACATTTTAGTGTCATCTGCGAAAATTTATACTTTACTATGCAAGCCTTCTACAAGATCATTAATAAATATATTGAAGAGAATAGGGCCCAATACTGACCCCTGAGGTACTCCACTAGTGACAGTGACCCAATCTGAGTGTTTACCATTAATAAACACGCTCTGTTTTCTATCATTGAGCCAGTTACTTACCCACATACAGACGTTTTCTCCCAGTCCAAGCATTCTCATTTTATATACTAACCTTATAAAATGAGAATGCTCGGACTGGGAGAAAATAAATAAAAAGTTGCAACTATTAAGCCACCAATTTTAATGGTTATTGTTTTTTGCAGAGTTGAGCAAACCCGAACTGCAAAGTTCGGGTTCGTACCAAACTTTTATGAGTTCGGGTACCCAGACCCGAACCTGGACTTTTTTACTGAAGTTCGGGTTTGGTGTTCAGGTAATTTTATTATTTTCCATTATAGCATGGTTATTCTTAAAACAGAATGCTGAATAAAACATGGTGAGCGCGGTGACGCCACCGCAGGTCCTTTTGCAGGTCCTGAAGAAAAGAAGATACCGGGTGCGCGATCAAGTGGATGAGGTGAGGTGAGTTGTTGTTTTTTAACCATTAAATAGACATTTTATTGTCATGTTATAACGGAAAATAATAATGTGAAGTTTGGGTCCTCGTTGACTTAAATGGGGTCCAAGTTCAGGGTAAAGTTCGGGTCAAGTTCAGCTCCCGACCTGAAGTTCGGCCGAACCCGGCGAACCCGAACTTCCACGGGTTCACTCAACCCTAGTTTTTGATCATTAAGGTCTTTTCAGGCCTGGTCATTAAAGGGTTAACCAATGGGCACTTTCATTGCTAATAAGGGAAAGAAAGTTTGCCATGTAAGGCCTTGTAACACAAGGAAGAAGGAACGCTCATTCCTGATAACTAGCTCATATAATCAAGCAATCGATCAGTCGATAAATGGGCATTCCCTGCCAGATTATTGTCAGCATATCTCCATGTATAATGAGTGATGTGATAGCAATCATTAGAACTGAATGGGGGAGGGACTACTGTCATAGTGATGATTACAAACGAGCAGCATTTGACCTTTTTTTTTCCTTTTTGCTGCCTCCTGAAATAGAACAATGTTACAATTCACCCTGCAGAACAAAATAGGTTACATACTTAGGGCTTGTTCACATGAACGTATGGGTTCCATTCCGTGCATTGGGGCTGTAATTTGTGGTCTGCAATGCATGGAGAATGTTTGTGAGGCATCCGGGACGGATCCAGACCCATTCAACTTGAATGGGTCCGCATCCCTCCGTTCCGCAAAAAGATAGGACATGTTCTATCTTTGTGCGGAACGGAAGTATGGAATGGAACCCCACAGAAGCACTCCGTAGTGGAAGGAGTCGGTTGCCTTATTCCCTGTTCCCTAAGCTGAGGGTTTGGTGCAGTGTTTCAGCAGTCTCAGGTTCCTGTGCATGTGCATTTCTACCATTGAGATTTGCACATGTTGTTAGCAGCTTAGGGAGAGTATCAGGGATAGCTAGGAGGTGACCTCTTTATTCACTAGGTTTGGGGCCTAGTCTGTTGTTGTTTAGTTGTGGTTTCCTTTGGTTGTCTTTCCTTCCCCGTCCTTCCTGTGACAACTCCGATTTGCCAAGATTTAAATAAGCATTAGAACTTTTGCACAATACTAAAAAAAAAATTGATATGAAATGTTAGCTACATACAGGGAGTGCAGAATTATTAGGCAAGTTGTATTTTTGAGGATTAATTTTATTATTGAACAACAACCATGTTCTCAATGAACCCAAAAAACTCATTAATATCAAAGCTGAATATTTTTGGAAGTAGTTTTTAGTTTGTTTTTAGTTTTAGCTATTTTAGGGGGATATCTGTGTGTGCAGGTGACTATTACTGTACATAATTATTAGGCAACTTAACAAAAAACAAATATATACCCATTTCAATTATTTATTTTTACCAGTGAAACCAATATAACATCTCAACATTCACAAATATACATTTCTGACATTCAAAAACAAAACAAAAACAAATCAGTGACCAATATAGCCACCTTTCTTTGCAAGGACACTCAAAAGCCTGCCATCCATGGATTCTGTCAGTGTTTTGATCTGTTCACCATCAACATTGCGTGCAGCAGCAACCACAGCCTCCCAGACACTGTTCAGAGAGGTGTACTGTTTTCCCTCCTTGTAAATCTCACATTTGATGATGGACCACAGGTTCTCAATGGGGTTCAGATCAGGTGAACAAGGAGGCCATGTCATTAGATTTTCTTCTTTTATACCCTTTCTTGCCAGCCACGTTGTGGAGTACTTGGACGCGTGTGATGGAGCATTGTCCTGCATGAAAATCATGTTTTTCTTACCTTGCAGACTTCTTCCTGTACCACTGCTTGAAGAAGGTGTCTTCCAGAAACTGGCAGTAGGACTGGGAGTTGAGCTTGACTCCATCCTCAACCCAAAAAGGCCCCACAAGCTCATCTTTGATGATACCAGCCCAAACCAGTACTCCACCTCCACCTTGCTGGCGTCTGAGTCGGACTGGAGCTCTTTGCCCTTTACTAATCCAGCCATCTGGCCCATCAAGACTCACTCTCATTTCATCAGTCCATAAAACCTTAGAAAAATCAGTCTTGAGATATTTCTTGGCCCAGTCTTGACGTTTCAGCTTGTGTGTCTTGTTCAGTGGTGGTCGTCTTTCAGCCTTTCTTACCTTGGCCATGTCTCTGAGTATTGCACACCTTGTGCTTTTGGGCACTCCAGTGATGTTGCAGCTCTGAAATATGGCCAAACTGGTGGCAAGTGGCATCTTGGCAGCTGCACGCTTGACTTTTCTCAGTTCATGGGCAGTTATTTTGCGCCTTGGTTTTTCCACACGCTTCTTGCGACCCTGTTGACTATTTTGAATGAAACGCTTGATTGTTCGATGATCACGCTTCAGAAGCTTTGCAATTTTAAGAGTGCTGCATCCCTCTGCAAGATATCTCACTATTTTTGACTTTTCTGAGCCTGTCAAGTCCTTCTTTTGACCCATTTTGCCAAAGGAAAGGAAGTTGCCTGATAATTATGCACACCTGATATAGGGTGTTGATGTCATTAGACCACACCCCTTCTCATTACAGAGATGCACATCACCTAATATGCTTAATTGGTAGTAGGCTTTCGAGCCTATACAGCTTGGAGTAAGACAACATGCATAAAGAGGATGATGTGGTCAAAATACTCATTTGCCTAATAATTCTGCACGTAGTGTATTTGCCATACACGTTTCCATCACAATGTTATCCTACATGTGGTTATATTAACCCCTTTCAGACACTGCCAATTTTCACCTTCCTGACACAGCTTTAGGCCTTGTTCACATTTCCATTTTTCATGGACGTATGCTGTCCACATTTTCTGCGGACAGTACACGTACCCATTGATTTAAATGTGTCTGTTCACATTTCAATATTGTTTTACTGACCGTGAGTCAGTAAAAAAATCACGGGGACATGCACTACTTTGATCCATGATGCGGACCAAGCATGCCCATTGAAGTCTATGGGTTGGTGAAAATCACTGACACACATCCGTGTTGTATCCGTTTTTCACTGAAGACTAATAGGAGATTCTTTGAAAATTAATTTTCAGCTGAGCAAAGTCAGGGAATTACCGATGACACGGATGGTAAAAACGGACACACGGACCAACCATGGATACTTCACGTAAAGCTCCATGGATGAAACACATACGCTTTGTTTTTACGGACGTGACACTGACACGGAAATGTGAACAAGGCCTGACTATGCAAATTTATCCAAGCCATTCTGTGACTATTTTCTCAAGACACATTGTTTATATTAATAGTAAATTTTTCTGCTTTTAAGAAAGTGTGACACAGTGAGAGGTTTTGTCTGGGAAAACAGGTATTTTCCTCCCAGAATGCGCTGCTGGGCTGATTTACAGCCAGGTGAGGTCAAATACTGGACAGAATTTTTAGTGCCGGTCCGGGTTTTGGCAGCACCTGGCTATCCTTAACCGCCTCCCGATCGCTTAACGCACGGATGCATCCGGGAGGCGTTCGATTCATTCCTCCTGGACGCATCCGTGCGTCATCTCGCGAGACGCGAGATTTCGGACACAAGCACACTTTCGTCACCAGCCTGCCAGCCAATGATCGTGGCTGGCAGGCTGGCGATTTTTAAAATGACAAATCACAAGCCATCTAACACATCATATTAGTAAATATGATGTGTTAAATGGCTTCCCAGGCCTCACAGTGAGTAGCACCAAACACCACACTTAGCCCTAGATCACCCCCCTGCACCCCAATTAACCCCTTGATCAGACATTCTTGCCCCTGTCAATCACTACTGAAAGGGAAAAAAGTGATCAGTGTAAACTGTCACATTTTTTTTTTCACTGGTATTGACTGTTAGGTAGTTACTAGTTAGCGATCGTTTAGAGCCCACCGCACCGCAGTCACTTATTCGCTGATTAGCGTATTGCTAATCAGCATTTGTACTTTTATAGTATCTGTAAGTGATCAAAACTGATCACAGTCAGATCTATAATAGTATTAGTGTCACCTTAGTTCGCCCTCCACCCAAAACGCAGTGTTTGCCTGATCAGGCCTAATCGGTCGCCCACACGTGCGTTCACCCATGCCCGCCCCGCCGCAGTAACAAAAAAATATTATTTTTTTTGATCACTGCACAATCACTGCAGCGCTGCGGCGATAAAAACATCAGTTTTGAGATTTTTTATCAACCGCAGCGGCCTCCGGTACTTTGCTAGCCTCCCATTTGTAAGACAGGCTTGCTTTTTTTCTTGGGTAGTCTCAGGGAATACCCCTAAATTTAGTATCCCAAATGTCAAACAGGGGGTATTCTTCTGAAGAGGCCTACAGGCTTCTGACCCAGTCAGATGAGGAATGGGAACCCTCATCTGACGAATCTAGCGGGTCAGAATATGAACCTGTAGAAAGCAGTGGCAGTCTGACTCAAAGTTCGGACGAGGAGGTTGAGGTCCCTGATAGCACCAGGCGTACCCGGCCCCGTGTCGCTAGACCACAGATTGCGCAGGATCCGCTTCAAGGGCAGCAGAGTGGGGCTGGCGCTGTCGGATTATGTGGTGAGGCATACACCAGCAGCGCAGCCCATCCTGGACCTAGTACCAGCACTGCCGTAAAACATGGTGAAGTGGCGAGCACCAGAAGGGCAGTTGAAGCTGGTACGGTGGCACGTGCAGTAGTTACCCCGTCGCAGCCACCGCACAGACAGGCCCGTAGAGCCCCTAGAATCCCTGAGGTGCTGGCAAACCCTGATTGGCAGTCCCCAACTTCAGCCGCACCTGTAGTTCCCCCTTTCACCGCCCAGTCTGGAGTTCGGGTTGAGACAGCTCAGATCGGTTCGGCCCTGGGATTTTTTGAGCTGTTCTTGACTGCGGAGCTCTTGGACTTAGTTGTGGCAGAAACAAATTGGTATGCCACTCAATTTATATCCGCCAACATGGGAAGCTTTTATGCCCAGCCTTTCCGGTGGAAACCAGTCCAAGTTTCAGAAATTAAAATTTTTATGGGCCTTCTCCTCAACATGGGTCTAACCAAAAAGCATGAATTGCGGTCATATTGGTCCACGAACCTAATTCATCCCATGCCCATGTTCTCTGCTGCTATGTCCAGGACACGATTTGAGACCATCCTGCGTTTCCTGCACTTTAGCGACAACACCACCTCCCGTCCCAGAGGCCACCCAGCTTTTGACCGGCTCCACAAAATTCGGCCCCTCATAGACCACTTCAAACAGAAATTTGCAGATTTGTATACCCCTGAGCAAAACATCTGCGTAGACGAGTCCCTAATACATTTCACCGGGCGCTTTGGCTTCAAACAATACATCCCAAGCAAGCGCGCCCGGTATGGGGTCAAATTGTATAAGCTCTGTGAATAGGCCACAGGCTTTACCCACAAATTTCATGTCTATGAAGGAAAAGATCAGACCCTGGAGCCAGTCGGTTGCCCTGACTACCTGGGGAGCAGTGGGAAGACAGTCAGGCCTTTGTTTCTAGAACAGATTGGCTGCTGTGGCACCCCGCAAACTAGTCGCACAGGCTTTCCCCAACGGCTCGTTACCACCCGTCTTGCAAGGGGGGAGAGGGCTGCCTTGTGTAACCAAGAACTGCTTGCGGTGAAAAAAATCCCGGCAATGATTTATTCATCCACATCGATTGATGTGAATGGAGAAAACTGGTTTGCCAGGGCATACGAGCTAAGTGGGTATGGATGTTGGGCGGAGCTCCTATGTCCTGGCAGGCGCCTTTCCCCTCCTTTTTTTTTTTGGGCAGAGATTTTTTTCATCCACATTGATCGATGCGAATGAAGAAATCTGTGCCGTTCATTTTTTTCTTTCAGCCCAGAGGCTGAACGGAGAAAAATAAAACTCATTACCTGTATGCTCAATATAAGGAGAATAGCAGAAACTCCTAATGCTGGCCATACATGTAATGATTGCGGAGACCCTCAAATGCCAGGGCAGTACAAACACCCCACAAATGACCCCATTTTGGAAAGAAGACACCCCAAGGTATTCGCTGAGGGGCATATCGAGTCTATGAAAGATTGAAATTTTTGTCCCAAGTTAGCGGAAAGTGAGACTTTGTAAGAAAAACCTAAAAAAAAAAAAAATCTATTTCCGATAACTTATGCCCAAAAAAAAAATTCTATGAACTCACCAGGCCCCTCATTGAATACCTTGGAGTGTCTTCTTTCCAAAGTGGGGTCACATGTGGGGTATTTATACTGCCCTGGCTTTTTAGGGGCCCTAAAGCGTGAGAAGAAGTCTGGGATCCAAATGTCTAAAAATGCCCTCCTAAAAGGAATTTGGGCACCTTTGCGCATCTAAGCTGCAAAAAAGTGTCACACATGTGGTATCGCCGTACTCAGGAGAAGTTGGGGAATGTGTTTTGTGGTGTCATTTTACATATACCCATGCTGGGTGAAATAAATATCTTGGTCAAGTGCCAACTTTGTATAAAAAAATGGGAAAAGTTGTCTTTTGCCGAGATATTTATCTCACCCAGCATGGGTATATGTAAAATGACACCCCAAAACACATTCCCAAACTTCTCCTGAGTACGGCGATTCCACTTGTGTGACACTTTTTTGCCGCCTAGGTGGGCAAATGGGCTCACATTCCAAAGAGCACCTTTCGGATTTCACAGGGCATTTTTTACAGATTTTGATTTCAAACTACTTCTCACGCATATGGGCCCCTAAAATGCCAGGGCAGTATAACTACCCCACAAGTGACCCCATTTTGGAAAGAAGACACCCCAAGGTATTCCGTGAGGGGCAAAGCGAGTTCCTAGAATTTTTTATTTTTTGTCACAAGTTAGCGGAAAATGATGATTTTTTTTTTTATTACAAAGTCTCATATTCCACTAACTTGCGACAAAAAATAAAAAATTCTAGGAACTCGCCATGCCCCTCACAGAATACCTTGGGGTGTCTTCTTTCCAAAATGGGGTCACTTGTGGGGTAGTTATACTGCCCTGGCATTTTAGGGGCCCAAATGCGTGTGAAGTAGTTTGCAATCAAAATGTGTAAAAAATGGCCTGTGAAATCCGAAAGGTGCTCTTTGGAATGTGGGCCCCTTTGCCCACCTAGGCTGCAAAAAAGTGTCACACATGTGGTATCGCCGTACTCAGGAGAAGTTGGGCAATGTGTTTTAGGGTGTCTTTTTACATATACCCATGCTGGGTGAGATAAATATCTTGGTCAAATGCCAACTTTGTATAAAAAAAATGGGAAAAGTTGTCTTTTGACTAAATATTTCTCTCACCCAGCATGGGTATATGTAAAAAGACACCCTAAAACACATTGCCCAACTTCTCCTGAGTACGGCGATACCACATGTGTGACACAATTTATTGCAGCCTAGGTGGGCAAAGGGGCCCACATTCCAAAGGGCACCTTTTGGATTTCACTGGCTTTTTTTTTACAGATTTTGATTTCAAACTACTTCCCACACATATGGGCCCCTAAAATGCCAGGGCAGTATAACTACCCCACAAGTGACCTTATTTTGGAAAGAAGACACCCCAAGGTATTTCATGATGGGCATAGTGAGTTAATGGAAGTTTTTATTTTTTGGCACAAGTTAGTGGAATATGAGACTTTGTAAGGAAAAAAAAATCATCATTTTCCTCTAACTTGTGACAAAAAATTAAAAGTTCTATGAACTCACTATGCCCATCAGCGAATACCTTAGGGTGTCTACTTTCCGAAATGGGGTCATTTGTGGGGTTTTTCTACTGTCTGGGCATTGTAGAACCTCAGGAAACATGACAGGTGCTCAGAAAGTCAGAGCTGCTTCAAAAAGCGGAAATTCACATTTTTGTACCATAGTTTGTAACTGCTATAACTTTTACCCAAACCATTTTTTTTTTTACCCAAACATTTTTTTTTATCAAAGACATGTAGAACAATAAATTTAGTGAAAAATATATATATGGATGTAGTTCATTTTTGAAAAATTTTACAACTAAAAGTGGAAAAATTTCATTTTTTTGCAAAAATTTCGTTACATTTCAATTAATAACAAAAAAAGTAAAAATGTCAGCAGCAATGAAATACCACCAAATGAAAGCTCTATTAGTGAGAAGAAAAGGAGGTAAAATTAATTTGGGTGGTAAGTTGCATGACTGAGCAATAAACGGTGAAAGTAGTGTAGTGCAGAAGTGTAAAAAGTGGCCTGGTCATTAAGGGTGTTTCAGCTAGGGGGGTTGAAGTGGTTAAATAGGCAGCTGGGCTCAGAAACGAGGTCTCTGTTTTGGGATCTGGCAGCCTTGTGTCTAGATGCAGGCTTGCTACCTGTTTGACATGAAAACAGGTTGGTGCTGCTATGGTCAAGGACTCTTTGAGGCATAATTGCCACATGGTGTGAATTAACACCAACACCGCAAGGTGACTTTTTGTTTGATTATGACTGCTTGTTTTGTCACTTGCCTAAAGTGTGAATAAAACACTGAACTGTTTGATCCAAAGAACTTGTTGCTGCCTCTATACTGCGTCCGCTAAAACGGTCTACCAGAGCGAAATCCCCAAAAAGATAATGATACCTCATAAAAGTTATTGAATAACATTCATCATATATCTACTTTATGTTGGCATCATATTGTAAATGTTATTTATTTAAAAATTTTTAGGATGTATAAGGCTTATACTTTTAAAAGCAATTTTTAAATATTTTTTGAAAATTTCCAAAGGGGGGGGGGGCTAGTTTTTGATGTAGGGCTTGTTTTTTCACAGCACAAGTTGTACTTTCTAATGGCACCCTTTAATATTGCATACAATATAGTCGGAAGCTGGAAAATAATCCAAATGGGTTGGAATTGGAAAAAAAAATAATTCTGCCATAGTTTTATGGGTTTAATTTTTACGGTGTTCTCTGTGTTAAAACGTGTTACTTTTATTCTCTGGGTCAGTGATACTACATATTATAGTTTTCTCATGTTTTAATATTTAAAAAAATAAAAACTTTGGGAAAAAATATATTTCTTTCTCTTGCTATATCTGATCCCCATAACCTTTCCATATCATGTGTATGGAGTTTTGTGAGAACTCTTATTTTTTAGGGCGATCTGTAGTTTTTATTGATACCATTTTGAAGTGTGTATGACTTTTTGATCACTTTTTATTCAATAATTTTTAGGAGGTGAAGCATAAAAAAAGGCAATTTTATTTTATATTTTATTGTTTATTTTTAATAGGATTCAATTTAAAAAAAATAATTATATATATATATATATATATATATATATATATATACAGTATATACAGTATATGTATATTTTAAACTTTTTTTTTTTTTTAACAGTTTCCTTAAAGGGAACCTGTCATGTGGATATTTGATTATAATCTAACTAATTATATACAATCATTAACTACTAAAAAGTACCTTAGATGTATTCACTTAATGGCGTGACAGATGGTTACCTCATAATATACACACAAAGATGCCACATGCTAATGAGCTGATTTGAGTCCAGCGTGATGTCATTGAGTCCAGCGTATATTTAATTCAGAGCTATAGCCACTCCCCTGCCCACCTGCTGCTGATTTATATGAGAAAATAACTGTCAATCAGCAGCAGGTAGGCGGGGAGAGTCAGGAGCTCATGAATATTCAGGACTCATCATTATGAGCTGGAGCTTTTCAATACAAGATGTTGGCAGATTGACTGGGTCAATTAAAGAAAGTGACCCAGCATTTTGCTAAGAGAATCAGTCACTTATTTATGTTGCCCTTAGTTAGGACACTATAAATGGTGACAGGTTCCCTTTAAGTCTCTCTAGGGAACTTTAACATGTAATTCTCCTATAGAGTGCAAGGAATCATTATTGTAGTCTATGGGAAATTTTCTATGTTTCTATGAGGCCCTGCCACAGGCAATGCTACATAGAAACTTTGCTAATCCAGGTCTCCGAGTGTTCAAAAGGCCCATGGCTGCCATATGAACTGAACAGCAACCTTGATCTCAGCATGGGGAAGTCTATCAGCATAATCACGACTCATGGACTTTGCCTCTGGGTGCCTACTGTGTAAAACAGCAGAAACCCGCTCACGCTCTGTTGCCATAATGGAGCTCTATGATAAATGCCTCACTGTCAATGAACTAGCTGTAACATGAACCCCTTGGTGGTATATAACGTACTAGTACGTCATGATGATCAGGTGGGAACCGGAGTTGTGTGCGCCTGATTAATGCAGGGGCCCATCACAGCAGGAAGTGACTTCTTACAAATTGACCTACTTTTACGTCATGATGATTGGGCAGGCAACGAGGAGCTGTTAGCGCCCAATCAATGAACGGGTTTGGCTGTATCTGCTGGCATTGCTGAAAACACTGATGCGGGTGTATTAACTGCCCTATATGCTGCAATTAAGGCTGACTGTGGAAATCACCCCCCGGCATTGCAGTTACAGGGGAAGGCGATGGCTGCCATGGCAACCTCAGTCCCCGCAAAGGTCTTGGGTCCTGCCATGAACAGAAGCCTGTTAGTGTGAAACTATTGTATTGTACTACATTGAAACAGGGATCAGAACTTAAATGTTGAAGTCCTTGTACTATGACAAAATAAAAGTGAACAAAAATTGCCACTTTCCCTTGATCAAGTGATATTTAATTTTTTTTAAAAAATAGACTTATTCGATATTGCTGCATCCATAAAGAGCGGCTCTATAAAAATATCACATGACCTACCTCCTCAGGTGAATGCCATAAAAAATAAAAACTGTGCCAAAACAGCCATTTTTGGTCACACTGTGCAAAATAGTTCAATATTAAACGTTTAAAAAAAAGTATGCATCCAAAAATGTTACTAATAAAAAAGGAAAAATAAAAAATTATGGCTTTCAGAAAATGGAGAAACAAAAACATAAAAAAATGCTTCATTATGTAAAGCTGAAACAACAAAATAAAAATAAACATATTTGTTATCATTGTGTCTCTAAAAGGGCTATCCAAGACTATAAAATGCTCCCCCATATGCCGTATGAATATACTTACCTGGCTCCCCACTCCCTGAGCAACTCCTGGTCCCCACACCGTCACTGCTGCTTCTCCCTGTGCGCGGATGAAAACATCTGGTGTCGAGGGGAGCAGCCAATGGCAGGCAGGGTAGAGCCTCCCTAGCATCACCTGCGATGCTAGGGAGGCTTGGCGCTGTCCCTGCCTACCATTGGCTGATCCCTCGACACCGCAGAAGTGGCGGGGACCAGGAGTGGCGCAGGAAGCCAGGTAAGTGTATTCATTGTGAGGGGCTCGGAATATGAGGCAGCATTTTATAGTCTTAGATAACCCCTTTAACAACCTGTGCCAGAACAGCCATTTTTTGGTTACCTTGCATCACAAAATCGTAATATAGAGTAATAAAAAATCATATGTACCCCAAAATAGTACCAATAACACTGCCACCTTATTCCGTAGTTTCCAAAACAGGGTCACTTTTTGGGAGTTTCTACTGTAGGAGTGCATCAGGGGGTATTTAAATGCGACATGGCAACTCAAAATTATCCTTGTGAAATCTGCCCTCCAAAATCCATATGTTGCTCCTTTCATTCTGCGCCCTGCCGTGTGCCAATACTGCAGGTTACCACATATGAGATGTTTCTGTAATCTGCAGAATCGGGGTAATAAATATTGAGTTTTGCTTTGCTTTAAAAGTGACACATGTCAGATTTGTAAAAAATTGCTTGGTCCTTAAAGGAAACCGGTCAGCATGATTTTGCGCATAGAGCTGGGGACATGGGCTGCTAGATGGCCGCTAGCACATCTGCAGTATCCAGGTCCCATAGCTCTCTGCGCTTTTATTGTGTTAAAAAAACCGTTTTGATTAATATGCAAATTACCTGATATGAGTCCTGTAGCCGGAGATGAGTCAAGCGGAAAGGAGCCCAGCACCGCCCCGCGTCCTCCGAATCTCCTCCTTGCTGGCTGATGTCACAGAGCTGGAGCGTCGAAATCACACGATGCGCGAGCTAGAGCATGCGCAGTGTCGGCATCATGTTCATTCCCTGTACTGGCATCAGCACAGGGAACGAACTACGCATGCGCTAGCTCGCGCATCGCAAGATTTCGGCTCTCCAGCTCTGTGACGTCAGCCAGCAAGGAGGAGATTCGGAGGACGCGGGGTGGTGCTGGGCTCCTTTCCGCTTGACTCATCTCCGGCTACAGGACTCATATCAGGTAATTTGCATATCAATCAAAACGTTTTTTTAACACAATAAAAGCGCAGAGAGCTATGGGACCTGGGTACTGCAGATGTGCTAGCGGCCATCTAGCAGCCCATGTCCCCAGCTCTATGCGCAAAATCATGGTGACAGGTTTCCTTTAAAGTGAAAACTGGCCCAGGGTAGAAGAGGCTAAAGGGGCCTACATACGTATCCTTCTGGTTCCATTTACCAGATAGCAGCCAAAAGAGTCTTTTTGACCTCCATTGGGCTGGTATCAGTGCATGGAAGCCTATATCGGTGACATGCCAATGTATGCCTATACATTAGCACACAACAGAGGCATCCTTTGAGGATAAATCTTTCCAGTCTATCCTTTCTATACACTCAGCAAAAGCTATGTGAATACAACCTTACAATATAGTCATCAGAGACGTGCTTCTAAGAGGCTGAGCACATGTGTGATCAGAACTTGACCAGGGGACATTTTCAACAACTGAAGTAAATAATGAAGGCTCCTACTGAATGCCAGCAAGAAGACATCTTGAAAACTGTGGGAAATTAATGAAACTTGATTTTAAAAATGATACAGTTTTTCCTTATGCAAACAATAAAATGTATTTGAGGAAACTGGAATACCCCTTTAGGAATCAGAAATTCCTATTTTTTGCATTATGTTTTTAATTTTATTGATAGTTCGATAACTTCGTATTTCAAAATAAATCTGATAGATTTTTAAACTGTAGGCTAAAGACACCATTCTTATTTTCTAATGCCTCCATACTCCAAATCAATATTCTAATTAGAAATACTTTCACATATTTGTTTGCAAGAGCAAATGACTGTCTAAACTACAGATGGCAAAGCGCTGACATTCTGTGCTCCACTGGCTCATTTACGGTAGATGAATGACTGATATTAGTGAGTAAATGACTTCTTAACACTGTACATTATACATAAATGTATATTTATGTCAAGAACTAAATGGAAATTGTTGAATAATATAGGCTACTTTAGAACCTAGTGAGCTATTTGGGAATTAGCGGGCACTAATATCAGTCTTCATCTCTGAGATAAACACAAAAGGAGGATATCCTTTTACCAGTAGTGTAAAGGTTTATTGGAGCAAAATGCAAAACAAACTGTTTATATTTATGGGATTGTGCTAAAAGCAAAAAAATAAATAAAAAAAACTGATATAATGTTCTTATTCTTCTCCATGCATATTCTAACAAAAAGAATACTCACCTCTCCAAAGTGCCTGGCACGTTACCACTGCAGCCAATCAGTGGCCTCAGTGGTCATATTCTGTATTGCTGGCATTGTGGCTCCCCCTGCTGGGCAGTGATATCAGTAGTATGGTACACAATCACTGAGACCACTGATTGCCTGCCACTCATGTACCAGGAGCTTGTAAACAAAGCCAGTGGGACTGCTGAGCATCCGCATGGGATCATTTTGGAAAATTTGGAGAGGTGAGTATTGTGTTTTATTTGTTATGTTATAGTATTTGCTGATGTTTTTAAATATTTTTCAAAGGTCAGATAACCCCTTTAATGACGAAACATTATTATTTCTCAAGAAATATGTATAGGGAAACACCACAGATTATTAGAGTACCAGCAAAGTGTTACATTAATTTCATGTACACTTTCCTGTGCTGAAATTGACCTACATTGTGGTTTTCAAATTAAATAGCATGGTAATTATGTTGCTTCAATGGAGGAGTGAGAACTGCAGCAAAACTGCATCAAATCCCGCACCAAAGACATCGCATTTTGGTGCTGATTTGCTGCAGAAATTCATACGCGGTAAATCCGCATGGAAATTTGTGAGGATCTTATGTGCGTTTACCCGCACTCATTTGCAGGTGGCCTAAAGGGAGCCACTAGAATTCAATACCTGTCAGTAAAATAATTGTTCGGCCAACAGCTATCTCCCCAGACTCCTTCCGAGTTCCCCTATACAAATACGTATTTCGCTTGACTAAACATGTACGTGTCTTATCTCTTGGGAGATCAAAAGGATCAGGCAAAAATATTACCTTCACCTGATCCTTCTCTCCCTAACATCACCTGTGGGGGAGAGTTGGGAGGTAGTTATGGACGAACATCTGCAGGGACGGTTCGCGAACGCGATCAAATGTTCGCGAACCGCAAGTTTGCGGCGGATCCTATTCATTTTAATGGCAGGCGAACCTGTAAAACCTTTAAAAGAAATAATTACTAGAAGTGCACAAATTGTCCCACAACATGGACAGTGACATACCAAATGTATTATTCGAATTTGCGATCTCCCAATTTTTTTTTTTACAATGCGAAATATCGGCAATATAATTTTTTCGCGCACGCGCAAATGCACTATACAGTACCCAAATGCACTATAAAGAAAGTATATTGGTATATAACACCCCTGTTTAATCCGTTTTTTTGGGGGGGACGACTGGTATATCACACCAGTAGAAATTATTTGTTCCAATAACGCTTGTTCCTCTATATACCTGCAGTATCACAGCAGAACCGCACACAACTGCCGCACAATACAAATGCGCTATAATATACTTTCTAACATAGAAAGTATATTATTACATTGTACAAGGAAGGCAATCCATTAGAATGTACATGAAGATAAAACGTAACCTTTAATAATGTTACTATGAGGATCCATTCACACCTCCGTAAGTGTTTTGCGGATCTGCAAAACATGGACACCGGCAATGTGCATTCCGCAATTTGTGGACCGCACATCGCCGGCACTATAATAGAAAATGCCTAATCTTGTCTGCAATTGCGGACAAGAATAGGACATGTTCTATTTTTTGCGGAAACGGAAGCACAGATGCAGAAGTGCAATCCGCAAATGTGAATCCGCAAATTCGGATGCGGACAGCACATTCCGGCCCCATTGAAAATGAATTGGGAATTGGGAAACAAAATTGCGGAACGGATGCGGTCCCATTTTGCAGACGTGTGAATGGAAAAGATAACCCTCAAAATGAAAATAAATTAAAGTATTAAAGTTAAGCAAAAAGCATAGATGTGGTAGGCAATAACAAGTGCTCGGCGGCACTAAATCATGTGCTCGGTGGCACCAAATCAGAAACCATATGTCCTACCAGAATCTGGGGGGTTCCAGTGCACATCGATAAATCCAGGAGGGAAAGCAAAAAAACATCCATCCCTGGGCTAGATGATGATGTGGTATTGAAGGACAGGGTGAGCAAAGAGCTGTCCCTGATATTGCCCTACAGGGGGGTGCTATTCTGGCCCTGACAGCCTAACCACAGACCACCCGCCCTGATAAGAGTGACCTCGTCCGGAACCTTACCCTATATATGAATGGCCCTAGTAAACCCCTAGCCCCAAGGCCACTGACTTTCAGTTGATCACTATATAGATCTATGTGTTTTTAACTCATTATAAAAGTATATTATAAGTATATCACACCCCTCGGTAAGTCACACCGATCAATAGCACACCTATACCAGTCCTTAAAAGGACCTTTGTGGCCCTATTGGCTCTCGTTTGGTGTCCCTAACAGCCTGTCCCTGCTCCACAATGCAAACTCTCCCTACACTGGCAAAACACTGAATGTAAAATGGCGGCCAGACCAGGTTTATATATAAGGTAGGGGGTATGTCCATGTGCTGAAACGTCTCATTTGGCTGTCCTGTACCACCTGATGGATGTGCCATGGGTCAAAGTCTTTCACAATGTAAAAGAATATGGCGGGCGCAAATTTCTCCATATGTTCGCGAACACGCAAAGTTTGCCGCAAAACGACCGCCGGGTGAACCACAAGGCCATCTCTATTGGGAGGTACTCCCACTGAACCCGCCTTTCTCAGCGGATTTGGCCAACAGTACACTAATGTGTATGAGGGCTTCAATCTTCATAGTAGCTTCATCCTGTGTGATGAAGATTAGGTGAACTTAATGGCCAATGAAAATGCCAAAACTGTGCTGGAGAAGTTCTACTGTTCAAAAGAATGGATATGACATCAGAAGTGAGTCAAAATCAGACTAGCGCATATCTGACTACCGCTGCCACCCCCCACCTCCAGCTCTATATCCTGCGCAGTGGCTGTGCCTGGTTACTGCCGCGCTACTCCCATTGAAGTGAGCGATAGAAGCAACCAGGCATGGCTGCTACACAGTGTAGTCCAAGGATAGGTCATCAATATTAACCTCCCAGCAAACCCATTTAAAAGGGTTATCCCATGACTAATGGAAAAAATGAAAATCAGACATCACATAGTACATGACAATCTCTTTCTAACAAAGCTAGAACCAGCTGTGTACCTCACATGGGTCCAGGAGATCTCCCCACTCATTGCTCTGTTAGATTTATATCAAGCTGTCAGCTCAAGGGGAGTGTCTTTTCTGCTACAGCTCAGGGGCGTGTCTCAGCTCTCCCTATCACAGCTCAGGAGGCAGTTGAAAGATGAAACTGAGCATGTGCGGCCTTCTCAGTGAGCAGGTCAAAGAAATAAGAAAAAACAAACAAACAGCAGGTGGCGCTATACAGATACATTATATTGAATAACTCAGTGACTATGCAACATTTTTAATTACATGCAATTACAAAAGAATTCAGATCCAGGTGCTGGTTTGAAAAATGTAGAATATTTTTCGTGGGACAACCACTTTAATTAAGTTTACAGTATTTTTAACTAAGTAATAAATGATAAATTTCATTTAGACAATGAAAATATTTTAATTGTTTGATTTTAACTTTAATTTTATATTTGTAGCAGTATTGTATTATAATTAACATGGGCAACTTTATCTTATGCAGAACAAAAGAGTTGTTATTCTATTCTAACCATTGTGCTTTTATTTTCAACCTTTTCTTGTAATAATTACATAGTTTACTTATCATTCCCTCCATGGAATCGTGGGAACACATTGTTTTCAGATTCCATTTCTAAGCAGTTTTTGTTTTCGATGATTAGTTTTTCACTCTAGTGAAATATTTCTACTATATACCAACATGAAGCTTTCACACCAGGGAGGAATTCAGGGTATTAATATAATGAAAAGTCCTAAAATATGGTTCCGGCCTTTTCTTTTTTTATTGTTTGACAAAGTGTCATTATTCAGTTTTCTAAAGCATGATATAACTTATATTGAGAGTAGAAATTAACATACCTCCAGCTGCTTTATTACTTATATTTTGTCATATGGTATTTCATGCCTCAAAATGAGAAAATAAAATAATTATCCTGTTGAGGAATTGCAAATAAATTCTATGCACGCTCGCGCTATAGACAGACCATTCCACGATGATTGTGTATCATTTGAAATTCAAGAGGGCTGCAAGACAAACTAGGTCATGTACTTTGCTGTTTGCAGTACAAACCTTTACCTGGCTGCTGCAATTGGTTACAGATCAAAAGTAGATCTATTACATTATCCTAATGCTTTGCTAAGATTGGTATCTCCTTCTATTATGGAATATGCAATTTTATTAGAAAAAAAGGATAGCTACATCTTATACAATGAATAGAAATAGCTTAGAAACAGGCTGGAACACTTAAAAGATTAGATTAGATGAGAGGGTCTGCTTATTTCTACAAACAGCGCCCCTCTTGTTCAGTCTGGTATTGCAGCTCCACCTCATTCAGCTCAGCCTCTGAGTATGGGACTGTTCCTGGAAATAAGCATAGCATTTCTATTAAAGGCCTGTTCTTGTCACACTATGGTCCTCAGTTTGATGGGTATGCTGGGAAAAACTCTGAAGAAAGGCTGTGTCCTGTCCCCCTATATAATCATACAGTTGGAAACATTGCTGAAAATGGGATCCATATGGCAGTGTTTCCCAACCAGTGTGCCTCCAAGCTGTTGTAAAACTGCAACTCCCAGCATGCCCGCACAGCCAAAGGCTGTCCAGGCATGCTGGGGGTTGTAGTTTTGCAACAGCTGGAGGCATACTTGTTAGGAAACACTGCCATATGGTATTGTGGGAGAAATCAGCCTGGCCTGTGTAGCCCTGGCTACAAATTAAGCAATAGTATGGATTTGAGCCGCTCGGAGAATCAGACACAACAAAACAGGAGGTGTAGTTAAAGTTGATTCCAACTTTACGAAGGCTAAGGCAAAGTTTATATACATTTACAAAGATAAGGCCATGTGCACAAGTCGTGTGCTGGCCAAGCATATGTAAAAGCTTGTTTTTACTTTCACACTGGTTTGGTTTCCGCTTGTGAGATCCGTTCAGGGCTCTCACAAGCGGTCCAAACGGATCAGTTTTGCCCTAATTTATTCTGAATGGGTAAGGATCCGTTCAGAATGCATCAGTTTGCCTCTGTTCCACCTCCATTCCGCTATGGAGGCGGACACCAAAACGTGTCCGCCTGACGATGCGGAGGCAAACGGATCCTGACACACAATGGAAGTCAATGGGACGGATCCGTTTAAATTGACGCAATGCAAAACAGATCGGACCCCCCCCCCCCCCCCATTGACTTTCGATAGTGTTCAAGACTGATACGTTTTGGCAATGTTAAAGATAATACAAACGGATCCGTTCTGAACGGATGCATGCGGTTGCATTATCGGTGCGGATCCGTCTGTGCAGATCCATGACGGATCCGCACTAAACGCGAGTGTGAAAGTAGTTTCATAGTTTCATTAACCTTCATTGCAGCTTGGCAAAAAGCCCTAAACATGAGTATAATCACATATATGGACATAGAGCCTACAGGGAAATTTGCCGGTGGGCCGAAACCCTGAGGGCTACCCAAGCACTCTTCTTGGCCGCAAGCAGGTACAGTATATAAAAATCTGATGCTCTAAGCATCAATTAATGTAGACAGTATTTTGTGCTACACTGTGGTATCTGGTTCTGCAGTGGCTGGCTACTTCTATTGCCCCACCTTCCGTCAATTTGGACCCGCCTACTAACACATGGGGTCACTTTTAGGTCTTTTTTCAGGGCAACTTTAAGTTCCCAGTCCACCCCTGATCGCATACACAAATTCCAAATCTGGCCAAGTTTCTATTGAAGACAACACAGAGACAAATGGTGTCATAATAAATTCTCTCACACTATTATTTGCTAAAGTATATCTTACTATAATTTGACATAGTCTACTATGCTATTCCATACCTTTTTTGACATATAAGAACCTGTGAGCTTTTTACATGATGTGAATGCAACAGCTTTTTACATGATGTGAATGCACCCCAACTTGGAAAATGTTAACCATACTACTTTCTACAAAGTGTGTAGGGGAAATCTACGAATTCTATACATGGTATAAAATTAGTGAGGTTGTCTAGGGATGAGCCAGATTTATCACAGGGGCTCATGCTAGATGTTAAAGGTGGTTCACGGATAGATACTTTTGTCTCATTCTCTAATGGATATTGGTTGGCTTACTTTACAGTAGAATTTTATGCCGACATTGTGGTGCAATTGTGTCATACAGTTTTGCATTTTAGACCAAACATCTTTCATTTAATCCACTAGGATAGGACAGTGGATTTTTCTAAACATAACACCAAATTATGCGCCGAATTTCACAAAAATGCACCAAACTGTGTGAATTTCAGTCTAATTTATAACAGAGTCTAGGTATAATCAAATTTGTAAATGTGGGCTACAGTTTATATCTTCCTCTGTTAGTGTCTTAACTAACATGGTATATGTATAATATATTACATAGCTTCATATTGTCCAGATACACAACCAGTCTAGACACTACAAGATTATAGGAGTCTCTGCAACAACTTCAAAACGTGGGTCCCAGGGAAGAGAGGACACTGGCTGGCCTGCCTCTATTCCTAGAGGCCATCTTAACCTTCTGATGAATAAACTGGATAGCCCAGTTTTTGTATCAGTTTTTGTATCATGATATAGTTAATCCGTTCTTTTAGATGCATGTCTTATACCCATTTTTTGCGTGAAGTACACCTGCACTGCATAGGTGACAGGGAAATTGATATATTTAATCCGTCTGTTAGTTAGGTGCACGTCATATACCCATTTATTACGTGAAGTACACCTGCACTGTATACGTGACAGGGAAATTGATATAGTTAAATTGTCTGTTAGTTAGGTGCACGTCATATGCCCATTTATTGCGTGAAGTACACCTGCACTGAATATGTGACAGGGAAATTGATATAGTTAATCCGTCTGTTAGATGCATGTCTTATACCCATTTATTGCGTGAAGTACACCTGCACTGCATACGTAACAGGAAAATTTATATAGTTAAATCGTCTGTTAGTTAGGTGCACGTCATATACCCATTTATTGCGTTAAGTACACCTGCACTGTATACGTGACAGGGAAAATAATATAATTAATCTGTCTGTTAGTTCAGTGGGTGACCTTAAAGAATGAGGAGAGCATAGTGGTGGTCACACAGCACCAGTTGCACAGCAAAAGAGGGAGGGAGCACTGTGCAAAAGCAGAGTGGCCGTCCCCTAGCCAGTACGCCTGCTACTGCCCACTGCACCCAGGGACTGAGCACACCAAAGTCAGCTCCAAGGAGTTCCCTGGCGTGGCAGTTCTTCAGACAATGTGCTGACGACAAAGTGCGAGTGGTTTGCATGCTGTGCAATCAGAGCCTGAAGCGAGCCATAAATATTCTAAACCTGAGCACCACCTGCATTAACAGGCATCTAAATGCAAAGCACAAGCTGCAGTGGAGTAAACACTTCAAAAACCATGAAAGATCTCAGGCTCATCCTGGTTCCTCTTCTGCTGCAGTGTCGGCCTCTTCCTCCACCTCTCGAGTAACAGTGTCAACTTCCACCCCGCAAACAGAGGATGTGGCAGCAACGCCACCACGTCCGTCACCAAGCATCTCCACAATGTCCCACAGAAGCGTTCAGCTGTCCAGCTCCCAAACACTCGAGAGAAATAGTAAGTACCCCCCTACTCACCCGCAATCCCTGGCTCTGAATGCCAGCATTTCAAAATTCCTGGCTTTTGAAATGCTGTCATTCCGTCTGGTGGAGACGGCTGTTTTGAAACTCATCTGTTTGGGGGAAAAAACCCACTCCGCGCAGGAGCTGTGGATGGGCATGGAACAGCCGACCGATGAGTGGTTGGTGCCACTGGGCTTCAAGCCCAGCCTGGTGGTGTGCGATAATGGGCGAAATCTTGTAGCAGGTCTGGGACTAGCCGTTTGGAAGCACATCCCATGCCTGGCGCATGTGCTGAATTTGATGGTGCAGAGGTTCCTGAAAAATTACCCCGATATGTCAGAGCTGCTGCAGAAAGTGCGGTCCGTCTATGCACACTTTCAGCGTTCTCACCCTGCTTCTGCTCGCCTGCCTGAGCTGCAGCATAACTTCAGCCTTCCCGCTCACCGAATCATATGCGATGGAACTTGCACATGCTGGAGAAACTGTGCGAGCAGCAGCAGGTGATACTGGAATTTCAGCTGCTGCACGCACGGGTGAGTCGCTCTGCGGAACAGCACTACTTCACCACCAACAAGTGGGCCTCCATGCGGGACATGTGTGCTGTGTTTCGAGTACTCCACCAGTATGGCCAGTGCCGATGACGCAGTCCTCAGCGTTACTATCCCACTTCTATGTCTCCTTGAAAAAATGCTTTGGGCGATGATGGAAGAGGATGGGGCACAGGAGGAAGAGGGATCATTTCCACGGTTATCAGGCCAGTCATTCACAAGTGGCTCGGAGGGTGGGGTCCTGCACCAATAGAGGCCAGGTACACAATTGTCCAGTCACGGCACAGTTCTGGAGGATGAGGAGGAGGAGGATGATGAGGAGGAGGAACCGTGTTCACAGCAGTGTGGCACCCAAAGCAGCTCATGGGCATCACTGGAGCGTGGCTGGGAGGATACAGAGGACACAGACGATTCACCTCCCACAGAGGGCAGCTTGTCGTTGCCTCTGAACAGCCTGGCACACATGAACAACTAGTAAATGGTAAATAGAAAATTACAGAGGCTCCACTGTCAGCAATTTACGGATAGGTGTTCTCTCCAAATGGCAGCACCTATTGCCAAAAATATTGGATACACTATAGAAGATTCAGGGGGTGGAGGGCACTCAAATGACTGGGTATATAGATAGTCAGTATGGATCAATGCAGGTTTAGTATATAAAAGATTATTTATTAATTGAGTATAAAATATACACCACTGGGTCTTTCAGTGTCGTTGCCACAAGTTAATGTGATGTTGAGATATGGGTAGTCAATTAGACGATATATGTATACCACTATGTGGTGCAGGTTGCCCACTTATACAGGTGATTAGTCTGTATAGAGGTCTTACTAAAATACATAAATGTGCACAATATATAAAAAATATATTAAAACCTAGGTAAAATAAAGTAAACTGTTGTTAGCATGGGTATTAATGTCCTCCTCTTGTATCCTGGGTCTAATAATAGCAGCCATATAGATTATGGAACCCCCCGTTAGTTGTGGGTCTCAGGTAGCGGCTGTAAGGGATCTGTGTTGGCGGTACCTTGCTAGGTACGGGCGATGATCTGGTCCTGGGTGGCATTGGTGCGCACGTAACTCGATGGCTCGATGCTCCCTCGGCGTCTCTTTCCACTGCGGCGTCCTGGGCTCCTGGCGTCTCTTGCTCCGTCCCACGTGGTATGGGAGACGGTGTCCCACGTGACCGGAAGAGTATCTGTGTTGCTGCGGTCAGCTGAGCGATTATGTCAGCTGTTTGCAGCCAGCTCCATTAGATGGATATGTGCTAAATATTTTATTTACAAAAGTCCTTAACTATTGGGCTATTATGGACCCAGATACTGTCTCTCGTGTAACCAAACGCGTTTCGGTGCACTCTTGCACCTTCATCAGTGGTGGGAACAACTACATTCTGCCTGCGCAATGACCGCCGAGGGGCCCACATTATAACCAGTGCTGATTAGTGGGTGGCCACCCTGCTGGATCCCCCGCTACAAGGACAATGTGCCATCCGTAATTCCGTCACTGGAGCATCATCGGAAGATGCGCGTGTACAAACGCATGCTAGTGGACACGCTGCTGATGGCATTTCCACCTGACACTGGGGGCTCATTGGAATCAAAAGGCGATGGCAGAGGAGGAGAAAGAAGTCGCCAACGTAGCTGGGGCACCACCAGCACCTCAGAAGGGAGGGTTAGCATGGCCGAAATATAGAAAAGCTTTGTCAGCACGCCACAACAATCAGCACCACCTGCTAATACGGAACGTCTTAGCAGGAGGCAAAATTTCAACAACATGGTGGAACAGTACGTGTGCACACACCTACATGGACTGACTGATGGGTCTGCCCCATTAAACTTCTGGATCTCCAAATTGCGCATATGGCCTGAGTGTGCCCTTTATACCTTGGAGGTGCTGGCCTACCCTGCGGTCAGTGTATTGTCCGAACGTGTGTTCAGCATGGCAGGGTGGGGGGTGATCACAGACAAGCTCAGCCGCCTGTCCAGGGGCGTAGCTAAAAGCTCATGGGCCCTGGTGCAAGAGTTCAGCTTGGGCCCCCGTCCCTCAGTGCTTGTTGGCAAGGGGCAGGGAGCACATATCCTTCCTGCTGCCTGAGGCAAACATTGAAAGGGCACCCCCTCATGCCAAATTCTTAACCTAACCCCTTCCCTCCAGCCAGAGGTGTAAATTGACCAATATGCACTTTCTATAATGCCAGTGTCTTATGTGGCACAAGGGTCTTTGGGCCCCCTCAGGCTCCTGGGCCCGGTAGCAACTGCTACCTCTGCACCCCCTATAGCTACGCCCCTGCGCCTGTCCACAGCCAATGTGGACAAGTTCCCATTCATTAAAATGAACTAGGCATGGATCCCACAGGACTTGTCCATACCTTGTGCAGAATCGACAAGTATACCGGCCGCACCCAGCCATTGTTATGCTCCAGCGCACTTTCTCTTTGTTTTCTTTTTTATATTTCCCAATAAAAAAAAATATATATACAAAAATAGTGTTGGCTACCTCCTCTTCCTCAACCACCGCTTCCACCTACACTGCCACATCCATCTTCTCCTCAACCTCCTACTCAACTTTAACCTCCTAGTTCAATATCATTATTTTTAACTTTTTTTAAAAATTCTATGTTATTTAAATTTATTTCCCTATCCACATTTATTTGCAAGGCAATTGTCCTGCTCTTACCCCTATTTTGCTTTCTTTTGCAGCCCTCTAGCCCTTTCTATGACTTTTTTAGAGCCATTTTAGTGCCCCAAAGTTTGTGTGCCCATTGACTTTAATGGGGTTCGGGGTCAGGTTCGGGTCAAGTTTGGGTCCCGAACCCGAAATTTGCGATGAAGTTCGGCCGAACCCGGCGAACCCAAACTTCCAGGTGTTCGTTCAACCCTACTGATCAATGAAACATATTAAGAATTAAAACATTGACAGGTATGATTGTGTACATGCAACATTTGTGTTTCAAAGACAAGATTTCTTTACAGCCTCGGAGAATATCTTCAAAACAATTCATTTGGACACATTACATCAGCATTTCCTATTTTTGTGTGGCATCTTGCCACCTCGAGCGAGGTATGGCCCCTTCCAGTTATACTTTGTAACCTAAGGTCATATTTGCAAAGTATTTTTGATTGCTGGATTTGACCTTCAGCTCTTGTAATTGAGCTTGAAAAGTCCACTCTCTTCGAGAATCCTGTCTATTTTTTTTTTTTAATCAAGGGCCTAATTATTTTGCCTACAGCTCTGTCAGAGAAGCACCACAAGATGAGTCAGCTGTAATTACAGGATGTAATTACATCCAGAAACAGTGTCATTCATCACACCTCCTGATGAATTACATGTAGTAATGCAAGAAATCCATGCACAGAAGTAATGACTAGTGTCATGCCAACAAATGCATGAATTACGTTAGCATTTGTACCAATTAAATTAATAGGATACAATAACCATGCATGTTTTTTTATGTATTTTTAATCATTTTACTGTGTTGAGACTGGATCTCTATGTTAATAGTTTTCTATCTTGTGTTTTATATTATGCACTCTACAAAATGTGATAGATCAACAATAAAATAAGATATTGGCGCTAAGTTATTTGTATGAATGGATTCTTAGATTGCAGAAAATAAGTAGCACCATAGAGAGATGGCTGACAGTCACCTTCAATACACCTTCTGTGATTCTTCAGACCCATAGATTTCAAAGAGAGTGTTTAGTCTGCATCATAGACTAAAGTAGTGCATGTTTCCATGACTTTTTCACTCACCCATGGTTAGTAAAAAATACTGATGTGTGCACTAACAACTTAAAATCAAAACAAACATCTGCTGCCAATGGAAAATGCAGACAGCACACTTCAGTGAAAAATGTGAAAACAAAAAATGGGAACGAAGTCTAAATGATAAGATATCTTAGTGTTATGCCATCACTATATAAGATTATGCTTGATTGACTAGAATATTCGAAAACTGAACATTATAGGTAAAGTGTTTTGTATATTACTCATAAAATATTTCAATAGTATATTTATTATAAGTAATAATATTTAAATAGTGTTGATTGAGCATGCTCGGCCGAACACCAGTTTGGCTCGAGCATCTCGATGCTTGGCATATGGCGGTATTCAGCCGAATACCACATGTGCTCGAGCGCATTCTCGAGTCTCCCCCCGCATGTTTGTTGGCTGCCATGCAGCCAATAAACGTGCAGATAACTACTGCCCTTCACTGTAATACCGTAGCCATGTTGGTTACTGGCATTACAGTGATTGGCTGGCTGGAACGCATCATCGGGTGCTATATAGCACCCGATGACACGTGTTTGGCTCAGTGTTAGGCCTCATGCACACGATCGTTGTTTTGGTCCGCATCCGAGCCACCGTTTTTGCGGCTCGGATGCGGACCCATTGACTTCAATGGGGCCGCAAAAGATGCGGACAGCACTCCGTGTGCTGTCCGCATCCGTTGCACCGTTCCGTGGTCCCGCAAAAAAAATATAGCATGTCCTATTCTTGTCCGTTTTTCGGACAAGAATAGGCATATGTACAATGTGCCGCCCGTTCCGTTCTGCAAATTGCGGAAGGCACACGGGCAGCTTCCTTTTTTTGCGGATCCGCAATAAACAGCACGTCGTGTGCATGTAGCCTTAGTCAGGGATAGCTGTGCTGAAGAAGGGATAGATAGTGTAGGGAGTGAAAACATATATATTTTTTTAAGTAAAAAAACTTGTCAGAGACCCAAAAGTCCCATTAAGGACTATTGTTGTGTGTGGCAGCAGCAATATATATTTTTAGCGCAACCTGCGCTAAATTGCTAAAACATTACAGACCCAAAAGTTCTTTTAAGGACTATTGTTGTGTGTGGCAGCAGCAATATATATTTTTAGCGCAACCTGCGCTAAATTGCTAAAACATTACAGACCCAAAAGTTCTTTTAAGGACTATTGTTGTGTGTGGCAGCAGCAATATACATTTTTAGTGCAGGTTGCGCTAAATTGCTAAAACTTTACAGACCCAAAAGTCCTTTTAAGCACTATTGTGTGTGGCAGCAATATCTATTTTTAGCACATCCTGCGCTAAATAGCGTGCAATAGTTAGACCGCTGCAGACAGCGACATTAGCTGCGGCACATCTCCTGTGTAACGTGTGCATCCAAATAATATCTGTGACATCCAGTGTACTTTTCCGCAGACGGTGTCCGCTGCGAACAGTGACATTAGCTGCGCTACATCTCCTGTCTAACGTGTGCACATCCCAAAAATATCTGTAAAATCCAGTGTACTTTTTCATAAACGGTGTCCGCTGCGGACAGTGACATTACCTGGGGCACCTCTCCTGTGTTACGTTTCCACATCCCAAATACCTGTGACATTTCCTGTAATTTTTTATTAGCTGGTGACCGCATTCATATTATCTGCGGAATATCTCCTGTGTAACGTTTCCACACCCCAAATACCTTTTTTTTTTGCGCATATACTTACAAATCCTATGCTACTGTATGTGTGACAGACTTTCAAGCATATATAACATTTAATATGAAGAAGGCGAGCAGTAAGGGACGGGGAAGTGGCCGTAATGCTGATGGTGCACGCAGAGGCCATGCAGGGCAGACAATCAACAAGCTTTTAAGCTGTGTGCCTAAGGAGCAACTAAGGAGCTAAATTATCAGCGGTGCGCAAAGCAATGGAAGTGAACATATCCAGCTGCCCTACACGGTTCTCTGATCCAGTTGTAATTTTAACAACTGGATTTGTAGAACTGGAGGGAACTGGCTGAATCCCATGCCTGCCTCCAGTATTTAACTTTCTTGACAACCTGCAAAATAGGGAACCTTTTACTAGTGTCCTTAAAAAAATTTGTGTTTGTGTGTGTGAGAGAGAGAGAGTTTTCTAAGGTGTAAGTAGGACATTATAATGATCTTTATTTTCCAGTTCCTAATAAATGCTCCTAATGTTTTACGTTAGTATTCTGAGCTATAAACATGTACTTTTTAGCAGCTTTATAATTCATTATTGATTTCCAATATGTTTTAAAGCATAATGGCTGTCCATGATTTTTGGATAAATTGTCCAGAAAACAAGAAGACACTAGGTTGGCAATCCTTACCACCATGGGACTGGTCACTGTTGGGAAAACGAAATGACACATAAATATCACTGCCCTACCAGGAGTAGCTACGTGTGGCTATCCTCCTGCACAGATAGCCCTCACTCTACCTCCCCGGCTGCAGAGGAAAATATTTAGCAAGATTGCCTTTTTCAAAGTAGTTCCTCACATCTTACCAGGGAATACTAAGGGCATAGCAGGTGGACATCAGAGAATTGCATTCTCCTTACATTACCTCCTGATGAAGCACTGATGGCTCAGTTCTCAGCATCTATTAGTTACAAATGATTACAGACAACCTCTTCACAGTATGTTCCTTTAGTGCACTGCATGGTTTGATAAATCAGTTTATGCATTTGTAAATAAAGCTGGATTTTTATTCAGTTTTTTTTTAAATTTAATAAAGCTTTCTATTCCATTCTTTCCATTAATGTACTACACTCACTAGGTTAGATATCTGTTGCTGAAAATACATGTCTTGTCAACTACAGAAGCTATACCCACTTGACTCCCATAGTTGGAATTCTGTTCATATCTTTTTCTTTAGTGATCAGGGAATGGAATGTTCATCTACATTTTCATCATCCCTTGTTTCCATTACAGCAGAGCATATCTATTTATATTCAGGTGGCATTTATAGATTTAATCTAAATTATATATTTCAATAAATAACAAAAAGATCATTATTCAAAGTCAACAGCGGAATACAGTATGTATTCATACATAGACATGAGGCATTCCGAAATAAATGTTGCATTAAAGTGAATGTCGATGCAATTAATTGACTTCAATCATAATTTTAGGAAAAATGTGATGCTCCGCAAAGTCGAATTTCCTCACGCTTCATGGCAATGAATACATTTTCCCTGAAATGGCAGTAAAAACAAAACAAATACATACCTCATCCATTTGCTGCCATCTTGATTGAAGATCTCGCATGAAATCCCGTGCGCGGTGATGTATGGAGTCACCATGCCAGCTGACGTGATAATGTCATCACGGGTCGCGCGAGATTTTGCGCAAGATCTTCAATGAAGATGACACTGTGTCATTATTGTCAGATGCCACTCCCTGTCATTGCACCTGCTACGTACAAAGAAATGCACTTCGTGACAAAGTTATTCGTCAAGAAGCAAATTTTTTTTTTTTTTAATTGACAAAGTATCCAAATCGAATTTTTTAATACTTTGCTCATCACTAGAGATAAGCGAATTTTTTAAAAATTCGATTTGCTGGTTCACCAAATTTTGGGTTCAATCAGAATATATTTGCTGCGAATTACATTAAAAACTGCTATTTCCATGCTGCTGAGAGCCTTTATAGTTGTGTAGAACACTGTGCCTTGTAGTAAAACGCATAAGGAGTCTGCTTTGGTAGTGAAATAATACTGTAAGTCCGTATGACATGCAGAGAACAGACGTTGCTCTTAGAATCACTGCACACTTCACTTATTTGGGCAGTCATGTGGCCACTTGTTTTGACATAGATGTCTACAGAACCTGTTCTGTTAAACGCGTATACAAGTAGAGCCCCCCGGACAGAGTGGAGAGGGTGTCAACAGTAAGTTTGTGTTGAAGTCACTGATTAATTTGCCCTTCCTCTTATCCGTCAGAACAATAACCCTCTAAAAACTGATCCTATCTGTGAAGCATCTGCCTTCACTCGGTCAGCAGTTGCTCAATAATCCACCAGTATTGCTAATGCAAAAAAAAAAAAAAAAAAAAAAAAAAAAAACAGGAGTGGATCTAAAACAGAGATAACACCACGTGAATAGAGTATTTGCATGCCTTCTGTGTTTTGTACCCACTACTGCTTTTGGCTACCAAATCATAAGCCAATTCTGACGGGACCATACAGGCCTTACAGCTGCTACACAGACAGGATCCGTTTTGCGTCTCATTTTTCCTTCCTTCTGACAGATAAGAAGAAAGGTCAAATAAATCATGATGTCAGCCAAACCGAAAGGCAAAATAGTGGCCCAGTCATGAGGGTGGGGAGGGTGGAAACAGCATGAGAAGTCCACAGAAGGGACCTATGACATAGTGGTGAGGTGGAAGCAGCATGAGGAGACCATAGAGTGGCCTAATGACAGAGTCTGGAGGTAGCGGCAGCATCAGGAGGCCACAAAGTAGCATGACGATGAGAGGCTGTTGAGGTGGCAGCAGCATGAGGAGGCCACAGAGTGGCACGAAGACAAAGTGTGGAGGTGTCAACAGCATGAGGAGGCCAGGATACTGAGACGACGAGAGATTGTGGAGGTGGCAGCAGCATGAGGAGGCCACCGAGTGGCACAATAACAGAGTGTGAAGGTGGCGGCAGCATCAGGAGGCCACAGAGTGGCACACTGACAGAGTCTGGAGATGGCAGCAGTATGAGGAGGTCGCTGAGTGGTACAATGACCAAGTCTGGAGTTGGCAGCAGTATGAGGAGACCACAGAGTGGCCCAATGACTTGAGATGGCCTTGCGGTTATCCCGGCGGTCGTTTCACGGCGAACTTTGCTTATTCGCAGTTCGCCGAACAGGCGAACATATGGCGATGTCCGCGGGCGCCATATTCTTTGCATTGCGCAGAACTTTGACCCATGACACGTCCATCAGGTGGGACAGGGCAGCCAATTGAGACGTTTCAGCACATGGACACACCCCCTACCCTAAAAATAAACCCTATTTGGCCGCCATTTTACAATTTGTTTTTTGCCAGTGTAGGGAGAGGTTGCGGTTGCATTTTGCGGACCGCACATTGCTGGCACTAAAAAAATATGCCTATTCTTGTCTAGGGCGGAAAAAATCCTTGCACCGGCCCTGCTTAGGCTGCTTACTTACAGTTTACATGATTGCTCAGTCCCTGCAGCCTCCGGCACCTCCGGCTCTCCACTGGCTCAGGCCCGCACAGCTCCCGCCAACCACTGACAGTGGCAGAGAGAGTGAGAGAGGAGACGCCGATTCTGTGGCCGGGTGGCTGCTGGAGGCGCGGGCGGCAGTTTAGTGTTGTGGGTGTCGGCACGAGCAGGAGTCAGGAGGCAGAGTGGCAACAGGCAGGAAAAAAAGATTGAATTGGCTAATTAGGGGAACAGGGAAGGAAGGGGCCAGGCCAGGCTGCGCTGCCCATGTGTGGACTAGGGCGGCGGGCACTGGCAGCCTGGCTGTCACGACCGTCACTGGCAATTTTACTTGCATCCCTGTTCTCTAAAGAGGCGGTTTTAGGGGGCGGTCCTAGGGGTGGGTAGGGGAGTGTCCAGGGGAGGGGGGGGGTGAGTTCCACCACCTTTTCTCTGTGAAAAAAAGCCCTGGATATACTTATAATATACCTTCTAACATAGAAAGTATATTATAGTGCATTTGTGTTGTGCAGCAGTTGTGTGCAGTTCTGCTGAGATCAATCTACTCAAAAGCCCTGATAGAGACCCTCGGGATGTAAATACAAACACTCAGTGGTCAATAGACTAAAAAATATCCCTTTTAGGGGTCTCTACTAAATAAGTATAGGATAAAAATGATATCTTTATTTCATCATTTAAAACACTCAGTGTCAGGAAAAAATGGATTTATTAAAACTGTCAGTCCACAGTAGGGTTTGATACGTGTTAACCTAGTAGCTGCTAGTGGTTGCTAGCGGTAACTGGGGGGTTGATGTCACCTCTAAGGACTGTTATGGGCACAGCCAAGTGCTCTGTGCACTATATTTGGGGACAAGATGGTTTGTGTTATTGAATTGTTGTTAGTTTTAATAAGGGTATAGCGTAGTCTGTATAAGCTGTTGGCAACAATGTGGAGCTTTATTGACAATAGGGTCAGGCGGACACTACAGTAGTTTGTCTATACTTAATCCATTGGCAATCAGCACATGCATGCAACCTGTCTTGGGATCGGGCATGCACTGTTAGTGATTTAATAGTACTGAAATTAAACTGCACAACTCATTTGCAGTTAATTTATGCCTGTTTATGTCACAGGCTGAGCACTTATATCAATTGCCCTGATAATGTAACAATGTGCTCTGAGCATCAAAGCTCAGTTAGAAACACTGTTGCTGGACGCTGTCTGGGTGCTGCCCCTGTCTGTCTGTCCTCTGTCTCAACCAAACAGTATCAGACGCTCCCTTGAAAGTATAAACAATAGTGACCACACATACATCTGACTGATTAACCCTCAGCTACACCCATCGCTCCCTAGGATTCCTAACTGTGAACTGTCTAAAACTGAAGCGCAGCACTATTACACCCCTCCCGACATGTTTCGCCACAGAGGTGGCTTCGTCAGGGGATGTGGGGTACTAGCGTGCGCGCGCTTGAAGATGCCGACTAATATGCATTACAGGAGCCTGTCCTCTACACCAATAGCCAATGACCGACCGGCAAGGTTAACTGACTGGCGCATACTGCTGACAAGTGCGGGCGCATCAATGTGAGCTCATTGCATGCGCTCCCGCCCCTTTAACCCTCACTGATCTATCCATGTCATGCTGTCTCCTCCCCACTGATGTCATACCTCTGACGTCAGCCGTCCACTCGCTATTGTAACTTCTCCCTACAGGTATCGCTGGCCTATTATTATCCATAGGGGGGAAAAGGGGGGGAAGAGGTGGTCTGGACTTGGACCCACCATACATCCATAGTCCACTGTATACATAATAGAACTTATTTCCAGTATATCTTAAGAAATGGAAGCACCTATAAATTAGGCATATTAACTGTATAACAACAATATATGGAGACCAGTCACTGGACTGTGATCCAGTGTCTGTATGGCCTGGAGAAGCCACAATTGGTAGTCAGCATGAAATGGACTACATTCAGTATATAATTATTACAAATAATGCAAACATGTCATCCTTTGAAAAATAATAAAGTGCACCAAGTGTGTATATATATATATATATATATATATATATATATATATATATATATATATATAATGGGCTACATTTGGCTAATAATCCTGTAAATTACAATTAGTTGGGCACACCAATTGTTACCTGCCTGAACATCTGCAGTGTTCTTACTGAATTAGTTCTCATTTAAATGTACTATTTTGTAAAATGTTTAATGAAGGCCGTATAAGAGAACCCTTGATTTAGGCCCTTAGGGCTAAGGGTCTGTAACCTATAGATCCATCTTGCCTCTTCCTGAAGCAATCTTTGATCCAAATTTCCACCTCTAGGGCCCAATTTTATTTTAGTCAGTCCCCAAAATTTTAGGACGTCAAGGTTACTATTGTGGGTATATGTGATGTGTCTATACAGTGAAGTATCTTTTTCTGTATTGATGGCACTGATATGTCCTGATATTCTCCTCCTGAGCTCCTGTGTTGTTTTACCAACATATAATTTCAAACAGGTACATGTTGCCACATATATAATCCCACTGCTCCGACAATTGAAAAACTCTCTTATTATGTATTCTCGCCCATCCACCGGATTTTTACATTTCTTGACTTTGGGTACGTACTTACACAATGTACAGTTAACGCATGGGAATGATCCCACAATGCTGGATTTTAACCAAGTGTCATTTGTTTTTTGTGTTATAGGGAGAAAACTGTGGACCAATTTATCCCTGAGATTTTGTCCTCTTCTGTAGGTGACACTGGGATATAATGATACGACTGTACTTAATTCTCAGTCACTGGTAAGTATCTTCCAGTGTTTTTTAAGAATATTCATTACTTGTAGGTGATTGTGGTCGTACGTACCAATGCATCAATCATTTTTGTATCCTGCATAGGGTCAGTTCTCTTTTTTTGAGATAATAACTCCTCTCTTTTTTGATTCTTAGAACTGTTGTACGCTCTTTTTAGGGTTTTTCGCGGATAGCCTCTTGCTCTAAAGCATTTGAATAGTTTGTCTGCCTCCTTTTTAAAAGCCTCTTCTGTAGTACAGTTTCTTCTGGCCCTTAAATATTGCCCGACCGGTATCCCATTTTTCAATGTTGTTGCGAGATTTCCTGTGAACACGCGCACACAGGCGCGCGCGCTCACAGGAACGGAAGGTAAGCGAGTGGATCTCCAGCCTGCCAGCGGCGATCGCTCGCTGGCAGGCTGGAGATGTGATTTTTTTTTAACCCCTAACAGGTATATTAGACGCTGTTTTGATAACAGCGTCTAATATACCTGCAACCTGGTCCTCTGGTGGTCCCTTTTGTTTGGATCGACCACCAGAGGACACAGGTAGCTGTGCAAAGTACCACCAAACACTACACTACACCCCCCCTGTCACTTATTAACCCCTTATGAACCCCTGATCACTTCATATACACTCCCTGATCACCCCCCCCCCCCGTCATTGATCATCCCCCTGTCATTGATCACCCCCCTGTAAGGCTCCATTCAGACGTCCGTATGATTTTTACGGATCCATGGATACATGGATCGGATCCGCAAAACACATACGGACGTCTGAATGGAGCCTTACAGGGGGGTGATCAATGACAAGGGGGTGATCACGCATATAGACTTCCTGATCACTTCCCTGTCATTGATCACCCCTCTGTAAGGCTCCATTCAGACGTCCGTATGATTTTTACGGATCCATGGATACATGGATCGGATCCGCAAAACACGTACGGACGTCTGAATGGAGCCTTACAGGGGGGTGATCAATGACAAGGGGGTGATCACCCATATAGACTTCCTGATCACCCCCCTGTCATTGATCACCCTCCTGTAAGGCTCCATTCAGACGTCCGTATGATTTTTACTGATCCACGGATACATGGATTGGATCCGCAAAACACGTACGGACGTCTGAATGGAGCCTTACAGGGTGGTGATCAATGACAAGGGGGTGATCACGCATATTGACTTCCTGATCACTTCCCTGTCATTGATCACCCCCCTGTCATTGATCACCCCCCTGTAAGGCTCCATTCAGACGTCCGTATGATTTTTACGGATCAATGGATACATGGATCGGATCCGCAAAACACGTACGGACGTCTGAATGGAGCCTTACAGGGGGGTGATCAATGACAAGGGGGTGATCACTCATATAGACTTCCTGATCACCCCCCTGTCATTGATCACCCCCTTGTCATTGATCACCCCTCTGTAAGGCTCCATTCAGACGTCCGTATGATTTTTACGGATCCACGGATACATGGATCGGATCCGCAAAACGCATACGGACGTCTGAATGGAGCCTTACAGGGGGGTGATCACCCATATAGACACCCACCCCCCTGTCATTGATCACCCCCCTGTAAGGCTCCATTCAGACGTCCGTATGATTTTTACGGCTCCACGGATACATGGATTGGATCCGCAAAACACATTCGGACGTCTGAATGGAGCCTTACGGGGGATGATCAATGACAGGGAGGTGATCACCCATATAGATTCCCTGATCACCCCCCTGTCATTGATCACCCCCCTGTCATTGATCACCCTCCTGTAAGGCTCCATTCAGCCGTCCGTATGTGTTTTGCGGATCCGCTCCATGTATCAGTGGATCCGTAAAAATCATACGGACGTCTGAATGGAGCCTTACAGGGGGGTGATCAATGACAGGGGGGTGATCAGGGAGTCTATATGGGTGATCACCCCCCTGTCATTGATCACCCCCCCCGTAAGGCTCCATTCAGACATTTTTTTGGCCCAAGTTAGCGGAAATTATATATATTTTTTTTCTTACAAAGTCTCATATTCCACTAACTTGTGTCAAAAAATAAAATCTCACATGAACTCACCATACCCCTCACGGAATCCTAATACGTAAATTTTTTTAGACATTTATATTCCAGACTTCTTCTCACGCTTTAGGGCCCCTAAAATGCCAGGGCAGTACAAACACCCCACAAATGGCCCCATTTTGGAAAGAAGACACCCCAAGGTATTCCGTGAGGGGCATATTGAGTCCATGAAAGATTAAAATTTTTGTCCCAAGTTAGCGGAAAGGGAGACTTTGTGAGAAAAAAAAAAAATCAATTTCCGCTAACTTATGCCCCAAAAAAAAATTTCTATGAACTCGCCAGGCCCCTCATTGAATACCTTGGGGTGTCTTCTTTCCAAAGTGGGGTCACATGTGGGATATTTATACTGCCCTGGCTTTTTAGGGGCCCTAAAGCGTGAGAAGAAGTCTGGGATCCAAATGTCTAAAAATGCCCTCCTAAAAGGAATTTGGGCCGCTTTGCGCATCTAGGCTGCAAAAAAAGTGTCACACATGTGGTATCGCCGTACTCAGGAGAAGTTGGGGAATGTGTTTTGGGGTGTCATTTTACATATACCCATGCTGGGTGAGATAAATATCTTGGTCAAATGCCAACTTTGTATAAAAAAATGGGAAAAGTTGTCTTTTGCCAAGATATTTCTCTCACCCAGCATGGGTATATGTAAAATGACACCCCAAAACACATTCCCCAACTTCTCCTGAGTACGGCGATACCACATGTGTGACACTTTTTTGCAGCCTAGGTGGGCAAAGGGGCACATATTCCAAAGAGCACCTTTCGGATTTCACCGGTCAATTTTTACAGATTTTGATTGCAAACTTCTTCTCACACATCTGGGCCCCTAGAATGCCAGGGCAGTATAAATACCTTGGGGTGTCTTCTTTCCAAAATGGGGTCACTTGTGGCGTAGTTATACTGCCCTGACATTCTAGGGCCCCTAATGTGTGGCAAGTAGTTTGCAATCAAAATGTGTAAAAAATGGCCGGTGAAATCCGAAAGGTGCTCTTTGGAATGTGTGCCCCTTTGACCACCTTGGCTGCAAAAAAGTGTCACACATGTGGTATCGCCGTACTCAGGAGAAGTTGGGAAATGTGTTTTGAGGTGTCATTTTACATATACCCATGCTGGGTGAGAGAAATATCTTGGCAAAAGACAACTTTTCCCATTTTTTTTTATACAAAGTTGGCATTTGACCAATATATTTATCTCACCCAGCATGGGTATATGTAAAATGACACCCCAAAACACATTCCCCAACTTCTCCTGAGTATGGCGATACCAGATGTGTGACACTTTTTTGCAGCCTAGGTGGACAAAGGGGCACACATTCCAAAGTCCACCTTTCGGATTTCACCGGTCATTTTTTTTACAGATTTTGATTGCAAACTTCTTCTCACACATCTGGGCCCCTAGAATGCCAGGGCAGTATAACTACCCCACAAGTGACCCCATTTTGGAAAGAAGACACCCCAAGATATTTTGTGATGGGAATAGTGAGTTCATGGAAGTTTTTATTTTTTTGTCACAAGATAGTGGAATATGAGACTTTGTAAGCAAAAAAAAAAAAAAAATCATCATTTTCCGCTAACTTGTGACAAAAAATAAAAAGTTCTATGAACTCACTATGCCCATCAGCGAATACCTTAGGGTGTCTACTTTCCGAAATGGGGTCATTTGTTGGAGTTTTCTACTGTCTGGGCATTGTAGAACCTCAGGAAACATGACAGGTGCTCAGAAAGTCAGAGCTGCTTCAAAAAGCGGAAATTCTCATTTTTGTACCATAGTTTGTAAATGCTATAACTTTTACCCAAACCATTTTTTTTTACCCAAACATTTTTTTTTTATCAAAGACATGTAGAAAAATAAAGTTAGCAAAAAATTTATATATGGATGTCGTTTTTTTTGCAAAATTTTACAACTGAAAGTGAAAAATTTCAAAAAAATAGTTACATTTCGATTAATAACAAGAAAAGTAAAAATGTCAGCAGCTATGAAATACCACCAAATGAAAGCTCTATTAGTGAGAAGAAAAGGAGGTAAAATTCATTTGGGTGGTAAGTTGCATGACCGAGCAATAAATGGTGAAAGTAGTGTAGTGCAGAAGTGTAAAAAGTGGCCTGGTCATTAAGGGGGTTTCAGCTAGCGGGGTTGAAATGCTCTGTCCTAAAAAAAGGGGGCTACAGGTGGTGTAGCAAAAATATTTGGCTGGCCAATCAGTGTTGGGCCCAAGTTCTGTTGCTCTGTCGTGTTGGTAGTGTTTGTACCTAGATGTGTTGACGATGACGTTGTTGCCACTGGGGTATTCTGCCTTTCTATCATAATTTTTGGCCTTATAGAGATCATACTGTCCATTGGTGCCTGAGTTCCAGTGCCACTGGCACTGGAGAATACAAATCCACCTAATAATGAGGATTCTCCAGTTTGTGTCATTTGGATGCATTCTGAGGTGTTAATGGTTGGATTTCCCGTTTTTTTCAAATTCCAATATCTATTGTATCAAATCTTTCTCTTGGTACTGCCTCTGTTAAAGTCCTTACTATTTATAATTTCAGCTCCAGGGGTTTCATATTCCGAATAATCAGTGTACCTGGTGTTTCTCACTGACAAATTCTGTTTTTTTTTCTAATTATATACACGGTCAGTGTCAAAGTCTAATTTATCACGGCTATATTTCCGATGCTTTCTTTCCTTTATCTCTTCTTTAAGGCCTTCCAAGCTTTTTTGTAACCTGGATTCCTGATTTTTGAGGTCAGAATGTTGACTGAACGTAAGTATTTCTTTTATGTCTTGATTAAGTTGTTCAGAAATACGCTCAAAATGATGTTTTTCATATTCAACCATGTATTTCATAAGCCTTAGTGAATTTTCAGTGAGAACACTATCCCATCCTTTTGTGTATTCTGGGTCCTCAGTATGAATATTAGGTCTTAATGTATTTCTTAGGCCTCTATAGACAACTTTTTTATTTAAAGAGGACCTTTCACTAGAATAAAAAAATCTAAACTAACTATACAGACATGGAGAGCAGCGCCCAGGGATCTCCCTGCACTTACTGTTATACCTGGGCGCCGCTCCGTTCTCCCGGTATTGCCTTTTTTTTCTCTCAGGCTATGAGCTGAGCGCTGCGATTGGCCAGCGCTACAGCATGGGAGAATGAGATGCCGGCAGGTTCAACTGGGTGGAGCCTAACATATGATGATACCGGAGGCTATACCGGGAGAACGGATCGGCGCCCAGGTATAACAGTAAGTGCAGGGAGATCCCTGGGCGCCGCTCTCCACGTCTGTATAGTTAGTGTAGATGTTTTATTCTAGTGAAAGGTCCTCTTTAAATATGTCTCTAGGCTAGCTATTTCCCACCATGAACGATAGTTTTGTTTGTAGGTTTTGCCCAAATTTTTTTATCCTGTTTGTATATCCATGTTGTTGAGTGGAATGGCTTGATTCGAGAATACCTGCTTAGCCTCTTGTATGATGTGGTCTTTATTAATGCCCTGTGCTGAAAAGCCTGCCATAACATTTATAGTGAACGGAATAACTTTCCAATATAAGGACACAAATATCTGAGTGGCAACCCCTAATTTAATCATCAATCTACTCAAAAGCCCTGATAGAGACCCTTGGGATGTAAATACAAACACTTAACGGTCAATAGACCAAAAGATATCCCTTTTAGGGGTCTCTACTAAATAAGTATAGGATAAAAATTATAACTTTATTTCATCATTTAAAACACTTAGTGTCAGGAAAAAAGGGATTTATTAAAACTGTCAGTCCACAGTAGGGTTTGATGCTTGTTAACTAACAACAATTCAATAACACAAACCATCTGACTTGTCCCCAAATATAGTGCACAGAGCACTTGGCTGTGCCCATAACAGTCATTAGAGGTGACATCAACCCCCCAGTTTCCGCTAGCAACCACTAGCAGCTACTAGGTTAACAAGTATCAAACCCTACTGTGGACTGACAGTTTTAATAAATCCCTTTTTTCCTGACACTGAGTATTTTAAATGATGAAATAAAGATATAATTTTTATCCTACACTTATTTAGTAGAGACCCCTAAAGGGATATTTTTTGGTCTATTGACCGTTGAGTGTTTGTTCTGCTGAGATACCACAGCTATATACAAGAACAAACGCTATTCGAATAACTAATTGGAACTGGTGTGATATACCTCTTGCCCCCCAAAAAACTGATTAAGGGGTGCGATATACCCGCTTCCACAAAATACTGATTGAGGGGTGTGATGCACCGGCATCCACAAAATATTAATTGAGGGGTGTGATACACTGGCTTCCACCAAATATAGATTGAGGGCTGCAATACACCAGCTTCCCACAAATATTGATTAAGGGGTTTGATTTACCAGCTTCTAGCAAATACTCATTATTGAGTTCTATATACCTGTTTACGCAAAATACTGATACAGGGTATTTATATACCGACTTCCACCAAATATTGATTGAGGCCTGGGATACATCAGCTTCCACCAAATATTGTTTAAGGGGTTTGATTTACCATCTTCCATAAAACACTCATTATTGGGTTCTATATTCCTGTTTCCACAAAATACTGATAGAGGGGATTGATATACCGACTTCCACCAAATATTGATCGAGGCCTGCGATACACCAGCTTGCATCAAATATTGATTAAGGGGTTTGATTTACCAGTTTTCAGCAACTACTTATTATTGGGTTCTATATACCTGTTTCCACAAAATACTGTTAGATGGGATTGATATACCAGCTTCCACAAAATATTGATTGAGGCCTGCGATACACCAGCGTCCACCAAATATTGATTAAGGGGTTTGATTTACCGGCTTCCAGCAAATACTTATTATTGGGTTCTATATACCTGTTTCCACAATATACTGATACAGGGCATTGATATACCGGCTTCCACCAAATATTGATTGAGGCCTGCGAAACACCAGCTTTCACCAAATATTGATTAACCACTTCAGCCCCCCTAGCTTAAACCCCCTTAATGACCAGACCACTTTTTACAATTCTGCACTACACTACTTTCACGGTTTATTGCTCGGTCAACAACTTACCACCCAAATGAATTTTGCCTCCTTTTCTTCTCACTAATAGAGCTTTCATTTAATGTTATTTCATTGCTGCTGACATTTTTACTTTTTTTATATTAATCGAAATAGACCGAAATTTTTGCAAAAAAACGAAATTTTTCTATTTCTGTTGTAAAATGTCTTTTTACATATACCCATGCTGGGTGAGATAAATATCTCTCTAAAAGACAATTTTTCCCATTTTTTTTATACAAAGTTGTCATTTTACAGAGATATTTCTCTCACCCAGCATGGGTATATGTAAAAATACACCTCAAAACACATTTCCCTACTTCTCCTGAGTACGGCGATACCACATGTGTGACACTTTTTTGCAGCCTAGGTGCGCAAAGGGGCCCAAATTCCAATGAGTATCTTTTAGGAGGGCATTTTTAGGCATTTGGATTCTCACGCTTTAGGGCCCCTAAAATGCCAGGGCAGTATAAATACACCACATGTGACCCCATTTTGGAAAGAAGACACCCCAAGGTATTCCGTGAGGGGCATGGCGAGTTCATAGAAGTTTTATACTTTCTGAAATGGGGTCATTTGTGGGGTGTGTTTACTGTTCTGGCATTTTGGGCGGGGCTAAATTGTGAGCAACCCTGTAAAGCCTAAAGGTACTCGTTGGACTTTCGGCCCCTTTACGCACCTAGGCTGCAAAAATGTGTCACACATGTGGTATCGCCATACTCAAGAGAAGTAGGGCAATGTGTTTTGGGGTGTATTTTTACATATATCCATTCTGGGTGAGAGAAATATCTCTATCAAATGACAACTTTGTATAAAAAAAATTGTAAAAGTTGTCTTTTAGAGAGATATTTCTCTCACCCAGCATAGGCATATGTAAAAAGACACCCAAAAACACATTGCCCTACTTCTCCTGAGTACGGCGATACCACATGTGTGACACTTTTTTGCAGCCTAGGTGCGCAAAAGGGGCACAAATTCCAATGAGTACCTTTTAGAAGGGCATTTTTAGGCATTTGGATTCCAGACTTCTTCTCACACTTTAGGGCCCCTAAAATGCCAGGGCAGTATAAATACCCCAGAAGTGACCCCATTTTAGAAAGTAAACACTCCAAGGTATTCCGTGAGGGGCATGGCAAGTTCTTAGAATATTTATTTTTGGCACAAGTTAGCGGAAAATGATTTTGTAAGAGAAAAAAAAAAAAAACATTTTCCGCTAACTTGTGCCCAAAAAGAATATTCTAGGAACTCGCCATGCCCCTCACGGAATACCTTGGGGTGTCTTTCCAAAATGGGGTCACTTATGGGGTGTTTATACTGCCCTGGCATTTTAGGGGCCCTAAAGCGTGAGAAGAAGTCTGGAATATAAATGTCTAAAAAATTTTACGCATTTGGATTCCGTGAGGGGTATGGTGAGTTCATGTGAGATTTTTTTTTTTGTCACAAGTTAGTGGAATATGAGACTTTGTAAGAAAAAACTAAAAAAAAAATTCCTCTAACTTGTGCCAAAAAAAATAAATCTTCTATGAACTCGCCATGCCCCTCAAAAGTGATCTTTATAGTGCTGCAGTGATTTTACAGTGTTTTTGCAGTGATCAGGAAAAAAAAATTCGGTCACTGTGGTGGGGTGGACTGAACGCAAATGTGCGCACAAGATCAGGCCTGATCGGGCGAACACTGCGTTTTTTGTAGAGCCTATAGAACATGTTCTATTCTTGTCCGCAATTGCGGACAAGGAAAAGCCTTTTTTATATAGTTCTGGCAATGTGCGGATCCGCAAAATTCGGAAAGCACATTGCCGTTGTCCGTGTTTTGCAGATCCGCAGTGTCCGTGTTTTGCAGATCCGCGGATCCACGGATCCACAGATCCGCAAAGCACATACGGACGTCTGAATGAAGCCTTACAGGGGGATGATCAATGACAGGGGGGTGATCAGGGGTTAATAAGGGGTTAATAAGTGACAGGGGGGGTGTAGTGTAGTGTAGTGTGGTGATTGGTGCTACTTATTACAGAGCTGCCTGTGTCCTCTGGTGGTCAATCCAAGCAAAAAGGACCACCAGAGGACCAGGTAGCAGGTATATCAGACGCTGTTAACAAAACAGCATCTTATATACCTTTCAGGGGTTAAAAATCGCATCTACAGCCTGCCAGCGAATGATCGCCGCTGGCAGGCTGTAGATCCACTGGTTTACTTTCAGTTCCTGTGAACGCGCGCTTCTGTGTGCGCGCGTTCACAGGAAATCTCGCCCTTTCGCGAGATGACACGCTGGTGCGTCTAGGAGGAACAACAGGGCCGCCGCCAGGACACAATCCTGCGTGCGGAGGTCCTGGGATGGTTAAGGGGTTTGATTTACCAGCTTCCAGCATATGCTCATTATTGGGTTCTATATACCTGTTTCCACAATATACTGATACAGAGTATTGACATACCAGCTTCCACCAAATATTGATTAAGGCCTGCGAAACACCAGCTTTCACCAAATATTGATTAAGGGGTTTGATTTACCAGCTTCCAGCGTATGCTCATTATTGGGTTCTATATACCTGTTTCTACAAAATACTGATAGAGGGGATTGATATACCGGCTTCTACAAAATATTGATTGAGGCCTGCGAAACACCAAGTTCCCACAAATATTGATTAGGGGTTTGATTTACCAGCTTCCAGCAAATACTCATTATTGGGTTCTTTATACCTGTTTCCACAAAATACTGAAAGAGGGGATTGATATACCGCCTTCCACAAAATATTGAATGAGGCCTGCGATATACCTTCTTCCACAAATACTGCTCTTTTATAGGGACTTTGTCATAGGGTCATTTTGAAAATGACAGGCAGAAGAAGAGGCGGGCCATTCCGCAGGGGTGGTAGGGGTCAGGCAGGTGCACCAGGCCGGAGCCTAAGTGGGAAGTTGGAGTAGTTGCGTGCAATTACGTCAAAGGACGCACCAGAGTTGGTTAAATTGCTCACTCAGCTTTCTGCTTCTGCACCCTCCTCATCCTCTGTTTTAGGACCCTCCTCACGCTATGCTGTGTGCACCCCCAAAGACACCACCACCACCATCATCACCACCATCATCATCACCACCATCATAGCCCTTCCACTCAAGTCAGAGGAATTATTTTCCCATCCATTCCCAGAACTTACCGATGCGCAGCGATTCTTGGCATCGGATGAGGAAGAGGAGGTAGCAACAGCCGTCACCCAGTGGTCTGACGACAGTACCCAGATCGGCCCAAGGAGGGAGGTCCCCACTGTTGCTGTCTACTCTGAGATCTCTAATGTCAGTGGTGGTGAAGGTAATGATGATGACGTGTCGATGGACGTCACGTGGGTGCCCACAAGAAAGGAAGGCGAGGGGAGTTCAGAGGGAGAGACGTTGCAGCAGATAGGGAGGAGAAGAAGGAGAAGCAGGCAGAACTCGCAGTGCACAGGAGACAAAAAACAGACTGCAAAAGTATCTGGAGCGAGCCATCCACCATGCACTGACACATTTGGTGCTCGCAGGACATGGCTCCGCAGTGTGGGCTTTTTTTAATGTGTGAGCTGCAGACAATTGTGTTGCCATCTGCAGCCTGTGCTGTCAACACATAGGTCGCAGTAAGCACAACACTCACCTAGGGATGACCGCCTTAAGATGACACCTGGCCTCCCATCACCGAGTCCAGTCGGAGCAGCACCGTCAGAACCCACAAAGCCACACTTCTGGCGCTCCACCTCCTGCCTCTTCTCCTTCTCCTCTCTCCTCCCATATTTCTTCCACTCTACCTTCCACTATGTCGTTGTCGCGTTCATATGGCAAAAGGCAGGCCTCCGTGGCCCAAATGTTCCCACGTAAAAAGTTGATGACACCGGATAACCCTCTTGCCCAACGGAACTGGTAGCCTGCCAACTACTGTCATATAAACTAGTGGACTTAGAGGCCTTTAGAAAATTTGTGGCCATTGGCACACCGCAATGGAAGGTCCTCTGAAGGAAATATTTCTCCTAGAAGGGCATCCCAGAGCTATATGGCCATGTTCAGCGGCAAGTGAATGTATCTCTGGCACACAGTGTCGGTGCCAAGATACATGTGACCACAAACACAGGCAGGGAAGGTGAACTTTTACTACCCACTGGTTGAACCTTGAGACGGCTGTCAAGCATGCAATCCGTGGCACCCATGTTGATTTGGTGTGACCACTAGTGATGAGCAGCAGGGGCAATATTCAAATTTGCAATATTTCGTGAATATTTGGGCTAATATTCGCCATATATTCGAGAATTTGCGAATTCATGATCTCCAGGCATTATTTTCTTGATTGCGAAAATTCGCATAAAATTCGCATACAAATCTTCGCAAAAAAGTGTTTTAAGAGGTACCCCCGTATAAAAGGCAAAAAGGGCAAGGACCAGTACTGGGTGGCAAAGTACTTAGACCCCCAACATAAACACAAAATGGCAGACATGTTTCCAGCATCACAGAGGGCTTTCAGAATGCAGCATTTCTAGGCTTTGCTTTGAGAGATGCTGCATTCTGCTGTTGCGGGCGCTGGCAGAGGAATTTCCACCCACAGAGAAACAGTTGCGGGTACCAATCCTACAGCGCATGCAAGAAGAGGGCGGTTTGAAGATGTGTTGGTCACTTCGGTTATGAGATCATTCTTGCAGCCAACTATCAACATCCAGCCTCAGGGAATGCCTAGACCTACAGGTGTCTGACTACACCGGGTTAACAGCTGATGTGGATGCTCTGAGAAGCAAGGAACCCCTTGATTACTGGGTGTGCAGGCTTGACCTGTGACCAGAGCTGGCACAATTTACCATGAAACTTTTGGCTTGCCCCTCGTCAAGTATCCTGTCCAAAAGGATGTTCAGCGCAGCAGGGGGGATCGTGACCTATAAGCACACTCGCCTAGCTCACGACAGTGTGGACTACCTCACATTTCTAAAAATGAATGAGGCATGGATCTCGGGGGAATTCAACACCCGTGACAAACCACGTTTAATTGAATTTCCTCATGACAGCCCACACATATCTGCCACGACCCAGAACAAATAATGGTCCCTGTCTGTTTCTGCCCGGTGAATGCCTAATGTTTGGGACCGCAGAGGAATTCAACACCTGTGACCATGTGTTATCGAATTTCAACTATCATAATTTCGGGTTTTTCCAAGAGGGGGGAATTCGTTAGCCATGTTTTTAATCCAATTTTATATTTTTAGTTATTTTAAACATATGTATTTGACATGTATTTGTACTGGCCAGCAGTAAAATTGATATCCAATGACTGTCTAATACACCTCCAGCTACATAATTACTTGTTCTTTTCTGCACATTGAATGAATAATTTTTGGGGCCTAAACTCAACTGGCCTGAAGTAAAATTGTTAAGAGTCAGGATACTGGTGTTTGCACCAGTCACCCAGAAGGCTGCTAACCGCAGCAGTGTGAGTCCAATACAGGCAGGCTAACAGAACAGAAGAGCTTTACTGATAAACGGAAACCAACAGTCACTTGCAATAAAGGTAAACACAGTTCAGATAAATGCAGAGTGTAGAATCAGGTGGTCTCATTGTCAGACTCCAGGCAGGAATTCAGGCAGACGTACAGGAGGCAATGGGCATATGCATAGTCAGGTGGTGCAGAGGTCGATAATCCAGATGATCCAAGAGGCAGACGGCAGGTAGAATCATAGTCAAAACAGAGCAGAGGTCAATAGTCCAGGCAATCCAACAAGCAGGCGATAAACAGAGCAGAGATCAGACAAAGCAGAGGTCAAAATCCAACAGACAGTCCAGAACACATCAGTAAGCTTCAGCGGGAGAAAACAGGTAATGCAACCATGCTTGGGCGCTTCCTGTCAAGTGAAGCTGCCTTAAATATACAAGGCACCGACACCGGGTGGGAACGGCAATCAGTACCCAGCTGCCTACTCCCATAAGACAGGGAGAGGCACGCGCTATAGCACTACAGATTGCACCTGGCAGTGAGGACGGATGCGGCGGTATGCTGACAGGCGCCTGCGTCTCCTGCCAGGGAAGCCAGCACTGGTACCCATGGTGCTGTGATGTGCAGACGAGGGTCTGCCACCCTGCAGTGGGTACAAGGACCCAATACTGACAGACCGTCTAATATACCTCCAGCCACATAATCACTTGTTCTATTCTGTACAGTGAATGAATAGTTTTTGGGGCCTGAAGTCCACTGGCCTGCAGTAAAATTGATATCCATTGACCATCTAATATACCTCCAGCCACATAATCACTTGATCTTTTCTGTACGGTGAATGCATAATTTTTGGGCCCTGTAATCTAACTGGCCAACAGTAAAATTGTTATATGGTGACCGCCTAATGTACCTCCAGCCACATTATAAATTGTTCTTTTCTGTATAGTGAATTCATAATTTTTGGGGCCTGTAGTCCACTGGCCTGCAGTAAAATTGATATCTAATGGCTGTCAAATATACCTCCAGCCACATAATCACTTGATGTTTTCTGTCCAGTAAATGCCTAATGTTTGGGGTCTGTACTCCTATGGTCTAAAACAAAATTTCTCCTAGGCTCCAGCAGGGCACATTTTTGACAGTTTCCCTTTAACCACCTCCCGTCTGCCCATAGACTATAAACGTCTGGGAGGTGGTTGTCTATCTCCTAATGGACGTTTTAAAGCGTCCTTTCAGAGATCGCAGCTGCACGCTAATCGTGCAGCTGCTGATCGGGTTGCCTGCTGTCAGTGACAGCAGGGCAACCCAGAGAGAAGGCAGGCACAGTTCCCAGGTGTCCCTGCCTTCTAGATCGCTGCATACACAGCGCTCCCGGAGCGCTGTGTATGCAGAGCAGGAAGCGCTATGCGCTTCCTGTTCCGGCCCGGCGGTCATGTGGCCGCCAGGACCGGAGAGTGCAGGAGCTGTGTGAGGTCTTTCAGAGACCTCGATCAGCCCTGCTCTGAGGCTGTACAGCGCAGTATTGCGCTGTACAGCCTCTCTGGGGGGTGTATTTCCACTGTAACTGGGGCTACTACGTCAGCCCCAGTTACAGGAGAAATCAACTGTGGGAAAAAAAAAAAAAAAGTGAAGTAAATGTCCCCCAGAGGTCTTGTATGACCTTATGGGGGACGAAAAGTGTAAAATAATAAATAAATAAATAAAGGGTTAAAAAAATAAAATAAAATAAAGTTTCACATGTAAAAAAAAAAAAGTCCCCAAGTAAGGAATAAAAAAAATGTTAAAAATAGAAAAAATAAAATAAAATAGACATATTTGGTATTGCCGCGTCCGTAAAAACCAGCTCTATAAAAATATCACATGACCTAACCCCTCGGGTGAACACCGTAAAAAAAAAAAAAAAAAGAACAGTGTCAAAACAAGCAATTTTTGTCACCTTACATCACAAAAGGTGCAACACAAAGTGATCAAAAATGCGTATGTTCCACAAAATGGTACCTCTAAAACCGTCACATCATCCCGCAAAAAATGAGCCCCTACATAAGAAAATCTCTAAAAAAAAAAAAAAAAAATATAGCTCTTAGAACATGGAGACACTAAAACATCATTTTTTTTGTTTCAAAAATGCTATTATTGTGTAAAACTTTAATAAATCAGAAAAAGTATACATATTGGGTATCGCCACGTCCGGAACAATCTGCTCTATAAAAATGTCACTTGACTGAACCCCTCAGGTGAACGCTGTAAAAATAAATAAATAGAAACTGTGCTAAAACAACCAATTTTTTGGTCACCTTGCCCCATAAAGTGTTATAATGAATGATCAAAAAATCATATGTACCCAAAAATAGTACTAATAAAACTGGCACCTTATCCCCTAGTTTCCAAAATGGGGTCACTTCTTGGGAGTTTCTACTGTAAGGGTGCATCAGGGGGCTTCAAATGGGACATGGCATCTAAAAACCATGTGGAGTTCTTTTTCTTCTGCGCCCTGCCGTGTGCCCATACAGCAGTTTATGACCACATGTGGGGTGTTTCTGTAAACCGCAGAATCTGGGTAATAAATATTGAGTTTTGTTTGGCTGTTAACCATCGATGTGTTCAAGAAAAAATTTGATTAAAATGGAAAATCTGCCAAAAAAGTGAAATTTAAAAATGTGATTTTGGCAATTTTCTAAAAAATTTGAAGAATTGCTTCTAAACTTCTAAGCCTTCTAACGTCCTAAAAAAATAAAATGACATTTCCAAAATGATGCCAACATAAAGTAGACATATGGGGAATGTTAAGTAATAAATATTTTATGAGGTATCACTTTCTGTTTTAAAAGCAGAGAAATTGAAATTTCGAAAATTGCGAACTTTTCAAATTTTTTGGTAAATTTGGGATTTTTTCATAAATAAAGGGGAAATATTTTGACAAAAATTTATGACTATCATGAAGTACAATGTGTCACGAGAAAACAATCTCTGAATGACTTGGATAAATAAAGGCGTTCCAAAGTTATTACCACATAAAGTGAGATATGTCAGTTTTGCAAAATTAGGCCTGGTCAGGAAGGGGGCAAATGGCCCAGATGGGAAGTGGTTAAGATGCATAAAAATGGCCTCTGATTAAACTACATATTTTTTGTGTGAATCTTTGTCATTGATCCCCCTCTGGTATGTAATTGTCCATGTTGTGGGACGATTTGTGCACTTCTAGTAAGTATTTGGTGGCTGCAATTATGACCTGAAGGTTTTTCAGGTTCACCTACCATTAAAGTGAATAGGGCCGGCCGCGAAATTGCGGTTCGCGAACATTTGATTGTGTTCCCGCGATCGCGTTTGCGAATCGTCCCGTCCGATGTTCGTCCATCACTACCAATGACAGAGTCTGAAGGTGGCAGCAACATCAGGAGGTCACAGAGTGGCACAATGACAGAGTCTTGAGGTGGCAGCAGTATGAGGAGGCCACCGAGTTGCACAAAGACAAAGTGTGGAGGTGTTAGCAGCATAAGGAGGCCAGAACAGCATGGCGATGAGAGATTGTGGAGGTGGCAGCAGCATGAGTAGGCCACAGTGTGTCACCGCAACAAAGTGTGATGGTGTCAGCAGAATGAGGAGGCCACTGACTGGCACAATAACCAAGTCTTGAGTTGGCAGCAGTATGAGGAGGCCACTGAGTGGCACAATGACCAACTCTAGAGTTGGCAGCAGCATGAGGAGACCACAGAGTGGCCCAATGAAAGAGTGTGGAGGTGGCGGACGAAGCATAATCAGGAGGAGACCACAAAGTGGCACAATAAATGAGTCTGGAGGTGGCGACAACAGCGGCATCAGGAAGATAACACAGAGTGGCAAGTTGACATAGTGTGGAGATGGCAGTAGCAGCAGCAGTATCAGGATACCACAGAGTGCCAAAGTGACATAGTGTGGAGATGGCAGTAGCAGCAGCATCAGGATACCACAGAGAGGCAAGGTAACATAGTATGGAGATGGCAGTGGCAGCAGCAGCAACATCAGGGTACCACAGAGTAGCAAGGTGACATAGAGTGGAGATGGCAGTAGCAGCAGCAGAATCAGGATACCACAAAGCGGCAAGGTGACATAGTGTAGAGATGGCAGGAGCAGCAGCAGCAGCAGCAGCATCACAATACCAAAGAGTGGCAAGGTGACATAGTGTGGAGATGGCAGCAGCATCAGGATACCACAGAGAGGCAAGGTGATATAACGTGACGATGGCAGGAGCAGCAGCAGCAGTATCAGGAGGATACCACAGTGTCAAGGTGACATAGTGTGGAGATGGCAGTAGCAGCAGCAGCATCAGGATACCACAGAGTGGCAAGTTTATATAGTGTGGAAATGGCAGTAGCAGCAGCAGCATCAGGAAACCACAGAGTGGCAAGGTGACATAGTGTGGAGATGGCAGCAGCATCGGGATACCACAGAGTGGCAAGGTGACATAATGTGGAGATGGCGGCAGCAGCAGCATCAGGATACCACAGAGTAGCAAGGTGACATAGTGTGGAGATGGCAGTAGCAGCATAAGGATACCACAGAGTGGCAAGGTGACATAGTGTGGGGATGGCAGTAGCAGCATCAGGATACCACAGAGTGGCAAGTTGACATAGTGTGGAGATGGCAGAAGCATCAGGATACCACAGAGTGGCAAGATTACATAGTGTTGAGATGGCAGTAGCAGAAGCATCAGGATACCACAGAGTAGCAAGGTGACATAGTGTGGAGATGGCAGTAGCAGCATAAGGATACCACAGAGTGGCAAGGTGACATAGTGTGGAGATGGCAGCAGCAGCATCAGGAGGATACCACAGCGTAGCAAAGTTACATATTGTGGAGATGGCAGTAAAAGCAGCAGAAGAATCAGGTTACCACAGAGTGGTAATGTGACCAAGTGTGGAGATGGCAGTAGCAGCAGCAGCATCAGGAGGATACCACAGATTGGCAAGGTGACATAGTGTGAAGATGGCAGTAGCAGCATCAGGATACCATATATAGCGATGCTGCATATGTTGACGCAGGGCTGTGGTGCCAACCTTGGCGCCATGGCCACACTTTACCTTCTAGCCACATATAGAGTTAAACGGACACCTGGATGTTCGGGTTCGACGGGTTTGGCGGAACTTCACAAAAAAGTTTGGGACCCAAACTTGACCCCAAACCCGAACCCCATTGAAGTCAATAGGGACCCGAACTTTGGAGCACTAAAATGGCTGTAAAAAAGTCATGGAAAGGGCTAGAGGGCTGCAAATGGCAGCAAAATGTGGTTAAGAGCATGACAATTGCTCTGCAAACATATGTGGATAGGGAAATTACTTAAAATAACATTTAATACGTGAAAATAAAAAAATAATCTTGATCTTGGAGGACGAGGTCCATATGAAGTAGGAGATTGAGGAGGTGGTGGATGTGGAGATGGAAGCGGCAGTGGAGGATGAGGAGGTAGCCTACACTGCTTTTTGGTTTTATTTTTATTTATTTATTTTTTGTTTAAATTAAGGTACACCCCAAAACATTGGGAAATATAACTTGTGATAACCACCACTAGCCATGCTAAACAAACGTTCAGACAATACACTGGCTGCAGGGCAGGCCAGCACCTCCAAGGGAAAGCTCAGGCCATCTGCCCAATTTGTAGACCCAGAAGTTGAAGGGGGCAGACCCATCAGTCAGTACGTGTAGTCGTGTGCACACATACTGCTCCACCATGTCGCACGTCCCAGTGATGTCCACGATCCAATTGGATATTGCTCTATCAACTTTTGATGTTCTTTTCTGTTGATCACGGTTAGTGATGAATTAGGGTTCCATGCCAGAGATTGAACGTGAGAAAGGGATACCACATCCAAGGGAGGTCAATGTATAAAATTAAATGTGATTGAGCGGAAATGTGGGAGAAGTTATCAAAGTGGAAGGATCGAAAGAAAGGAGGGGAGCACGGCAATTGCCCACTCCCGACTCAGGAAGGTAGTGACGATAAATAACAATACAGGACTCTTATTGGAAAAGATTAATAAAAAATTATAGGGAATGTCAATGGGGTATTTTGGATTTGGAAACGTTAGACAGGAGAGGCCATGCTGCTGCTTTGTTAAATCTAGATAACTTCTGCCTGATCACACGCCCCTGTGACGTCCACGAGCCAATCAACTTTTCAAGTTTTCTTCTGCGCCTACCATGTTGATCACGGTTAGCGGCGAATCAGGGTTCCACGCCGGAAAGGGAGCATGAGAAAGGGAGATTACATGCAAGGGGGATCAATGGCTGCAATGTGATCGTGCTGAAATGTGGGAAAAAGTTATTAATGCAGAAGGATCAAATGAAAGGGCCAATTAAAGACGAATTTTAGAAATGTAAGTCCCTGTCACCTATGCAGAGCAGGGTTTTTTTATAGCCAGAAATGGGTTAATGTCACCCACCAATGGAACAGATGATTTTGAAAAATGTCGGTTCCTGTCACCTTTGCAGAGCAAGGGTTTATTCATGGCAAAAATAATAAAAAATGTCACCCAAGAATGTAACAGAGAAATTACTGACATGTATTAACCTGTCAACTAGGGTATATCACAGCCCAAAATTGGTGAATTTAACCCAAAAATGTAACAGACAAATTAGTGAAATGACATAAAATAAAATAAAATACATGCAAATTAAAAAAGTTAATCTTGATGTATGAGGTGGAGGTCCATATGGAGTAGGAGGTTGAGGAGGCGGTGGACGTAGCAGTGTAGGTGGAATCCATGCCTGGTTTATTTTAATGAACGTGAGCTTGTCCACATTGGCTGTGGACAGGCGGCTATGTTTGTCTGTGATTAGGCCCCCTGCCGTGGTAAACACACGTTCAGATAATACACTGGCCGCAGTGCAGGCCAGCACCTCCAAGGCACAAAGGGCACGCTCAGGCCATGTGCCCAATTTGGAGACCCAGAAGTTGAATGGGGCAGACCCATCATTCAGTATGTGTAGGCGTGTGCACACATACTGCTCCACCATGTTGCTGAAATGCTGCCTCCTGCTAAGACGTTTCATATCAGCTGGTGGTTGTGGCGTGCTGACAAAGCTTTTCCACATTTCGGCCATGCTAACCCTGCCTTCTGAGGTGCTGGTGGTGCCCCAGCTGCGTTGGCGACCTCTTCCTCGTCCTCTGCCTTGTGCTTCCACTGTGCCCCCGCTGTCAGGTGGGAATGCCACCAGCAGCGCGTCTACCAGCGTGGCCTTGTACTCGCGCATCTTATGATCAAGCTACAGAATTAAGGACGGTCCTTGTAACGGGGATCAAGCAGCGTGGCCACCCAGTAATCAGCACAAGTTAGAATGTGGGCAACTCGGCGGTCATTGCGGAGATACTGCAGCATGTGTCGCTCATGTGTGCCAGGCTGCCCAGAGGCAACGACAAGCTGTCCTCTGTGGGAGGTGTATCGTCTGTGTCCTCTGTATGCCCCCAGCCCCGCACCAGTGATGGCCATGAGCTGGTTTGGGTGCCACCCTGCTGTTAACACGGTTCCTCCTCCTCCATCTCCTCCTCCGCATCCTCCACCTCATCATCCTCCAGAACTGTGCCCTGGCTGGACAATTGCGTACCTGGCGTTTGTGGGTGCAGGAACCCATCCTCGGATTCACTTGTGAATGACTGGCCGGAAACCCTATGAATGATCCCTCTTCCTCCTCCTTCTCCTCCTGTCCCACATCCTCTTCCTTCATCGCCAGCAGTGTTTTTTCAAGGAGACATAGAAGTGGGATAGTAAAGCTGAGAACGGCGTTATCGGCACTGGCCATGTTGGTGGAGTTCTCGAAACACCGCAACAAGAAACACAGGTCTCGCATGGAGGCCCAGTCATTGGTGGTGAAGTGGTGCTGTTCCTCAGAGCGACTCAACCTTGCGTGCTGCAGCTGAAACTCCACTATCGCCTGCTGCTGCTCGCACAGTCAGGCCAGCATGTGCAAAGTGGAGTTCCAGCTTGTGGGCACGTCGCATATTAGGCGGTGAGCAGGAAGGCCGAAGTTACACTGCAGCACTGACAGGCGAGCAGCAGCAGGGTGAGAACGCTGAAAGCGTACACAGACAGCCCGCACTTTCTGCAGCAGCTCTTACATAGGGTAATTCTTAAGGAAACTCTGCACCACCAAATTCAGCACATGCGCCAGGCAAGGGATGTGTGTCAAACCTGCTAGTCCCAGAGCTGCTACGAGATTTCGCCCATTATCGCACACCACCAGGTCAGGCTCACTGGCACCAACCACTCATCGGTCTGTTTTTCCATGCCTGTCCACAGCTCCTGTGGTGTGTGGGGTTTGTCCTCCAAACAGATAAGTTTTAAAACTGCCTGCTGTCGTTCTCCCCTGGCTGTGCTAAAGTTGGTGAAGGTGTTACGCTGACCGAATGAGGAGGCGGTAGAGGATGAGGAAGCAGAGTAGGAGGAGGAAGCAACAGGAGGGAAAACTGAAGCGCCCTGCAATCCTCAGTGGTGGAAGGACATGCACCAAATTGCTATCCGCCTCAGGCGCAGCCTCTACTGCATTTACTCAGTGTGCTGTTAGGGAGAAATAACGTCCTTGACCGTGCTTACTGGTCCACGTATCCATAGTTAGGTGGACCTTGCCACAGATGGCGTTGCACAGTGCACACCTGATTTTGTCCCCCACTTGGTTGTGCAGGCAAGGGATGGCTCGCCTGGAAAAGTAGTGGAGGCTGGGCACGATGTACTGTGGGACAGTCACCGCCATAAGGCTTTTAAAACTCTCAGTCTCTACCAGACGGAATGACAGCATTTCAAAGGCCAGTCATTTTTAAATGCTGGCATTCAGAGGCAGGGATCGCGGGTGGGTAAGGGGGTACTTCCTCTTCCGCTCCAGTGTTTGGGAGATGGAAAGCTGAATGCTTCCATGGGACATTGTGGAGATGCTTGGTGACCCAGGTGGTGGTGTTGCTGGCAGATCCTCTGTTTGCGGGGTGGCAGGTGCCACTGTCACTCCAGAGGTGGGTGAAGAGGCCGAGACTGCAACAAAAGTGGAAGCAGGAGGAGCCAGAGACCTTTCTTGGTTTTTGAGGTGTCTACTCCACTGCAGCTCGTGCTTTGCACTTAAATGCCAGGTTCATGCAGGTTGTGCTCAGGTTGAGAACGTTTATACCTTGCTTCAGGCTCTGATTGCACAGCGTGCAAACCACTTGTGTCTTGTTGTCAGCACATTGTCTGAAGAACTGCCATGCCAGGGAACTCCTTGGAGCTGGCTTTGGTGTGCTCAGTCCCTTGCTGCGGTGGGCAGTAGCAGCCATACTGTCTAGGGGACGACAGCTCCGCTTTTGCACCCTGCTCCCTCTTCTGCTGTGTTGGTGGCTCTGTGCGACCCCCGCCTCTTCCTCCATACTTCACAGGTCACTCGCATGACCTTGATTCCATGTGGGGTCGAAGACCTTATCGTCCTCCACATCATCTTCCACCAAGTCTTCACCCCTGCCCTCCTTGTTGATTTGCACACTGCAGAAAGCCACAGCAGTTGGCACATGTGTTTAGTCATCATCCAAGACATGCTGCAATGGTCCTCCCATGTACTCATCTTGAAACATAAGCGGTTGGGCATCGGTGCACTCAATCTCTTCCACTTTTGGGGCAGAGCTATGTGGATGGCCCTGGGAAATTCAAAAGGCAGAATAGACTGCTGAATAACTTGGAGCTCAGACTGCTTGGCTGATTTGCAAGGAGGTGAGGTGAAGGACTGATGGACATGGGCTGCAGGTGCCAACTCTGATCTTTCAGCAGGAGACTGGGTGGGAAACAATGTGAAGAAACTGCAGTCACTGTCAGCAACCCAATCTACTATCGCCTGTACTTTTTCTGTCTCACCATTCGTAGAGCCGCATTAGGCCTGACCAAATAACCCTGAAGGTTCAGACGCCTACTCGCAACTGAGGAAGGTGTTTCACTTGTGTGTGTAGCTGGCACAGATCAACTACGTCCTCTCCCTGCAACAGGAGCTCCACCAGCAGCACCACGAACGGGGCTCCTCCCTCTATTTGACGCTCTCCTCATTCTCAGCAATTTTAGGTTTTTGCCCAAAATTGGTGTTTTTTAAATAACAGAAGATAACAGCAGTATCTAACGCATGTATTTCACACTGACAGATGCTGCAAAGGCTGCAAATTTAGTAATTGACCCAAAATAGTGATTTTTTTTATAACAGAATATGACAGCAGCATCTAACGCTTGTATTTCACACTGACAGATGTAGCAAGGGCTGTAAAATTTTGTATTTTGTCCAAAAAGGGTGTTTTTTAAAACCCAGAAAATTATTGCAGCATTTCAAGCTTAAATTTCACACTGACAAATGCTTCATTGGCCCCAGATGTAGTGTATTGCCAAAAATGGGTGCTTTTTTAAACCAAGAAAAGTATTGCAGTCTTTCAAGCTTGTATTTAACAATGACAGATGCAGCAAACGCTTCAAAATTAGGATTTAGCCCAAAATGGGTACATTACAGCCGTATCTAACGCATGTATTTCACACTGACAGATGCAGCAAAGGACGCTAATTTTGTATTTTGCCCAAAATGGGTGTTTTATTTAATAACAGAATATAATAGCAGTATCTAACGCTTGAATTTCACACTGACAGATGCAGCAAGGGCTGTAAAATTTAGTCTTTTGCCCAAAACGAGTGTTTTTTTTAAACCCAGTAAATTATTGCAGTATTTCAAGATTAAATTTCACACTGACAAATGCTGCATAGTCCCAAGATGGATGGTATTGCCAAAAAGGGGTGCTTTTTTAAACCCCAAAAATTATTTCAGTCTTTCAAGCTTGTATTTAACAATGACAGGTGCAGCAAACGACTCAAAATTAGGATTTTGCCCAAAATGGGTGTATTTTTTTATAGCAGAATATGACAGCAGTATCTAACGCTTGTATTTCATACTGACAGATGCAGCAAGGGCTGTAAAATTTAGCATATTGCCCAAAAAGGGTGTTTTTTAAAACCCAGAAAATTAATACAGTATTTTAAGCTTAAATTTCTCACTGACAAATGCTGCATAGGCCCCAGATGGAGGGTATTGCCAAATATGGGTGCTTTTTTAAACCCCGAAAATTATTGCAGTCTTTCAAGCTTGTATTTAACAATGACAGATGCAGCAAAGGCCACAGATGTATAGTTTTGCCAAAAATGTCTGATTCTTTTTAAACCCAGAATATAATTGCAGTATTTCAAGCTTCTATTTGACTGTCGCAAATGCACATATGCTGTGCTGGTGCACTGAACTTGTATAAAATGGCCGCCGCCAACCACCTAACTAACAGACGGATAAAAGTTATTTCTGTGTCACTGTCAAGTTGGTGATGAAGGTGTTACGCTGCCTGGATAAGGGGCCGGTAGATGATGAGGAAGAGGAGTAGGAGGAGGAGCAACAGGAGGCAAACTGAAGTGCCCTGCAATCCTCAGTGGTGGAAGGACATGCGCAAAACTGCTATCCGCCTCAGGCCCAGCCGCCACTGCATTTACCCAGTGTGCTGTTAGGGAGATATAATGTCCCTGACCGTGCTTTCTGGTCCATGTATCCGTAGTGAGGTGCACCTTGCCACAGATGGCATTGCGCAATGCACACCTGATTTTGTCCCCCACTTGGTTGTGCAGGGAAGGGATGGCTCGCCTGGAAAAGTAGGGTCGGCTGGGCACGACGTACTGTGGGACAGCCACCGTCATAAGGCCTTTAAAACTATCCGTCTCCACCAGAAGGAATGACAGCATTTCAAAGGCCAGTAATTTAGAAATGCTGGCATTCAGGGCTAGGGATCACGGATGGGTAGGGAGGTACTTCCTCTTCCACTCCAGTGTTTGGGAGATGGAGAGCTGAACTCTTCCGTGGGACATTGTGGAGATGCTTGGTGACCCAGGTGGTGGTGTTGCTGGCAGATCCTCTGTTTGATGGGTGGCAGGTGGCACTGTCATTTCAGCGGTGGATGAAGAGGCCGAGACTGTAGCAGAAGAGGAAGCAGGAGGAGCCAGAGACCTTTCTTGGTTTCGGAGGTGTCTACTCCACTGCAGCTCGTGCTTTGCACTTAAATGCCAGGCTCATGCAGGTTGTGCTCAGGTTGAGAACGTCTATGCCTCGCTTCAGGCTCTGATTGCTGTCGGGTGTAATAATTCAATTAAGAATTATTAATTATGGTCATAAAAATAATTAACCATAAAAAAATAAAATGTATAAAATTTGTCATAAATTCTTAAAATCATGACCTGGTGAATTGTAGACAACCTAATTAATACAATTCACATCTGAGTCCGACTATTTCCTCAGATAAATAAGTTCTTTTTGACGTGAGATGACGTTAATGATAAAACATGTAGTTCTGCATTATACAATAATACACAGGTTTATAAAAAAAATATGCAGATTTATTGGTTACAAGGTCATAAACATATATAAGTAAATAAACACAATGATATATGCAAATGAATATATATATATAGCATTGATATAAAGCATTACAAGCTTAATAATTCATGTGAGTGGAAATAACTTGTCACATTATAACCAAGCTATTATTAGGTTAGGATATCAAAATAGGAACATAATTTATATACATTACTCCTGTTCAGAGAAAACCTCATGATATCAGGACGGGCATGTCTAATCCTAGACATCAATATAGAATGCTAAATACATTCCACCCCCCTCTAACCAACTACACATCACATGACTTCAAGATGGGCAAATCCATCCAAGGATATAACTTAGAAGAGATAACTGTATCCTTCCACCCCATCCTGGACTATTTTCACACATATAACTTTGGTAAGACTATTAAGACAAATAACAGGGATCTAGGATCATTGCTAGATCATATCTTAAATGGGAAGGACTTGAAATAAGTCTTTCCTGTGGGAATCCATCACTTAGCTTGACGAAGAATGTTCTATCAATATATATATATATCTAAGCAATTATTTACTGCTTTGCTAGATTATGAGTCTTGATTCTTCTGCAGGTAGAATGAAGTCTCACAATATCCTAAGACTACATCTCAAATATGGAGATGATCAATTAATTAATGTATTTATTCAAATTAGTCTTAATAAAATGAAATATCATTTTCTGTGTCTCTTACCAAGTCCTAGTAGAAATCTCACTTCTGCTCCTAGGAAAGCTGGGTGGTCCATCATAGCGCATCTCATTATGGCTTTCATCTTGATAGACCCCTCTAAAGAGCTTAACTTCTCTTTCCTCTCTTTCTTGTGTGTCTTTTCTCCCCCCTGTGTATGGTTTATATCACAAACTTATCAGTTAGACACACCTTCCTAGTTTGGAAGTTTCCAATCATAATCGGATGGGCGTGACTATTGATAAGAAATGACATCATAACCTTACCCAGAATGCACTTTTGCTACTGTTGTAATGTCACCTACTCATACCTAGGTGGCACTGCTGTGTAAGCTATTTGCATCATAGTATAAAGGGTTAACTTCTGTAAGTCTGAATAAAGGTATAATATACATTTTGACCTTAAAAGCTTTAATTCAAAGCTATAGGGATTAATTCTGACACTTGTAGCAATTAGAGACAGACCTCTAGGCGTCTCTCTGAATGTTTCTCACACAGTTTATTTGTGTATCATAAATAACTTGAATCTCCTTGTTTTCTCACAGAGATATCAGTACCTCCTCTTGTCACACCAAAGAGGTGAATAATTGTTACAAAACACACATCTTCACAGACACTCTTTTAGAGACAAAGATTCTCCTAATGAGAAATATATATAATTTACTGGATACTTGTTGTCTTCATAACATATAACAGTATAATATAATATATATTATATGTTCTACTGATTGTCTTATGCTAAGGACTAAGGCTCATAAAATGAATACATACATATTATATATTTTGCTTCATTTATAAATGCCTAATTGTATAGGTAATTATCACCAGCTGCATAGAGCTTATCTTTATCTCTTGTCATAAATTTAAGAGTAGACAAGGAGTATTCTTCTCAGACTGGTATATTCATGAGAAGAATAACACTAAAAAGCAGAAACCTTTATACGACCTAAATTTGGCATACTCAAGACATACAAAATTGTAACTATAGTCGAGCATGGGTCTTAAAGGTAATGAACATTCATCTTGACTAAAATAAATTGGATATCAATGCATTTACCTATGAAAAGGCACAACATTGCACAGCGTGTAAACCGCTTGTGTCTTGTCATCAGCACATTGTCTGAAGAACTGCCATGCCAGGGAAATCCTTGGAGCTGGCTTTGGTGTGCTCAGTCCCTTGCTGCGGTGGGCAGTAGCAGGTGTACTGTCTAGGGGACGGCCGCTCCGCTTTTGCACCCTGCTGTGCTGGTGGCTCTGTGCGACCACCACCTCTTCCTCCGAACTATATAGGTCACTCGCATGACCTTGATTCCATGTGGGGTCGAGGACCTCATTGTCCTCCACATCATCTTCCACCTAGTCTTCACCCCTGCCCTCCTTGTCAGTCCTTGCACACTTTCAAAAGCCACAGCAGTTGGCACCTGTGTTTTGTCATCATCCGAGACGTGCTGCAATGGTCCTCCCGTGTACTCATCTTAAAAACATAAGTGGTTGGGCATCAGTGCACTCAATCTCTTCCACTTCTGGGGCAGGGATAGGTGGATGGCCCTGGGAAACCCTGCTAGTAGAGTCATCAAAAAGCATAAGAGACTGCTGCATGACTTGGGGCTCAGACTGCTTGGCTGATTTGCAAGGGGGTGAGGTAAAAGAGTGATGGACATCGGCTGCAGGTGCCAACTCTGATCTTTCAGCATTAGACTGGGTGGGAGACAATGTGAAGGAACTGGATGCACTGTCAGCAACCCAATCTACTATCGCCTATACTTGTTCAGGCCTCACCATTCGTAGAGCTGCATTTGGCCCAACCAAATGCCACTGCAAGTTCTATCGCCTACTCGCACCTGAGGAAGGGGTTTCACTTGTGCGTGTAGCTGGCACAGATCGACCACGTCATCTCCCTGCAACAGGAGCTCCACCAGCAGCACCACGACCTGGGCCACGTCCCTTATTTGACGCTCTCCTCATATTCCATAAATTTAGGATCTTGCCCTAAATGGGTGTTTAATTAATAGCAGAGTAGAACAACATTATATAAATGTTTGATCTCACACGTACAGATGCAGACTAGTCTGCAATTAAAGTTTTTGGCCCTAAATGGGGGTTTGTTTAATAACTGAATAGAACTACAGTATGTAAAGAGTGTATCTCACACGTCCTGATTTAGACTAGGCTGCAATTAAAGTTTGTTGACTAAAATGGCTGTTTTTCAAATAACTGAATAGAACCACAGTATCTAAAGGGTGTATCTCCCACGTACTGATCCAGACTAAGACGGAATTGAAGTTTTGTGCACAAAATGGCTGTATTCAAAATAACTGAATATAGCCACAGTATCTAAAGTGTGTATCTCACAGTGACATATGCAGCAAAGGCTGCAAAATAAACTTTTTTGACCAAAACGTTATATACTGCTGTCATAACTGAATATGACAGCAGTATATAACCCTTGAATTTCACACGTGCTGATGCTGCAAGGCTTGTAAAATTGTGTAAAAAATGAGTGTTTTTAAAAACCCAGAAAATTATGGCTGTATTTCTAGCTTAAATTGCACACTGACTAATCCAGATGTTGGATATTGCCCAAAAAGTGATTTTTTTTTTTTACTAACAAAATATGAAAGCTGTATATAACGTTTGAATTTCACACGTCCAGATGCAGCTAGGGATGTAAAATAGTGTATTTTGCATAAAAAGGGTGTTTTAAAAAAAAACTGAAAATGATGGCTGTATTTCTAGATTAAATTGCACACTGACTAATCCAGATGTTGTATATTGCCAAAAATGTGTGTTTTTTTAGTAGCAGAATATGAAAGCTGTATATTACACTTGAATTTCACATGTGCAGATCTGTAAAATAGTTGATTTTGCAACAAAAAAAAGGGTGTTCGTAAAAACCCAGAGAATTATGGCTGTATTTCTAGCTTAAATTGCACACTGACTAATCCAGATGTTGGATATTGCCAAAAAAGTGTGTTTTTTTACTAACAGAATATGAAAGCTGTATATAACCCTTGAATTTCACACGTGCTGCAAGGGCTGTAAAATTGTGTATTTTGCCAAAAAAACAAGAAAATTATGGCTGTATTTCTAACTTAAATTGCACACTGACTAATCCTGCAAATGCACCAGATGTTGTATATTGCCAAAAAAGGGTGTTTAAAAAACCCCCAACAGATTAGTGCAGTACTTCAAGCTTGGATTTGAATGTCACAAAAGCTCAGATGGAGTGCTGGCGCACTGAGCTTGCATAAAATGGCCGAGGCCGCCGCCGCCCACCTAGCTAACAGACGGACATTATTTTTTCTGTCACTGGCAGGGTAAAAAGATTGTGCACTGCACCCACACAACTAAATGTATGTAGATCTGTGAGTTAGATTTGAATTCTGATCACAGATTCTGTCCTATTCTCTCCCTGAAATCACCAGCAGCATCCTCTCCCTACACTAGTAACAGCAGAGTGACGTGCAGCGCTATGTGACTCAAGCTTATATAGAGGCTGGGTCACATGCTGCATTGGCAAATCACAACCATGCCATTAGTAGGCATGGCTGTGATGGCATGGTCAGACAATGAAATGTTCAGGTTCGGGTCCGGGTCCGGGGTCCAAAAGTCCTAAAGTTCAGTACGAACCCGAACTTTACAGTTTGGGTTTGCTCAACCCTACCTCCGACGTGAAATGAAAATATATATTTTTTTTGTACTGAAATAGGCCACTAAACGCTTTCAAGATATATAACTGCTGACTTGAACTGAGAATATTTTTTATTTTCGCACTGAAATAGGCCACTAAACACAAATAACTGCTGAGTCTGAACTGAGAATAATTTTTTGTTTTTGTACTGAAATATAAAATAACACATATAACCGCAGCATTGACTGACTGCTACCGCCGCTGCTTCCGTGAACCCCTACACCACTACTTTCCGGGCAGGTAGGCTGCTGCGAAGCAGGTGGTCTACCCCAGGCACGTTTGGTTCCTGACCTCCCACTGCTGCCACCCTGCTGACTCCCAGCCATCCTTTCAACACATTTAACCGCCGACATGAACTAAGAATATATTTTTCTTTCTGCACTGAAATAGGCCATTAAATGGTTTTGCCACAAATAACTGCACAAATGAAGTGCGTATATTTTTTTTATTTCTATAATTAAATAGGCCACTAAATGCTTTTGCTGCAAATTTTGCTGAGCATATATTTTTTCTTTCTGTATGCTTTCAACAGATATAACTGCAGAAGTGAACTGAGAATATATTTTTCTTTTTGTACTGAAATAGGCCAGTAAACGCTTTCAGAAGAAATAAATACACCAGTGAAGAGCATATATATTTTTCTTTATGTACTGAAAAAGGGCACTAAATACTTTTGCCACAAATAACTGCATCAGTGAAGTGCATACATTTTTTTCTTTCTATAATGAAATTGGACACTAAATGCTTTTGCCACAAATAAGTGCACCAGTGAAGTGCGGCCATTTTTTTTCTTTCTATAATGAAATAGGCCATTAAATGTATTTGTCACAAATAAGTGCACTAGTAAAGTGCGCATATTTTTATTTTTTTTCAGTACGCTTTCAACACATAACTGCAGTAAACTGAGAATATATTTTTCTTTTTGTACTGAAATACTGTAGGCCAGTAAATGCTTTCAGCAGAAATAAATACGCCAGTAAAGTGCGTATATATTTTTCTTTTTGTACTGAAATAGGCCAGTAAACGCTTTAAGCAGATATAAATGCACTAGTAAAGTGCGTATATATTTTTCTTTCTGTGTTGAAATAGGCCAGTAAACGCTTTAAGCAGATATAAATGCACCGGTAAAGTGTGTATATATTTTTCTTTCTATAATGAAACAAGCCACTAAGTGTTTTTGTCACAAATAAGGGCACTAGTAAAGTGTGTTTATTTTTTTCTTTCTGTACACTTTCAACACATAACTACAGATGTGAACTGAGAATATATTTTTCTTTTTGTACTGAAATAGGCCAGTAAACGCTTTCAGCAGAAATAAATGCACCAGTGAAGTGCATATATATTTTCATTTCTGTACTGAAATAGGCCACTAAATGCTTTTGCCACAAATAACTGCACAAGTGAAGTGCGTATCTTTTTTTCTTTCTGTACTGAAATAGGCCACTAAATGCTTTTGCAAAAAATAAGTGCACCAGTGAAGTGCGTATATTTTTTCTTTCTATAATGAAATAGGCCACTAAATGCTTTTGCCAAAAATAAGTGCACCAGTGAACTGAGTATTTTTTTTCTTTCTATCTTTCTATACGCTTTCAACACATATAACTGCAGAAGTCAACTGAGAATATTTTTCTTTTTGTACTGAAATAGGCGAGTAAACGCTTTTAGCAGAAATAAATGTACCAGTAAAGTGTGCATATATTTCTCTTTTTGTACTGAAATAGGCCAGTAAATGCTTTAAGCAGATATAAATGCACCAGTGAAGTGCGCAATATTTCTCTTTCTATAATGAAATAGCCCACTAAATGCTTTTGTCACAAATAAGTGCTTTAGTGAAGTGCGTATATTTTTCTTTCTGTACACTTTCAACACAAAACTACGGACGTGAACTGAGAATATATATATATATATATATATATATATTATTTTTTTTGTACTGAAATAGGCCAGTAAATGCAGTCAGCAGAAATAAATGCAACAGTATAGTGCGTATATAGTTTTCTTTTTGTACTTAAATAGGCCAGTAAACGCTTTAAGCAGAAATAAATGCACCAGTAAAGTGCGTATATATTTTTCTTTCTATAATAAAATTGCCCACTAAATGCTTTTGCCACAGATAAGTGCACCAGTGAAGTGCATATTTTTTTCTTTCTGTACGCTTTCAACACATAACTGCAGAAGTGAACTGAGAATATATTTTTCTTTTTGCATTGAAATAGGCCAGTAAACGCTTTCGGCAGAAATAAATTCACCAGTAAAGTGCGTATATATTTTCTTTTTGTACTGAAATAGGCCAGTAAACGCTTTTAGCAGAAATAAATGCACCAGTGAAGTACATATATATTTTTCTTTCTGTACTGAAATAGGCCACTAAATGCTTTAGCAACAAATAGCTGCTCCAGTAAAGTGCGTATATTTCTTTCTTTCTGTACGCTTTCAACACATATAACTGCATAAGCGAATTGTGTATATATTTTTCTTGTTTGAAAATATATAAGCCACTAAAGGCTTTTCAACATAGCACTTGCGCCCTAAGAACAAATTGCTGGAATGACAGTATAATAGCTATTTGGATCCCCAAATAATCTTTCCCTACACTTGTAAATCGCTTTTCTACCACTTTCCCTTCTGACGTCTCTCCCTGCACTAAGATGCTGTGAAATGATTCCTCCCTATCCTTTCCCTACACTTGTAAATCACTTTTCTACCACTTTCCCTAGCGCCTTCTGACGTCTATCCCTGCACTAAGATGCTGTGAAATTATTTCTCCCTATCCTTTCCCTATCAAAGTTTTCCTGAAATTCTGATCGAATTCCACTTCGTCTGAATCAATTCATTCATCTCTACTCTTCACTAGTCACCGCGCCAGGCAATTGTGATGATGTCTTCAATAAAGATGGCTGCGATGGCCTCTAAGGCCTTGTTCACACCAGCATTCAGCCTTTCCGTTCTCCTGCTCCATTATAGGAGCAGAAGAACGGAAAGGACCGATTGGGCACATAACTGAGGCGAGCGGAGCCTACGGACCCCATAGACTATAATGGGGTCCGTTAGGTTTACGCTCAGAAGATGATTTTGGAGCGGAGACAAAAGTCCTGCATTATAGTCTATGGGGTCCGTAGGCTCCGCTCGCCTGAGGTATGTGCCCAATTCGTCCTTTCCGTTCTCCTGCTCCTATAACGGAGCAGGAAAATGGAAAGGCTGAACGCTGGTGTGAACTCAGCCTAAGGGAGCAAATGAATAAGGTGAGAACTGAGAATGTATTTATTTTTTTAAATTTTACCCTGATTCACTCCTGAAAGGCCTAAATGGTAGCCTCGCGTTCATCATGATCGTGGCATCTGAGGGGTTCAATGACGGGGTGGCGCAATCGCTGTCCCCCTTCATCGCTACTTACAAAGAAATGCGCTTTGCGACAAAGTAATTCGCCACAAAGTGAATTTTCTTGTAAAATTCGTCAAAGCAGCCAAATTTTATTTTTCTTAACTTCGCTCATCTCTAATCATTTCCGATAGGGGTTATTACCAAGTTTTCCTAGTGGCATAAATAGAAATTTGTTCCAGTATGTAGCAAGAAGAAGCAATGTTTTGCTGTCTACATAAGCTGGATTTAATAACGACATCATTTTACTTTCAGATTCAAGTAAGAATGGGGTTTATTATGCGAGATGAAGGATAATAACATGGTAATCAGTGAAGAGACGTGGTGCTTATTTACAGAACATAAAGAATAACCACATGATGAAAATACCTGATTCAGTTTATAACCATAAACTGGTAAAACAGTGCAGCTTCTATTATGTGCTAGTAATGGAAAGTGGAAACATTATACTTCCTGATTTATCTCTGTAATACTGACATATGCAGAGAATCAAAAGAAATGACATATAATAGTCAGCCTAATACAAACATTTAATACGTTGTGAATGGAAATAGAAATGTACTAGTGGTTTATACAGACTCATTTTGTGATTAACTCAGTCTCTGTAGAAACAAGCAATTCAACTTCAGAAGACGCTTCTAATCCTGCTTAGACTTTATTTCATGGTAATAAGAATTTCTGAAAACCTAATATTTGCTACTCTGGATACTGTTAATATAGCTTTTCTATTTACAGATTAGTCCAAAGCTTCTATTATCTGAAACAAACATTTAGAGTAAGGCCTCATGCACACGACAGTATTTTTTTGCGTCCCGCAAAACGTGGTTCCGTTGTTCCGTGATCCGTGGCCGTTTTTGCTTCCGTTGCGCTTCCGTGTGTCCGTGTTACCGTTTTTTTTTGCGTCCCGTCAAAAATCCAAGAATGGTGAAAAAAATGGCATTTTACTATCTCCACCCAGGATACTGGTATAAATCAGGGGCACCTGAGTATGCATTTGTGGCCATTTTCTGTAGTCTTTCCAGAGTACAGAGGTTATTTTGGCTGCTCTCTTTGCTGTTTCACCATGTCTGATTCAGAGGAAGAGGTCTTAGTGCATTGGCTCGTTTCTCGGCAATGGGGTCCGCTCCCTCCTTTGTTGAATGATGAACCGACTAGAAGGCAACGTTTTTGGGTCCATCCGATTGTTTCCAAATGCTACCGGAAAGGACACTTCCATACCCTTTACCAAGATCTGCGGCTGCATCCAGAGAAGTTCTTTGCCTTCTGTCGGATGTCAGTGGGTACCTTTGACCGATTGCTGTCGTCTCTACGTACTGTCCTTACCTTTATGGACACCAATATGAGGCGCAGCATTTCACCTGAGGAAAGGCTCATCGTCACGTTGAGGTAAGCAGTATAGTACTTGTTAAGTTTCACCAGTAATGTGCACTGCTTGTGTCAGGGGGAACATGTGCTAGAAAATGGCTGCTGTGAAACATGTGCTACTGTTTCCTGAAGTCCCCTTCTTTTTAAATCCTATTTTTCTTGGGGGTGTTTTTGTTTAGATTTAACCTCTTGAAAACCTGCGACATATGATTCTTTTTTTTGGGGTTAGGTTTATTTTAGCAGCTTTAAAACGTGTGTTCATCTATAAAGGGCTCCAGACACTCCATGATTCGTCGCCATTCGCCTGTAGTTTGTTTCAAATTGTGTTTTTAGTCAGTCACTCAGCCATGTTACTGCAGGCTGTTACATGCCTTTTTTGGCTTCTAGACAATTTTCCACAAATACAGGTGTATTCGTTTGTGTTTAGGAGTGTGTGAACGAATTGGGTCACTCTGTCAGGTTCTCTAGTGGCGTGTACCACCTATTAGAAGTCTATATCCCAGTCTGTTCACTTTTATAGGGGATTGTGCTGCTGCCAACCCCTCAGATTTAATGTTCACATAATGGCTATTGCTCGCAGATTTCTTACCTTGCACATGACTATCTGCATTTTTTCCAAAGGGTAGAACCAGTGTTTATGTTAAAATTTCGTGTTAGTACTGCCCTTACCCCAAATGATGCTCCGGTATGGTTTGTATTCCCCATTGCCAATATAATTTAGTTTAAGCATCCATGGACATGTTGCAGAGTTGGCAAGCCGTTTTCAGACAGAGGTGCGACTGGTCATCCATCATTTGGCTACTTTACTGCCAAAAGCACACCAGACAATTTTGCAGGAATACTGTGGTACAATATGGTTGGGGCTTTTGGTTTTTAACCATTTGCTAGACAATGCATGAATTAATTCCATGCTGCCTGTCGCTTGAATTGTGTGCTTTCGGCAGATCAATGCTATGTAAAGTCTAGGGTGTATATTTGTTAACCCTCAAATTTACAATGGTTGTGGGCGCACACAGAGAGACCCTTCCCATAGGTTACGCTCCACTAGACATAGTGTGGTTTTAAATAATGTAGTGTATAGAACGTTGCTAAGGAATCCAGACTCTGTTGTTCCGTTACTTATTTTTTTTATTTTTCTCACAACAGATTCCTTGCCACTGGGAACTCGTTTGCATCCCTGCATTTCGAGTTTCTATTAGGAACCTCCACGATCTCGAGAATTGTTCGACACACTTGCCAGGTCATCTGGCAGCAGCTCCGAGAGACGGTGATGCCGCAACCCAAGGTGGACGATTGGCTTCGGATCGCTGAGGGCTTTCAAAATTCAGCGCAGTTCCCAAACTGCATCGGGGCAATGGATGGCAAGCACATCCGTGTGAAGAAGCCGCCACACTCAGGGAGCCGTTTCTTCAATTATAAACAGTTTTTCTCGGTAGTGCTGATGGCTGTTGCTGACAGTAACTACCGGTTTATAATGGTAGATATTGGGTCCTATGGAAGCACTGCGGATGCTCGCATCTTTAGTGCTTCTAGAATGGGTGAGCGGCTTCTTGCCAACCAGCTAGCCCTGCCCGAGTCCAGAACACTGCCCGGATATGCCCGTCCGCCGGCTCCATTTGTCATCGTGGCGGATGAAGGGTTTGCATTGACTCCACATGTTATGCGGCCCTTCCCAAAGCGTGGTTTGGATGTCAGGAGGCGTATCTTCAACTACCGGTTGACTCGTGCCCGTCGGTATGTGGAGTGCGCTTTCGGGATACTCTCTAGCAAGTGGAGGGTGTTCTTGTCATCCATACAGATGGATCCGGAGAATGCTACCCTGGTGATTCAAGCTTGTGTTGTTCTGCACAACTTCACCAGGATTCACGAGGCTTCCTCTTCTGTAGACTTGGAAGATCTTCCAACGTCTTCAGATTTGGGCTTGGAAAGGACCCTGCATAGACGACCAGGGACTGCAGGCATTGCAGTTCGTGAACTCTTTGCAGACTACTTTCACAGCCCAGAGGGGTCCTTGCCATGGCAGAGGGACGCTATTCGTGGCAGTTTTTGAAATCTTCTGGGCTCGTTAGTTTTTTGTTATTTTCTAGATAGATTACTTGAATTTATTGTATTAGTGGAGTGTAGGGACTCGCAAGGTAATGAGGACCCTTGACGTGGGCTTGCGGGCTGAGATTTTGTGGACATCGCATATTTTATTTAATCTACACATTTAATTTAAATGATGCTTTGGTCTAAATTTATTTAGACTATTTCATCATTAAACTTCGAGTATTTGGTCCATAAAATTTTCTAATACCTCATGTTGAAAGTTAATAAATTTAAAGGTGCGGTGCATCTTAATAAAGTGTTGCATGTGTAGATACTGTGTGTGTGTTTTTGGGCAATATACACCAAATGATAAGGTTAATGGTTTGTGGAATGTTAGAAAATAAAACCAGACACATTTTTAGTGCACAAAATAACTTTTTTCAAAAATATTCAGCGCCAAAACAGGTTAGAATCAATATTTTTGACAAATAAACACAACCAAACAAATTGAAACAGAAAAACCACCCCCCAAAAAAGAAAATCATAACTCAAAGAGGTCCTGGGTGAAAGACCCTGCCGGAAAGGAGGACCGTGGCCTTCCTTGAGCCTGCTGTTGTGGGACAGTGGGCAAACTGCCCTGGAAAATGGGCTGTGATGCCCCTTGCAAATGGCCATGGGGTGGCCCGTACTGGGGGTGTGGGGCAAAAGAAGGCGCCTGAGTTGGTTGCCTTTCCCGTCCAAATTGGCCGGCCACTTGGGGTTGCCCCTCATTTTCAAGATCCACCATCCATCTGTTCAAATGGCCCAGGATGTCCCCATGATTTGGGATGGCGAACATCTTCATGACCACCGCTATAGAAGCCACGCATGCGTTGTGGTCCGGTTCCGGCACTTTTTTCAGAAGGGGCGCCAATCCGCGAAGCATCTTCTCCTCCACTCCGTCACTCCGCCTCTGTGCCAGAAAATCAATGACGCGTGCGTCAATAACCTCCCGACTCTCTGGCACAGAGGTGGAGGGAGGGACTTGGCGGGGGCGTCTTCGGTGCGGCTGCGTGACACGGGGTGGACTGGGCTGTTGGTGCTGGCCCTGTGACGACTCCTCCGGCTCCTCTGCTGGCGTCGGTTCCGGACTAATTGCAGGGGAGAAAACAGCTGGGGTTTCACTTCCATCTGTCGACGACTCCCCAGAGGATTCCAGACTGTCCACAGTACTGTTTTTCAAAGACATGTAAAAACTCAATTAGATATCTCTTTTTAAATTTAACAGAAAATAAACAGTAATATTAGGTGTGATCAGCTGTATACAGACACTATACATATGGAGTGGCTCGAAACAACATAATGTAAGAGAATATGCAATAAACACATGCATCTATGTGAACAGTGCAATTCCAAATGTATTTACAATATATAGGGCAAGATGGGTCACAACTGGTAAAGCGCAAATGGTAATGTAATGGTAAAACATGGTTTGATGGTTGAAGCAGTCCAGCGAAAGAAGAGGAATATTCATTCCAGGCACCAAACCAGTGCGGATATTGACGCCATCTCACCAGTATGTGGCCTGCTTCAACCATACCAACATACAAGAGGTAGGGTCTAACTGGTCGAACTTATTTTCCAGCAAAATAATAACATGTACTGGGCCACAAATGTGCATGATGAGAGCAGTCATTCAGAGACGGGTGGTCAAGCCTAGAAGGAACATCATTGGATTCTGGTTTTTTTTTCATTGAACACAAACAAACCAAGGAATCAATGTTGGTCCTGGTGCCATACATTGAAAGCAATGTGAATGACGTGGCCAATACCAAATGGTGATCAAATTCCGACATGTCAGTAAAAAAAAGGAATCTATATGGGAACTATAAAAGCACCCGCTAATGTCAAAACTGATATACTAATCTGGACTTGCATTAAAATGGGAGACATGCACCTTTTGAGGTATAAATGACCTATCCCTATGCAAAGTTCCAAAGATTATTGTGGTATAAGACCAACAGGAGGCAAACACACAGAACATCTGTATGATGAGATAATGCGTGCGGAGCGCACGTGGCTTGTCGTTTGTGAAATCCTTTCATTATTAAAAACATCTATGTTCTGGGACCTGCCCAAAATTGATGCAGCAGGAACCAAACAGAGAGGGGGGGTGCTATATGCGCACTACACGTGTCGTCTCATCATACAGCTCAGCAGCGGGTTTGAATGGGGGCAACCTTTCACATAAAGTGATGGACACAACCAACCCCAGGCATGTGCAAACTGATGCCCACCATCTGATGCACAACGACAACTCCAAGCAGGACTGGTTAACTTACAGGTATTCAGGCATGCTTGGCGTGTGCCTTCAAAAAATGTGGGATTGTGACATTTTGTACATGGCTGCCCCACAGAAAGTAGATGCCTTCAATAGTACAACAGAAATGAAGCCATTACTTTCGTGTACACATTAGCTGAGGCATACACAATTGAAAGATTAAGCACAATGAGAAATGGATCAACAAATCATAATTAGTTACGGCCTCAAGTCCATTACGGGTCTGAGAAACTGCAACTGGGCAGTATATATGTATGGCCTCTTCCGGGAGGGACCCTCTCCACTACGCCCCTTGCTGGAGACCTCTCGCCGAAATTGGTCCCGGCAACTGGCCCAGCGAGTTTTGGTTTGTTTCACTGTTCATAATGAAGCAAAAAAACAAAAAAAATATTACAAAGGATCCAAAGAAACCAGCATAAAATGACATTTTACAAAAAAGGGAGCAAATCGGGAATAACAAGGTACCAAAAAAAAAGGACCAAATAAAGAGCACATGGTACAGTCCAGCAGGTGTCTGGATACTAATGCAGACGAACAAGATGGAGGATACTAGTCGTGTAAGCCTTGTGGCCCTAACTTTAAAAATTAAAGTGTCGGTCACAACTCTAAGATGCTCAAATACAAGGACATGTGTCTGGGACAAAAAGGGCACAAACATGTGATTATAAACATGAGAACTGTATGCTGGAGCAAAGGGAGGGACAGCCATTTACACTTAGAAATGGTGTTGTATGGAATGTAATAGACGTCACTTTAACAAAGCATGTGCGGCCCTTTATGGCAAATGAAGCTGAACTACACAAAAAACACTATTGGGAACTCAGGGTTAAAAACAAAATCTGGTTGCCATCCAGTGGGCACGCACAGCACAACTACATTGCTCTCACTTACCTAAGTCAGCACGGCCTCTGCTATCAGCTTTGGCCCAATCATTCTTTCGGAGGCTACGGGCCACCTGCTCCCACGCAGCATCCTTTCTGGTCCGATCCAGATATATATTGCTGCGCGTATCCCAAATTTCTGGCCTCTCCTGGACCAGGGTGATGAGCTTTTCCACATTCCACCTCGGCATTTTCTTCTCAGTGAAAAATTTATGGCTGCCTCACCACACAGAGAAGCTTCCAGACACAGGTGGCTAGAAATTAGCATAATCTGTGAACCTAAACTTCCTGTACATTTTTTTTTTTCAAATTTTATTGCCACAACTTTTGCCAGACAGAGTGCCCATGGCAAATGAAATAAATAAAACGGGCGCGGACGCGGACGCGGACGCGGGTGTCAAACGGGTGTGCAAACGTGTTTTTAACGGCCCCATTGACTTCAATGGGGCCGCGATCCGTTAGCCGTGAAAAAAATAGGACAGGTTATATTTTTTTCACGGCCTCGAAACACGGGTCACGGGCGCGGTGTAAAAACGGTGCACAAGCCGAGTTTTCAACGGCCCCATTGAAAGTCAATGGAGCCGCAGAAAAAAACGGCTAACGGCACAACGGCCACGGGTGCACACAACGGTCGTGTGCATGAGGCCTAAAAGAAATCAGTACATGTGAAGAATTGCATTAATCTGTTTACCTGACATTTTATTCCAATTACATTACAGGACTTCATGGCAACTTTTTGTCTTGCAATGGTTGCAATAAAATCTACACTAACCCAATGAATTTTTGCAAATGTTACATTACTTTTTCCCTATTGGGAAACATCAAGGTCACAAGAAACTGACCTCGACCAAGACAGTAAAGTAGATTATGTAGAATAAATAAAAGTAAAGAAAATGTAACTGTTATTGTACTGTTCTCTCAAGAGGACCGGTCACCACTCCTGAGACGTGTCTTTTTTAGCAACTACTTGCAGCACCCATGTAACAAAAATTCTGGGGGAACTATTCTTATGGCTTTATGTTGTGCCATTCTTTTATTATTCCTGCTAGAAGGTATGACTGAATTACTAGCAGTTCGCCATGAAAATCCAGATGGGTGTTATCAGTTGCACAGCATGACACCATCCAATAAGTAATGTGTAAGACTGTGCAGGGCCATACCCCCAACTTGTAACACCTAGATAGATCTTCATTACAAACTGCTAGTAATTAATTCATAACTTCTAACATGAATAATAGAAATGGAGCATCATAGAGTCATAAAAATAGATGCTCCAGAATTGATTTTACATGGGGCTGCAAGTAGTTGCTAAAAGAGAAATGTCAGGAGAGGTGACAGGTCCTCTTTAACCGCCTCCGGACCGCCTAACGCAGGATCGCGTTCCGTAGGCGGCTCACTCAGGCACAGTCACGAGACTTGAGATGACGCTCACAGCCGGCCCACTTTTCAAAAGTTTCAGGACAATTTCGTCATCAGCCTGCCAGACAATGATCGTCGCTGGCAGGCTGATGATTTTCAAAATATCGATTTAGAAGCCATCTAACACATTATATTTATAAAAATAATGTGTTAAATGGCTGCTGTGCTCCTCTGCTGGTTCTTTTCGTCGGTTGGTTCCAGCAGAGGAGCACAGTTTACAGTGAGTACACACCAACAGTACACTTAGCCCCAGATCACCCCCATCACCCCCAATTAACCCCTTGATCACCCCTGTCAATCACCTAGTGAAAGGGAAAAAAGTGATCAGTGTAAACTGTCACTTTTTTTTTCCACTGGTATTGACTGATAGTTTTAGGATAGTTTAGGCCCCTTGGTTAGGTAGTTAGCGATCGTTTAGTGCCCAGCCCACCGCACCGCAGTCACTGATTCGCTGATTAGCGTATCGCTAATCAGCATTTGTACTGTTATAGTATCTGTAAGTGATCAGAACTGATCACAGTCAGATCTATAATAGTATTAGTTTCATCTTAGCTCGCCCTCCACCCAAAACGCAGTGTTTGCCTGATCAGGCCTGATCGGTTGCCCACACGTGCGTTCACCCACGCCCGCCCCGCCGCAGTGACAAAAAAAATGTTTTTTTTTGATCACTGCACAATCACTTTACAAGCACTGCGGCGATAAAAAAAAAATCCGTTTTGATATTTTTTATCAATCGCAGCCGCCTTCGAAACTTCGCTAGCCTCCCATTTGTAAGACAGGCTTGCTTTTTTTCTTGGGTAGTCTCAGGGAATACCCCCTAAATTTTGTAGTCCAAATGGCAAATAAAGGGTATTCTTCTGAAGAGGCCTACAGGCTTCTGACCCAGTCGGATGAGGAATGGGAACCCTTATCTGACGAATCCAGCGGGTCAGAATATGAACCTGTAGAAAGCAGTGGCAGTCTGACCCAAAGTTCGGACGATGAGGTTGAGGTCCCTGATACCGCCAGGTGTACCCGGCCCCGTGTTGCTAGACCACAGGTTGCGCAGGATCCGCTTCAAGGGCAGCAGAGTGGGGCTGGCGCTGTCGGATTACGTGGTGAGGCATACACCAGCAGCGCAGCCAATCCTGGACCTAGTACCAGTACTGCCGTAGAACATGGTGAAGTGGCGAGCACCAGAAGGGCAGTTGAAGCTGGTACGGTGGCATGTGCAGTAGTTCCCCCGTCGCAGCCACCGCACAGACAGGCCAATAGAGCCCCTAGAGTCCCTGAGGTGTTGGCAAACCCTGATTGGCAGTCCCCAACTTCAGCCGCACCAGTAGTTCCCCCTTTCACCACCCAGTCTGGAGTTTGGGTTGAGACAGCTCAGATCGGTTCGGCCCTGGGATTTTTTGAGCTGTTCTTGACTGCGGAGCTCTTGGACTTAGTTGTGGCAGAAACAAATCGGTATGCCACTCAATTTATAGCCGCCAACCCAGGAAGCTTTTATGCCCAGTCTTTCCAAGTTTCCGAAATTAAAACTTTTCTGGGCCTTCTCCTCAACATGGGCGCGACCAAAAAGCATGAATTGCGGTCATATTGGTCCACGAACCCAATTCATCACATGCCCATGTTCTCTGCTGCTGTCATGTCCAGGGCACGATTTGAGGCCATCCTGCGTTTCCTGCACTTTAGCGACAACAGCACCTCCCGTCCCAGAGACCACCCAGCTTTTGACCGGCTCCACAAAATTCGGCCCCTCATAGACCACCTTAACACCAAATTTGCAGATTTGTATACATCTGCGTAGACGAGTCCCTTATACATTTTACCGGGCACCTTGGCTTCAAACAATACATCCCAAGCAAGCGCGCCCGGTATGGGGTCAAATTGTATAAGCTCTGTGAAAGGGCCACAGGCTATACCCACAAATTTCGGATCTACGAGGGTAAAGGTCAGACCCTGGAGCCGGTCGGTTGCCCTGACTACCTGGGGAGCTGTGGGAAGACAGTCTGGGACTTGGTGTCACCCTTATTTGGCAAGGGGTACCATCTTTATGTGGACAATTTTTACACAAGTGTGCCCCTCTTCAGGCATTTGTTCCTAGAACAGATTGGCTGCTGTGGCACCGCGCGACCAAGTCGCCGGGCTTCCCCCAACGGTTCGTTACCACCCGTCTTGCAAAGGGGGAGAGAGCTGCCTTGTGTAACGAAGAACTGCTCGCAGTGAAATGGAGAGACAAGCGTGATGTTTACATGCTCTCCTCCATTCACGCAGACACGACAATACAAATTTAACGAGGAACCAGTGTCATTGAAAAACCCTCTCGGTCCACGACTATAATTCGCTCATTCGAGGGGTGGACTTCAATGACCAGATGTTGGCTCCTTATTTAGTGTCCCGCCACACCAGATGCTGGTATAAGAAGGTGTCTGTATATTTGATTCAATTGGCTGTATATAATAGTTTTGTTCTCTACAGTAAGGCTGGGAGGACACGATCCTTCCTCAAATTTCAGGAAAATATCATCGAGAACCTCCTGTATCCAGGAGGTTCCGTGGCCCCATCCACCAGTGTAGTGAGCCGTCTACATGAGCGACATGTCCCCAATATCGTTTCTGGTACCTCAACCCAAGCGTCACCCCGAAAAAGATGTCGTGTCTGTAGCAGGAGTGGCATAAGGCGTGACACCCGCTATTTCTGTCCTGACTGCCCTGACCACCCTGCCCTATGCTTAGGGGAGTGTTTCCGGAAGTACCACTCACAGGTAAACTATTAGCATAAGGATTGCTTCTCACAGGACAGGCACACAGGGCTATTAGGGCCCTTTCACACAGAGCTGCAAACCTCTCCTATCACCTCGGAAAGTGCATAATGTACTACACCACATCTCTGGGCGATTTGCGCTTTGCACATTGTCCCATGGGGAAGGGGAGGTTTGTCCTATAAAACAGGTAAAAAAAACAAAACAAAACAAAATCACCTGTAAATAAAAAAGTTAATGTTCTGTTCAAAAAGTTAAATAAAGTTTATAAAAGTCAATGTTACGTTCAAATGTTATTATTTATAAAGTTAATAAATTTATTGTGTTGCGGCCTGTTTTTTTTTGTTTTTTTTACCTTCTAGGTGGACCAACCGATGAACCAGCTGCAGCACTGATGTGCATTCTGACAGAAGCATTGCGCTGCTGTCAGATTACACAAAAGTCGGTGTATGCGGCGCTGCAAGACGAGATTTCTCAGCTGCAGTAAAAGATACATTTGCCGAGGCTTATGAGCTGAGGGGACGGTGGTGTTCATATGCTTTGGCAAACACTTTGTATATATATAAAAAAAAAAAAAATCCCGGCAATGATTTATTCATCCACATCGATTGATGTGAATGGAGAAATCGGGTTTGCCAGGGCATACGAGCTAACTGGGTATGGAAGTTGGGCGGAGCTCCTATGTCCTGGCAGATGCCTTTCCCCTCCTTTTTTTTTTTTTGGGCAGAGATTTTTTCATCCACATTGATCGATGTGAATAAAGAGATCTGTGCCGTTCATTTTTTTCTTTCAGCCCAGATCTCATTACCCGTATGCTCAATATAAGGAGAATAGCAGAAACTCCTAATGCTGGCCATACATGTAATGATTGCGGAAACTCTCAAATGCCAGGGCAGTATAAACACCCCACAAAGGACCCCATTTCGGAAAGAAGACACCCCAAGGTATTCGCTGAGCGGCATATTGAGTCCATGAAAGATTGAAGTTCCCAAGTTAGCGGAAATGGAGACTTTGTGAGAAAAAAACAAAAAAAAAATCAATTTCCTTGTGCCCAAAAAAAAATCTTCTATGAACTCGCCATGCCCCTCATGGAATACCTTGGGGTGTCTTCTTTCCAAAATGGGGTCACATGTAGGGTATTTATACTGCCCTGGCATTTTAGGGGCCCTAAAGCGTGAGAAGAAGTCTGGAATCCAAATGTCTAAAAATGCTCTCCTAAAAGGAATTTGTGCCCCTTTGCGCCCCTAGGCTGCAAAAAAGTGTCACACATGTGGTATCGCCATACTCATTAGAAGTTGGGCAATGTGTTTTGTGGTGCCTTTTTACATATACCCATGCTGGTGAGATAAATATCTCTGTCAAATGCCAACTTTGTATAAAAAAAATGGGAAAAGATATTTCTCTCACCCAACATGGGAATATGTAAAAAAACACCCCAAAACACATTGCCCAACTTCTCCTGAGTACGGCGATACCACATGTGTGACACTTTTTTGCAGCCTAGATGGGCAAAGGGGCACAAATTCCAAAGAGCACCTTTAGGATTTCACAGGGCATTTTGTACACATTTTGATTTCAAACTACTTCTCACGCATTAGGGCCCCTAAAATGCCAGGGCAGTATAACTACCCCACAAGTGACCCCATTTTGGAAAGAAGACACCCCAGGGTATTCCGTGAGGGCATGGCGAGTTCCTAGAAAAAAATTTTTGTCACAAGTTTCTGTCTGTCTGTCTGTCTATTTAGGAGTCCACCTTGAGGCCAATATTTACCAACTGACACTAACCAAGGGTACAGTCAGTAGGAGGTGGTAGCCAAGGCTCGAGGGCAGGGAGTCCCCACCATTAGGGGCTGTCCCTGGGCAGAGGGATAGCTTAGGGTGTGAGTGTAGGGAGAGATTCCCTTCCCCCCCCCCCCCCCCAATACTAGCTTACCCAGAATCCTGGTGGTACTACCTATAATATTTGTGCGGTGTACGTCATTTTTTGTATAAGTATTATTAAAATTAAATCTTTCTTCATAAGGGTTATTTCTATTGCTGGACTTAGTGTTTAAACTAGGGGAGCTGAGGTGGTTAAAAAGACATTATAGTTTGCACACAAATGCAGTGTCCCTTTAAGAGAGTATTGTGGATACTCGACTACTCACTATTGTAACAGCTAACATTGTGTAGTATAAAATGAGAAATGCTAGCCATTGTGCCATATACAGAACTGCTTTTGTGTACAATATATTAAATTTCTTTATTCTACAAATGGTACCAGAGAGCTTCTGCAAGGCCCATAGAGACACTTTTGAAACACGCTACTGGCTTACATCACTGAGTGATTATAGTGCTATAAAATTTAGACTGATATTCTAAGAGAGATAGCCCTGTATCAGACACAGCCAGTGACTTTGTTGTATAGTGGTCCACTGAGGCCCAACCCAGTCTTTGGCTTGCTGTTATGGATGCTGGGCGGGTGGAGGTTACCAAATTGTTCTTCTTTATGTCAATAAAATGTTAATGTTGGTGAATAAAAGCTGAATTATTTTTACAATGCAATTTATTTGTCTCCACCCTGTTACACAGACTGTATAAGGCACTATTCCCAGCAGTAACAGGGCTTTAAGTACCACTTTGTGAAGATAGGTAGAAAATGTATAGGACAATTGTATTCTGTTTATGTCTAAAGATGTTCAGAGAGGTCACAATGTGCTTCCACTGCTTTCTTTAAAGATGAGGTCATCAGTCTATTAATACTGAGAGATTTATATATAGAGCGTGTCTGTTTTTACTGTGATGTACTGTATTTTATGTATGCTACTGTAATACTCATTGTATTAAATACATTGTAAAAACATTTAAAACAACAGAAAACTATTGCAGGACACTGTAAAGTGTAGAGGAGGTGACAAAATAAAAATAATAATTATAATAATAACATATCGTTGGACATTATATGAGAATTTCTCAAAATTAGTTTTGGGTCTGATTCTGTCGAATATGCCATCAGGTTCAACTCTGTCTGTACAAATTCTGTATGAATCAAAAGTGTGCCAATTGCCATGAAAACTCCAAGGTCTATGACGACTGCATTGAACCCCTTTCAAGCTCTTTAACACCAAAATAGCGTTAGTAATAACAAGATGGCATTAACATATATGGCTGTGGGTAAATGTTTGGCAGTGTGTGTTTAAACACACCGCACTGTTAGCTTTATTTTCAATGAAAAACAGTCTAAAGACAATCAATTTTTTGGTGGAAGATGCCTTCTCTATCTTCTGTCATAAACACTAAATAAAGTGGGCCCAAATTATCAAAAATATATTCGCTTTATTAAATAGAATCTATTAAACAATGGAGAAAAAGGGCAAGTTGGAATAAAGATACATAGAGAAGCAAGGGACCAAACCTACCTGGACAGATATCTCTCCGCAAGATTATAGTAACAATTTCCGGATACAAGGTAACACAATATGCCTCACATGAAGGTGGTCAGAAAAAGTGCAAGCATGTTTCTTAATATAAAAAAATATAATATATAAATCAACAAATATTATCCCAAACCACCCCAATAGGTGATTATGATGTGTAGAAAATACTACAAAAAAAGTAAGAAAAAAACCCACTGACCACAGTTAAATATGAGGCACACCGGTCCGGTATGACATTGACTATGTATTGAATACACAAAGGGATGAAAAATTACCGTCACCCAACTTCGATGTATAACACCTAACTAGTACAGACCATATGATGTAACAGTATGACCATAGTCACATTATATAACGAATGTACTTGAAGACATGATCTGACCAGAGGACGTGTAGAACCCCAAGCGCAAGACCTCGACGTGCGTTTCACCGCAAACGGCTTTGCCAGGAGGTACAAAAGATTTTAAAAAAACAGGATATATATATAGGGGTAGATGGAGGGATTCTGATTACCTAATAGTGGACATGTGCGCTCTCACCAGTTGGGTGCGATTCCCCCATGATGTGCGGCTCTATCCTTCGAGCGTATCTGTGCTGTATCACCGCGCAACATGATGATGAGTCAGGAGCACGTCAGGATGGGGCCAGACAGCGCATACGCCAATTTTTTTTATTTTTATGTCTACACAATTCATTGACACTATATACCCTTGATGGTTTAGATATAAATAGGATGTATCACATATTTGTGGGCTGACGAAGTATGAATTAATAGTGTGCTTTTGTATGTATTTATTATAAGTAATATTATAAATTTTTATCACCAAATTTTTTACATAAAGTTTTTTCTATATGAAATTGTGACGCACTTGGCACTTTGTGAATCATGGGGTGATATATGATACATGTGGTTGCACATATATACTGTATATGTGTGCTCTCACATGTATTTTAATGTATTGGTTACTATTATATTTGTTTTACCACGTTTATAGGTTTGGATGTCATGTTTATAATTGTTTGGTGTTTATATTATTTTATTATTTATGTTGTCTTACTGTATTTTGTTTTGTGATTTTAAGGAGTAATTGGTTTAGTATAGAGGTCCTTGCCTAAAGGAGAAACAACATCGGAACAGATGAAGAAGGGTAACGTACAGTATCATCACTACTGTTCCCTTACATTGTGTTAGTATGCACTACCAGCAGCAATAACATATTACTGTTAAAGCCTACCAATTATTTGCTAGCAGAAGCGCTATTTCTTTCCTTATAAGGCAGAGATCCCAACACTGGGAAACCCGGTGTACACCCGGGAATATTACTGTGATACTTATATGCGTATGTATATTCAGAATTATCGTCACCGGTGAGCGATACAATATAAGAATACTCAACACAAGATATATTCACCAGCCTGGAGGCATCACGTGGACTTTAATTAACTTTTGTTGTGCACAATATTTATTTTAAATGAGCACCTTTTTTCAAGCTCTATATCTCAACCAACTATATACAGACGTGGACAAAATTGTTGGTACCCTTTGGTCAATGAAAGAAAAAGTCACAATGGTCACAGAAATAACTTTAATCTGACAAAAGTAATAATAAATTAAAATTCTATAAATGTTAACCAATGAAAGTCAGACATTGTTTTTCAACCATGCTTCAACAGAATTATGTAAAAAAATAAACTCATGAAACAGGCATGGACAAAAATGATGGTACCCCTAACTTAATATTTTGTTGCGCAACCTTTTGAGGCAATCACTGCAATCAAACGCTTCCTGTAACTGTCAATGAGACATCTGCACCTCTCAGCAGGTATTTTGGCCCACTCCTCATGAGCAAACTGCTCCAGTTGTGTCCGGTTTGAAGGGTGCCTTTTCCAGACTGCATGTTTCAGCTCCTTCCAAAGATGCTCAATAGGATTGAGGTCAGGGCTCATAGAAGGCCACTTTAGAATAGTCCAATTTTTTCCTCTTAGCCATTCTTGGGTGTTTTTAGCGGTGTGTTTTGGGTCATTGTCCTGTTGCAAGACCCATGACCTGCGACTGAGACCAAGCTTTCTGACACTGGCTAGTACATTTCTCTCTAGAATTCCTTGATAGTCTTGAGATTTCATTGTACCCTGCACAGATTCAAGACACCCTGTGCCAGACGCAGCAAAGCAGCCCCAGAACATAACAGAGCCTCCTCCATGTTTCACAGTAGGGACAGTGTTCTTTTCTTGATATGCTTCATTTTTTCGTCTGTGAACATACAGCTGATGTGCCTTGGCAAAAACTTCGATTTTTGTCTCATCTGTCCACAGGACATTCTCCCAGAAGCTTTGTGGCTTGTCAACATGTAGTTTGGCATATTCCAGTCTTGCTTTTTTATGATTCGTTTTCAACAATGGTGTCCTCCTTGGTCGTCTCCCATGTAGTCCACTTTGGCTCAAACAACGACGGATGGTGCGATCTGACACTGATGTTCCTTGAGCATGAAGTTCACCTTGAATCTCTTTAGAAGTCTTTCTAGGCTCTTTTGTTACCATTCGGATTATCCGTCTCTTAGATTTGTCATCAATTTTCCTCCTGCGGCCACGTCCAGGGAGGTTGGCTACAGTCCCATGGATCTTAAACTTATGAATAATATGTGCAACTGTACTCACAGGAACATCTAGTTGCTTGGAGATGGTCTTATAGCCTTTACCTTTAACATGCTTGTCTATAATTTTCTTTCTGATCTCTTGAGACAGCTCTTTCCTTTGCTTCCTCTGGTCCATGTCGAGTGTGGTACACACCATATCACCAAACAACACAGTGATTACCTGGAGCCATATATATAGGCCCAATGGCTGATTACAAGGTTGTAGACACCTGTGATGCTAATTAGTGGACACACCTTGAATTAACATGTCCCTTTGGTCACATTATGTTCTGTGTTTTCTAGGGGTACCATCATTTTTGTCCATGCCTGTTTCATGAGTTTATTTTTTTACATAATTCTGTTGAAGCATGGTTGAAAAACAATGTCTGACTTTCATTGGTTAACATTTATAGAATTTTAATTTATTATTACTTTTGTCAGATTAAAGTTATTTCTGTGACCATTGTGACTTTTTCTTTCATTGACCAAAGGGTACCAACAATTTTGTCCACGTCTGTATGTTATTTTAACATTCTTTTGCACCGTCTTTTCAATATTTTGAACATTTTTTGAATCTTTGCACTAGTCACATTGCACAGCCTTGAAAGAACAACATCAACCCATAAAAGTGAATTGTTTTCATTTTTAATTTCATTTTTGCCTACATGATATCACCATCCAATATTTACTGAAGAGACCCGCTAAAAATGCATTATAAGACTTTGAACATTCATTATTTTTAATCGTTTTTATTCTTTATCTCATTTTTTCATTTTTCTTAATACACAGAGAAAGTTTTATTATAGACTAAACTTTATTAAATTTGATACAACTAAAAATATTAAATAATAATTTTTATCCAAATGAGAGTGTGCCATCGCAATTTTCTTCTTTTATAGATCATATTGGTTTATAGGTTTGACAGTGACTCTATTGTATTTATAGTTTTCCTTTATAACCATCGTGTACTCTGTCCATCTGCTTACTCTGTCTACATATTGCATATGGCGATCCTTGTTTGCGGGTCATGTGCGCGCCACGGGGCCGCTGTGCCGCGCATGCGCTGTCCAGCCCTATCCCGACGTGCTCCTCAGTCGTCATCATGTTCACGGTGATGCGGCACGGATGCGCTCGAAGGATGGCGGCGCACATCATGGGGGAATCACGCCCAACTGGTGAGAGCGCACATGTCCCACTATTAGGTAATCAGAATCCCTCCACCTACCCCTATATATAACCTGTTTTTTAAATCTTTTGTACCTCCTGATGAAGCCGTTTGAGGTGAAATGCGCATCGAGGTCTTGCGCTTGGGTCAGATCATGTCTTCAGGTATGTTCGTTATATAATGTGACTATGCTCATACTGTTATGCCATATGGTCTATACTAGATAAGTGCAATACATAGAAGTTGGGTGACGGTCATTGTTCATCCCTTTGTGTATTCTATACATAGTCATACCGGACCGGTGTGCCTCATATTTAACTGTGTTTTCTTTTCTTCAGTTTTTTTTGTAGTATTTTCTACACATCATAATCACCTATTGGGTTGGTTTCGGATAATATTTGGTGATCTATATATTATATTTTTTTCATATTAAGAAAAATCTTTGCATTTTTTCTGACCACATTTATGTGAGGCATATTGTGTTACCTTGTATCCGGAGATTGTTACTATAATCTTGCGGCGAGACATGTCTGTCCAGGGAGGTTTGGCCCCTTGCTTCTCTATGTATCTTAATTCCAACTTGTCCTTTTTCTCCATTGTTTAATAGATGCTATTTAATAAAGTAAATATATTTTTGATAATTTGGGCCCACTGTTTTTGTGTTTATGACATTGTGCATGTTTTAGGTGGGGTACGGTACTGTCAGCAATAGACAGAGAGGTTTTGTAGGTTTATACATATATTCTCTATCTTCTGACCTGTAAAACAGCAGCCTTTTGTGCGGTATGAAATCCCAATAATTTGGATTAATTGGAAATTCATATTGAATTCAGTTAATTTACAATACTTAAAGGCACAAAATAATGTACCAAAAAATATGTGATGGCTATCATCGCTATGTTATAGTAACATAGTACATAAGGCTGAAAAAAGACATTTGTCCATCCAGGTCGGCCTGTCATCCTGCAAGTTGTACCATACACGACATATCATTCTTGCAGCCATTTAACCACAGACTAGAGGGGAAAACCAGAGAACCAGAACTGGAAATGATGGGGGATTAACTAGTGAGTATAGGATCTTATATTATTTTAGCTCTTTTAGTGGGTTTAAACTCCATTTTAAGTCAATTTGACAACTCCTTTAATGATTCACAATGGCCCTGTTTTAAAAGGACACATCCATTAGAAAATACTTTATTAACTCATAACTAGAATTTCTTTTTTATTCATTACTATTTTGTCAGTTCTGTGCCACTAAAAATGAAATATAAAATACAGTCCTCCTGTAACCTTAATCGCAGAGAGATAAAAGGTCTGAATTGGAGAGAAAAATCAGTTTACAACATTGCTGCATGGGGAGGGTTAATCTTCAAGGTCATCCTCATGAAAATAATATTTGAAGGGTCTAGAGTGATTGACAGAATGACAGCTTTGTTAAGATCTATTGTTCCTTTGATAGCCCTAGATTAGGCATCCTCAAACGGTTGCTCTCCAGCTGTTGCAAAACTACAACTCCCAGCATGCCCGAACAGCCTACAGGTATCAGCCTACAGCAAGGCATTGTGGGAGTTGTAGTTTTACAACAGCTGGAGGGCCACAGTTTGAGGATGCCTGCTCTAGATAAACAAAGGAGCAGTGAGTTAATAAGCATAATTTGAGAAGCCTCGACCAGTCACACTATGGGGATAACACTTAGAGGTGTGAGGCTCTAACTGAATTGCCAACATTCACTTCTTCCTGGTATGACTTATGGTCTGAGAAAGAGTGTTAAATGAGCCTCTCTTCCATGCTAAAACTCCAGAGAGGATTTTAAAGTACAGGAACTAGTGTATATGGAATGACTATATCCAGAAAGTCATTCACTTTTTTTTTTTTTTTTTAAATTACACAGACCATTTACATAAAGGCTTGCAATTTTTTAAAATCTTTTTATTGAAGTTTTTTCAAATAAACAATTCATAAAACAAAATCAAAGTACAACATGTCAAGAGTATGAAGTCTTTGATATGTTTACACTTTGTGGGGATTCGCTCTGGAAGTTAGGACTAGCGGATGCAGTATAGAGGCAAAGTGCACAGTTCTTGAATCAAACAGCAGTGTTTATTCACACATTGGTGTATAACAAAATGCAGATAAGCTGTATCACAAAACAGGTGGCTTGGTGTTTGTTTACACACAAGGAAAGTCCATAAACAATAAGTCACCTTTTCTCCTGGGTGTCAATTCACACCCTGTTAGCCATTCAGCCTCATCAAGTCCATAGGCGCCCTTTTGCCTTTAGAGGTGCCCGAGTCCTCCAGCTCGGCTCAAACCTCAAATCCCAGCACAGCCCTCAGTTCACAGCACACACCTGGCAGTGCTGGCTGGTTTTTATGCCTGGCAAAATCTGGCCTGGATCATGGGAAGTAGTCACCCACCCAGCACTTTGACTACTCCCAGTAAGAACCCTCCCGAATCAGCTATGACAGCCATGCTAAATATTTTGGTGTCAATTAGCAATAGCTGCTGCTGACACATAAAATACCAGCTCTTACTTCACCGAGGCTAGGAACCTCGGTGACACATACCTTCCATCCACGATGATTCCAGGTACCTTCTTAGAACTTGTGTATAAAAAATATTAAATAGGAAAAACCATGGTGCAAGGCAGCATAACACACTAAATATGCTATTCCGTGTACAGGCAGGGCCATTCTAACAGGGCAAATATAGGGATATTGTCCCAATTTAGCCACTGTATCAGGCCGTCTATCTTGCTACCAAAAACACTAGTGGCACATAGGTTCTTATTTTGTTTGTGTTTATCCTTATTTTCATATTAAAGGGTCCATTATATTAATTTTTGACTATTAAAAGTTACGTTTTAGAATAATGGTAATTCTGTGAAGTTTCACACTAAATATGCAACTATAAACGAAAACAACCATGGTAAGGGTACTTTCACACTAGCACTAGTTCCATCCTGGGGGCTCAATACTGGAAAATAACAGATCAGTTTTATCCCCATGCATTCTGAATGGCGAGAAATCCGTTCAGGATGCATAAGGATGTCTTCAGTTCAGTCTTTTTGACTTTTCAGGATGGAGATAATACCACAGCATGCTGCGGTTTTAGCTTCGTCCAAAATTCCCGAACACTTGCCCAAATGCCGGATCCAGCATTAATTTACATTGAAATGTATTAGTGCCGGATCCGGCATTAAAAATACTGCAATGCCGGATCAGTCCTTCCGGTCTGCGCATGAACAGACGTTTAAAAATGTGAAAAAATTTAAATGGAACCCTTTGTCCATTTGACAAATGGACAGACGGATCTGTCTACAAATGCTGTCCGTTTACATGCAGATTGCCGGATCACTCTGCCGCAAGTGTGAAAGTAGCCTAAGTACTGTAGCTGCTCATCATCATGACAAAAGGTGAGTCACAGTGTAATATGGTTAGGATCTGCTGACCATGCTTTCCATACTTTAGTAAAAGAGGAAAACTAAAAATGTCCTGAAGCAATAATGCATTCATAGGTAAAAGTGTTATTGATAGAAGTTACAACCTCTCTGACAGTAGGAACAGATTGGCTTTTCCAATACAGAGTTATAGCAAATTTGGAGAATATGAGAATTTACCAGAGAAAGGGTCCTGGATTAGGAGGAAAGTTTTGAAAACTAATAAAAAAAAAACATGATTGTCAGGGTCTACCTGACAATCATGATTTGAGAATATCGTGCAGCGCCTATTCTGGGCCACTGTAGAAGGTTGGTGGTCTAGGAATAAAGCCCCTTAATGACTGCTATGGAGACACGTATTGGCAGTCATTAACCCTGCAAGACCCACTTTTGTAAAATTATAACATTACCTTTAGCTCTTCTGAAAAGACAGTTGTAAATGTGTGTTTTTTAAAGACCACATTTATTGTCAATGGACCGTATTGTTTAGCCCTGCAATGCTATTGGATAAAAAACATGTATATGTGCCTGGCCATATGGTCAAGAACTCATTCTACCTGCAAACGCTCCTTGAAGCTCATCCCATTGTTTTATTGGACTGGATATTACAACATTCAAGTAAAATGCCTGAACTATTTTTTTTTATGTGTTTAGTAGAATGCCTAGAGCACATAGATACTAAGTTACTGTGGACTATTTTTTTTATCAAATTGGATTTAGAGCTTGTTATGTTCATGTTGTAATTCTGCAACATTGGGTTAGGGTGGTAGTCAAAATAGCATATGCCTGAGGACTTTGCACATCATGTGTTAGACCGCTGGGGGGTTGCCTGAAAACCTTTTAGTATGTATCTGTAAAAAATAAATCAAGGCAACTGGACGTACTGTAGATTTCTTGAAAACGTTTCACTCGTTCCTCCAACAAGCTTTCTCAATTCTGAGTGATTGTACAAAAATTCTGGGAATAAATATGTAACTGAATCCACATCTGGTAATTATACCCAGCATTGGGTCAAAGGTGTTGATTCCATTATCCTAATTGGAGTATGGTAAGTAGTGGCGATAATAGACCTCGGTGTATTGTTTTAATAGGGTTAGGATTATTTAAATTGAAATTATTTACCTTGTCTATTATACTTACTATTATTTCCATTTCAGAATTCCACCAGCAAAGAAAGGTCCTGTGTATATTGTTGCAGGATGTTATTGCTGCCATCCAAAATGGAGAGAGTGACTTTGACATGAAATCAGATGACACTGATGCAAGTGATTAAGAGGCAGATGAAGATGCCAGTGAAGTGGACAAAGAAAATCCACAGCCCACTGACTGTGCACGCAGTGTTGATATCAAGACAACTGAAGAAAGCCTACCACACAAACAGACCATACCCCGTGACAGGTATCGCTGGCTGAAAAAGGACTTTGTCAGTCCCAATACTGATTTTTCTGGTCCACACATCACTGATGCTGCTATTTCGGTCCAGACACCACTGGGGTACTTCCAGAGGTTTATCTCAGAAGACATGGTTAAGGCTCTGACCAAAAACACAAATGAGTACAGCTTTCAAAAGACTGGGATATATTTAAAAACCAACATAAAGGAAATTGAGCAGATGATTGGCATGTACTTGAAGATGGGCCTAGTTCAAATGCCTGGAGTTCGACTGTATTAGGAGGCAGACCCACGGTACACCCCTGTTTCTGATGTGATGTCACGCAACAGATTTCAATCTCTGTTGACATCATTACATTTTACAAACAACTTGACAGTGTCAGAGAGAGAAAATAAATATAAACTTTGAAAACTCAGACCTTGGCTTGATTCATTCAGAGGGAAATGCTTGCAGGTGGTACCAGAAGAGCACAACTCTGTGGATGAGATGATGATTCCTTTCAAGGGGAAATTCAGCACCATCAAGCAATATATGAGAGTCAAGATCCACCCATGGGGGTTCAAACTGTGGGTAAAAGCTGGAATACCTGGCTTGCTCTGTGACTTTGATGTGTACCAAGGCAGTGTTGATGGCATACAAGCCAAATCTGAACTTGGACTGTCAGATTGGACACTCCCAAAAGGTCCTAACTACAAGATTTTCACAGACAACTACTTGACCTCTGTCCCATTGGTAGCTAAGCTCCTTGATTGTGGAATAAATTATGTGGGAACAGCCAGGCAAATACGCTTACCCAACTGTAAGGCCTCTTGGACACAAATGTTTTACGTTCCGTTTTTTGCATTCCGTATACGGACTGTATATGGAACCGTTCATTTAAATGTATCCTAAAAAAAAACAACGGAAGGTACTCCGTATGCCTTCCGTTTCCGTATTTCCGTTCAAAGATAGAACATGTCCGATTATTGTCCACATAAGGCCTCTTGCACACAACCGTATTGCTTTTTCAGTACTTTGTGGTCCGCAAAAAACGGATCCGCAAAAAATATGAATGACATCCGTGTGCGTTTTTTGTGGAACGGAACAGCTGGCCCCTGATAGAACAATACTATCCTTGTCCGTTATGCGGGCAATAATAGGACATGTTCTATCTTTGAACGGAACGTAAAAACTGAAATATGGAAACGGAAGGCATACAAAGTACCTTCCGTTTTTTTTTCCGGATCTATTGAAATAAATGGTTCCGTATACGGCCTAACGGACAAGGATAGTACTGTTCTATCAGGGGCCGTTCTGCAAAAAACGGAATGCACGCGGACGACATCCATATTTTTTGCGGACCGCAAAATACTGAAAAAGCCATACGGTGGTGTGCAACAGGCCTAACCTTGAAGATGAGAAGAATTTGAAAAAAAAAGTGGAGAGAAAGCTTTGATATCAGAGTGGAAGGGTACCACAACATCTGTGCTGTCAAATGGTATGGCAACAGGGCAGTCACGCTTGTGTCCACCTTTGAAGGTCCAGAGCCACCAAAACCTACTTTGAAATTGACAGGACTTACATTGAGGGTATCTACAATAAATACATGGGAGGTGTGAATTTGTTGGACTCATTTGCAGCCAAATATAAGTTCCCTATGAAAGCATGCCGCTGGTACATATACATCTTCTGGCATACCATTATCCTTGCCATGATCAATGCCTGGCTCATCTACAAAAGGGACTGCAACACTTTCAGCATTCCTAAAAAGGAGATTCTGAACAGGAGACATTTTCAGTCAGATCTAGCATCCTCTCTCGTATTGATGAATGTAGCTCCCAACAAACCTAAGAGAGGGCGACCATCATCAAGCAGTGAGAGACCAGTAACATTAAGGAGCCCTTTAAATGCATAGAAGAGATCATTTTCAGGTGATGGGAATTCATTAAATGTGATTTCAGCCAAAAGATCATCTTCTCATCCCCCACCAAATGTGCGTAAGGGCATGATTGCACATTTCCCAGTGAAAACCACGTGAGGACGCTGCAGACACTGTGATAAAGGATATACCAGCACACTGTGCAGCAAGTGCAACGTCCGTCTCTGTTTTTCAGATGACAAGAACTGTTTTTGGGACTATCACTGCAAATGAACACTGTCATGAGTGATTTACATCCTAATCCTGTTTTTCTAAATAATTATTATTAATAAATCATAGTTGAAAAAATGCTAATTTGTGCAGTTATTATTTTTTAACATATAGTTTTATGGGGAAACATGAGCAATCAAACATGCAATTAAATATTTAGGTGTTTATATTTGTTTATAGATGGTGACTGCAAAATTTAGAAGTTCTAGGCCCAACGTTGCAATATTACAACAAATTCCTAAAAACTAACTAAAACAAACAAAAAAAAATAACTCTTCAATTTCTGCATCAGAGACACCCTAAAACAACATCTGAAAGATAAAAAAAAAATTACAATTTTTTTTCAATATTTGGGTTTCACAGGGTTAAGAGGATACTAGAACATGCTAACACAATAAAGCAGAACTTAATGTCTATCTTAGTTTTGATGGCTGTGAAAGCAATAATGTTCGTAACTGCAATGAGAAGTCCTCTGGACATAGAGGGGTAATGGGCTTGGTATATATTTGGGAAGTAAGGATGTTTAATCCTAAAAGCGTCTCTTTGGGTTATATGAGTCTTTTGCTCCTAAGACATGTAACTTGAAGTTAAATTGTTTCATCTCACATGTATTTCCTTTTTGAGGGCTAGTCAAGATCTTCACATTCACTTTTAAGCACATTAGTAATTTTGTTGGTCTAGGGAAAGGGGACTATGTTTATCTGCTGTCTCCTGAACTATGGTCAGGGTAGAGGAGCAAAAAGCAGCGGAGGTCTCCTTATCAGTGCCAGCATGTAGAAGAGGGTCTGGTACTTCAGTTAGGTCAGAAATGGAAGGCCCGGAATCCAGGGAGATAGGTTGCAAAGATGTGTCTTGGCTCGGTTCTGAAATCGCTATAAAGAAAAAATTTGCCAGTTTCCCCAGTTTGTTCGGTTTATCCACTTCTTTGGTGTGTCGGGTTGCTGTACTATTTCAAAAGGGGAGACTGAAGGGATTTATGCTTGTTAGAGGTTGCTGTGAATTCAAACTGGGTGCAGGAGCTCAGCCCTCAGCAGTTCTCTAAAATAAGGTCAGTAATGTAGACTAGGGCTAGGTTCACATCTGTGTATTCTGTTACAGAAAAGGAACATAATATTGTAATAATTGGATCCTGCATATGTCAGATATATAAATGAAAAATCTTCAGATATATAAATGAAAAAAGGAAATTAAAACAAGGAATAACTAAATTAAAAACAAAGGACGGAAGGTATGTAGAAGAGAATAAAGGGCTAGCCGACTGCCTTAATGAATACTTCTGTTCAGTTTTTACAAAAGAAAAAGAAGGAGAAGGACCTCCACTAGAAAGGATGACTATTAAATCGTCTGATGCATGTGTCTTTACAGAGGAAGATGTTCTAAGTTTGCTGTCTAAAGTGAAGACAAATAAGTCACAGGGGCCTGATGAGATACACCCAAAATTATTAAAAGAGCTTAGTGGTGAGCTGGCAAAACCGTTAACAGATTTATTTAACCAATCATTAGTAACAGGAGTCGTCCCGGAAGATTGGAAATTGGCAAATGTCGTGCCCATTCACAAGAAAGGTAGTAGGGAGGAATCGAGCAACTATAGACCAGTGAGTCTGACATCAATAGTAGGCAAATTAATGGAAACCCTATTAAAGGATAGGATTGTGGAACATCTAAAATCCCATGGATTGCAAGATGAAAAACAGCATGGGTTTACTTCAGGGAGATCATGTCAAACAAATCTTATAGATTTTTTTGACTGGGTGACTAAAATAATAGACGGTGGAGGTGCAGTAGACATCGCATATCTAGATTTTAGTAAGGCTTTTGACACTGTCCCACATAGAAGACTTATCAATAAACTGCAGTCATTGAGCATGGACTCCCATATTGTTGAGTGGATTAGGCAGTGGCTGAGTGACAGACAACAGAGGGTTGTAGTCAATGGAGAACATTCAAAACAAGGTCATGTTACCAGTGGGATTCCACAGGGATCTGTACTGGGACCAATTTTGTTTAATATCTTCATAAGTGACATTGCAAAAGGCCTCGATGGTAAGGTTTGTCTTTTTGCTGATGACACAAAGATATGTAACAGGGTTGATGTTCCTGGAGGGAAACGCCAAATGGAAAAGGACTTAGGAAAACTAGAAGAATGGTCAGAACTCTGGCAACTGAAATTTAATGTGGATAAGTGCAAGATAATGCACCTGGGGCGTAAAAACCCAAGGGCAGAATATAGAATATTCGACACAGTCCTGACCTCAGTATCTGAGGAAAGGGATTTAGGAGTAATTATTTCAGAAGACTTAAAGGTGGGAAGACAATGTAATAAAGCAGCACGAAATGCAAGCAGAATGCTTGGATGTATAGGGAGAGGTATAAGCAGTAGAAAGAGTGAAGTGCTTATGCCGCTGTACAGATCACTAGTGAGACCTCACTTGGAGTATTGTGCGCAGTACTGGAGGCCATATCTCCAGAAGGATATAGATACTCTAGAGAGAGTTCAGAGAAGAGCTACTAAACTAGTACATGGATTGCAGGATAAAACTTACCAGGAAAGGTTAAAAGACCTTAATATGTATAGCTTGGAAGTAAGAAGAGACCGAGGGGATATGATAGAAACTTTTAAATACATAAAGGGAATCAACTCGGTAAAGGAGGAGAGCATATTTAAAAGAAGAAAAACTACCACAAGAGGACACAGTTTTAAATTAGAGGGGCAAAGGTTTAAAAGTAATATAAGGAAGTATTACTTTACTGAGAGGGTAGTGGATGCATGGAATAGCCTTCCTGCAGAAGTGGTAGCTGCAAATACAGTGAAGGAGTTTAAGCATGCATGGGATAGGCATAAGGCCATCCTTCATATAAGATAGGGCCGGGGCTATTCATAGGATTCAGATATATTGGGCAGACTAGATCGGCCAAATGGTTCTTATCTGCCGACACATTCTATGTTTCTATGTCAGACAATGCAGGCACCTGACGACCCCTTTCACTACAATGGGGTCCATTGGATTTCTGGCATGAATACCAGCACCACTGGTATTTCCTTCTTTTTTCCCCAAAATTTATGTGCAGAGGCTCCTGCTGGAATCTCTGCTGAAGATGTGAACCTAGCCTTACACTTTAATGGGGCTATTCAGGAGTGTAACATACATGGATAATTTTGTATCGTTGCATATTATAATTAGTGTTGAGTAAAACTTTAGCAAAACTTCAATTTGCAATGAATCTGAATTTCCTTGAGCTTCATGGTTACGAATCAGTCTTTCCTAAAATGGCAGCTGCACATGTTACAAAGTAAAAGTAAGGAGTCTGGGAACGTGTGATCACCCATAATGCGGTGCAGCCAGACAATATGCAGATAACCATCCCTGTGATGTTACAGCCCTATAAAACCCTCATCCCATGCGGTCTCCGCCATTGTCCTGTGAACTGAGTATAGGAAGAGATGTGGCAAATGCTCATGCACTAGGGACAGTGTTGATGAAAACCACTAATAGAAGAATATTGGAAAGGGACAGTGTAGGGAGACTTATTCTGCATCAGTTTTATTTATTTATTCATTCCTACATTTTCTTATTGTTAAAACAGCCGTAAACTAAGATATGTAATTCAATACCAATAAGATGGAAGCCTTTATTATTACATTGCCAGTGTGCCAACCAATACCATCCAGTCTGCACCCCTTAGGGGGGCCAGCTCTTAATTACGACTAAGAACACACCTGTGTTTGAAACGCGTTATCCATGCTGGGGTGAAGGTTTGTGCCCATGTAAGTTACATGCTTCAAGAAAGAAATAAAGGTTATTATAAGTGTTGGAACGATCTTTTCTTCTTATACATTATTTTATAGGCTGCATAAAATATATTATTTGTTTTCCAGTGTTTCACCATCAGGAGATGGATGCTTTCTTGGTAATAATGCATAGTTCAAAGTCATTTTGATTTAGAATCTCCAGATATTTTATCATACACAAAGCTTTGGCACTTGGGCTTCCAGAGATCATGTTGTCAGCTTACAAATATAGAATATTAGAACATCTAAAAGGCTAGTCACGCTGTGGGGTTTGACCTGGCTGACTGTGTTATGCTTCAGCTATTGCATCTGCTGCTGTAAACAGTAGAGTCGGCTATCTGCAAGGTGCAGTGTATGTAGAAGGACCCATCCTCTTGACTTGTGGCCTCCATTGCCTATTGTGAGTAGTATGTGTGAAGCATGTTATTAAAAGCCGGTGGTTATGAAAGGTTAAATTCACTTAAAATGGAATGGCCATGTGACGGTAAAAGCAGATGTTGTTGTGTCTGTCACATGAGGACTTGTTCTTCACTGCTCTGGCATTCATTCTTCTGACTATTCACTAATACATCATAAATACGCAATAGAGTTAAATTTGTCATTTAACCCTTTTTGTCAAGTCTTTGTTAACTCTGTCATTTGTGTATCATGCCATCTCAGCTAATGTAGAAGGTTTCTCTGTAGCCGTAGATAAAGACACAGGTGTCCCAATGGTTTATGCTAAGGAGGGCAGTTTGCTGTGTTGCACTTGACAAACTTTGCAAAATTAGTTGTTGTTTTTTTGTTTAATCAACAGCAGATTATACTTTGGTTGAGTGTTTCCTAACAAAAACTGTAATTAGACAAGTTTTATATTCTAGCTCTCAGAACATCTGCTCCTGCACAAAAAGTAAAATGTTATGCAGAACACAGTTGCAGAACTATATTTAAACAACAATCCCCCCTGTTCAGCTTCTCTGTATAGCAGGTTTAGTCATGGTTAGAATGACAGCTGTCTGGTCAGACATGCGTGTAGGAACACGGCTGACTCATATACCATGACACACAATTCTGCTTTATTCTGTTATATATTAGTGTCTTTAATCTGTATATCAGTATAACAAATAAGTGTGATCTAGTACACAAGTGTTTATAGTAATGCATGCATGACAATACCATGTGGGAATTTATTAAGGTTACGTACTAGAACGGTGTTAGCCTATGGTTCTAGAATTATGTACTAGAGCAAAATTCTAAAATGTTTGCGCAAACAGCATCTTGTGCAACATTTGCTCCTCTCTTTGCTTTTGAAAAATGGGCAGGGCTTGGTGGGAGGAAGTGTAGCCTTCTATAACCCCTAAGATTTACTATAATTTATTGCAGAAGCTGGCATAAATGATAACTTCAATCTACTCCAGCTCATAGTCAGAATATGCGAGGTTATTAAAGATGCTCCAACATACATATGAAATGCCAGTCTTAGTAAATTGTCCGGTATGTTTACAATATGCTTCGTAATTATTGGAATATGCTTGACAACTCACCTGTGCCATTAGTGAATCTTTAATTCCTAACACAGGTCAACTAGTGGGTGCACTCACAAAAAAAGCCCCCTGAAGTGGAAAACAGGAGGTGGGGGAGGAGGTAGGCAAGAAAGCACACCACAAAAGCTTCACACCTTGCCTCCCATTTTGAAATTCATTTTGTGTCCGATTGTGGCGAATCAATTCTACCCAAATCAAAAGTACTCTAATCAGCATAAAACATAGCATATGACACTCTGAGGTCTTCTAGGACTCAGATTTTTTTTAATATTTTGTCATTCCCTCTTTTTTTTTTTTTTTTTGTGAATTTTGCTCCCCCCTCCCCCCCCCCCCCCTTAAGCTCTTCAACGCAATGCCAGCAAAAGCAAGTAATGTCAGAGTGACACTGACATACAGTATATAGCTACAGATAAATGCATGGTCACATTTGTTTTGGTTTTTAACATTAAAAAAAAAAGTTACAAAAAATGGTCTTTAAACACAGTATGATCAGAGTGTCTTGTTCTCAACAAATGTTCCAAAACTAATGTCTAAAAGGGCTGTCTCACTTCAGCAAGTGGCATTTATCATTTAGACAAAGTTAATACAAGGCACTTACTAATGTATTGTAATTGCCTGTATTACCACCTTTTCTGGCTTGATTCTTTTTTTTTTATCGCATTATACACTGCCTGTATCCAGGGGTTATGATTGCAGGGTGCTGGTAACCCTTGGATCGCATGGTGGTCGTATCCACGGGTTATGACTATCCTGCAATCCTGCAGCACTGGTTGTGCTTGCACACTATAGGAAAAGACGCTTTGTATTTGCCAATGTCACTACCACTGCCCCTATTGCTACCACTGTCACTACTATTACTACCACCACCACAAACACAGATATGCATGGGGCCCCCCACCTCCACCTGAAGATCCTCCTCATGGCAGTCCAAACGTTGATGCAAAAGCTAATGCTTCTCACTTAACTTATCAACAGGGAGACTATTGTGAGTGTCTTCCATAGCACATGGGGTGGTGTTGCCTCTTCTTAGGGGAAATAAAGATACCCCACTAGAAGAGGGCAGTGCAGTGACGTGCCTAGGGTGTTTGGCACCCGGGGCATGTTCTTTCTCTGGCACCCCCCAAAAAAAATGTACAGTAGTATATCCCTCATTGTACAACCTTCACAGTAGTTTTGTCTAGATATGTGCCCCCTCACAGTAGTTATGCCCAAATTGTGCCCCCTCAAGGTAGTTATATCCCCACTGTACAACTTTCACAGTAGTTATGCCCACATTGTGCACCCTTAAAGTACTTATCCCTTCACTCTGTCCCATTCACAGTAGTTATGCTCTCATTGTGCCCCCTCACAGTAGTAATGCCTTATATGTGCCCCCTTCACAGTTCTAATGCCCTCTTTGTGCCTCCCTTACAGTAGTTATGCCATCGCTGTGCCCCTTTCACAGTAGTAATGCCCTATCTGTTACCCCTTCACAGTTGTAATGCCCTCTCTGTGCCCCTACAGCGTAGTTATGCCCATTGTGCCCCTTCACAGTAATAATTCCAACTCAGTGCCCCATAACAGTTATGTCCACCCACTTCACAGGAGTAATGCTATGTGTCCCCTTCACAGTAGTAATGCCATCTGCGACCCCTTCATAATAGTAATGCCCATTGTGCTCCCTTCATAGTAGTAAAGTCCATTATGCCTCTTTCACAGTACTAATGCCCATTGTGCCCCTTCACAGTAGTAATGCCCATTGTGCCCTCTTCATAGTTATAATGCCCATTGTATACCATTTATAGTAGTAATGCCCATTATTCCCCCTCCACAGTTGTAATGGCCATTGTGCCCCCTTCAAAGTAGTAATGCCCATTGGGCCCCCTCCACAGTAGTAATGCCAATTGTGCCCCCTTCATAGTAGTAATGCCCATTGTGCCTCCCTAGTAGTAGTAATCCCCTCTGTGCCACTTTGTAGTAGTATTGCGCTCTGCACCCCTTTGTATCAGTATTGCCCTCTGTGCCCCATTTGTAGTAGTAATTCCCTCTGTGTCTCCTTTTTACAAAAGTAATGCCCTCTGTGCCCCCTTTGTATTAGTATTGCCTTCTGTGCCCCCGTTGTAGTATTGCCCTCTGTGTCCCCTTTGAATTAGTATTGCCTTCTGTGCCCCCATTGTAGTATTGCCCTCTGTGTCCCTTTTGAATTAGTATTGCCCTCTGTGCCCTCTTTGTATTAGTATTGCCCGCTATGCCTCCTTTGTAGTATTGTCCTCTGTGCCCCCTTTGTAGTAGTAATTCCCTCTGTTCCTCATTTTTACAAAAGTAATGCCCTCTGTGCCCCCTTTGTATTAGTATTGCCTTCTGTGCCCCTATTGTAGTATTGCCCTCTGTGTCCCCTTTGAATTAGTATTGCCGTCTGTGCCCTCTTTGTACTAGTATTGCCCTCTGTGCCCCCAATTTTCACAGTAAAATGGCATTCTATGCTGGTTAGCACGATTCATCCGAAGCAAATCTCCAAAACTTCAGATTCATTTGGCAAACATTTTTGTCCTTCGTGCGGTCCCCATTGTCTCCGATTTATGGTCCTCATAGTATTTACATCCAGTGCTGCATGAGCATGGTTACAGTGTTGGCTTCAGTGTTGACATGGCCACAATCTGCACATTGCCACTGAAGCCAATCGTTGGCTGCAGTAAAGCATGTGACCATGTCAATGCAGCACCAGATGTAAACACTGCATGGGCCGTCACATTGAGACACAGAGGCAGTGCAGAGGACAGGATCAGTGGGGAGTAGGTAAGAATGAATTTTCTGTTTACAGAGACGGGCATTAGATAAAAAGTAATTAGACTAATAATGAACTTACCCTATCCATGTTATTTTCATTATGGGCTCCTTCTCTTCCTAGTCCTAATTTTTCTTTCCTTTTGCTTATTGCTTGCTGTCAGAGGTTATGGCCACCATAGATCCTGCTTGTGCAGTGTTTTTTTTTTACTTGTCCTTGGCTGTGCTGGCCGGGACCAGGTGAACACATACAGACGTGGACAAAATTGTTGGTACCCTTTGGTCAATGAAAGAAAAAGTCACAATGGTCACAGAAATAACTTTAATCTGACAAAAGTAATAATAAATTAAAATTCTATAAATGTTAACCAATGAAAGTCAGACATTGTTTTTCAACCATGCTTCAACAGAATTATGTAAAAAAATAAACTCATGAAACAGGCATGGACAAAAATGATGGTACCCCTAGAAAACACAGAACATAATGTGACCAAAGGGACATGTTAATTCAAGGTGTGTCCACTAATTAGCATCACAGGTGTCTACAACCTTGTAATCAGCCATTGGGCCTATATATATGGCTCCAGGTAATCACTGTGTTGTTTGGTGATATGGTGTGTACCACACTCGACATGGACCAGAGGAAGCAAAGGAAAGAGCTGTCTCAAGAGATCAGAAAGAAAATTATAGACAAGCATGTTAAAGGTAAAGGCTATAAGACCATCTCCAAGCAACTAGATGTTCCTGTGAGTACAGTTGCACATATTATTCATAAGTTTAAGATCCATGGGACTGTAGCCAACCTCCCTGGACGTGGCCGCAGGAGGAAAATTGATGACAAATCTAAGAGACGGATAATCCGAATGGTAACAAAAGAGCCTAGAAAGACTTCTAAAGAGATTCAAGGTGAACTTCATGCTTAAGGAACATCAGTGTCAGATCGCACCATCCGTCGTTGTTTGAGCCAAAGTGGACTACATGGGAGACGACCAAGGAGGACACCATTGTTGAAAACGAATCATAAAAAAGCAAGACTGGAATATGCCAAACTACATGTTGACAAGCCACAAAGCTTCTGGGAGAATGTCCTGTGGACAGATGAGACAAAAATCAAAGTTTTTGCCAAGGCACATCAGCTGTATGTTCACAGACGAAAAAATGAAGCATATCAAGAAAAGAACACTGTCCCTACTGTGAAACATGGAGGAGGCTCTGTTATGTTCTGGGGCTGCTTTGCTGCGTCTGGCACAGGGTGTCTTGAATCTGTGCAGGGTACAATGAAATCTCAAGACTATCAAGGAATTCTAGAGAGAAATGTACTAGCCAGTGTCAGAAAGCTTGGTCTCAGTCGCAGGTCATGGGTCTTGCAACAGGACAATGACCCAAAACACACCGCTAAAAACACCCAAGAATGGCTAAGAGGAAAAAATTGGACTATTCTAAAGTGGCCTTCTATGAGCCCTGACCTCAATCCTATTGAGCATCTTTGGAAGGAGCTGAAACATGCAGTCTGGAAAAGGCACCCTTCAAACCGGACACAACTGGAGCAGTTTGCTCATGAGGAGTGGGCCAAAATACCTGCTGAGAGGTGCAGATGTCTCATTGACAGTTACAGGAAGCGTTTGATTGCAGTGATTGCCTCAAAAGGTTGCGCAACAAAATATTAAGTTAGGGGTACCATCATTTTTGTCCATGCCTGTTTCATGAGTTTATTTTTTTACATAATTCTGTTGAAGCATGGTTGAAAAACAATGTCTGACTTTCATTGGTTAACATTTATAGAATTTTAATTTATTATTACTTTTGTCAGATTAAAGTTATTTCTGTGACCATTGTGACTTTTTCTTTCATTGACCAAAGGGTACCAACAATTTTGTCCACGTCTGTATATTCATGAATGTGCGGCATCTCCCGACCCGGCCACTGCTCTGCATTGCAATAGTAATCAATGGAATAATTTCAGCAGAACGTCGCTTGTCTGTACTGTCAATCAAAGTGTAAGTTACTGCCCAAACAAAGCACAGATAGCAGTGAGCTGCCTCAAGGGAAAGGAGGTGAGAATGAAAAATGGGACAACCCCTTTAAATGGTATCAATAAAAACTATAGATCATCTAACAAACAATGAGCCCTTAAACAGCTCCATAGATGCTATTATAAAAAGTTATGAGTATTATGAGTATAGCTATGCAAAGAAGTTTTTATTTAAGTGTTAAAACTATAAATTAGGTATCACCGTAACTGTTCTGCCTTGCAGAATAAAATAAATGGGTCATTTTACCACCCAGTAAATAAAATAAAAAAATACATAAAATTATGGTGGAATTATGTTGTTTCATAAATTTGTCTTATCCATAAAGGGGTTATCTGAGTTATATATATATATTTCTTACAATGTGCCTTATAACATACCACATAATACTTTTGTAATGTAGTGTTTTCAGCGATATCATCAGGTTTCTTCAGCGCTGCTGCGGGTCACGTGACCCCCGGCGTCATCCACCAGGCTACTGTGGTGACGTTTCGTGTAAAAACTTATCCCTGCCTGAGGGAGTGGCCCTGTTCTGTACACGAGACGTCAGAGCCTGTGTGCCCGCCCCCCCCCTCTCTGTTTCTTGCTGCAGGCCAGGCGATCCCTACCAGTGTTGGCAGTCATGTCAAAACAACAGCGATCCTGTCACATATTGATTGGATGGCCAGACACCCAAAAGTAAAGAAGATGGCCGCCAGTTTCTTACTCCAGTATGCTTGCGCTTCCACCTTCCCGCTCGGCGCCACCCCAACCTCAGTGTACTGTATGCCCGCAATGGAGCACAAATAGAGATATTTCTGAGGGGACCTCATGCCCGAAGGGCGTCTGTTCAGGCTGTAACTCTTTTACATGTGGTAGCGCCTCCCGCGCTGTGGTAGTAGCCGCGTCTGTGTTATCTCCGTGTGTGTACTGAAGCACGGGAGTCCCGGTACTCACACATACAAATCACCAAGCAAGACTGAGGATGATAGGTCAAGGAGCCTTAAGCTGATATTTAAGGAAGCCTGCTGTGCATATAGAGGTGGATGGAGTCAGGCTGCTGACAGGATTCCCGGAGAGCCTTCTTCCTCATGTCCTTACTCCATGCCCACCAGACACCCAAAAGTAAATATATATCCAAATATATGTTCATATTAGAATATATATATATACTTCAAACAGTAAGGAGTCAAGGCTCAATTTTGCCTTCACTATGCGGTCCAGCTCACCCGAAATCATCTCGATTGGGTTCAGGTCCGGTGACTGTGGAGGCCAGGTCATCTGGTGGAGCACCCCATCACTCTCCTTCATGGTCAAATAGCCCTTACACAGACTGGAGGTGTGTTTGGGGCCATTGTCCTGTTGAAAAATAAATGATGGTCCAACTAAACGCAAACCGGATGGAATAGCATGCCGCTGCAAGATGCTGTGGTAGCCATGCTGGTTCAGTATGCCTTCAATTTTGAATAAATCCCCAACAGTGTCACCAGCAAAGCACCCCCACACCATCACACCTCCTCCTCCATGCTTCACGGTGGGAGCCAGGCATGTAGAGTCCATCCGTTCACCTTTTCTGCGTCGCACAAAGACACGGTGGTTGGAACCAAAGATCTCAAATTTTGACTCATCAGACCAAAGCACAGATTTCCACTGGTCTAATGTCCATTCCTTGTGTTCTTTAGCCCAAACATGTCTCTTCTGCTTGTTGCCTGTCCTTAGCAGTGGTTTCCTAGCAGATATTCTACCATGAAGGCCTGATTCACACAGTCTCCTCTTAACAGTTGTTCTAGAGATGTGTCTGCTGCTAGAACTCTGTGTGGCATTGACCTGGTCTCTAATCTGAGCTGCTGTTAACCTGCGATTTCTGAGGATGGTGACTCGGATGAACTTATTCTCCGCAGCAGAGGTGACTCTTGGTCTTCCTTTCCTGGGGCGGTCTGCATGTGAGCCAGTTTCTTTGTAGCGCTTGATGGTTTTTGTGACTGCACTTGGGGACACTTTCAAAGTTTTCCCAATTTTTCAGACTGACTGACCTTCATTTCTTAAAGTAATGATGGCCATTTGTTTTTCTTTTTCTTTTTTCTTGCCATAATACAAATTCTAACAGTCTATTCAGTAGGACTATCAGCTGTGTATCCACCTGACTTCTCTACAACGCAACTGATGGTCCCAACCCCATTTATAAGGCAAGAAATCCCACTTATTAAACCTGACAGGGCACACCTGTGAAGTGAAAACCATTTCAGGTGACTACCTCTTGAAGCTCATCAAGAGAATGCCAAGAGTGTGCAAAGCAGTAATCAAAGCAAAAGGTGGCTACTTTGAAGAACCTAGAATATGACATATTTTCTGTTGTTTCACACTTTTTTGTTATGTATTTAATTCCACATGTGTTAATTTATAGTTTTGATGCCTTCAGTGTGAATCTACAATTTTCATAGTCATGAAAATAAAGAAAACTCTTTGAATGAGAAGGTGTGTCCAAACTTTTGTGAAAAATCACGAAAGCAACATTTTGCAACTTTTTTGAAGCCAGAATTCTGTAGTGAGGGCAATATAAATCAGAGCAGTTTGTTTGGTAAAAATAAGCACTGTTCTAGCAAACTTCTGTTAACAGCCAGTTTTACAGAGGGTTATTGGAGGATTGCTCAGAAATGTCCTGGTCTTTTTAGTATGTACAGTATTCCACTTATTAGAGCTGCTATTTGTGCTCCAGAGCTGCCCTTCCAAAAATCGTTCATTCATGTGCAAATGTGTATACATAAATACTCCCCTGCTCTGTTTTTCCTTCTTTCCTTGCCTGTCAATCTTATGTGTCTGCTTCTATAGACATTTGGCTACAATTTCCTTGTGTACTCCTATAGCGGGGCAAATATGGCAAAAAGATAACCCAAAAGTACTCTGTGACCTAGTAATGCAAACCTCTGCTAAATGGAAAGACAGAACATCTATAAAAATATGAGCAAATGGTTTTTAAATAAAATGTATTTTAATGGGGCACAATAAGATTTGTAAGAATTAAGAACTATGAATTAACATTGTATGTAACTATTTTTATAATACTTGTTAGTGCAAATTTACAGATGTAAATTTACAACATGTCTGTAAATAATATTTGAATCCTATTCCAATATCAGAACCATACTACTATACAAGAGGTGAGGGGTGTTACACAGTAACTGCTTATCTCTAGATTTTTCTCCTGTCAGAATATATTAGAAAACTATATTTTGGAAAGATCCCCAGAAGTCAATTCCTTGCAAGCACCTCTGAATACGGCCATTGCACTCCTCCACTACTGCTAATATTTTTCTAATTTACTGTAGGTTGGACAGTCTCTCACATCAATATGCATATTATATGCTAGCAGCTATAAAACGAATATGTCTTCTGATCCTATTAAGTAACTGAGAGACATTTTGTGATCATTAGAATAATTTCTACAAAGAATGTAAAATGTATCCACCTTATGGGTGGAAATAATGGTACAGAACTGATCATAGTAATTACCATCCGCTGATTCTGTGCAGCTTATCTATAAAGTTTACTTAGCTCAATTCCCAAAAGGGTATTAGGTTCTGGAATTCAGGACGTCTACCTGGTCCCTTGCCATTTTCCATGTGCAGTGACCTAGAGGTCACTGCTAATAATAGAGTTTTGCAAATGTTATGTTTTCTAATGTATGGTTTAGTGTAACATTATGTTACGTGCATGTTATGTAACTCCTGGCTAAACTAGCAACCATTCCTAGGAAGGGGTAGGCCCTACCCATTAGGTTCAGCTTCTTCCTATGTTAAAGCAGTCAGTCCATGGATAAGACACTGTGAGCAGCCTACAGGAACTTAAGCCCTGTGAGCATTCACCATAAGATTTTGGGGTCCAGAGAGGTACTCCAGGGAACTTACCAGACTGAGTGAGGAAAAAGAATATTATTCAGATGGTTGAGCAGCCAAACCAGAGGGTGCAAGGAAACAGGCTTTGGTGGTAATGATCGTGTTGTGGCTAATGGACTTTGCAGCCATTGGCTTCTGGTCCCCAGTTATACCAGAAACACAGTTTACCCGTCTTTTTTATGATCATATGTGCCCTGCCGTAGGTTCCCCCTAGGCTGGACTAGATTGTAGCATAGCCTGATGTAAGGAAGTGCATCTAGATAAGGTGCACTTGGACACAACCCTCCTGATTCAGCTTGGAATGTATTAAGACCGTTTAGGAACTGTGCCTACATTAATATGTGAATGTTTGCCAAAAATCCTAATTCTTCAGTAATAGTTTGCTATGTGTTAAACTGCACGGGGCTCTCTGACGTCTTTGGGATCACTGCTAGGCAGAAGCCTCCACCTAGCATACAAAAAAAAAATGTAAAATGTGTCATTGGCAGTAAACAAACAGCCCTTGCAGGGCAATGGGGAGCATTGGAACAAGAAATGCTCCGATGCTCCACTGATACAAGCTAAATGTGTGAAGAGGAGTTTATGTCTGGGTTCAGAGCTGAATCTGGACAACATCTTTAAGTTAAATAAAATACCCCTTTCTGACAAAAGTGTGTTTCCTCTAAAATCTTGTATAAACCAATAAGTATAAACAGCCATTGGACATTTTTACACCAATGACCTTCAATCTAAGCTTTTACTAATATTCAATTCACGTTTGTAATTAACCAAAAAATCTTATATATATACAAGATATGCTCTGAGAACAGACTAACGTGTGTGCTAGTCATTATGTGCCTTGAATAAATAAGGCTGGATAAAAATGCATTTAGAAAGCAACCAGGCATTAATCACCACTGAGTGGGGCAGGGGGAGTGCCCCAATGGATGCCCCAGAACAATGTAGTCTGATGACAATTCCACTTTTATTTGGTAACTTTGCTGTGTCATGTAAGAAAGAAAGACTGAAGTAGACCAAGTAATGGTACTATTACCTCTAAATCAAAGGCAACTGGAAGGAGGTCCAAAGACCACCGGAAAGATTGGTTCATGTATATAACGAATAGAAAGAATACAACAAAAATCCATGGGGCTCATTTATTAAACAGAAATACCCCTAAATTAGGCTTATTTCTGGCGCAGATTCCACCGCAATTTGCGACTTCTCCCCAGTCACGCCAGGTCTAAAAAAGTGGGCATGGCGTGGGTGGAGAAGGGGACACGCCAGGAGGCCCGTCTCATTCATAATTTTCTACGCCTTATTTAGGCGTAGAATATGGTCTAAATGTAAGATAGCAAGGATGCTGTTTTACATTTAGAAGTGGCATTAAATCTGCCAAAGTTATGTAGAGGCTCACATCTCTTTATAACTCGGGCCGATCCACCGCTAGTGCTGGGCCTAATTAAGACCGGCATCTAAAACACCATTCTTAATAAATGTGCCCTAGTGAACAGGCAAAGAAAATGTAGAAAATTCTGTTCATCTCTAGTTCAAAGCACATCTGGTCACCGTTCTTTTAATAAGGCGCTCTATATCTTTTTCTACATGTCAAGACCTGATAACATGTGTAAAACTAAGAGCGAGCTATAGGAAAATTAATGAACTACTCTAAAATCCAGCAGAAGGACACAATTTATATCAGCACTGCCATGTTTTCATTTCACGACTGATAAGGTAAATTCATTTGTTTGCACTTCATGGAGGCATCATTACTAGTAATTATCATTATAATAACACATTAACAAGTCATTGTAGTCTTGGATCCTCAAAGGTGACTGAGTAGATCAGACAGAGAAAGAGTTTTACAGAAAGAATAAAGGAATATTTAATGTTCAAAATATATAAAAAGTAATTAGTTAAGATGTAAGATAAAACAAAAATCAGTGACTATGGGATATAATCTACCTTCTGAATAGGACGTTGCTTATAGTAATGGCTCATTAACGGATGTAAGCATTATCTCTGCACACTTTTATGTTTTTGCATGTTATGGCCATTTAGCAAGCTTTAGAAAAAGTTGAATGCATTTTAACTATAGCTTTATACAACTGAAATTCTGCAATGTGCACTTTATGAATACATTTTTTATCTAGCTTTATTTATTCAAGGCACATTATTTCCAGGAACAGCCCTGAGATTAGTCTTTGCTTTCAGAGCCTATCTTGTTAATATATTATTCCTTGGTTAATTGCAAAAGTGCATTGAATGATAATAAAAATCCCAAATTAAAGGTCATTGGTGTCAGAATATCCAATGGGTGTTTATATTTATTGGCACAGTGGCAGCCATGATTTTATTTTGAGAAGTACAATCCATAATAATGTAGAAATGGTGTATTTGCCATCAGCTGTCCATTCTTCTCTGTAACCTCAGAAGGTGTTTGATGCTGCTGGTTCATAATAGGCAAACACTGGCTGTTTACAAAGCAATTTCCAAAATTATGTAATTTTCTTATTTTTTATGATCATTAAAAACACAGAAGTACCTTCAAACACAGAAACTGACTAATGTGTAAATTCTAAGGTGCCATACATTTTTTCTTAACATACAGTACAGACCAAAAGTTTGGACACACCTTCTCATTCAAAGAGTTTTCTTTATTTTCATGACTATGAAGATTGTAGATTCACACTGAAGGCATCAAAACTATGAATTAACACATGTGGAATTATATACATTACAAAAAAGTGTGAAGCAACTGAAAATATGTCATATTCTAGGTTCTTCAAAGTAGCCACCTTTGGCTTTGATTACTGCTTTGCACACTCTTGGCATTCTCTTGATAAGCTTCAAGAGGTAGGCACCTGAAATGGTTATCACTTCACAGGTGTGCCCTGTCAGGTTTAATAAGTGGGATTTATTGCCTTATAAATAGGGTTGGGACCATCAGTTGCGTTGTGGAGAAGTCAGGTGGATACACAGCTGGTAGTCCTACTGAATAGACTGTTAGAATTTGTATTATGGCAAGAAAAAAGCAGCTAAGTAAAGAAAAATGAGTGGCCATCATTACTTTAAGAAATGAAGGTCAGTCAGTCTGAAAAATTGGGAAAACTTTGAAAGTGTCCCCAAGTGCAGTCACAAAAACCATCAAGCGCTACAAAGAAACTGGCTCACATGCGGACTGCCCCAGGAAAGGAAGACCAAGAGTCACCTCTGCTGCGGAGGATAAGTTTATCCGAGTCACCAGCCTCAGAAATCGCAGGTTAAAAGCAGCTCAGATTAGAGACCAGGTCAATGCCACACAGAGTTCTAGCAGCAGACACATCTGTAGAACAACTGTTAAGAAGAGACTGTGTGAATCAGGCCTTCATGGTAGAATATCTGCTAGGAAACCACTGTAAGGACAGGCAACAAGCAGAAGAGACTTGTTTGGGCTAAAGAACACAAGGAATGGACATTAGACCAGTGGAAATCTGTGCTTTGGTCTGATGAGTACAAATTTGAGATCTTTGGTTCCAACCAGCGTGTCTTTGTGCGACGCAGAAAAGGTGAACGGATGGACTCTACATGCCTGGTTCCCACCGTGAAGCATGAAGGAGGAGGTGTGATTGTGTGGGGGTGATTTGCTGGTGACACTGTTAGGGATTTATTCAAAATTGAAGGCATACTGAACCAGCATGGCTACCACAGCATCTTGCAGCGGCATGCTATTCCATCCGATTTGCGTTTACTTGGATCATCATTTATTTTTCAACAGGACAATTACCCCAAACACACCTCCAGGCTGTGTAAGGGATATTTGACCATGAAGGAGAGTGATGGGGTGCTGCACCAGATGACCTGGCCTCCACAGTCACCGGACCTGAACCCTATCGAGATGGTTTGGGGTGAGCTGGACCGCATAATAAAGGCAAAAGGGCCAACAAGTGCTAAGCATCTCTGGGAACTCCTTCAAGACTGTTAGAAGACCATTTCAGGTGACTACCTCTTGAAGCTCATCAAGAGAATGCCAAGAGTGTGCAAAGCAGTAATCAAAACAAAAGGTGGCTACTTTAAAGAACCTAGAATATGACATATTTTCAGTTGTTTCACACTTTTTTGTTATGTATATAATTCCACATGTGTTAATTCATAGTTTTGATGCCTTCAGTGTGAATCTACAATTTTCATAGTCATGAAAATAAAGAAAACTCTTTGAATGAGAAGGTGTGTCCAAACTTTTGGTCTGTACTGTACATAGTTACATAGGTTGAAACAACGACACAGGCCTACCAAATTTAACCTTTTCAAATATGCATTGTCAATTGCTAAATGAATTATCGTCATCATCAATGCTATTTGCTATTTGATAAGTATCTAGCTCTTTTTTAAATGCTGACATAGTATCTGCCTATCTGGCATTACTACCTCTTGGGATAGGACATACCATAGTTTTATTATTCTAACTCTAAAAAATCCTTTCCTCCCCACCTAATAACCATCCCCTAGTCCTTTGTAATGGCCTTGGAGTACATATACAGTACAGACCAAACGTTTGGACACACCTTCTCATTCAAAGAGTTTTCTATATTTTCATGACTATGAAAATTGTAGATTCACACTGAAGGCATCAAAACTATGAATTAACACATGTGGAATTATATACATAACAAAAAAAGTGTGAAACAACTGAAAATATGATCACAAAACCCTGAGAGCCTGCCCAGGACCGCCCACTGACCCGCCCCCACCCCGCCCCCTGTGTGAATTTGGCGGTTTTTTACTGTATTTATATGTATACAATTCTTTCTGTATGTATGCAAGCCTATTGTACCCCGAAACACGTTGTACCACTTGCTCTAATAAATTATTAACCTATATCACGCCAACTTTTGGGTGGTTTGTGCGCCGTGGGACATCTTTTCTATTTCCTGAACAACTGAAAATATGTCATATTCTAGGTTCTTCAAAGTAGCCACCTTTTGCTTTGATTACTGCTTTGCACACTCTTGGCATTCTCTTGATGAGCTTCAAGAGGTAGTCACCTGAAATGGTCTTCCAACAGTCTTGAAGGAGTTCCCAGAGATGCTTAGCACTTGTTGGCCCTTTTGCCTTCACTCTGCGGTCCAGCTCACCCCAAACCATCTCGATTGGGTTCAGGTCGGTGACTGTGGAGGCCAGGTCATCTAGCGCAGCACCCCATCACTCTCCTTCATGGTCAAATATCCCTTACACAGCCTAGAGGTGTGTTTGGGGTCATTGTCCTGTTGAAAAATAAATGATGGTCCAACTAAACGTAAACCGGATGGAATAGCATGCCGCTGCAAGATGCTATGGTAGCCATGCTAGTTCAGTATGCCTTCAATTTTGAATAAATCCCCAACAGTGTCACCAGCAAAGCACCCCCACACCATCACACCTCCTCCTTCATGCTTCACGGTGGGAACCAGGCATGTAGAGTACATCCGTTCACCTTTTCTGTGTCACACAAAGACACAGTGGTTGGAACCAAAGATCTCAAATTTTGACTCATCAGACCAAAGCACAGATTTCCACTGGTCATCATTCCTTGTGTTCTTTAGCCCAAACAAGTCTCTTCTTCTTGTTGCCTGTCCTTAGCAGTGGTTTCCTAGCAGATATTCTACCATGAAGGCCTAATTCACACAATCTCCTCTGAACAGTTGTTCTAGAGATGTGTCTGCTGCTAGAACTCTGTGTGGCATTGACCTGGTCTCTAATCTGAGCTGCTGTTAACCTGTGATTTCTGAGGCTGGTGACTCTGATGAACTTATCCTCCGCAGCAGAGGTGACTCTTGGTTTTCCTTTCCTGGGGCGGTCCGCATGTGAGCCAGTTTCTTTGTAGCGCTTGATGGTTTTTGTGATTGCACTTGGGGACACTTTCAAAGTTTTCCCAGTTTTTCGGACTGACTGACCTTCATTTCTTAAAGTAATGATGGCCACTCGTTTTTTTTTACTTAGCTGCTTTTTTCTTGCCATAATACAAATTCTAACAGTCTATTCAGTAGGACAATCAGCTGTGTATCCACCTGACTTCTCCACAACGCAACTGATGGTCCCAACCCCATTTATAAGGCAAGAAATCCCACTTATTAAACCTGACAGGGCACACCTATGAAGTGAAAACCATTTCAGGTGCCTACCTCTTGAAGTTCATCAAGAGAATGCCAAGAGTGTGCAAAGCAGTAATCAAAGCAAAAGGTGGCTACTTTGAAGAACCTAGAATATGACATATTTTCAGTTGTTTCACACTTTTTTATGTATATAAGTCTACATGTGTTAATTCATAGTTTTGATGCCTTCAGTGTGAATCTACAATTTCCATAGTCATGAAAATAAAGAATACTCTTTGAATGAGAAGGTGTGTCCAAACTTTTGGTCTGTTCTGTATATATATATATATATATATATATATATATATATATATACACAGTATATTATGGGAGTTACCTTACAAATGATAGGCAACTAGCAGTTTTGATGCGCAACATAAGGGTTTTTCAAAAAGAAACAATAACATCAAAATTATCCCAACAGAAATGCTTAACATCAGCCGCTTAACCCCTTCAAGACCCTTCCATTTTTCACCTTAAAGGGGTTGTCTCATCATAGAAAATGGGTACATATAGCTAGGATAAGCCCCCATTGTCTTATAGGTGCTGGTCCCACCTATATCGTAAATGGAGCCCCGAAGGTGGTGGCTGGAGGTTTTGCCACCACGAGCTGGTTCCCCATAGAAGTTAATGGGAGCATACCACGCATGCGTGGCCCCCGCATGCGTGGCCCCCGCTCCCATTTTTTTATATGGGGCCGTCGGAAATAGCCAAGCCAGCTATTTTCGTCGGCCCCATAGAAAATGAATGGAGGGCTGCTGCACATGCGCAGTGCACCCTCCTTAACTTGCAGGGCTCCGTTCTCAATATAGGTGCGGGTACCAGCGGTAGAACCCGCACCTATAAGACAATGGGAGCATATCCTAGCGATATGTTCCCATTGTCAACGATGAGACAACCCCTTTAAGGACCAGACCATCTGACATGGGTCACTTTATGTGGTGATAACTTTAAAACGCTTTTACTTATCCAAGCCTTTCTGAGACTGTTTTCTTGTCACATATTGTACTTCATGACAGTAAAAATATTTCATTTCCATTTATAAAATTCTCAATTTTCAGAATTTCTATTTCTCTGCTTTTAAAACAGATAGTGATACCTCCTAAAATAGTTATTACTTTACATTTCCCATATGTCTACTTCATGTTTGGATCATTTTGTAAATTACATTTTTTTTTTTTTTTTTTGGGACGTTAGAAGCCTTAGAAGTTTAGAAGCAAATCTTCATTTTTGTTTTTAAAAAAATTCCAAAACCCAATTTTTAAGGACCAGTGCAGGTCTGAAGTCACTTTGTGGGGCTTACATAATAGAAACCACCCATAAATGGCCCCATTTTAGAAACTACACCCCTCAAGGTATTTAATACTGATTTTACAAACTTTGCTAACTCTTTATGTGTTCCACAAGAATTAAAGGAAAATGTAGATGAAATTTCTGAATTTAACTTTTTGGGCAGATTTTCATTTTAATCAAATCTTTCCGCTAACAAAGCATAGGTTAACAGCCAAACAAAACTCAATATTTATTACCCTGATTCTGTAGTTGCTGAAATATGTGGTCGTAAACTGCTGTATAGGCACACGGCAGGGCGCAGTTTTGTTGGTATGTTGGTATTATTTTAGGGTACATATGATTTTTTGTTGCTCTATATTACACTTTAGGCAAGGTAACATAAATAGCTGTTTTGGCAAAGTTTTTATTTTTTGTTTTTACAATGTTCATCAAGATAGGTTAGATCATGTGATTTTTTTTTTATAAAGCAAGTTGTTATGGATGTGACAATACCAAATATGACTTTTTTTGGTTGTTTGTTTCAGTTTTACATAATAAAGCATTTAAAAAAATATTCTGAAAGCCATATTTAACTTTTTCTATTTTTTGGGGCGACTTCTTATGTAAGGGCTAATATTTTTCAATTTGAGATGACTGGTTGATTGGTACTATTTTAGGGTGTATATGACTTTTTGATCGCTTTGTATTACATTTTTTGTGAAGTAAGGTGACAAAAAAAGCCTGTTTTGACACTTTTTTTTTTTTTTACGGTTTACACCTAATGGGTTAGATGTCATATTTTTATACAGAATTTTTTTTTTTATTTAAGTTTTTACACAATAAATTCATTTTTGAAAAAAAATAAAAATCATGTTTTAGTGTCTCCATATTCTGAGAGCCATATTTTTTTTTAGCTATTGTCTTAAATAGGGTCTTATTTATTGCGGTATGAAATGATGGTTTGGTATTTTTGTGATGTAAGGTGACAAAAAATGGCTTTTTTGACATCCCTTTATTTTTATTTATTTTTTACGGTGTTCACCCGAGTGGTTAGGTCATGTAATATTTTAATAGACCTGGTAGTTACGGACACGGTGATACCTAATATGTTCCCTTTTTTTCACTTTTACCAAAATAAAAGCATTTTTAAAACAATACAAATGATGTTTTATTGTCTCCATTTTCTGAGAGCCATAGTTTTTTTTATTGTTTGCATGATTGTTTTATGAAGGGGCTCATTTTTTGCGTGATGAGGAGACGGTTTGGTGAGCACCTGACCATTTAGGGAGGGTGGACACCTCCCCCCCTTTGTTCCCTGTCCATTTTGAGGGAGTAATGGGCCCCTAGTGTGGCTGGGCAGGGTTAATTTGGCAGGTGGTGGGTTAATGAGGGTATCCGGCCATGGAGGAAGAGGCGGGCCGTGGTACAGGTCATATATACCTCTGTCCCGCCTCTCATCTTCCTCTTTAGCAGAAGCACTATGTAAGCTCTCCCAAGCGTTCGGTCTGCACAGAGACATGGATGCCCCCCTGATGGATGTTTTTCTAGCGAGGATAGCGGAGGGAGGCGAGGAATGGCTGCGTTCTTTACTATGCAGTCTCGGCACCCCTCTGCCTTCCTACCCTGGTCTAGCGCTCACCGCTGGGGAGATTGATAGGTCAAAATCCAGCTTCAGGGCTTCGGCGGGGGGCAGGCGGTCTGCCAGGCATATCCGCCCCCCACGAGGCTCGGTCATAGCCCTCCCTCCCCACATACCTTGAGCGCTGTTAGTAGCGCTGGTAGAATCTCGGCCGTCCAGTGCAGTATTAGATTGGTGGCTGTAGCTCCACCCCTTCCTCCCTCTTCTCTCCCAGCACTTCCGGTTTCCACGTGTTTGCCGGCAGTGCGGCTTAATTTGGGTACCGGTGACATGGGGGCAAATGCCAGCAAGTTACCGCTCCGAGGGTTGCCACCTACCCCCCCTTCAACCCAGCCCTTAGCCCCCCTGCAGTTCATGATCAGGGGGCTATAGAGGAGACAATGGCCCCTGTTGCCACAGGGTGTGATGCGGCTGCACATGATATTGTAGGGGGGCCACAGGTAGGCACTGCAGGGCCTCAAGCCCAGCAAATCCAGCCCCACCTCCCGCTCCCCGGCGGTCACGCAGGCGCAGAGAATATTCTATCTCATCCTCCTCCTCTCATGAGAGCCGGAGGCGTAGTCGCCGTGGATCACGTAGGTGTCAGTCCCGTCGCAGGTCTGGTAACTCAGGGTGGAGTAGACGCTCCAGATCTTCCAGGATGGGTCCTCGGCCGCATCAGAAGAGTCTGGTCGGGAGTCGCATGCCAAATGTAAGAGGCGGTGTCATGGAACCATGAACCAGACGTACAACAAGAGATAAGTGGAAATAAGAAGGCTTTATTGAAAATCAAGCTGTAAGCAAAAGTCCAAACGGATGGCTAAACCGAAGCAGGGTCTACGTAGACAGAGGTCAGGAACCAGAAGGGTAGTCAGACGAAGCCTGGAACAGGAACCAGCAGGGTAGTCAGACGAAGCCGGGATCAGGAACCAACGGGGTAGTCAGACGAGGCCAGGATCAGGAACCAGAAGCAGCAGCAGTCTTAGAAGCATGTGAACACAGGAGGACCAAGCAAGGAACTGAAGCCACAGATCTCCTATATATATGAGCTAGGCATCCAGCTCCTCCCAGTGGGAAGGAGAAGCCGCAGGGTGGGAGGCTACAAGAAACCCAGAAACCAAGATGGCCGCCAGCACATGTCAAACGAAGGAGAACAGTAAGAAGGTAAGACCATGACAGTACCTCCCCCTCAAGGGCCCCTCCTCCGCGGAGTAAGGAACGGTTTCTGAGGGAAGCGTGCGTGGAAGGCTCGGAGCAAAGCAGGAGCATGGACATCTGCGGAGGGAACCCAGGAACGCTCCTCTGGACCATAACCACGCCAATGGACCAAAAACTGCAACCGACCGCGGACCAGGCGTGAGTCCAGGATATTGCTCACCTCATATTCCTCACGATTGCCCACTTGGACCGGACGGGGCCGAGGAACCGAGGAAGTGAAACGATTACACACCAATGGCTTCAACAGGGAGACATGAAACACGTTGGAGATCCGCATGCCAGGAGGAAGCGCAAGGGCATAGGCTACCGGGTTTACCCTGCGAAGCACTCGGAAGGGACCAACAAAGCGAGGCGCCAGCTTGGGAGTGGGCACTCGAAGGTTGAGGTTGCGGGTGGACAACCATACACGGTCTCCGACCTGGTAGGAAGGAGCGGGCGCTCGTCTGCGATCAGCCTGGAGTCTCTGGCGCTGCGCAGAGACCTCAAGGGACCTCTGGATCTGTACCCAAGAAGCACGTAGGACGGAAAGGTGATCCTCCACAGCCGGAATATCCTGGGGAGAGAATACCTCCGGTAACACGGCAGGTTGGAACCCATAATTGGCCATGAAGGGAGACGTCCCAGAGGAAGAGTTCACCGCCATGTTCCTGGCAAACTCAGCCCAAGGCAGGAGGTCAACCCAATTGTCTTGGTGATCGGAGACATAGCAACGAAGGAATTGCTCCAAGGCCTGATTGGATCGTTCTGCGGCCCCATTGGACTGAGGGTGGTAGGCCGAGGAGAAAGAGAGATGAATCCCCAACTGGGAGCAAAAGGCGCGCCAGAACCTGGACACAAACTGACTCCCCCGATCCGACACAATCTCCTTGGGCAAACCGTGCAACCGGAAGACCTCCCTGGCAAAAATCGTGGCCAACTCTTGTGCAGAGGGTAACTTCTTGAGAGGAACACAGTGCCACATTTTGGAAAACCGATCCACAATCATGAGAATGACCGTATGGCCTCGGGATGCAGGGAGGTCCACAATGAAATCCATCCCCAGGTGTGACCATGGGCGCTCCCCGGTGGCTATGGGTTGCAAAAGGCCCAACGGAAGGTGCCGAGGGGACTTACTCTGGGCACAAACGGAGCATGCCGCTACATATGCGGCGATGTCGGAACGTAGAGAAGGCCACCAGAACAGACGTGAAACAGCCCAGGACAGCTGATTCTTTCCAGGATGCCCCGCGGCCTTGGAGTTATGGTAGGTTCGCAACAACCGAGTGCGCAACTCCTCAGGCACAAAACACCTGCCGTTGGGTCTCCCAGAGGGAGCACCAGATTGAGCCGCCAAAATCTGCTCACCCAGGGGAGAGGTCAGGCTGGTGCGAATGGCGGCCAGGATCTGATTCGGAGGTATGACCGAAGTCGGAATCGACTCCTCCCCGGACAGTCTGGAGTACTGCCGTGATAAGGCATCCGCTCTGATGTTCTTGGAACCGGGTAGGTAGGAGACCACGTAATTAAAACGTGACAAGAACAGAGCCCATCTGGCCTGACGTGGTGTCAATCTCTTGGCCTCAGAAAGGTAGGTCAGATTCTTGTGGTCCGTCAGGATGAGAACCGGAACCACCGAACCCTCGAGCAAGTGCCTCCATTCTTTAAGGGCCTGCACGATGGCCAATAACTCCCTGTCACCAATCTGATAGTTGCAGTCCGCGGAAGACAGTTTCCGGGAGTAAAACCCACAAGGAAGCAGAGGACCCTCTGGTGTTCTACGCTGAGACAGAAGGGCGCCTAATCCCGTCTCAGACGCGTCCACCTCGAGGAGAAAGGGCAACCCAGGGTTGGGATGCGACAGAATCGGAGCCGACACAAAGGCGGACTTTAGAGCCTCAAAAGCTTGGATGGCCTCGAGCGGCCAGACCTGGAAATTACTGCCCTTCCTGGTCAGATCCGTGAGAGGCTTGGCTAGCATAGAAAAGTCCCTGATGAACTTCCGATAATAATTGGCGAAGCCCAAAAAGCGCTGCAGGGCACGGAGACCACTGGGCTGGGGCCACTGTAAGACAGCCGAAACCTTCTCAGGATCCATGGAGAACCCCTCAGCGGAAATGATGCAACCTAAGAAGGTTACCTGGGATCGGTGAAATTCGCATTTCTCAAGCTTACCGAACAGCCTGTTCTCTCATAACCGTTGCAACACTCGTCTGACATCCATAATGTGGGCCTCCATGGATTCAGAATATACCAAGATGTCATCCAAATAGACCACCACACACTGCTGCAACAGGTCACGGAAAACATCGTTAATGAATTCCTGGAAGACTGCGGGCGCATTGCACAACCCAAAGGGCATAACCAAGGATTCATAATGACCGGTCCTGGTGTTAAACGCGGTCTTCCACTCATCGCCCGCCTTGATCCTTACCAGGTTATATGCCGCCCTCAGGTCGAGTTTGGTAAAGACCGTGGCCCCTTTGAGGCGATCGAACAGCTCGGAAATCAAGGGTATCGGGTAAGCGTTCTTGATCGTGATGCGATTGAGACCCCTGTAATCGATGCAAGGCCTCAACTCACCGCCCTTCTTTTTCACAAAGAAAAATCCAGCCCCTGCCGGGTACGAGGATTTGCGAATGTGTCCGCGTGAAAGCGCCTCCCTCACGTACTCCTCCATGGCCTCATTCTCCGCTACCGACAGTGGATAGACTTTGCCACGAGGAGGAACGGCACCAGATTGTAACTCTATGGCACAATCGTATGGGCGGTGCGGAGGTAGGGCAACCGCGCGCACCTTATCGAATACATCCCGGTACTCTTCGTATTCAGGAGGCAACAGAGAGTCCGAGGAAGTACACAGCAACTTGACAGGCCCATGGATGCAACTAGCCCCACACTGCGGTGACCACGAGAGGATCTCGGCCGATCTCCAATCGAAAGTCGGATTATGCTTCTGGAGCCAGGGGTACCCCAAGACCACCGAGTAGTGTGGAGACGAAATCACCTGGAGACAGACCGACTCTCTGTGAACGGCACCAATGGCTATCCCCACTGGAAGGGTCTCATGAGTCACGTGTGGCGGCAGAAGGGGTCTGCCGTCTATCGCCTCAAGAGCCAGTGGGGAACCTCGAGGCTGCAGAGGAATGGAATTGGCGGCAGCGAACACACTATCAATGAACAAACCACCAGCACCAGAGTCCACCAACGCCTGGGTCGTCACCGAGCCCCCGACCCAGGAGAGGACAACAGTGATCAGTGGTTTGTCAACACGGGAAACCGGGGACGAGGAGACTCCACCCAAGATCTGCCCCCGACAGGATCTCAGGTGCGAGCGTTTCCCGGACGGTTCGGACATGCCAACCGAAAATGCCCACCGAGACCACAGTACATGCATCGGCCCTCGCGTCTCCGGAGTACCCTCTCCCCCTCGGACAGGCGAGCAAACCCCAGCTGCATGGGTTCACCCCCAGACGAGTCATCCCCAGGAGGCGTGGGAGGAAAGGGAGGCACGGGTGGGACAGCAAACGTAGGCGCCAATCTGTTAGAAGACCTCCGCAGGCTCTCCTTAAAGGAAGGTCTCTCCCTGAGTCTGGTGTCAATCAAAATCAGGAAAGAAATAAGAGACTCGAGCTCCACTGGTAGGTCCTTAGCTGCAACCTCATCCTTCAAGGCATCCGAGAGACCATGAGAGAAAGCAGCGACCAGAGCCTCATTATTCCAGCCCACCTCTGCTGCCAGGGTACGAAACTCAATGGCGTATTCAGCTACGGATCGTGAACCCTGTCTGATGGACATAAGGAGCTTTGCAGCAGAGGCAGCACGAGCCGGCACATCGAATACCTTCCGAAGAGAAGCAACAAAACCGGAAAACTCGGCAACCACCGGATTGTTGTTCTCCCATAAAGGGCTGGCCCAGGCCAAGGCCTTGTCCGAGAGCAGCGAGATCAAGAAAGCCCACCTTTGATCTCTCAGTAGGAAAAGCATGTGGCAGCAACTCGAAATAAATGCCCACCTGGTTAAGGAAACCTCGGCACTGAGTTGGCTCTCCCCCAAAGCGCTGTGGAAGGGGGGCAGAACCGGTCATACCCCGAGACACCGCAGGCGCAGCAACAGGTGTCGGGGTAGACTCTGGCGCAACAACCGGAGCGGCAGTAGGAGCGGGCCCAGGAGCGACAACCGACCCATCGGCAACGGAAGCGAAATGAGCCGTGCGTTCAAGCAGGGTTTGCAACGCCACAGCGAACCGACCCAACAGGTGATCCTGCTGATCAAGTCTGGCAACCAGCGTAGGTAGCGAGGATGGCCCTGTACCGTCAAAATTCAGGGCTTGGTCCTAATGTCATGGAACCATGAACCAGACGTACAACAAGAGATAAGTGGAAATAAGAAGGCTTTATTGAAAATCAAGCTGTAAGCAAAAATCCAAACGGATGGCTAAACCGAAGCAGGGTCTACGTAGACAGAGGTCAGGAACCAGAAGGGTAGTCAGACGAAGCCTGGAACAGGAACCAGCAGGGTAGTCAGACGAAGCCGGGATCAGGAACCAACGGGGTAGTCAGACGAGGCCAGGATCAGGAACCAGAAGCAGCAGCAGTCTTAGAAGCATGTGAACACAGGAGAACCAAGCAAGGAACTGAAGCCACAGATCTCCTATATATATGAGCTAGGCATCCAGCTCCTCCCAGTGGGAAGGAGAAGCCGCAGGGTGGGAGGCTACAAGAAACCCAGAAACCAAGATGGCCGCCAGCACATGTCAAACGAAGGAGAATAGTAAGAAGGTAAGACCATGACAGGCGGATGCCTAGCAGATCTTCCAGGGCCCATAGCCTGGTTCCAGTGACTTCTCCCCAGCCCAAGGTTCCTACGCCGGGTCTTTCAGTGGCGCCATTCCCGTCTAAGTCCAGTGAGTACCAGTTTACGGGTGTTTGGGGAGCGGGCAGTAGGGGTTCAGACACGGCGGCGCTGTTAAAGGTGCTGTTAGATCGGTTTAGCCAGCCTCCTCAAAACCAGCCCCTCCTCCCTTCCCCTGTTAAACTATTGCCTGCATTGGCAAGCATGCACAAAGATTCTTGTTTTTGCGGGCTTAGCCCCCTGGGAGCCCACTTAGACGAGGCCATCCAGGAAAAAGTGTGGGCTAACCAATATGTAGATATCTGGTCGCTCATATCAATTGACCAGCACACGGTTGACAAGGAGAGGCATTTTTCAGTAGTTGCTTATCCCTGTTGAATATTTTTTGGGGGAGGATGGCTCAGTTTGGGATTCCCATTTCGGCAGAAAAAACGGAGGGCCGGTCACACAGCTGTCGTTTCTAGGTATCGAAATCGACACTGTGGGCATGGTTTTTCGGTTGCCGCGTGAGAAGCTGCAGAAACTCCTCGGCTTGATTGATGGTATTTTAGCAGTCAAAAAGGTAACCATCCTCCAGCTTCAGTCCATATTAGGTCTTCTATGTTTTGCATGCACGGTAATGCCCATGATTCGAGTTTTTGCACAGCGTCTGTTATTGGCCACTGGGGGCGTTAGAGCCCTGGGGCTTTAAATCCGGCTTTCCAAATTCCTGAAAGAAGATTTGGGGGTCTGGAGGTCTTTTTTGCAATTTTAAAATGGCCATACATGCTATATGGCAAAAGAAATCCTCAATTCTGAGTTGTCGCTGTTTTCCGATGGAGTAGGGTCCTGCAGTTTCGGGACCATTTTTGGGAATGAGTGGTGTGCTGCCCCATGGCCTGATGCGTGGTTTTCCTCCGGGTTATGTAAGAACCTCACTTTACTCGAGTTGTTCCCGATTATTGTGGCAGTGGAATTATGGGGTAGCAGGTTATCCAACAGGCACGTTTCTTTTTGGACTGATAATTTGTCGGTAGTTAACGGGGTTAACAGTCTCTTTTCTTCTTCCCTCCCCGTCTTGGCCTTGCTCCGGTTTTTGGTGCTTAGGTGCTTCGAGTTCAATATCTATTTCAGGGCCCGGCATGTCCCGGGGGTGGATAATAAAGTTGCTGATGCCCTTTCCCGTTTTCGTTGGCAGGGTTTTCGGTCCTTTCTTCCAGAAGCGGATCAGGAGGGCAAGGAATGCACACAGCACCTGTGGTACTTGGTGGACAGCAAATTATGTCATTGGTCAGATCCTCTGTTTCCTCTGCGACCTGGCAGGCTCATGGTAAGCAATAGGAGAAAGAAAAAAAGAGGTTGAGTGGTTCCACCAGGGCTAAGAGCCCTGGGGAAAAGGCACCAGAAGGATGGAGAGAGTTATAGTGAGGATAGGGTAAGATAAAGTGGCACCACAATCTAAGTGCCGTTGAATAGAGATTGAGGGAAGGCAGCACAAGTGTTATGGGGAGATGAAAAAAATATTATTCATTCCTAATGGGAAAATGCAAATAGTGGGTGAACTTAGTCCGGTGGTACCAGAGTAAATGGATCCAACCGTGACCTAGTTCAAAAAGAAAACACTATAGAAGGCGCCACTCCCAAGAATGTGGTAGAAGTGAATGTAGTAAATAATGCCCCCTCGTATCCGGAGGGTGATCGTTATACAGAATATTCTCCAGAGGAGGTGTTGTAATTCTGAAAATTTGAGTACTCACTTCACAGGGGGGGATAGTCACAGGATAAATCTCAAGACACCCGTGATTAACTGTCCCCCTGGCCAGGATCGCATATCAGGTGGTATCAATTGATGGCAGTTTATTACAGTAAAAAAACTGGCCCAACGCGTTTCGGAGGTCTCACAACCCTCCTTCTTCAGGAGTATTAAAAAGAGGACAAGAAATAATAATCATTATATATAATATAAACATATAACATACAGAAAAAGTGAAATTATTTTGGTTAAAGGTATGTTAAAAAGATATTAAGAAGACATATGAAGGGACAACTGAAGTATGAGTACACATTACAACATAGTTCAATTATATAAGGAAACAAGCTATCATGCAGTCGAATTGTTGATAGTACTGTATGCTACGTCATCAAAGAATGTATATTCATTATACAGACATAAGTTTCCATATTTTCTGGAGGATTTCTATAGATATCGTTTTTGTTGTTGTTTTAAGGGAATCCCTCAAAACATTACAGAGAGCAGGGTTAGCTTCTAATTTAAAGAATAAATGAGATATAATAGAACAATTAGAAGATCCAAAAACAACCTTCAGGGGTCTTTTTACAAGGTCTCCTGTCCTTTAGAAGAAGATGCTCCTTCTATGTGTGCTTCCCCTTTAATGGACACTTAAATAGGGCAGTAGAAATGCATATGGGGGTGGCGTTTGTAGGGAGGAGGGCACAAAACCGGAAGTAGATGCAATCCAGTGGGAAATTGGTGAAATTCCCTAATGTGGATAAAATAAACTGAGTGGACAGGAGAAATGGGAAGACATGCTTCCGCCAGGGGTCCCGGGGTAAAAATGCAGGTGAGGGCCAAGAAACTAACAGGGCCCTGAACATCCATTTGCCGACAATTGGCCGTGCGTTCCAGCGTGGAACGCACAGTGAATTCCGGTCTACGGCCCGCAGTACAACTTCCTGTGCGTTCCACAGTGGAATGCACAGCGCCTTCCGGCGGGAATCGCGGCGCTGTCATGCTTTCCACTGTGGAGAGCACAGCAACCTCCGCCCAGAATCGCATCATTTTCGCTCAAGATCCCGGTACTAGGGCTGGATCCCAGGACTGGAAGAAACTAGAAAGTCCAAAATGTATAAGGGTTAGGGATGAGCGAACTCGAACTGTATAGTTCGGGTTCGTACCGAATTTTGGGGTGTCCGTGACACGGACCCGAACCCGGACATTTTCGTAAAAGTCCGGGTTCGGGTTCGGTGTTCGTCGCTTTCTTGGCGCTTTTGTGACGCTTTCTTGGCGCTTTTTGAAAGGCTGCAAAGCAGCCAATCAACAAGCGTCATACTACTTGCCCCAAGAGGCCGTCACAGCCATGCCTACTATTGGCATGGCTGTGATTGGCCAGAGCACCATGTGACCCAGCCTCTATTTAAGCTGGAGTCACATAGCGCCGCCCGTCACTCTGCTCTGATTAGCGTAGGGAGAGGTTGCGGATGCGACAGTAGGGCGAGATTAGGCAGATTAACTCCTCCAAAGGACTTCACTTGATTAATCGATCGATCTGCAGCTGTGCATCATTGAGCTGCTGAAATTCAAATGCTCACTCACTGTTTTTAGGCTGCCCAGACCGTTTGTCAGTCACTTTTTTCTGGGGTGATCGGCGGCCATTTTGTGTCTTGTGCGGTGCTGCGACCAAGTGCATCCAAGCTGCGACCAAGTGCATTTAACCCTCAATGGTGTGGTTGAGTTTTGGCTAAAGCCTACATCAGGGTGAAGCTGTCACACCAAGTGCATTTAACCAGCAATAGTCTGTTCATTTTTTTGGCCATATACTAAATCAGGGGCAAGCTGCGCCTGTCACCAAGTGCATTTAACCCTCAATGGTGTGGTTGTTTTTTGGCTAAAGCCTGCATCAGGGTGAAGCTGTCACACCAAGTGCATTTAACCAGCAATAGTCTGTTCATTTTTTGGCCATATACTACATCAGGGGCAAGCTGCGCCCGTCACCAAGTGCATTTAACCCTCAGTAGTGTGGTGCGTCAAGCTGTGACACCAAGTGCATTTAACCAGCAATAGTCTGTTCATTTTTTGGCCATATACTAAATCAGGGGCAAGCTGCGCCCGTCACCAAGTGCATTTAACCAGCAATAGTGTGGTTATTTTTTGGCCATATCCCAGTCTAATTCTGTCACTAAATCCATACCGGTCACCCAGCGCCTAAATACTAGGCCTCAAATTTATATCCCGCTAAATCTCTCGTTACCGCTGTCCTGTTGTGGCTGGGAAAGTTATTTAGTGTCCGTCAAAGCACATTTTTTGTTCTGGGTTGAAGTACAATTCCCAATTTAGCAATTTCATAATTTAGTGGTTCCTGCTATATCAGAGCTATTTGAAATCTATCCCTTAAAAGGGTATATAATATTCAAGGTGCACATTGGGTCATTCAGAATAACTTCACACACACCCGCTACTGTGTATTTCCAAGTCTAATTCTGTCACTAAACCCATACCTGTCACCCAGCGCCTAAATACTAGGCCTCAAATTTATATCCTGCTAAATCTCTCGTTACCGCTGTCCTGTTGTGGCTGGGAAAGTTATTTAGTGTCCGTCAAAGCACATTTTTTGTTCTGGGTTGAAATACAATTCCCAATTTAGCAATTTCATAATTTAGTGGTTCCTGCTATATCAGAGCTATTTGAAATATATCCCTAAAAGGGTATATAATATTCAAGGTGCACATTGGGTCATTCAGAATAACTTCACACACACCCGCTACTGTGTATTTCCAAGTCTAATTCTGTCACTAAACCCATACCTGTCACCCAGCGCCTAAATACTAGGCCTCAAATTTATATCCTGCTAAATCTCTCGTTAACGCTGTCCTGTTGTGGCTGGGAAAGTTATTTAGTGTCCGTCAAAGCACATTTTTTGTTCTGGGTTGAAATACAATTCCCAATTTAGCAATTTCATAATTTAGTGGTTTCTGCTATATCAGAGCTATTTGAAATCTATCCCTAAAAGGGTATATAATATTCAAGGTGCACATTGGGTCATTCAGAATAACTTCACACACACCCGCTACTGTGTATTTCTAAGTCTAATTCTGTCACTAAACCCATACCTGTCACCCAGCGCCTAAATACTAGGCCTCAAATTTATATCCTGCTAAATCTCTCGTTAACGCTGTCCTGTTGTGGCTGGGAAAGTTATTTAGTGTCCGTCAAAGCACATTTTTTGTTCTGGGTTTAAATACAATTCCCAATTTAACAATTTCATAATTTAGTGGTTTCTGCTATATCAGAGCTATTTGAAATCTATCCCTAAAAGGGTATATAATATTCAAGGTGCACATTGGGTCATTCAGAATAACTTCACACACACCCGCTACTGTGTATTTCTAAGTCTAATTCTGTCACTAAACCCATACCTGTCACCCAGCGCCTAAATACTTGGCCTCAAATTTATATCCTGCTAAATCTCTCGTTAACGCTGTCCTGTTGTGGCTGGGAAAGTTATTTAGTGTCCGTCAAAGCACATTTTTTGTTCTGGGTTTAAATACAATTCCCAATTTAACAATTTCATAATTTAGTGGTTTCTGCTATATCAGAGCTATTTGAAATCTATCCCTAAAAGGGTATATAATATTCAAGGTGCACATTGGGTCATTCAGAATAACTTCACACACACCCGCTACTGTGTATTTCCAAGTCTAATTCTGTCACTAAACCCATACCTGTCACCCAGCGCCTAAATACTAGGCCTCAAATTTATATCCTGCTAAATCTCTCGTTAACGCTGTCCTGTTGTGGCTGGGAAAGTTATTTAGTGTCCGTCAAAGCACATTTTTTGTTCTGGGTTTAAATACAATTCCCAATTTAACAATTTCATAATTTAGTGGTTTCTGCTATATCAGAGCTATTTGAAATCTATCCCTAAAAGGGTATATAATATTCAAGGTGCACATTGGGTCATTCAGAATAACTTCACACACACACGCTTCTGTGCATTTCCAAGTCTAATTCTGTCACTAAATCCATACCGGTCACCCAGCGCCTAAATACTAGGCCTCAAATTTATATCCCGCTGAATTTGAATACAATACATTGGGCCAAATAATATATTTGTTGTTGTGGTGAACCATAACAATGAGAAAAACATCTAGTAAGGGACGCGGACGTGGACATGGTCGTGGTGGTGTTAGTGGACCCTCTGGTGCTGGGAGAGGACGTGGCCGTTCTGCCACATCCACACGTCCTAGTGTACCAACTACCTCAGGTCCCAGTAGCCGCCAGAATTTACAGCGATATATGGTGGGGCCCAATGCCGTTCTAAGGATGGTAAGGCCTGAGCAGGTACAGGCATTAGTCAATTGGGTGGCCGACAGTGGATCCAGCACGTTCACATTATCTCCCACCCAGTCTTCTGCAGAAAGCGCACAGATGGCGCCTGAAAACCAACCCCATCAGTCTGTCACATCACCCCCATGCATACCAGGGAAACTGTCTCAGCCTCAAGTTATGCAGCAGTCTCTTATGCTGTTTGAAGACTCCGCTGGCAGGGTTTCCCAAGGGCATCCACCTAGCCCTTCCCCAGCGGTGAAAGACATAGAATGCACTGACGCACAACCACTTATGTTTCCTGATGATGAGGACATGGGAATACCACCTCAGCATGTCTCTGATGATGACGAAACACAGGTGCCAACTGCTGCGTCTTTCTGCAGTGTGCAGACTGAACAGGAGGTCAGGGATCAAGACTGGGTGGAAGACGATGCAGGGGACGATGAGGTCCTAGACCCCACATGGAATGAAGGTCGTGCCACTGACTTTCACAGTTCGGAGGAAGAGGCAGTGGTGAGACCGAGCCAACAGCGTAGCAAAAGAGGGAGCAGTGGGCAAAAGCAGAACACCCGCCGCCAAGAGACTCCGCCTGCTACTGACCGCCGCCATCTGGGACCGAGCACCCCAAAGGCAGCTTCAAGGAGTTCCCTGGCATGGCACTTCTTCAAACAATGTGCTGACGACAAGACCCGAGTGGTTTGCACGCTGTGCCATCAGAGCCTGAAGCGAGGCATTAACGTTCTGAACCTGAGCACAACCTGCATGACCAGGCACCTGCATGCAAAGCATGAACTGCAGTGGAGTAAACACCTTAAAACCAAGGAAGTCACTCAGGCTCCCCCTGCTACCTCTTCTGCTGCTGCCGCCTCGGCCTATTCTGCTGCTGCCGCCTCGGCCTCTTCCTCCGCCTCTGGAGGAACGTTGGCACCTGCCGCCCAGCAAACAGGGGATGTACCACCAACACCACCACCACCACCTCCGTCACCAAGCGTCTCAACCATGTCACACGCCAGCGTTCAGCTCTCCATCTCACAAACATTTGATAGAAAGCGTAAATTCCCACCTAGCCACCCTCGATCCCTGGCCCTGAATGCCAGCATTTCTAAACTACTGGCCTATGAAATGCTGTCATTTAGGCTGGTGGACACAGACAGCTTCAAACAGCTCATGTCGCTTGCTGTCCCACAGTATGTTGTTCCCAGCCGGCACTACTTCTCCAAGAGAGCCGTGCCTTCCCTGCACAACCAAGTATCCGATAAAATCAAGTGTGCACTGCGCAACGCCATCTGTAGCAAGGTCCACCTAACCACAGATACGTGGACCAGTAAGCACGGCCAGGGACGCTATATCTCCCTAACTGCACACTGGGTAAATGTAGTGGCAGCTGGGCCCCAGGCGGAGAGCTGTTTGGCGCACGTCCTTCCGCCGCCAAGGATCGCAGGGCAACATTCTTTGCCTCCTGTTGCCACCTCCTCCTTCTCGGCTTCCTCCTCCTCTTCTTCCACCTGCTCATCCAGTCAGCCACACACCTTCACCACCAACTTCAGCACAGCCCGGGGTAAACGTCAGCAGGCCATTCTGAAACTCATATGTTTGGGGGACAGGCCCCACACCGCACAGGAGTTGTGGCGGGGTATTGAACAACAGACCGACGAGTGGTTGCTGCCGGTGAGCCTCAAGCCCGGCCTGGTGGTGTGTGATAATGGGCGAAATCTCGTTGCAGCTCTGGGACTAGCCAATTTGACGCACATCCCTTGCTTGGCGCATGTGCTGAATTTGGTGGTGCAGAAGTTCATTCACAACTACCCCGACATGTCAGAGCTGCTGCATAAAGTGCGGGCCGTCTGTTCGCGCTTCCGGCGTTCACATCCTGCTGCTGCTCGCCTGTCTGCGCTACAGCGTAACTTCGGCCTTCCCGCTCACCGCCTCATATGCGACGTGCCCACCAGGTGGAACTCCACCTTGCACATGCTGGACAGACTGTGCGAGCAGCAGCAGGCCATAGTGGAGTTTCAGCTGCAGCACGCACGGGTCAGTCGCACTACAGAACAGCACCACTTCACCACCAATGACTGGGCCTCCATGCGAGACCTGTGTGCCCTGTTGCGCTGTTTCGAGTACTCCACCAACATGGCCAGTGGCGATGACACCGTTATCAGCGTTACAATACCACTTCTATGTCTCCTTGAGAAAACACTTAGGGCGATGATGGAAGAGGAGGTGGCCCAGGAGGAGGAGGAGGAGGAGGAGGAAGAGGGGTCATTTTTAGCACTTTCAGGCCAGTCTCTTCGAAGTGACTCAGAGGGAGGTTTTTGGCAACAGCAGAGGCCAGGTACAAATGTGGCCAGCCAGGGCCCACTACTGGAGGACGAGGAGGACGAGGATGAGGAGGAGGTGGAGGAGGATGAGGATGAAGCATGGTCACAGCGGGGTGGCACCCAACGCAGCTCGGGTCCATCACTGGTGCGTGGCTGGGGGGAAAGGCAGGACGATGACGATACGCCTCCCACAGAGGACAGCTTGTCCTTACCCCTGGGCAGCCTGGCACACATGAGCGACTACATGCTGCAGTGCCTGCGCAACGACAGCAGAGTTGCCCACATTTTAACCTGTGCGGACTACTGGGTTGCCACCCTGCTGGATCCACGCTACAAAGACAATGTGCCCACCTTACTTCCTGCACTGGAGCGTGATAGGAAGATGCGCGAGTACAAGCGCACGTTGGTAGACGCGCTACTGAGAGCATTCCCAAATGTCACAGGGGAACAAGTGGAAGCCCAAGGCCAAGGCAGAGGAGGAGCAAGAGGTCGCCAAGGCAGCTGTGTCACGGCCAGCTCCTCTGAGGGCAGGGTTAGCATGGCAGAGATGTGGAAAACTTTTGTCAACACGCCACAGCTAACTGCACCACCACCTGATACGCAACGTGTTAGCAGGAGGCAACATTTCACTAACATGGTGGAACAGTACGTGTGCACACCCCTCCACGTACTGACTGATGGTTCGGCCCCATTCAACTTCTGGGTCTCTAAATTGTCCACGTGGCCAGAGCTAGCCTTTTATGCCTTGGAGGTGCTGGCCTGCCCGGCAGCCAGCGTTTTGTCTGAACGTGTATTCAGCACGGCAGGGGGCGTCATTACAGACAAACGCAGCCGCCTGTCTACAGCCAATGTGGACAAGCTGACGTTCATAAAAATGAACCAGGCATGGATCCCACAGGACCTGTCCGTCCCTTGTCCAGATTAGACATTAACTACCTCCCCATAACCATATATTATTGGACTCCAGGGCACTTCCTCATTCAATCCTATTTTTATTTTCATTTTACCATTATATTGCGAGGCTACCCAAAGTTGAATGAACCTATCCTCTGCCTGTGTGCTAGGCCTAAATATATGCCAATGGACTGTTGCAGTGGTGGCTGACATGAAGCCTGATTCTCTGCTATGACATGCAGACTAATTCTCTGCTGACATGAAGCCAGATTGTCTGTTACGGGACCTCTCTCCTCTGCCTGGGTGCTGGGCCTAAATTTATGACAATGGACTGTTGCAGTGGTGGCTGACGTGAAGCCTGATTCTCTGCTATGACATGCAGACTGATTCTCTGCTGACATGAAGCCAGATTGTCTGTTACGGGACCTCTCTGCTCTGCCTGTGTGCTAGGCCTAAATATATGCCAATGGACTGTTGCAGTGGTGGGTGACGTGAAGCCTCATTCTCTGCTATGACATGCAGACTGATTCTCTGCTGACATGAAGCCAGATTGTCTGTTACGGGACCTCTCTGCTCTGCCTGTGTGCTAGGCCTAAATATATGCCAATGGACTGTTGCAGTGGTGGGTGACGTGAAGCCTCATTCTCTGCTATGACATGCAGACTGATTCTCTGCTGACATGAAGCCAGATCGTCTGTTACGGGACCTCTCTGCTCTGCCTGTGTGCTAGGCCTAAATATATGCCAATGGACTGTTGCAGTGGTGGGTGACGTGAAGCCTCATTCTCTGCTATGACATGCAGCACTGATTCTCTGCTGACATGAAGCCAGATTGTCTGTTACGGGACCTCTCTGCTCTGCCTGTGTGCTAGGCCTAAATATATGCCAATGGACTGTTGCAGTGGTGGGTGACGTGAAGCCTCATTCTCTGCTATGACATGCAGACTGATTCTCTGCTGTCATGAAGCCAGATTGTCTGTTACGGGACCTCTCTGCTCTGCCTGTGTGCTAGGCCTAAATATATGCCAATGGACTGTTGCAGTGGTGGGTGACGTGAAGCCTCATTCTCTGCTATGACATGCAGACTGATTCTCTGCTGACATGAAGCCAGATCGTCTGTTACGGGACCTCTCTGCTCTGCCTGTGTGCTAGGCCTAAATATATGCCAATGGACTGTTGCAGTGGTGGGTGACGTGAAGCCTCATTCTCTGCTATGACATGCAGACTGATTCTCTGCTGACATGAAGCCAGATTGTCTGTTACGGGACCTCTCTGCTCTGCCTGTGTGCTAGGCCTAAATATATGCCAATGGACTGTTGCAGTGGTGGGTGACGTGAAGCCTCATTCTCTGCTATGACATGCAGACTGATTCTCTGCTGTCATGAAGCCAGATTGTCTGTTACGGGACCTCTCTGCTCTGCCTGTGTGCTAGGCCTAAATATATGCCAATGGACTGTTGCAGTGGTGGGTGACGTGAAGCCTCATTCTCTGCTATGACATGCAGACTGATTCTCTGCTGACATGAAGCCAGATTGTCTGTTACGGGACCTCTCTCCTCTGCCTGTGTGCTAGGCCTAAATATATGCCAATGGACTGTTGCAGTGGTGGCTGACGTGAAGCCTCATTCTCTGCTATGACATGCAGACTAATTCTCTGCTGACATGAAGCCAGATTGTCTGTTACGGGACCTCTCTCCTCTGCCTGGGTGCTGGGCCTAAATTTATGACAATGGACTGTTGCAGTGGTGGCTGACGTGAAGCCTGATTCTCTGCTATGACATGCAGACTGATTCTCTGCTGACATGAAGCCAGATCCTCTGTTACGGGACCTCTCTCCTCTGCCTGGGTGCTGGGCCTAAATTTATGACAATGGACTGTTGCAGTGGTGGCTGACGTGAAGCCTGATTCTCTGCTATGACATGCAGACTGATTCTCTGCTGACATGAAGCCAGATCCTCTGTTACGGGACCTCTCTCCTCTGCCTGGGTGCTGGGCCTAAATTTATGAAAATGGACTCTTACAGTGGTGGGTGACGTGAAGCCTGATTCTCTGCTATGACATGAAGACTGATTCTCTGCTGACATGAAGCCAGATTGTCTGTTACGGGACCTCTCTCCTCTGCCTGGGTGCCGGGGCCTAAATATCTGAGAATGGACTGTTCCAGTGGTGGGTGACGGGAAGCCAGATTCTCTGCTATGGAACCTCTCTCCAATTGATTTTGGTTAATTTTTATTTATTTAATTTTTATTTTAATTAATTTCCCTATCCACATTTGTTTGCAGGGGATTTACCTACATGTTGCTGCCTTTTGCAGCCCTCTAGCCCTTTCCTGGGCTGTTTTACAGCCGTTTTAGTGCCGAAAAGTTCGGGTCCCCATTGACTTCAATGGGGTTCGGGACGAAGTTCGGATCGGGTTCGGATCCCGAACCCGAACATTTCCGGGATGTTCGGCCGAACTTCTCGAACCCGAACATCCAGGTGTTCGCTCAACTCTAATAAGGGTTATTATATATGCATAGTAATAGTAGAAAAAATAAATAAAGATATACGGGGACATATCGATATAATGCACTAAAATGAAAAGAAGGTGAGCTAAAAAATAATAATCGGTGAGGTTATGCATACATTTAAAACAAATAATCAATGGACCTGATAAAAAAATATATATAAAAAACACTATATATATATATATATATATATATATATATATATAAAGATTACACATATAAAAATATATATAAAAAAATTATATATATAAAAAAAAATATGTGACATATCAGAATTAAAATAAAATACGTAAAATAGGAAGGACTGGATATGCTCAAGATGGTTACTATAAAAAAAATCTATCGAAGGAATCAAAAATTTACATATTTAAGGGACTCATTGAGGCCAAAAGGCATTAGGGTGTTTAAACGAAATATCCAATACATTTCTTTTTTGCATAGTGTCTGAAAGCAGTGTGTGACGTGTTCGATTGGTGTCACACGTAGACATGCAGGGTCACCATCATGAGTTTTGGCATAATGTCTCGAGACACTGTGAGTGAGTACTTTCCTCGTGATGTTTCATGCTTTCACGCAGGGATTGTGTGGTGCGGCCCACGTAAAGGAGTGAACAGGAACATTGGAGGAGATAGATGACGTTCATCGTACTACAATCCATGTGTTGTTTTAAAGTAAATATTTCAACATTCGAGGGATTGGTAATGCTCCTAGTACCATGTGTGATCATGATACAACACTTACACCTACTTCTTTTGCATTTAGAAATGCCTGTACTCTTTATTGTTTTTTCCATGTTTGGGAGTAATGCAGTTTGGGGCAGGAGGGGGCCAATAGATTTTTAAAGGTTTTGGCTCTACGGAAAGTTAGAATGGGATTTGGGGTGATACCTTTATTCAGAAGGGGATCTTTTAATAGTATGGCTCATGGTAAGGCGTGGGAGGAATGGGGGGGGGGTATGGTGGGTGGCCGAGACGTGGTTTCCAGAGATGATCTGCGATTAGAAGTCACAATTGAATGGTTACTGCAATTGCGATCCGGGGGAGTCTCGGCATCAGTTGCGCAGCGGCTGCTGTCGGGTATTGCCTTCCATTTTCGGTTGCGCAACTGGCCGGACGTTACCAAGCGGTTTATTATACGGCAGGCTTTGTGTGGTCGGAAGAAGGAGCTCGTTTACCGGGAATGCCGGCGTCGCATATCGTTCAATCTATTAGACAGGCTCATTTCTAAGCTTCCTGAGGTTTGTGTGTCCCCATTCGAGGTTGCGCTGTTTTCCGTCAGCTTTAGTTTAGCCTTTTTTGCGGCCCTGCGAATCAGCGAGTTGGGAGCCCCCTCCGGTCACAAACCCGGTGGTCTTTCTTGTACGGATGTTATCCTGGAAAATAACTAATTGAGGATCCAGGTGAGTCGTTCCAAGACAGACCAGTTCGTTAGTGGCACTTGGATCCCTCTACACCTGGTTCTAACATCTAACTATAGTTCTCTGCGCAATTCTGGCCATAGTTTCTTTGCGCATGAGGATGGCTCCCCTCTGACCAAGTTCCAGCTCATTATGGTTTTTAAGGCTTGTTTAGAGCTGGCGGGGATAAATCCCAAAGAATTTGGCACCCACTCATTTTGAATCGGGGCTGCGACGGAAGCCGCTAGTGTTGGTTTCCCGGAGTCACAGGTTATGAGAATCGGCAGATGGAAATCTGCCTGCTTTGCAAGGTATATTAGACCGGACCTTTTATAAATAAAAAAAATAAAATAAAATCTCACCGGGTCTTCCCTTATTTGATGCAGTTCACTTTATGGGTTTATAAAAATATGGCATTTTGTTCTAACGGTTGTTTTCTCGCAGGTGCAGTAAGACTGACCGTATGAATGGTTGGTCATTCATAAATTTTTTGGGCCATACAGAGAGCCGAATGCAGACCTGGTGGGAGATCCCTCAGCTTCCGCGAAGTAGGGGTGTCGTGGAGAGGGATTCGTGGCCTCGGATGATCTCAGCTCCTTTCATAAGTGGTCGAGATCGGGATGCAAGCAAGTGGTCTAGTGATTTTGGTCATCCATGCCTGTGGTAACGACATTGGTTCCATGCCATTGATGGAGCTCTTGACCTTGATGCAGTCCGATCTAGAGCGGTTTCCATCCTTCTTTAGAGAAGTATTGTTGGTATGGTCTGAGATTGTTCCAAGGGTGGTATGGCAAGGAGGCAGGGACGGTGAGGCGGTCAAAAAATGCAGGCGCACAGTGAATGCATGGATATCCCGATTTGTTAGGTCCCGTGGAGGTGTGGTTGTTCGTCATCGGCAGTTGGAGGGCAACAACCGTTCATTGATGAGGCCAGACGGTGTCTACCTGTCTGATATTGGCTTGGACATTTTCCTTTCTGGTCTCCAAGATGGGGTAGAACAGGCAATGTTCTTGTTGGGTGGTGGTCGGAGCCCCGTTTGAGGGTGGGTCTCCTCCATGGCGGCAGGTAAAGAAAAGTAAGATGTTGGGGACAAAATTGGCATAACTGCCCGCTGGGAGGCCAGCGGCTGGCAGATCGCATGGTTTGGTTTATGGTTATGCCGTTAATAAATAGCTGTGGCTGACTGACATCCAACAATGACAATAAAGAACATAAAGAGAGATTTGGTGTCAGTGTCGTTTATGGTTGAGTTAGCATGGGAGGGGCCAGAAGTGTTGAAGGGGGCTTACCCCTTCCCCCCCTTTTCCCCTAACATGATTACAGACAGTCTGGTGAGAACCCAACCATTTAGAGAGGGTGGGCAGGGACTTGGGGTCCCCTCCCCCCCTTTGTTCCCTATCCCGTTTTGGTGGGAGTAATGGGCCCCTAGTGTGGCCGGGCAGGGTTAATTTGGTAGGTGGAGGGTTAATGAGGGGATCCGGCCATGGAGGAAGAGGCAGGCAATGGTACAGGACATATATACCTCTTTCCCGCCTCTCTTCTTCCTCTTTAGCAGAAGCGCTGTGTCCCTCCCTCCCCTTATGTCAGATATGGAGGTCATTTTTGGATTTGTGGGTTTTCATTATTCGAAAGGTTATTGAGTTCTTATGTGTTTAGGGTACCAATTCTGGTGGAATATTTTGTGAAGTCACAGCTGTAGGCAGGTAAAGAAAAGTAAGATGTTGGAGACAAAATTGGCGTAACTGCCTGCTGGGAGGCCAGTGGCTGGAAGATCGCATGGTTTGGTTTATGCTTTTGCCATTAATAAATAGCTGTGGCCGACTACCATCCATCAATGACAATAAAGAACAGAGTTTTTATTTTTATTTTTTGTCTACGGCGTTTAGGTGAGGGGTTGAATCATGTGATATTTCCATAGAGCCGGTCGTTACAGATACGGAAATACCCCAAATGTTTGGTTTTCTTTTTTTTTTCTTTTTTAAATGTTTTGTTTTATTTTGGGGAATTTTTGTTTGTTTTTTTACTTGAAACTTTATTTTTTTATTATGAAAAACACTTTTCTCTTTTTTTTACTTTTTATTTTTGTCCCACTCTGGGACTTCAACTTCTGGGGTCTGATAACCTCTGCAATGTATTGAGATACATCCTGTACTGTAATACATTGCATGTCAGCTTATAAGCTGACAGCCTGCCTGTGAGACCCAGTCTAAGGGCTGGATCTCACAGGCTTCCATAGAAGGCAAGCCCTGATGCCTATGGAAGGCATCGAGCTTGCCTTCTCTGCCATCGGGTTCCCGCCACAGCGAGTCCCTGCCACTGGATTTATAATTTACTTCTCCAACCCTCTCCACTTCAAAAGGGACTTGCCACTTGGACAGAAACGTACTTTCCACCGTGGGAACCAGTACTAGTACTACTACACAATTACCAGGGTTGAACTGGCTCAGCCCGGCCGCTCTATTGTATACCCTGCTCTAGGACTCTTGGGCTTTTTGCACGATGGGCATAATATTGCTGATGCGATCCTGCATATTGGCCACATGCTCTATCACACTTCTCTAAGGAGTAGCTTCACTCTCCTATGTCTCCTTGGCAACACCCAGAAAACCACTGGGATATCTCCCATATAATAACTCAAATGGGGAGAAGCCAGTGAAGGACTGAGGGACCTCTTGGATGGAGAACATGAGATACTGCAACAGACAATCCCAGTTCCTCCCATCATTTTCTAACACCCTTCTCAACATCCCTATTAAGGTTTTATTCAACCTCTCCACTAGGCCATCTGTTTGTGGATAATATACAGAGATTTTTAGCTGCTTAATTTTCAGCAATTTACAGAGATCTTTCATAACTTTGGATATGAAAGGTATACCCTGGTCAGTCAGTATTTCTTTTGGTAGGCCAGTTCTGGAAAATATAGTTCTGGAATGAAGATAGGACCATGTGGTGAGAGCGGTGACTTCACTGCAGGTCCTTCTATCTTCATTCAGCAGGACTTGCAATTACGTCACCGCGCTCACTACGTGGTGAGTGCGGTGATGTCATCGCAGGTCCTTTTGCAGGTCCTGCAGAAAGAAGAAATAAGAGGATATCGGCTGTGACATCAAGTGGATGAGGTGAGTTTTTTTAAAATTAATTTTAACCCCTCAATGGCCATTTTATTTAACATTCTGTCTTAACATGGTTATAACGGAAAATAATAAAGTGAAGTTCGGGTCTCCATTGACTTTAATGGGTCCGAGTTCGGGGTCAAGTTCGGGTCCAGAACCCGAACTTTGACCTGAAGTTCAGCCGAACCCAGCGAACCCGAACTTACAGGTGTTTGATAATCCCTAGCAATTAGTGTTGATCGAGCACCAAAGTGCTCGGGTGCTCGAGTAGAGCACTTTGATATGCTCGGGTGCTCTACAGAGCACCCAAGCACAATGGAAGTCAATGGGAGAACTTGAGCATTAAACCAGGCACCCCCTGCTCTGAAGAGGGGAGGGTGTCTGGTTCACAGGAAAAGGTTAGAAATTGAAGGAAATACCACTGAAATGGTTCAGGAACAGCATGGGGAGGAGGTCTGGATGCATCTTGGACTCCCAGGTAGCTGCTGGGAACGATGATGTCTGAGTAGTACGCCAATTTTACAGACTGACAATAATACGCACCAAACCGAAGATAAAATCTAAAATCTATTTGAGAGGAAAAATTGCTAGGAAACATTCTTTCCTATATATATAAAATGTTTTCCTCCTTGTGACACTAGGCCATGCATCAGGCCTTGGAGAGTGTTGCACTGCCTCTGTTGGAACGGCTCTGTGTGCCCCTCGTCTCCCCTCCTCGGTTGCACAAGGAACTACGTTCTCTGCCGCCAACATGGTCAGCTAGAAATTTTTGGAGCAATTTTTCCACAAGGACATTCTGGTATTGCACCATTTTTCTATTCCTCTACAACACGGGAATGAGAGATGAGAATTTGTAGTGGGGGTCGAGAAGGATGAACAACCAGTAATCGGTGTTGGACAAAATGCATATAACGCGAGGGTCGCGATAAAGGCAGCCTAACATAAAGTTAGCCATGTGTGCCAGAGTCCCAACAGACAAAACTTTGCTATCCTCATCAGGAGGATGACTCTCAATCTCCTCATTCTCTTCCTCCTTTTTGGCCCTATCCACGCTGAACAGATGGAATAAACCTGCTATGGGTACTACCCTCTGTAGCGGAGGAAACAGTATCCTGCTCCTCCTTCTCCTTATCATCATCCAATTCATGCTGAGAAGACAAACGGAGGGTGGTCTGGCTATCACCCTGTGTACTGTCTTGCCCCATTTCTACCTCTTCCACATACAAAGTGTCTGCCTTCTTTGTCAGTAGACACAGAAGTCGGATGGTTACGCTAATAATAGCGGTATCGTCGCTTACCATCTGTGTTAATTCCTCAATTTTGCGCAATACTTCACAGAGGTCAGACATCCATACCAACTCGTCACTTATGAAGAGCGGATGCTGACTGAAAAGGCGATGACCATATTGCAGCTGGTATACCACTACTGCCCTCTGCTGCTCACAAAGCCTGGCCAACATGTGGAACGTGGCGTTCCAGCGAGTGCTAATGTTACACAAAAGTTGGTGAGCTGGCAATTGCAAGTGCTGCTGCTGCATTGCCAGACGAGTGGCAGCTGTAGATGACTTTCGGAAATGGGCACACACACTGTGCACCTTCACCAGTAGCTCAGGCAAATTGGGGTAGGTTTTGAGAAACCAGTGAACCACTAAGTTGAACACGTGGGCTAGGCATGGTATATGTGTGAGCTTGCAGAGCTCCAAAGCCAACATCAAGTTAAGGTAATTATCAGACACAACCATGCATGGCTGTAGGTTAAGTGGCGAGAGCCACAGCTCAGTCTGGTCCCTTATACCCTGCCATAGCTATGCGGCTCTGTGCTGTTTTTCACCTAAGCAAATTCGTTTCAGCTTGGCCTGTTGCCGCTTCCAGCTACTGACTGATGGCTGACTAGTGCTGCAAGATGACAATTCAGAGGTGGAAGTGGAGGAGGAAAAGGGGGGTTTGCAGCCACTAATGTAGGTGGCGGCGGAAATCTTGATGTAAGTAGGGCCAACAATCCTTGTCGTCTGTAGCACCTGTCCCAGGGTACGACTCACTCCTGGCCTCCACAATGTTCACCCAGTGTGCCGTCAGGGAAATGTAATATCCCTGGCTAAAAGCACTTTTCCATGTGGCATTAAGTGAACCTTCCCAATAACTGCGTTGGTCAGGGCACGGGTGATGTTATGGGACACATGCTATTGTAAGGCGGGGATGGCACACAGGGAAAAATAGTGGCGGCTGGGGACTGAGTAACGAGGAAAGGCCACCACCATCAGGCTGCGGTAAGCTTCAGTGTCCACAAGCCTAAATGGCAACATTTCCAGGGCCAGCAATTTGGAAAGATGCGCATTTAGTGCTATGGCCTGTGTGTGGGTGGCTGGGTATTTGCGCTTTCGTTCAATGGCCTGGGGTATGGACATCTGTACTCTGTGTTGGGACACAGAAGTGGATGTGCTAGCTGATGATGCTTGAGAAGGTCCAGGTGCAGGGCGGGAGGCATCCGGGCATGCGTCTTGGACAGGGGATTGGCCAGCACGTAACACAGGGGAAAAGGAGGCAGTGGTGTGACCCGCAGATAGAGTTGACCGGACACCTGGATGTTCGGGTTTGACGGGTTCGGCCAAACTTCACAAAAAAGTTTGAGTTCGGGACCCCATTGAAGTGAATGGGGACCTGAACTTTTGAGCACTAAAATGGCTTTGATGCATATGGCATCAAAATGTGGTTTAGAGCATGGCAAGTGCTCTGCAAACAAATGTGGATAGGGAAATGACTTTAAATAACATAAAATACATACAAATAGAAAATTATAATCTTGATCTAGGAGGATGAGGAGGTGGTGGATGTGGCGGTGTAGGTGGAAGCGGCGGTGGAGGAGGAGGAGGTAGCCTACACTGCTTTTTGGTTTTAAATGTATTTTTTTAAATTAGGGTCCAAAACATTGGGAAATTTAACCTGTGATAACCCCCTCCAGTCGAGCTAAGCACACGTTCAGACAATACACTGGCTGCAGGGCAGGCCAGCACCTCCAAGGCGTAAAGGACAAGCTCAGGCCCAATTTGGAGACCCAGAAGTTGAAGGGGGCAGACCCATCATTCAGTTCATGTAGGCGTGTGCACACATACTGCTCCACCATATGGCACATCCCCGTGATGTCCACAATCCAATTGGATATCTTCTCTATCAACTTTCGATGTTCTTTTATGCACCTACCATGGTGATTACGGGTGACAGGGAATCAGGGTTCCAGGCCGGAGAGGGAGCCTGAGAAAGGGATGCCACATCCAAGAGAGGTCAATGGATGAAATTAAATGTAATCGAGCGGAAATGTGGGACAAAGTATTGAAGCATAAGCTTCCAAGTTAAGGAGGGGGTGCGCGGCAATTACCCACTTCCGATTAAGAGAGGTAGTGACGATAAATAACAATACAGGACACTTAAAGAGGACCTTTCACTAGAATAAAACATCTAAACTAACTATACAGACATGGAGAGCGGCGCCCAGGGATCTCCCTGCACTTACTGTTATATCTGGGTGCCGCTCCTTTCTCCCGGTATAGCCTCCGGTATCTTCATAGTTAGGAACCTGCCGGCGTCTCATTCTCCCATGCTGTAGCGCTGGCCAATCGCAACGCTCAGCTCACAGGTTACTTCTGCAGTTATTTCTGGAGAAAGCGTATAGTGGCTTTATTTCAGTAATACAAGAAAAATATATACCCACTGCACTGCTGCAGTAATTTCTGGTGAAAGAGTATCAAGGTCCATTCACACATCCGTGTGTGGTTTGCGGATACACGGATCAATTTTGCGGACCACACATTGCCGGCACTTAATAGAAAATACCTAATCTTGTCTGCAATTTCGGATAAGAATAGGACATGTTCTATTTCTTTCGGGAATAGAATTGAGGACCCGGAAGTGCGGCAATTCCGGATCCAGGGCAGCACATCGTGCGGCCCCATAGAAATGAATGGGTCCGCAATTCCGTTCCACAAAATGCAGAACAGAATTGCGGAAGTGTGAATCGACCCTAAGGCCGTATTTCAGTAATACAAGAAAAATATATTCTCACTGCACTGTTGCAGTTATTTCTGGTGAAAAAGTATAAGGCCTTTCTTCAGTAATACAAGAATAATATATACCCACTGCACTGTTGCAGTTATTTCTGATGAAAGCATATAGGGCAGTATTTCAGTAAAAAAAAGATAAATATATACCCACTGGAATGTTGCAGTTATTTCTGGTGAAAGCGTATCGTGGCCTTATTTCAGTAATACAAGAAAAATATATACCCACTGCACTGTTGCAGTAATTTCTGGTGAAAGAGTATAAGGGCTCGTTCACACGACCGTTGGTGTCCTGTTCCTGTATTTGCGAAACCGCAATAAACGGGCACCGTTCCGTTGTTATTCCTCATAACGGAAGCAGACCCATTCATTTCAATGATCCGCAAATCCGGAGATGCGGAACGGTGCGGAACGGAAGCACGGAACGGAACACTACAGAGTGCTTTCTGGGGTTCCGTGCCTCCGCACCGCAAAAAGATAGAATATGCTCTATTTTTTGGCGGAATGGAGGGATCTCGGACCCATTCAAGTGAATGGGTCTGCGGTCCCCATGTGCCTGCCCCTCTTATAGACCGCAATTTGCGGTTCACGGCATGGGCACGGGAAACCAACGGTCATGTGAACGAGCCCTAAGGCCGTATTTCAGTAATACAAGAAAATTATATACCCACTGCTAGCTCAAATGTTTGCGAACCGTGTGTTTGCAGCGGGCCCCATAGACTTGAATGGCAGGCGAACCTGAAAAACCTGCAGGTCATATTTGCAGCCACCAAATAATTACTAGAAGTGCACAAATAGTCCCACAACACGGACAGTGACATACCAGATGTATTATTTGAATTTGCGATCGATCGCCATTCATTATTTTTTTCAATGTGAAATATTGTCAATGTAATTTTCGCATATGCGCAACTGGTTTCCACCAGACCAAAGATCAGAAAAGATGAGGAAGAAATTCTCACTCTAAGTAATTTGACATTAAAGCAGTGTATTTGATTACATTTCACATGCATGTTAGAAAAATTGCTGTATATGCAGATTGAGTCCTTAAAAAAAGCGCCTTTGCGAAAATCCCTAATGATGCCATTTTTATTTCCGCGGTACACAGAACTTCCCATTTTATGAGATATTTGTGATTGGCGCACTAGGTATTGTTGTGAGAACTTGCCAGTACAGGACCCAAAAATTAGCCAATAGGCATTCCCCTGACAGCAAACAACTTTGTAGGATTCTGTGGCTGGAGGGACATTAGGCGGTCACAGGATAACAATGTAACTGACGGCCAGTACAAGCTCCAAAAATTAGCCAATAGGCTTTCACCTGACAGCACATAACTTTGTAGGATTCTGTGGCTGGGGGGACCTTACACAGTCACTGGATAAAAATGTAACTGTCGGCCAGTAAAGGACCCAAAAATTTGCCAATAGGCATTCACCTGACAGCACACAACTCTGTAGGATTCTGAGGCTGGAGGGACATTAGGCAGTCACAGAATAAAAATGTAACTGTCAGCCAGTACAGGCCCCAAAAAGTAGCCAATAGGCATTCACCTGACATCACACAACTTTGTAGGATTCTGTGGCTGGAGGGACATTAGGCGGTCACAGAATAAAAATGTAACTGTCGGCCAGTACAGGCCCCATAAAGTAGCCAATAGGCATTCACCAGACAGCACACAACTTTGTTGGATTCTGTGGCTGGAGGGACATTAGGCGGTCACAGAATAAAAATTTAACTGTCGGCCAGTACAGGCCCCAAAAATTAGCCAATAGGCTTTTACCTGACAGCATACAACTTTGTAGGATTCTGTGGCTGGAGGGACATTAGGCGGTCACAGGATAAAAATGTAACTGTCGGCCAGTAAAGGGCCCAAAAATTTGGCAATAGGCATTCACCTGACAGCACACAACTCTGTAGGATTCTGTGGATGGAGGGACATTAGGCAGTCACAGAATAAAAATTTAACTGTCAGCCAGTATAGGCCCCAAAAAGTAGCCAATAGGCATTTACCTAACAGCACACCACTTTGTAGGATTCTGTGGCTGGAGGGACATTAGGCGGTCACAGGATCAAAATGTAACTGTTGGCCAGTACAGGCCACAAAAATTAGGCATTTAACGGACATAAAAGGCCTTTTATGCTGCTTGTGGGCTGTCATGAGGAAGTTCAATCAAACGTGGTTGACTCGTCACGTGTTGAATTTCTCAGAGATCCATGCCTCATTTATTTTTAGAAATGTGAGGTAGTCCACACTGTCGTGAGCTAGGCGAGTGCGCTTATCGGTCACGATCCCCCCTGCTGGCCTGAACGTCCTTTTGGACAGGACACTGAACGAGGGGCAAGCCAAGAGTTTCATGGCAAATTGTGCCAGCTCTGGCCACAGGTCAAGCCTGCACACCCAGTAGTCCAGGGGTTCATCGCTTCTCAGAGCGTCCACATCGGCCGTTAACCCGATGTAGTCGGACACCTGTCGGTCTAGGCGTTCCCTCAGGCTGGATCCGGAGGACGGCTGTCGATGGGTTGGCTTCAAGAATTATCTCATATCCGAAGTGACCAACACATCTACAAACCGCCCTCTTCTTGCATGCGCTGTTGGATTGGTACCCGCAACTGTTTCTCTGTAAGTGGAAATTCCTCTGCCAGCGCCCGCAAAAGCAGAATGCAGCATTTCTCAAAGCAAGGCCTGGAAGTGCATTCTGACAGCCCTCTGTGATGGTGGTAACATGTCCGCCATTTTGTGTTTGTACTGGGGGTCTAAGTACGTTGCCACCCAGTACTGGTCCTTGCCCTTTAAGCTTTTTATTCGGGGGTCCCTCTTCAAGCACTGGAGCATGAAGGCCTCTATTTGCACTAAACTGGAAGCGGTGGAGTGGCCTGCTCCTGCTCATCATCTAGGATAATGTCGTCCTCGTTTCTCCTCCCCCAGCCATGGACAACACCAGGGATCCCAGAAAATTTTAAAGCATGCTCTTCTTGCTCCTCCTCCGCCCCACAAGCATCCTCCTCTGACTCCTCTTCAGACTCCTGTTGTTGACTTGTCTCAGATGGAGAAGCCCCCCTGGGAATTCATCCAGTGTTGCGACTTCCTCATCTTCCTGCTGCTGCTCCTCGACAGCTTGATCAATGACGCAATACAAAGCACGCTCCAAAGAGAAGGCTAAAGGTACGATGTCACTGATGGTGCCCTGGCTGTGACTGACCAATTTGTGGATCTCACCAAATGGCCACAGAAGTCTGCATGCGTTGTGCATTAGCAGCCACTGGCGCAGTGAAAAAAAGCTAATCTCCCCAGAACCTGAGTTCGTACAGGTAGTCGTTAACAGCACTTTTCTGCTGGAGCATCCTATCAAGCATATACAAGGTGGAGTTCCATAACGTCGGGCAGTCACAAATCAGATGTCGCCACTGAATGTCAGCAAGGCGAGCCATGGCCATGTAAGATCTTCTAAAATTGCCAGATATTTTCCTGGCCTGCCGCAAGACGTCCTGGACCCTGGGGTATTTCACAACAAATTGCTGCACGACTAAGTTTAGGACGTGTACCATGCACGGCACGTGAGTCATTTTGACCTGTTTTAGCGGGCTCAGCAGATTGTGCACAGTCACACACCACTTTAACAACTGTCAAATTGAGCGGGGTTAGTCACTGATCGGCCAGTGACCGCAAAGCTGAAAGAAGTGCAGGACCGGTGTGGCTCTTCACTTCTAGGCACAACAGACGCAGCACAGCATGGCAATGTCTCACCTGGCATGTCGAATAGGTTCTGGGCAGATTGGGGGGTGCAGCAGAAGAGAGTCACCTGAGGAGGAGAGGGAGGATGGAGTAGGAGTAGGAGAAGAAAAGGCAGGCCTGCATGCAATCTGTAGCGGTAACACCAAATCTACACAGGTGCCACGGGTTGCATGCTTGATGGTTGTTAGAAGGTTCACCCAGTGGGCAGTAAAAGTTATGTACCTTCCCTGCCCATGTTTGCTAGACCACGTGTCTGTGGTTAGATGTATCTTGGCACCGACACTGTGTGCAAGAGATACATTTACTTGCTGCTGAACGTGGCCATATAGCTCTGGGATGCACTTCTGGGATACATATTTCCTTCCGGGGACCTTCGATTGCGGTGTGCCAATGACCACAAATTTTCTAAAGGCCTCAGAGTCCACCAATTTATATGGGAGTAGTTGGCAGGTTAGCAATTCTGACAAGCTAGCGGTCTGCCATTGGGCAAGAGGGTTATCCGGCGTCATCAACTTTTTTGCTTAAACATTTGGGGCAAGGAAGCCTACCTTTTGCCAGATGAACGCGATGATGGCACGGTGGAAAGTGGAGTGGAGGACAACTGGGAGAAGAGAGAAAAAGGAGAAGAGACAATACGGTGTTGCTCCCAATGGGCTCGGTGATGGGAGGCCAGGAGCCTTCTTAAGGCGATCGTCCCTAGGTGAGTGTTTGGCTTAACGCAACTTATGTGTTGACAGCACAGGCTGCAGATGGCAACTCTATTGTCAGCAGCGGGCACGTTAAAAATAGCCCACACTACGAAGCCATGTGCCCACGTCCTGGGAGCGCCAGATGTGACCGTGCATGGTGGATGGCTCATTCCAGATACATTAGCAGTCTGCTTTTTGCATCCTGTGCACTGTAAGTTCTGCCTGCTTCTCCTCCTTCTACTCCCTATCTGCTGCTTCGTCTCTCCCTATAAACTCCCCTCCTCTTCCTCTGTTGTGGGCGCCCACGTGACGTCCATCGACACGTCATCATCCTCACCTTCATCATCACTGACATTAGAGATCTCGGAGTAGCCAGCAACAGCGGGGACCACCCTCCTTGGGCTGATCTGGGTACTGTCGTCAGACTGCTGGGTGGCGACCATTGACACCTCCTCTTCCTGATCCAAAGCCAAGAATGGCTGCGCATCGGTAAGGTCTTGTAATGGATGGGAAAATAATTCCTCTGACTCGAAAGGAGGGGATATGGTGGTGGTGGTGGTGTCTTTGAGGGTGCACACAGCAGAGAGTGAAGAGGGTGCAGACAGAGAGGATGAGGAGGGTGCAGAAGCGGAAGGCTGAGTGAGCCACTCAACCAGGTCTGGTGTGTCCTTTGACGTAATCGCACGCACCTTCTGCAACTTTCCACTTAGGCTCCGGCCTGGTGCACCTTCCCGACCCCTACTACCCCTGCGAAATGGCCTGCCTCTTCCTCTACCTGTCATTTTCAAAATGACCCTGTGACAAAAGTCCATATAGAAGAGCAGTATTTGTGGAAGAAGGTATATCACACCCCTGCCTCAATCACATTTTTTTTGGGGGGGGGAACTGGTAAATCACACCAGTAGAAATTATTTGTTCCAATAGCGTTTGTCTCTCTGTGTAGATGCGGTAACACAACAAAACCGCAAACAAATGCTGCACTACCTAAATGCACTATATAGAAACTATAATATTGGTATATAGCACCCCTGCTTCAATCTATTTTTTGGGGGGCAACTGGTAAATCACAGCAGTAGAAATTATTGGTTCCAATAGTGTTTGTCACTCTGTGTAGATGCGGTAACGCAGCAATACCGCAAACAAATGCTTCACTACCTAAGTGCACTGTATAGAAAGTATATTATTGGTATATAACACTCCTGCTTCAATACGTTTTTTGGGGGGGCAACTGGTAAATCACACCAGTAGAAATTATTGGTTCCAATAGTGTTTGTCACTCTTTGCAGATGCGGTAACGCAGTAAAGCTGCAGACAAATTGTGCACTACCCAAATGCACTTTATAGATATTATATTATTGGTATATAACACCCTTGCTTCAATCAATTTTTGGGGGGGACAAGTGGTAAATCACAGCAGTAGAAATTATTGGTTCCAATAGTGTTTCTCACTCTGTGTAGATGCGGTAACGCAGCAAAACTGCAAACAAATGCTGCACTACCTAAATGCACTATATAGAAAGTAAATTATTGGTATATAACAACCCTGCTTCAATCAGTTTTTTTTTTTGGGGGGGGGGGGCAACTGGTAAATCACACCAGTAGAAATTATTGGTTCCAATAGTGTTTCTCACTCTGTGTAGATCCGGTAACGCAGCAAAACCGCAAACAAATGCTGCACTACCTAAATGCACTATATAGAAAGTAAATTATTGGTATATAACAACCCTGCTTTAATCAGTTTTTTTAGGGGGAAACTTGTAAATCGCACCAGTAGAATTAATTTGTTCCAATAGCGTTTGTCACTTTGTGTAGATGCGGTAACGCAGCAGAACCGCACAAAACTGCTGAACAAAACATTTGCACTGTTTGTCTATGTTAGAAAGTATATTATAAGTATATTACACTCCTCAGTATGTCACATCTATCGATAGCACACCTATACCAGTCCTTAAAAGGACTTTTGTGGCCCTATTAGCTAGTGTTTGGTGTCCCTAACAGTCTGTCCCTGCTCCACACAGCAACCTCTCCCTACACTGGCAAAAGACTGAATGTAAAATAGCGGCCAGATCAGGTTTATTTATAAGGTAGGGGGTATGTCCATGTGCTGAAACATCTCAATTGGCTATCCTGTAGCACCTGATGGATGGGTCAAAGTTCTTCAAAATGTAAAAGAATATGGGGGGCGCGAATATCACCATATATTTGCATGTTCGGCGAATCGCGAACGAGCAAAGTTCACCGCAAAAGGACCGCCGGGCAAACCGCAAGGCCATCTCCACCCACTGCACTGTTGCAGTTATTTCTGTTGAAAGCGTATAGGCAATATTTCAGTAATACAAGAAAAATATATACCCACTACACTATTGCAGTAATTTCTGGTGAAAGCATATAGTGGCCTATTTCAGTTCAACAAGAAATATATTTACTCGTCACTTCTGCTGTTATTTCATACACACAGTTGACATTTGGAAAAATTCACAGCATGAAAAAATATATAGTTTGTAGGAATATAGAACTGTATATCACTGAATATTTATCCTACTAAAACTTAGCTTTTATATCAATATCAATTTAAAATAAGTCCCACAATGAAATATTAGATAACTGCATATATTAGATAGGCTTATGTGTTAAACAGACACTGGGTATGCAAACATAGAGAATACAATTTTGGACTATATAGTCACCACTCACGGTTTGATAAAAATTTAAGGAGATGTATCCGGCCACAACAGATGAACGTATTTGTGGTAAAAGGGTCCACCAAGATCCCAGTGGTAGGTCTTCACTGCAGATGTGTCACGAGGGTGTCAAGACCCACGCCTGACTCCGTTATACCTGGGGTCAGGAAGTCGCAGCGGTTGGCTGCGCGCTCTATGTAAGATAGGGCTGTTTCCTTATGGTAGCTTTCTGGGTTTGCTTTGCAACCCTTTTTGGCTCACTCAGGGATCCGTAGCTCCTTCTCCTCAGCTGTTCCTTGTCCAGCACTCCCAACCTCCTTATATTCCCCTCTCACACTTCTCTGGTTGCCAGATATAGAGCTTCCTGTCTGGACTTCTTTACTGACCCACTGGAGCTGTGTTGTGCGTTCTCTGGTTGTTGGTCCAGAACGTTTCCCTCCGGATCCCTGTTGGACCTTTGTGGTCTGCTGTGGTCGCCCACCTGGGTTTATGTGTTTGTCTGTATTGTCTGTCCTCTCCCTGGTGTTTCCCTCTTAGTGTCAGTGGTGCGGACTAGCGATCCCACCGGCCCGTTCACTATCTAGGGCTCATTTTAGGGAAAGCAGGGTTTAGGCACGTGATCGCTGCACGGGTGAGGAACCCGTCTAGGGACGTCAGGGCAGTCAGGTGCCAGCCGCAAGGTGAGTCAGGGGTCACCACCTTTCCCTCTCCCTTGGGCAGGGCTCTCCCTTTTCCCTCCCTGTGCGTGACGCCGGTCATTACAAGATGTACTTAGGAAAGACAGTAATGAAATCACTGGCTCTCCTTATGCAGAGAGGGTGGGGTAACTGGGAGAACAGTATCCCTAGCCAACTGATAAGGCCCTGCCTAAAAGCGGAGAAGTCTCCCGCCTATATGCGGGAGAATCACCCCCAAGGGAGCGACCCCACTTATCGGTGGCTATCCCTGTTACTCTGACCCTAAAAACAATCTACCAGTGTCAGCATAGAAACATGTTAAAAATTATTAAATAATTATACCAACACGTTTCCTCCGATAAAAATTATCACCGGATTCATCAGGGGATGTCAAAAGAGAGATGCAAAAAAATGTAAGAGTATGGCACAATCGCCGTTAGCACAATCGCTCTTTTGTGATGATCCAACTGAATAATGCAGTCCAGAGTAACGTCTGGAACTGCTCCCCTAAATATACCCATTATAAATATTGAAAAGTATCAGCAGATGAATACCTCATGATTGTCAGAGTCCGGCGTGCGTTTCACCACCATTGGTACCGGATCCGGAAGTGCGTCATTGGAGTGTGCGCCAGCTTCTATCATTGGATGACTGTGACGCACGCTGAGTCCCACAATGCCGTGTGAGGTGCATAGGAGGCCAGGAAGTCGGCCAGGTGCGTCGGAACTGACGTACTTGATACTGGAACGCATGCGATACCATATATATAAGATATTAATGGAGGGGACCCTTATTAAGCATATAATTATATTAGGGTCAGTTATTAAAAAATAATATATGGATAAATGCAATTTTCCTGGCTATATTTTTGTTAAAGAAGTATAGAAATCCCAAATATGACTTAGTATGAAACAATGTAAGCAAATAATATATACATATGGAGTTTAATAAAGGTCTATCACAATAGGGTGTATGTAGAGGGCAGCAAGACTTGGTTTTATAGAATGGGACAGCAAGTGGAAATTGATAGGGGGACCTCCTATTGTTTAATACTAAACTAACAATATGTCCTGCCTAGGATACCAATTCCCACTAGCAAATATATAGATAATTAATTAGAGACTAGAGTTGAGCGAACACCTGGATGTTCGGGTTCGAGAACCCGACCCAAACTTTTCGGCACTAAAAAGGCTGTAAAACAGCCCAGAAAAGGGCTAGAGGGCTGCAAAAGGCAGCAAAATGTAGTTAAATCCCCTGCAAACAAATGTGGATAGGGAAATGAATAAAAATAAAATAAATAAAAATTAACCAATATCAATTGGAGAGAGGTCCCATAGCAGAGAATCTGGCTTCATGTCAGCAGAGAATCAGTCTTCATGTCATAGCAGAGAATCAGGCTTCACGTCACCCAACACTGGAACAGTCCATTGTCAGATATTTAGGCCCCGGCAACTAGGCAGAGGAGAGAGGTCCCATAACAGAGATTCAGGCTTCATGTCAGCAGAGAATCAGTCTTCATGTCATAGCAGAGAATCAGGCTTCACGTCACCCAACACTGGAACAGTCCATTGTCAGATATTTGGGCCCTGGCATCCAGGCAGAGGAGAGAGGTCCCAAAACAGAGATTCAGGCTTCATGTCAGCAGAGAATCAGTCTTCATGTCATAGCAGAGAATCATGTTTCACGTCACTCAACACTGAAACAGTCTATTGTCATATAATTTAGGCCCTGGCACCCAGGCAGAGGAGAGAGGTCCCATAACAGAGATTCAGGCTTCATGTCAGCAGAGAATCAGTCTTTATGTCATAGCAGAGAATCATGCTTCACGTCACCCAACATTGGAACAGTCCATTGTCATATAATTTAGGCCCCGGCACCCAGACAGAGGAGAAAGGTCCCATAACAGAGATTCAGGCTTCATGTCAGCGACTCAGCAGAGAATCAGTCTTAATGTCATAGCAGAGAATCATGCTTCACGTCACCCAATACTGGAACAGTCCATTGCCATATAATTTAGGCCCTGGCACCCAGGCAGAGGAGAGAGGTCCCATAACAGAGATTCAGGCTTCATGTCAGCAGAGAATCAGTCTTCATGTCATAGCAGAGAATCATGCTTCACGACACCCACCACTGTAACAGTCCATTGTCAGATATTTAGGCCCCCGGCACCCAGGCAGAGGGGAGAGGTCCCATAACAGAGATTCAGGCTTCATGTCAGCGACTCAGCAGAGAATCAGTCTTCACTTCATAGCAGAGAATCATGCTTCACGTCACCCAACACTGGAACAGTCCATTGTCAGATATTTAGGCCCCGGCACCCAGGCAGAAGAGAGAGTTCCCATAACCGAGAATCTGGCTTCATGTCAGCAGAGAATCAGTCTTCATGTCATAGCAGAAAATCAGGCTTCACGTCACCCAACACTGGAACAGTCCAATGTCAGATATTTAGGCCCCGGCACCCAGGCAGAAGAGAGAGGTCCCATAACCGAGAATCTGGCTTCATGTCAGCAGAGAATCAGTCTTCATGTCATAGCAGAGAATCATGCTTCATGTCACCCACCACTGTAACAGTCTATTGTCAGATATTTAGGCCCCGGCACCCAGGCAGAGGAGAGAGGTCCCATAACAGAGATTCAGGCTTCATGTCGGCAGAGAATCAGTCTTCACGTCACCCACCACTGTAACAGTCCATTGTCAGATATTTAGGCCCCGGAACCCAGGCAGAGGACAGAGGTCCCATAACAGAGAATCTGGCTTCATGTCAGCAGAGAATCAGTCTTCATGTCATAGCAGAGAATCAGGCTTCACGTCACCCAACACTGGAACAGTTCATTGTCATATAATTTAGGCCCCGGCATTTTCAGATATTTAGGCCCTGGCACCCAGGCAGAGGAGAGAGGTCCCATAACAGAGATTCAGGCTTCATGTCAGCAGAGAATCAGTCTTCATGTTTTAGCAGAGAATCATGCTTCACGTCACCCAACATTGGAACAGTCCATTGTCATATAATTTAGGCCCCGGCACCCAGACAGAGGAGAGAGGTCCCATAACAGAGATTCAGGCTTCATGTCAGCGACTCAGCAGAGAATCAGTCTTAATGTCATAGCAGAGAATCATGCTTCACGTCACCCAATACTGGAACAGTCCATTGCCATATAATTTAGGCCCTGGCACCCAGGCAGAGGAGAGAGGTCCCATAACAGAGATTCAGGCTTCATGTCAGCAGAGAATCAGTCTTCATGTCATAGCAGAGAATCATGCTTCACGACACCCACCACTGTAACAGTCCATTGTCAGATATTTAGGCCCCCGGCACCCAGGCAGAGGGGAGAGGTCCCATAACAGAGATTCAGTCTTCATGTCAGCAGAGAATCAGTCTTCACTTCATAGCAGAGAATCATGCTTCACGTCACCCAACACTGGAACAGTCCATTGTCATATAATTTAGGCCCCGGCATTTTCAGATATTTAGGCCCTGGCACCCAGGCAGAGGAGAGAGGTCCCATAACAGAGATTCAGGCTTCATGTCAGCAGAGAATCAGTCTTCATGTTTTAGCAGAGAATCATGCTTCACGTCACCCAACATTGGAACAGTCCATTGTCATATAATTTAGGCCCCGGCACCCAGACAGAGGAGAGAGGTCCCATAACAGAGATTCAGGCTTCATGTCAGCGACTCAGCAGAGAATCAGTCTTAATGTCATAGCAGAGAATCATGCTTCACGTCACCCAATACTGGAACAGTCCATTGCCATATAATTTAGGCCCTGGCACCCAGGCAGAGGAGAGAGGTCCCATAACAGAGATTCAGTCTTCATGTCAGCAGAGAATCAGTCTTCATGTCATAGCAGAGAATCATGCTTCACGACACCCACCACTGTAACAGTCCATTGTCAGATATTTAGGCCCCCGGCACCCAGGCAGAGGGGAGAGGTCCCATAACAGAGATTCAGTCTTCATGTCAGCAGAGAATCAGTCTTCACTTCATAGCAGAGAATCATGCTTCACGTCACCCAACACTGGAACAGTCCATTGTCATATAATTTAGGCCCCGGCATTTTCAGATATTTAGGCCCTGGCACCCAGGCAGAGGAGAGAGGTCCCATAACAGAGATTCAGGCTTCATGTCAGCAGAGAATCAGTCTTCATGTTTTAGCAGAGAATCATGCTTCACGTCACCCAACATTGGAACAGTCCATTGTCATATAATTTAGGCCCCGGCACCCAGACAGAGGAGAGAGGTCCCATAACAGAGATTCAGGCTTTATGTCAGCGACTCAGCAGAGAATCAGTCTTAATGTCATAGCAGAGAATCATGCTTCACGTCACCCAATACTGGAACAGTCCATTGCCATATAATTTAGGCCCTGGCACCCAGGCAGAGGAGAGAGGTCCCATAACAGAGATTCAGTCTTCATGTCAGCAGAGAATCAGTCTTCATGTCATAGCAGAGAATCATGCTTCACGACACCCACCACTGTAACAGTCCATTGTCAGATATTTAGGCCCCCGGCACCCAGGCAGAGGGGAGAGGTCCCATAACAGAGATTCAGTCTTCATGTCAGCAGAGAATCAGTCTTCACTTCATAGCAGAGAATCATGCTTCACGTCACCCAACACTGGAACAGTCCATTGTCAGATATTTAGGCCCCGGCACCCAGGCAGAAGAGAGAGGTCCCATAACCGAGAATCTGGCTTCATGTCAGCAGAGAATCAGTCTTCATGTCATAGCAGAAAATCAGGCTTCACGTCACCCAACACTGGAACAGTCCATTGTCAGATATTTAGGCCCCGGCACCCAGGCAGAAGAGAGAGGTCCCATAACCGAGAATCTGGCTTCATGTCAGCAGAGAATCAGTCTTCATGTCATAGCAGAGAATCATGCTTCACGTCACCCACCACTGTAACAGTCTATTGTCAGATATTTAGGCCCCGGCACCCAGGCAGAGGAGAGAGGTCCCATAACAGAGATTCAGGCTTCATGTCAGCAGAGAATCAGTCTTCACGTCACCCACCACTGTAACAATCCATTGTCAGATATTTTGGGCCCCGGAACCCAGGCAGAGGAGAGAGGTCCCATAACAGAGAATCTGGCTTCATGTCAGCAGAGAATCAGTCTTCATGTCATAGCAGAGAATCAGGCTTCACGTCACCCAACACTGGAACAGTCCATTGTCATATAATTTAGGCCCCGGCATTTTCAGATATTTAGGCCCTGGCACCCAGGCAGAGGAGAGAGGTCCCATAACAGAGATTCAGGCTTCATGTCAGCAGAGAATCAGTCTTCATGTCATAGCAGAGAATCATGCTTTACGTCACCCACCACTGTAACAGTCCATTGTCAGATATTTAGGCCTCGGCACCCAGGCAGAGGAGAGAGGTCCCATAACAGAGATTCAGGCTTCATGTCAGCAGAGAATCAGTCTTCATGTTTTAGCAGAGAATCATGCTTCACGTCACCCAACATTGGAACAGTCCATTGTCATATAATTTAGGCCCCGGCACCCAGACAGAGGAGAGAGGTCCCATAACAGAGATTCAGGCTTCATGTCAGCGACTCAGCAGAGAATCAGTCTTCATGTCATAGCAGAGAATCATGCTTCACGTCACCCAACACTGGAACAGGCCACTGTCAGATATTTTTAGGCCCCAGCACCCAGACAGAGGAGAGGTTCATTCAACTTTAGGTTGCCCCGCAATATAATGGTAAAATGAAAATAAAAATAGGATTGAATGAGGAAGTGCACTGGAGTACAATAATATATGGTTAAGGGGAGGTAGTTACTGTCTAATCTGCACAAGGGATGGACAGGTCCTGTGGGATCCATGCCTGGTTCATTTTTATGAACGTCAGCTTGTCCACATTGGCTGTAGACAGGCGGCTGCGTTTGTCTGTAATGACGCCCCCTGCCGTGCTGAATACACGTTCAGACGAAACGCTGGCTGCCAGGCAGGCCAGCACCTCCAAGGCATAAAAGGCTAGCTCTGGCCACGTGGACAATTTAGAGACCCAGAAGTTGAATGGGGCCGAACCATCAGTCAGTACGTGGAGGGGTGTGCACACGTACTGTTCCACCATGTTAGTGAAATGTTGCCTCCTGCTAACACGTTCCGTATCAGGTGGTGGTGCACTTAGCTGTGGCGTGTTGACAAAACTTTTCCACATCTCTGTCATGCTAACCCTGCCCTCAGAGGAGCTGGCCGTGACACAGCTGCGTTGGCGACCTCTTGCTCCTCCTCTGCCTTCGCTTTGGGCTTCCACTTGCTCCCCTGTGACATTTGGGAATGCTCTCAGTAGCGCGTCTACCAACGTGCGCTTGTACTCGCTCATCTTCCTATCACGCTCCAGTGCAGGAAGTAAGGTGGGCACATTGTCTTTGTACCGTGGATCCAGCAGGGTGGCAACCCAGTAGTCCGCACACGTTAAAATGTGGGCAACTCTGCTGTCGTTGCGCAGGCACTGCAGCATGTAGTCGCTCATGTGTGCCAGGCTGCCCAGAGGTAAGGACAAACTGTCCTCTGTGGGAGGCGTATCATCATCGTCCTGCGTTTCCCCCCAGCCACGCACCAGTGATGGGCCCGAGCTGCGTTGGGTGCCACCCCGCTGTGACCATGCTTCATCCTCATCCTCCTCCACCTCCTCCTCATCCTCGTCCTCCTCGTCCTCCAGTAGTGGGCCCTGGCTGGCCACATTTTTACCTGGCCTCTGTTGTTGCAAAAAACCTCCCTCTGAGTCACTTCGAAGAGACTGACCTGAAAGTGCTAAAAATGACCCCTCTTCCTCCTCCTCCTGGGCCACCTCCTCTTCCATCATCGCCCTAAGTGTTTTCTCAAGGAGACATAGAAGTGGTATTGTAACGCTGATAACGGCGTCATCGCCACTGGCCATGTTGGTGGAGTACTCGAAACAGCGCAACAGGGCACACGGGTCTTGCATGGAGGCCCAGTCATTGGTGGTGAAGTGGTGCTGTTCCGCAGTGCGACTGACCCGTGCGTGCTGCAGCTGAAACTCCACTATGGCCTGCTGCTGCTCGCACAGTCTGTCCAGCATGTGCAAGGTGGAGTTCCACCTGGTGGGCACGTCGCATATGAGGCGGTGAGCGGGAAGGCCGCAGTTACGCTGTAGCGCAGACAGGCGAGCAGCGGCAGGATGTGAACGCCGGAAACGTGAACAGACGGCCCGCACTTTATGCAGCAGCTCTGACATGTCGGAGTAGTTGTGAATGAACTTCTGCACCACCAAATTCAGCACATGCGCCAGGCAAGGGATGTGCGTCAAACCAGCTAGTCCCAGAGCTGCAACGAGATTTCGCCCATTATCACACACCACCAGGCCGGGCTTGAGGCTCACCGGCAGCAACCACTCATCGGTCTGTTGTTCTATACCCCGCCACAACTCCTGTGCGGTGTGGGGTCTGTCCCCCAAACATATGAGTTTCAGAATGGCCTGCTGATGTTTACCCCGGGCTGTGCTGAAGTTGGTGGTGAAGGTGTGTGGCTGACTGGATGAGCAGGTGGAAGAAGAGGAGGAGGAAGCTGAGTAGAAGAAGGAGGCAACAGGAGGCAAAGAATGTTGCCCTGCGATCCTTGGCGGCGGAAGGACGTGCGCCAAACAGCTCTCCGCCTGGGGCCCAGCCGCCACTACATTTACCCAGTGTGCAGTTAGGGAGATATAGCGTCCCTGGCTGTGCTTACTGGTCCACGTATCTGTGGTTAGGTGGACCTTGCCACAAATGGCGTTGCGCAGTGCACACTTGATTTTATCGGATACTTTGTTGTGCAGGGAAGGCACGACTCTCTTGGAGAAGTAGTGCCGGCTGGGAACAACATACTGTGGGACAGCAAGCGACATGAGCTGTTTGAAGCTGTCTGTGTCCACCAGCCTAAATGACTGCATTTCATAGGCCAGTAGTTTAGAAATGCTGGCATTCAGGGCCAGGGATCGAGGGTGGCTAGGTGGGAATTTACGCTTTCTCTCAAATGTTTGTGAGATGGAGAGCTGAACGCTGCCGTGTGACATGGTTGAGATGATTGGTGACGGAGGTGGTGGTGTTGGTGGTACATCCCCTGTTCGCTGGGCAGCAGGTGCCAACGTTCCTCCAGAGGCGGAGGAAGAGGCCGAGGCAGCAGCAGCAGAAGAGGCCGAGGCGGCAGCAGCGAAGAGGTAGCAGGGGGAGCCTGAGTGACTTCCTTGTTTTTAAGGTGTTTACTCCACTGCAGTTCATGCTTTGCATGCAGGTGCCTGGTCATGCAGGTTGTGCTAAGGTTCAGAACGTTAATGCCTCGCTTCAGGCTCTGATGGCACAGCGTGCAAACCACTCGGGTCTTGTCGTAAGCACATTGTTTGAAGAAGTGCCATGCCAGGGAACTCCTTGAAGCTGCCTTTGGGGTGCTCGGTCCCAGATGGCGGCGGTCAGTAGCGGGCGGAGTATCTTGGCGGCGGGTGTTCTGCTTTTGCCCATTGCTCCCTCTTTTGCTACGCTGTTGGCTCGGTCTCACCACTGCCTCTTTCTCCGAACTGTGAAAGTCAGTGGCACGACCTTCATTCCATGTGGGGTCTAGGACCTCATCGTCCCCTGCATCGTCTTCCACCCAGTCTTGATCCCTGACCTCCTGTTCAGTCTGCACACTGCAGAAAGACGCAGCAGTTGGCACCTGTGTTTCGTCATCATCAGAGACGTGCTGAGGAGGTATTCCCATGTCCTCATCATCAGGAAACATAAGTGGTTGTGCGTCAGTGCATTCTATGTCTTCCACCGCTGGGGAAGGGCTAGGTGGATGCCCTTGGGAAACCCTGCCAGCAGAGTCTTCAAACAGCATAAGAGACTGCTGCATAACTTGAGGCTCAGACAGTTTCCCTGGTATTCATGGGGATGATGTGACAGACTGATGGGCTTGGTTTTCAGGCGCCATCTGTGCGCTTTCTGCAGAAGACTGGGTGGGAGATAATGTGAACGTGCTGGATCCAATTGACTAATGCCTGTACCTGCTTACCATCCTTAGAACGGCATTGGGCCCCACCAAATATCGCTGTAAATTCTGGCGGCTACTGGGACCTGAGGTAGTTGGTACACTAGAATGTGTGGCTGTGGCAGAACGGCCACGTCCTCTCCCAGCACCAGAGGGTCCACTAACACCATCACGACCATGTCCGCATCCGCGTCCCTTACTAGATGTTTTCCTCATTATTACCGTTCACCACAATAAGAAAAATATTATTTGGCCCAATGTATTGAATTCAAATTCAGGCCTTTTTTACAGACACCTAACACTATCCTGCTATCTATTTAGGTACCGTATTACACTAATACACAGCAGTAATGACAGATTTAGCTGAATATAAATTTGAGGCCTATTATTTAGGCGCTCGTTGACAGGTATACGTTTACGGACAGAATTGGACTTAAATATGCACAGTAGCGTGTGTGTGAAGTTATTGAGAATGACCCTATCAGCACCTTGAATCTAATATACCCTTTTAGGGATAGATTTAAAGTAGGCCTGATACAGCAGAAACCACTAATTTAGGAAATTGCTAAGTTGGGAATTGTATTTCAACCCAGAACAAAAACTGTGCTTTGACGGACACAAAATAACTTGACCAGCTACAGCAATAACCACAGATTTAGCTGAATATAAATTTGAGGCCTATTATTTAGGCGCTGGGTGACAGGTATACGTTTACGGACAGAATTAGACTTGGATATGCACAGTAGCGTGTGTGAAGTTATTGAGAATGACCCTATCAGCACCTTGAATCTAATATACCCTTTTAGGCATAGATTTAAAGTAGGCCTGATACAGCAGAAACCACTAATTTAGGAAATTGCTAAGTTGGGAATTGTATTTCAACCCAGAACAAAAACTGTGCTTTGACGGACACAAAATAACTTGACCAGCCTCAGCAATAACCACAGATTTAGCTGAATATAAATTTGAGGCCTATTATTTAGGCGCTGGGTGACAGGTATACGTTTACGGACAGAATTTGACTTGGAAATGCACAGTAGCGTGTGTGTGAAGTGTTTGAGAATGACCCTATCAGCACCTTGAATCTAATATACCCATATTTCAACCCAGAAAAAATATATATCCTTTGCCAGACAGCTGGCCACAGCTGAAACACCAGATTTAGGGTACTGCTATTTTGGCAATTGTATTTCACCCCTCAATAAAATAGCAAGCACAGCCAAGCCCCTGATATAGGATATAGCAAAAAAATAACCACACTATTGATGTTTAAATGGACTTGGTGGCAGCTTGACCCTGATGTAGGATATAGCCCAAAAATAACCACACTATTGATGGTTAAATGGACTTGGTGGCAGCTTGTGCTGGCGCACCACAAGACACAAAATGGCCGCCGATCACCCCAGAAAAAAGTGACTGAAAAACGCTCTGGGCAGCCTAAAAACAGTGAGCAATTGAATAGCAGCAGTTCAATGATCCACAGCTGTAGATCGATAACTGACTTAAGTCTTTTGGAGGAGTTAATCACTGCCTAATCTCGCCCTAACAGTCGCAGCTGCAACCTCTCCCCACACTGATCAGAGCAGAGTGACGTGCAGCGCTACGTGACTCCAGCTTAAATAGAGGCTGGGTCACATGCTGCACTGGCCAATCACAGCCATGCCAATAGTAGGCATGGCTGTGACGGCCTCTTGGGGCAAGTCGTATGACGCTTGTTGATTGGCTGCTTTGCAGCCTTTCAAAAAGTGCCAAGAGATCGACGAGCACCGAACCCGAACCCGGACTTTTACGAAAATGTTCAGGTTCGGGTCCGTGTTACGGACACCCCAAAATTCGGTACGAACCCGAACTGTACAGTTCGGGTTGGCTCATCTCTATTAGAGACCTATTCCGGTCTGATAACAATATTAATTGTGTGGTCCATATTTTATTTTATAATCACAATCATTTACTAAATACAAGTTTTCAAAAGAGTATATATATATATATATATATATAGATACCAAGAAATACAGCAAGTTTTTAAGTTTTTAAAGATATATATCAGAGGGGCACCCCTGCTATAAAGTTTGTAGTTCCCTTCTAAGCGAAAATATATACGCAGTTAACTTTTCCTGTTATTTACGCTAAAATCATTTATTGGGCTTTTTTAGTCGATTACAAGAAATATATACGTAGGTCACGTTTGTTTTTATTTCCGCTATAATAATTTAGTGGCCTATTTAAATCCAAAGCGAGAAATATATATGTAATTCACGTTTACTTTTATTTGTGCTAAAAGTGGACAGTGGCCTATTTCTGTCCAAAAAGAGAAATATATTCTGGGCTTTTAGAGTTGTTTTAATTTGCTTTTAATTATTTTAGTTCAGCTAAAAGAATGTCAGACAGAGATTGCAGCAGATTAAGGAGTCGTGGCAGTAGGAGTCACAGCGAGAGAAAGGCCATCAACAATTTCTTGATGATCCAAGCGGATAGGAGTACTCCGCTTTGTAACTTCGATGTCAGTCAGTGGCAGTTCATGCGTGACACCTGCCGTTTACTCAGGCCCTTTGAGGAGGCCACATTATTTGTCAGTTGCCAGGACTACGGGACAAACACCGTCATTCCACTGCTTCATGTCCTGGAACAAATGCTGGTGAATATGGCTTGTCAGGGGACTGGAGACGTGGCGCCTAGATCTCACAGCCACGTGAGTCCTGTAGGGGCTGAACTGGAAGAGGAGGACATTGAAGCACAGGCAATATGTAACCAATTGAGTGTTTTTTCTACTCAGCTGACAGGAAAGAAGGAGCAGCCGGAGGAGCAAGAGGGCGATGAGGAAGATGGGACAGAGGACCCAGACACACTGTGGTAGTATGCAGTGGATATGGATGCTGGGAATCCCTCAGAGTCACTTGCACAAATGGCCTGCTGCATTCTCACTTGTTTGCGTAGCGACAGCAGAATTGTCACCATTCAGCAGAGGGACAACTTCTGGCTCTCCACCATGTTGAACCCTCACTACCGTTCCAAAATAGGGGCCTTTTTTAGACCCACTGAGAGGGATGACAAACTGAAGTACTACAGAGACATCCTATGTAGTCAGTTGGCCTCTGCCTATCTGCGCCATCGTCCATGCTCTCGCAGATCTGTCCGGGGAAGCCCTATGGGCTCACATTCCACTGCCATGGCTGCTGGGGAGGGGTGCGGTGGCAGGAACAGTAGCAGCTCCTTCAGCAGCAGCCTGAGTCTAGAATCCATGATAAGCAGCTTTCTTCACCTGCATAGTGAAGAAACTACTCACCAGCAGCAGCAGGTAGACCTGGAGCAGGACCTGAACCAACAGGTGGTGGCATACTTGGACAGTACCCTGCCAACCCACATTGAAGATTCGCTGGACTACAGGGCAGCCAAACTGGATTTGTGGCATCAACTGGCAGAGTTTGCCCTGAAAAAGCTGTCCTGCCCGGCCAGTAGTGTGGCATCAGAGTGGGTGTTTAGTGTGGCGGGCCGTAGTTACCCCAAGAAGAACTCACCTGTCCAATGTGGAGAGACTAACTTTTGTCAAGATGAATCAGGCGTGGATCGACAAGGATTTCCACCCACCAATGCCTGATGCAGCAGATTAGATCATACATCTCCACACCATGCCACTCTGTGTCCTCCTGATGCTTCCATCTAAACACTATATTACTATGCCACTCTGTGGTATCATGCTGCTGCTGTTGCTGCCATCTCCACGCTATGTCACTGTGTCACTCTGTGGTATCATGCTGCTGCGGTAGCTGCCATCTCAACACTATGTCACCATGCCACTATGTGGCCTCCTCATGTTGCCATCTCCACACTATGTCACCTTGCCACTGATTTTTATCAACATGCTGCAGCTGCTGCTTTAAAGGCCTTAAACCGATCACCCACCCTTCAATCTAATTTAGGTTTTGGAACCGACAAACCCAACTTGCTTTTGATGGCTGCATTAATCTGCAGGTTACCGTCGTACAGCTCTACAGATAACTTTCCATCTACATCTTTCTCAACAATCTGTGTCCTCAGTCTTTTATCCAGACTCTGTCATTGTGCCACTCTGTGGCCTTCTCATACTGCTGCAAACTTCACACTGTGTCATTGTGCCACTCTGTGGCCTCCTCATGCTGCCGCCACCTCCAGACTCTGTCATTTTGTCACTCTGTAGCCTTCTTGATGCTAAGATGGACCTAATACTTGAGTTATTTGGTCAGTTTTGACCCCGTGACTGCTCAAATAAGTTAAGTGTGTAGTGATTCTAATAGCGACGCCTATCATCTGCATGTCATCCTCACTGACAGTATTATTTCACTAACCCAGCACATTTCCTATGCGTGTTACTGCAAGGCACAGTGTTCTTTATCCATATAAAGGCTCTCTGCAGCCCGGAAATAGCCATTTTTAACGCGATTCCCAGCAAATAAATTTGGATCGAAGCAAATCTTTTGGGAAAATTCAACAAACCAGCCGAATCGAATTTTTTAGATGTTCGCTCATCTTTAATTGCGATGCTCGAGTGAAAATGTTTTTTTTTTTTTTTTTTTTTTTAAATTTTCAAAAACTTTATTGAAAAATAAATATCTGTTACAGTCATATCAGTGTAGCGATGATAGGGAGGGTCTTCCCTTTACAGAGAGGTATTCTGGTAACAGAAAACAAACATAAAACAGTATATCAACACTGAGGATGTATATTAACAATGCTTTGTTCTATGCATCTACTATTCGGGCCTGATGGGAAGAAGATGGAGAAGAGTACCAAAAAGACTATTTACTAAGTATGAGTATATAATGACCACCAATATGATTGGATGAATACATATCTTATAATATTAGATTAGGGGAGACATCTAAATGATCTCCAATTTTCCCCAATAGGTCTAAATTTGTGGTGGGATCTGTTTTCCCAAGCCACAATTTCCTCAAATCTGTGGATAGAGTCTATCTTATTGAACCAGTGTTCAAGAGAAGGCAGATTAGGAGACAGCCAATGTGTGGGAATTAGGAGTCTGGCAGTTATGAGTAAAATCCTAAAAAGAGGGGGAATTTTTGTTTCGTGGTTTTGCGGCAAACTCAATAAGGCTAATGTAGGAGAGGGGGTGATGTTGGAATTGCAAATTTTGTTGCATTTAATAAATATACTATTCCACCAGCTAAGGATAGGAGGACAAGTCCACCAAATATGGAGCATAGTTCCACGCCCCTCACCACATCTCCAACAGATGTCCGATCCATTTCTATCATAACGGCAGGTGATATCAGGTGTTTTGTACCATCTAGTTAATATTTTATATCCATTTTCCTGGATTCTGGTGCATCTAGAGGATGTATGTGGCGTTTTGAATAGGAGTGTTTGGTCTTCTGGCGAGAATATGGTATTTAACTCCTTTTCCCATTGACTTATAAAGGAAAGTTTTGGAGGTAAGATGGGTGTACTAAGATATTTGTAAAGTGAGGATATGGGTTTTTGTGGGGAAGAATGGTTGTGGATAAGGCTCTCGAACCAGGTGAGAGGTCTGAGTAAAGAATCTAGTGGGATGTTTTTGTTTATGTAGGCAAGTAGAAAGGCTAACAAGTGAGGCTGGGATTTAATTCCTGGGAGGGAGTAGATAATGGAGTCCTGAACTATTTTGTCTGTCTTGTTTTTTGAAAAAATGGAAAGAATAGACACCTCAGTGAATCGAATGTTATGGGGGACACTCTGTCTGAGTTCCAGAGGGGCCAAACCGATAATATCTTTGACTTGGATCAGGGGTGAGGGAGATGGAAAACCCCAATTAGAGCTTTGAAGCCATTTCCAGGCCTCAAGAGTTGCCATCGCCAAAGTGTTATATTTGTGGGATGCGAAGATGTTGTGGTGATGGTCCACCAATAAGGCTCTTAAAGTCGGGAGGTATTTAGGGGTTTCCATGGTGACCCATGATTTTTGTTCGGGGCATCTAAACCAGTCAAGGGTTCTGGAAAGGAGTATGGCCCTATTGTATAATAGGGGATTTGGGAGGCCTATTCCACCAAAGGTTCTAGGTCTCTGTAGGGTATTGATATTGATAATTGCCTTTTTGCCATTCCATATAAAAGAGCGAATGGCTTGTTCCAAGGAATGAAAAAAGGAGTTAGGGATAGGGATAGGGAGGACCTGGAGGAGATAGTTTAGTCTGGGTAGGACCAGTGACATGACCATATTTTTACGGCCAAACCAAGAGAGTAAAGGGGGGTTTAGGGATTCTAGCTGGTTATTAATGGCATTGAGTAAAGGGGGAAAATTTAGTTTATATAATAATGAGGGATCTGGGTGGATTTTTACTCCTAAATATGTGATATGTGGCGAGTCCCAATTAAAAGGTGAGGAATGAAGTAATTTAGACCTAAGCTTGGAGTTGAGTCCTATACTGAGAATGTGGGATTTTTTCATATTTATTTTAAAATTGGAGAGAAAACTAAAATTGTCCAAGATAGTATATATGTGCTGAAGGGAGTTTTCAGGATTGGAGGACATTATTAGGAGGTCGTCAGCGAAAGCTGCTATTTTATGCTCTTGATCCCCTAATTTAAGACCTGCAATCTCTGTCTCTGATCGTATTAGGGTGAGAAGGGGTTCAATTGTTAAGACAAAGATTAAGGGGGAAAGGGGACAACCCTGTCTAGTCCCATTTCTTATGGGAAAGGGTTGTGAAGTGGTGTCATTAATCAGCACCGACGCCGAGGCATTGGTGTACATAGCTTTGATAGAACGTATAAAAGCTAAAGGAAAACCCAATTGTATCATAGTGCTGTACATGAAGTTCCAGTGTATTCGGTCTAATGCTTTTTCGGCGTCAGTGCTGATCAGGACTAAGGGAAGGTGGTATTTTGAGGCGTTAAGTATGGCATTTATTACTCTTGCTGTATTATCCTCTCCCTCTCTACCCTTAACAAAACCAGTCTGGTCCCTATGTACAATTTTGGGTAATAGAGGTGCAAGACGGTTCAATCTATGTTTAGAAGGGATATAGGGCGGTAGTTACTACAATCGCTGGGGTCCTTTCCTTCTTTGGGTATAATAGTGATGTTAGCTTTTGTCATCTCTTGAGAAAGAGGATCACCTTGTAAGGATTGGTTACATACCTTAAGCAGGTGAGGGAGAAGGGTGGTTTGAAAAGAGCGGTAATAGAAGGCTGGGAATCCATCTGGACCAGGGGCTTTCCCTTTAGGAAGCTGTTTAATTGCCAGAAGAAGTTTGTCACTAGTGAATGGGGAGTTTAGGGCCTTTGACTGACTACTGTCAATATGGGGTAAGTTAATAGAGCGGAGGAAGATATCTATCAAGTTCTGATGTGTATGATCCATGGTGTCGCTTTTCTGGGGAGGTAAGTTATATAGGGAACTAGAGAAAGATTTCAATCTCTGAGCTATGTCTTGAGTGTTAGTGAGTAGGGTATCATCACTATTGCGAATTTTACAAATAAAGTTTTGGGCCTTTCTTTTTTTGATTCTAGACATCATAAATTTAGACACCTTGTCCCCATGGGCGAAGTATTTATATTGTGAATGAAGCAAATATTTAGCAGTTTGGGTGTTTAGATGGTTTTTGAGTTCATTCCTTAATATTACTAACTTGGATAAATGGGAGTCCAGCAGGGATCTCTTATGGAGAGCCTCTATATCTTTAATTTCCTTCAGGAGGGAGTCGATGCGGGTAAGTCTTAATTTTTTTGTATATGAGCCTAGACTTATCAAGTGCCCCCTAATAACGGCTTTGTGGGTGTCCCAAAGGGTATATGGGTGGATATCCGGAGTGTTGTTGGTTGAGAAAAATTCATTAAGCCATTTATAGACTTTTTCTATATTTTCTGGGGTTTGGATTAGCTGTTCATTTAATTTCCAGTGGAACATTTTTAGAGGTCTATTAGGTGTGAGTATATGTATCCATAAAGGGGCGTGATCGGATAGGCTGATAGGGCCTATTTGGGCCTTGGTGCATAATTGGATATGCTCAGATGAAACAAACAGATAATCCAAGCGCTGATATGAACCATGTGGATTGGAAAAAAAGGTATAGTCCCTATCGTTGGGATGCAAGGTTCTCCAGACGTCAACCAGGCGCCGGTCATATAGAAGTTTTCTCAATTTGCTTAGAGCTTTATTAGAGATAGCAGACCTTTGAGAAGAGGAGTCAACCGGGGGGACCAAAGTAAGATTGAGGTCACCTCCCATAATAGTCACACCCTCTCTAAAGTGGTCAAACGTCTGAAGAGTTCTGTTGAGCCATGTAGCCTGGTTGACGTTTGGAGCATACACATTAATAAATGTATAAACCTGATTCGTTATATTACCCTTAAGGATTATAAATCTACCTTCAGGGTCTTGGATATGATCTAAGTAGGTAAACGGTGTATTCCAACTGAAACCTATACTGACTCCTTTAGAAGCTGATGATTCAGAACCACAATGATTAGAGTTGAGCGAACACCTGGATGTTCGGGTTCGAGAAGTTCGGCCGAACATCCCGGAAATGTTCGGGTTCGGGATCCGAACCCGATCCGAACTTCGTCCCGAACCCGAACCCCATTGAAGTCAATGGGGACCCGAACTTTTCGGCACTAAAAAGGCTGTAAAACAGCCCAGGAAAGAGCTAGAGGGCTGCAAAAGGCAGCAACATGTAGGTAAATCCCCTGCAAACAAATGTGGATAGGGAAATGAATTAAAATAAAAATTAAATAAATAAAAATTAACCAAAATCAATTGGAGAGAGGTTCCATAGCAGAGAATCTGGCTTCCCGTCACCCACCACTGGAACAGTCCATTCTCAGATATTTAGGCCCCGGCACCCAGGCAGAGGAGAGAGGTCCCGTAACAGAGAATCTGTCTTCATGTCAGCAGAGAATTAGTCTGCATGTCATAGCAGAGAATGAGGCTTCACGTCAGCCACCACTGCAACAGTCCATTGGCATATATTTAGGCCCAGCACCCAGGCAGAGGAGGGAGGTCCCGTAACAGAGAATCTGTCTTCATGTCAGCAGAGAATTAGTCTGCATGTCATAGCAGAGAATGAGGCTTCACGTCAGCCACCACTGCAACAGTCCATTGGCATATATTTAGGCCCAGCACACACACAGGCAGAGGAGAGAGGTCCCGTAACAGAGAATCTGGCTTCATGTCAGCAGAGAATCAGTCTGCATGTCATAGCAGAGAATGAGGCTTCACGTCAGCCACCACTGCAACAGTCCATTGGCATATATTTAGGCCCAGCACACACACAGGCAGAGGAGAGAGGTCCCGTAACAGAGAATCTGGCTTCATGTCAGCAGAGAATCAGTCTGCATGTCATAGCAGAGAATGAGGCTTCACGTCAGCCACCACTGCAACAGTCCATTGGCATATATTTAGGCCCAGCACCCAGGCAGAGGAGGGAGGTCCCGTAACAGAGAATCTGTCTTCATGTCAGCAGAGAATTAGTCTGCATGTCATAGCAGAGAATGAGGCTTCACGTCAGCCACCACTGCAACAGTCCATTGGCATATATTTAGGCCCAGCACACACACAGGCAGAGGAGAGAGGTCCCGTAACAGAGAATCTGGCTTCATGTCAGCAGAGAATCAGTCTGCATGTCATAGCAGAGAATGAGGCTTCACGTCAGCCACCACTGCAACAGTCCATTGGCATATATTTAGGCCCAGCACACACACAGGCAGAGGAGAGAGGTCCCGTAACAGAGAATCTGGCTTCATGTCAGCAGAGAATCAGTCTGCATGTCATAGCAGAGAATGAGGCTTCACGTCAGCCACCACTGCAACAGTCCATTGGCATATATTTAGGCCCAGCACCCAGGCAGAGGAGGGAGGTCCCGTAACAGAGAATCTGTCTTCATGTCAGCAGAGAATTAGTCTGCATGTCATAGCAGAGAATGAGGCTTCACGTCAGCCACCACTGCAACAGTCCATTGGCATATATTTAGGCCCAGCACCCAGGCAGAGGAGGGAGGTCCCGTAACAGAGAATCTGTCTTCATGTCAGCAGAGAATTAGTCTGCATGTCATAGCAGAGAATGAGGCTTCACGTCAGCCACCACTGCAACAGTCCATTGGCATATATTTAGGCCCAGCACACACACAGGCAGAGGAGAGAGGTCCCGTAACAGAGAATCTGGCTTCATGTCAGCAGAGAATCAGTCTGCATGTCATAGCAGAGAATGAGGCTTCACGTCAGCCACCACTGCAACAGTCCATTGGCATATATTTAGGCCCAGCACACACACAGGCAGAGGAGAGAGGTCCCGTAACAGAGAATCTGGCTTCATGTCAGCAGAGAATCAGTCTGCATGTCATAGCAGAGAATAAGGCTTCACGTCAGCCACCACTGCAACAGTCCATTGGCATATATTTAGGCCCAGCACCCAGGCAGAGGAGGGAGGTCCCGTAACAGAGAATCTGTCTTCATGTCAGCAGAGAATTAGTCTGCATGTCATAGCAGAGAATGAGGCTTCACGTCAGCCACCACTGCAACAGTCCATTGGCATATATTTAGGCCCAGCACCCAGGCAGAGGAGGGAGGTCCCGTAACAGAGAATCTGTCTTCATGTCAGCAGAGAATTAGTCTGCATGTCATAGCAGAGAATGAGGCTTCACGTCAGCCACCACTGGAACAGTCCATTCTCAGATATTTAGGCCCCGGCACCCAGGCAGAGGAGAGAGGTCCCGTAACAGAGAATCTGTCTTCATGTCAGCAGAGAATTAGTCTGCATGTCATAGCAGAGAATGAGGCTTCACGTCAGCCACCACTGCAACAGTCCATTGGCATATATTTAGGCCCAGCACCCAGGCAGAGGAGAGAGGTCCCGTAACAGACAATCTGGCTTCATGTCAGCAGAGAATCAGTCTTCATATCATAGCAGAGAATCAGGCTTCACGTCACCCACCACTGTAAGAGTCAATTTTCATAAATTTAGGCCCAGAACCCAGGCAGAGGAGAAAGGTCCCGTAACAGACAATCTGGCTTCATGTCAGCAGAGAATCAGTCTTCATATCATAGCAGAGAATCAGGCTTCACGTCACCCACCACTGTAAGAGTCAATTTTCATAAATTTAGGCCCAGAACCCAGGCAGAGGAGAAAGGTCCCGTAACAGACAATCTGGCTTCATGTCAGCAGAGAATCAGTCTTCATATCATAGCAGAGAATCAGGCTTCACGTCACCCACCACTGTAAGAGTCAATTTTCATAAATTTAGGCCCAGAACCCAGGCAGAGGAGAAAGGTCCCGTAACAGACAATCTGGCTTCATGTCAGCAGAGAATCAGTCTTCATATCATAGCAGAGAATCAGGCTTCACGTCACCCACCACTGTAAGAGTCAATTTTCATAAATTTAGGCCCAGAACCCAGGCAGAGGAGAAAGGTCCCGTAACAGACAATCTGGCTTCATGTCAGCAGAGAATCAGTCTTCATATCATAGCAGAGAATCAGGCTTCACGTCACCCACCACTGTAAGAGTCAATTTTCATAAATTTAGGCCCAGAACCCAGGCAGAGGAGAAAGGTCCCGTAACAGACAATCTGGCTTCATGTCAGCAGAGAATCAGTCTTCATATCATAGCAGAGAATCAGGCTTCACGTCACCCACCACTGTAAGAGTCAATTTTCATAAATTTAGGCCCAGAACCCAGGTAGAGGAGAAAGGTCCCGTAACAGACAATCTGGCTTCATGACAGCAGAGAATCAGTCTGCATGTCATAGCAGAGAATCAGGCTTCACGTCAGCCACCACTGCAACAGTCCATTGTCATAAATTTAGGCCCAGCACCCAGGCAGAGGAGAGAGGTCCCGTAACAGACAATCTGGCTTCATGTCAGCAGAGAATTAGTCTGCATGTCATAGCAGAGAATCAGGCTTCATGTCAGCCACCACTGCAACAGTCCATTGGCATATATTTAGGCCTAGCACACAGGCAGAGGAGAGGTTCATTCAACTTTGGGTAGCATCGCAATATAATGGTAAAATGAAAATAAAAATAGGATTGAATGAGGAAGTGCCCTGGAGTCCAATAATATATGGTTATGGGGAGGTAGTTAATGTCTAATCTGGACAAGGGACGGACAGGTCCTGTGGGATCCATGCCTGGTTCATTTTTATGAACGTCAGCTTGTCCACATTGGCTGTAGACAGGCGGCTGCGTTTGTCTGTAATGACGCCCCCTGCCGTGCTGAATACACGTTCAGACAAAACGCTGGCTGCCGGGCAGGCCAGCACCTCCAAGGCATAAAAGGCTAGCTCTGGCCACGTGGACAATTTAGAGACCCAGAAGTTGAATGGGGCCGAACCATCAGTCAGTACGTGGAGGGGTGTGCACACGTACTGTTCCACCATGTTAGTAAAATGTTGCCTCCTGCTAACACGTTGCGTATCAGGTGGTGGTGCAGTTAGCTGTGGCGTGTTGACAAAAGTTTTCCACATCTCTGCCATGCTAACCCTGCCCTCAGAGGAGCTGGCCGTGACACAGCTGCCTTGGCGACCTCTTGCTCCTCCTCTGCCTTGGCCTTGGGCTTCCACTTGTTCCCCTGTGACATTTGGGAATGCTCTCAGTAGCGCGTCTACCAACGTGCGCTTGTACTCGCGCATCTTCCTATCACGCTCCAGTGCAGGAAGTAAGGTGGGCACATTGTCTTTGTAGCGTGGATCCAGCAGGGTGGCAACCCAGTAGTCCGCACAGGTTAAAATGTGGGCAACTCTGCTGTCGTTGCGCAGGCACTGCAGCATGTAGTCGCTCATGTGTGCCAGGCTGCCCAGGGGTAAGGACAAGCTGTCCTCTGTGGGAGGCGTATCGTCATCGTCCTGCCTTTCCCCCCAGCCACGCACCAGTGATGGACCCGAGCTGCGTTGGGTGCCACCCCGCTGTGACCATGCTTCATCCTCATCCTCCTCCACCTCCTCCTCATCCTCGTCCTCCTCGTCCTCCAGTAGTGGGCCCTGGCTGGCCACATTTGTACCTGGCCTCTGCTGTTGCAAAAAACCTCCCTCTGAGTCACTTCGAAGAGACTGGCCTGAAAGTGCTAAAAATGACCCCTCTTCCTCATCCTCCTCCTCCTCCTCCTGGGCCACCTCCTGTTCCATCATCGCCCTAAGTGTTTTCTCAAGGAGACATAGAAGTGGTATTGTAACGCTGATAACGGTGTCATCGCCACTGGCCATGTTGGTGGAGTACTCGAAACAGCGCAACAGGGCACACAGGTCTCGCATGGAGGCCCAGTCATTGGTGGTGAAGTGGTGCTGTTCTGTAGTGCGACTGACCCGTGCGTGCTGCAGCTGAAACTCCACTATGGCCTGCTGCTGCTCGCACAGTCTGTCCAGCATGTGCAAGGTGGAGTTCCACCTGGTGGGCACGTCGCATATGAGGCGGTGAGCGGGAAGGCCGAAGTTACGCTGTAGCGCAGACAGGCGAGCAGCAGCAGGATGTGAACGCCGGAAGCGCGAACAGACGGCCCGCACTTTATGCAGCAGCTCTGACATGTCGGGGTAGTTGTGAATGAACTTCTGCACCACCAAATTCAGCACATGCGCCAAGCAAGGGATGTGCGTCAAATTGGCTAGTCCCAGAGCTGCAACGAGATTTCGCCCATTATCACACACCACCAGGCCGGGCTTGAGGCTCACCGGCAGCAACCACTCGTCGGTCTGTTGTTCTATACCCCGCCACAACTCCTGTGCGGTGTGGGGCCTGTCCCCCAAACATATGAGTTTCAGAATGGCCTGCTGACGTTTACCCCGGGCTGTGCTGAAGTTGGTGGTGAAGGTGTGTGGCTGACTGGATGAGCAGGTGGAAGAAGAGGAGGAGGAAGCCGAGAAGGAGGAGGTGGCAACAGGAGGCAAAGAATGTTGCCCTGCGATCCTTGGCGGCGGAAGGACGTGCGCCAAACAGCTCTCCGCCTGGGGCCCAGCTGCCACTACATTTACCCAGTGTGCAGTTAGGGAGATATAGCGTCCCTGGCCGTGCTTACTGGTCCACGTATCTGTGGTTAGGTGGACCTTGCTACAGATGGCGTTGCGCAGTGCACACTTGATTTTATCGGATACTTGGTTGTGCAGGGAAGGCACGGCTCTCTTGGAGAAGTAGTGCCGGCTGGGAACAACATACTGTGGGACAGCAAGCGACATGAGCTGTTTGAAGCTGTCTGTGTCCACCAGCCTAAATGACAGCATTTCATAGGCCAGTAGTTTAGAAATGCTGGCATTCAGGGCCAGGGATCGAGGGTGGCTAGGTGGGAATTTACGCTTTCTATCAAATGTTTGTGAGATGGAGAGCTGAACGCTGGCGTGTGACATGGTTGAGACGCTTGGTGACGGAGGTGGTGGTGGTGGTGTTGGTGGTACATCCCCTGTTTGCTGGGCGGCAGGTGCCAACGTTCCTCCAGAGGCGGAGGAAGAGGCCGAGGCGGCAGCAGCAGAATAGGCCGAGGCGGCAGCAGCAGAAGAGGTAGCAGGGGGAGCCTGAGTGACTTCCTTGGTTTTAAGGTGTTTACTCCACTGCAGTTCATGCTTTGCATGCAGGTGCCTGGTCATGCAGGTTGTGCTCAGGTTCAGAACGTTAATGCCTCGCTTCAGGCTCTGATGGCACAGCGTGCAAACCACTCGGGTCTTGTCGTCAGCACATTGTTTGAAGAAGTGCCATGCCAGGGAACTCCTTGAAGCTGCCTTTGGGGTGCTCGGTCCCAGATGGCGGCGGTCAGTAGCAGGCGGAGTCTCTTGGCGGCGGGTGTTCTGCTTTTGCCCACTGCTCCCTCTTTTGCTACGCTGTTGGCTCGGTCTCACCACTGCCTCTTCCTCCGAACTGTGAAAGTCAGTGGCACGACCTTCATTCCATGTGGGGTCTAGGACCTCATCGTCCCCTGCATCGTCTTCCACCCAGTCTTGATCCCTGACCTCCTGTTCAGTCTGCACACTGCAGAAAGACGCAGCAGTTGGCACCTGTGTTTCGTCATCATCAGAGACATGCTGAGGTGGTATTCCCATGTCCTCATCATCAGGAAACATAAGTGGTTGTGCGTCAGTGCATTCTATGTCTTTCACCGCTGGGGAAGGGCTAGGTGGATGCCCTTGGGAAACCCTGCCAGCGGAGTCTTCAAACAGCATAAGAGACTGCTGCATAACTTGAGGCTGAGACAGTTTCCCTGGTATGCATGGGGGTGATGTGACAGACTGATGGGGTTGGTTTTCAGGCGCCATCTGTGCGCTTTCTGCAGAAGACTGGGTGGGAGATAATGTGAACGTGCTGGATCCACTGTCGGCCACCCAATTGACTAATGCCTGTACCTGCTCAGGCCTTACCATCCTTAGAACGGCATTGGGCCCCACCATATATCGCTGTAAATTCTGGCGGCTACTGGGACCTGAAGTAGTTGGTACACTAGGACGTGTGGATGTGGCAGAACGGCCACGTCCTCTCCCAGCACCAGAGGGTCCACTAACACCACCACGACCATGTCCACGTCCGCGTCCCTTACTAGATGTTTTTCTCATTGTTATGGTTCACCACAACAACAAATATATTATTTGGCCCAATGTATTGTATTCAAATTCAGCGGGATATAAATTTGAGGCCTAGTATTTAGGCGCTGGGTGACCGGTATGGATTTAGTGACAGAATTAGACTTGGAAATGCACAGAAGCGTGTGTGTGTGAAGTTATTCTGAATGACCCAATGTGCACCTTGAATATTATATACCCTTTTAGGGATAGATTTCAAATAGCTCTGATATAGCAGAAACCACTAAATTATGAAATTGCTAAATTGGGAATTGTACTTCAACCCAGAACAAAAAATGTGCTTTGACGGACACTAAATATCTTGCCCAGCAACAACAGTACAACGGTGGGTAACGAGAGATTTAGAGGGAATTAAATTTGAGGCCTAGTATTTAGGCGCTGGGTCACCGGTATGGATTTAGTGACAGAATTAGACTTGGAAATACACAGTAGCGGGTGTGTGTGAAGTTATTCTGAATGACCCTATGTGCACCTTCAATATTATATACCCTTTTAGGGATAGATTTCAAATAGCTCTGATATAGCAGAAACCACTAAATTATGAAATTGCTAAATTGGGAATTGTACTTCAACCCAGAACAAAAAATGTGCTTTGACGGACACTAAATATCTTGCCCAGCAACAACAGTACAGCGGTGGGTAACGAGAGATTTAGAGGGAATTAAATTTGAGGCCTAGTATTTAGGCGCTGGGTCACCGGTATGGATTTAGTGACAGAATTAGACTTGGAAATGCACAGAAGCGTGTGTGTGAAGTTATTCTGAATGACCCAATGTGCACCTTCAATATTATATACCCTTTTTGGGATAGATTTCAAATAGCTCTGATATAGCAGGAACCACTAAATTATGAAATTGCTAAATTGGGAATTGTACTTCAACCCAGAACAAAAAATGTGCTTTGACGGGCACTAAATAACTTTCCCAGCTACAACAGGACAACGGTAACGAGAGATTTAGAGGGATTTAAATTTGAGGCCTAGTATTTAGGCGCTGGGTGACAGGTATGGGTTTAGTGACAGAATTAGACTTGGAAATACACAGTAGCGGGTGTGTGTGAAGTTATTCTGAATGACCCTATGTGCACCTTCAATATTATATACCCTTTTTGGGATAGATTTCAAATAGCTCTGATATAGCAGAAACCACTAAATTATGAAATTGCTAAATTGGGAATTGTACTTCAACCCAGAACAAAAAATGTGCTTTGACGGACACTAAATATCTTGCCCAGCAACAACAGTACAGCGGTGGGTAACGAGAGATTTAGAGGGAATTAAATTTGAGGCCTAGTATTTAGGCGCTGGGTCACCGGTATGGATTTAGTGACAGAATTAGACTTGGAAATACACAGTAGCGGGTGTGTGTGAAGTTACTCTGAATGACCCTATGTGCACCTTCAATATTATATACCCTTTTTGGGATAGATTTCAAAGAGCTCTGATATAGCAGGAACCACTAAATTATGAAATTGCTAAATTGGGAATTGTATTTCAACCCAGAACAAGAAATGTGCTTGAACGGACACTAAATAACTCGCCCAGCTACAGCACTAGGGACAGATTTAGCTGGATATAAATTTGAGGCCTAGTATTTAGGCGCTGGGTGACAGGTATGGGTTTAGTGACAGAATTAGACTTGGAAATACACAGTAGCGGGTGTGTGTGAAGTTATTCTGAATGACCCTATGTGCACCTTCAATATTATATACCCTTTTAGGGATAGATTTCAAATAGCTCTGATATAGCAGAAACCACTAAATTATGAAATTGCTAAATTGGGAATTGTACTTCAACCCAGAACAAAAAATGTGCTTTGACGGACACTAAATATCTTGCCCAGCAACAACAGTACAGCGGTGGGTAACGAGAGATTTAGAGGGAATTAAATTTGAGGCCTAGTATTTAGGCGCTGGGTCACCGGTATGGATTTAGTGACAGAATTAGACTTGGAAATACACAGTAGCGGGTGTGTGTGAAGTTATTCTGAATGACCCTATGTGCACCTTCAATATTATATACCCTTTTTGGGATAGATTTCAAATAGCTCTGATATAGCAGGAACCACTAAATTATGAAATTGCTAAATTGGGAATTGTACTTCAACCCAGAACAAAAAATGTGCTTTGACGGGCACTAAATAACTTTCCCAGCTACAACAGGACAACGGTAACGAGAGATTTAGAGGGATTTAAATTTGAGGCCTAGTATTTAGGCGCTGGGTGACAGGTATGGGTTTAGTGACAGAATTAGACTTGGAAATACACAGTAGCGGGTGTGTGTGAAGTTATTCTGAATGACCCTATGTGCACCTTCAATATTATATACCCTTTTTGGGATAGATTTCAAATAGCTCTGATATAGCAGAAACCACTAAATTATGAAATTGCTAAATTGGGAATTGTACTTCAACCCAGAACAAAAAATGTGCTTTGACGGACACTAAATATCTTGCCCAGCAACAACAGTACAGCGGTGGGTAACGAGAGATTTAGAGGGAATTAAATTTGAGGCCTAGTATTTAGGCGCTGGGTCACCGGTATGGATTTAGTGACAGAATTAGACTTGGAAATACACAGTAGCGGGTGTGTGTGAAGTTACTCTGAATGACCCTATGTGCACCTTCAATATTATATACCCTTTTTGGGATAGATTTCAAAGAGCTCTGATATAGCAGGAACCACTAAATTATGAAATTGCTAAATTGGGAATTGTATTTCAACCCAGAACAAGAAATGTGCTTGAACGGACACTAAATAACTCGCCCAGCTACAGCACTAGGGACAGATTTAGCTGGATATAAATTTGAGGCCTAGTATTTAGGCGCTGGGTGACCGGTATGGATTTAGTGACAGAATTAGACTGGGATATGGCCAAAAAATGAACAGACTATTGCTGGTTAAATGCACTTGGTGTGACAGCTTCACCCTGATGTAGGCTTTAGCCAAAAAACAACCACACCATTGAGGGTTAAATGCACTTGGTGACAGGCGCAGCTTGCCCCTGATTTTGTATATGGCCAAAAAATGAACAGACTATTGCTGGTTAAATGCACTTGGTGTGACAGCTTCACCCTGATGTAGGCTTTAGCCAAAAAACAACCACACCATTGAGGGTTAAATGCACTTGGTGACAGGCGCAGCTTGCCCCTGATTTTGTATATGGCCAAAAAATGAACAGACTATTGCTGGTTAAATGCACTTGGTGTGACAGCTTCACCCTGATGTAGGCTTTAGCCAAAAAACAACCACACCATTGAGGGTTAAATGCACTTGGTGACAGGCGCAGCTTGCCCCTGATTTTGTATATGGCCAAAAAATGAACAGACTATTGCTGGTTAAATGCACTTGGTGTCACAGCTTCACCCTGATGTAGGCTTTAGCCAAAAAACAACCACACCATTGAGGGTTAAATGCACTTGGTCGCAGCTTGTGCTGGCGCACCACAAGACACAAAATGGCCGCCGATCACCCCAGAAAAATGAGACTGACAAACGGTCTGTGCAGCCTAAAAACAGTGAGCAATTGAGGATCAGCAGCTCAATGATCCACAGCTGCAGATCGATCAGTTAATCAAGTCCTTTGGAGGAGTTAATCTGCCTAATCTCGCCCTACTGTCGCAGCCGCAACCTCTCCCTACGCTAATCAGAGCAGAGTGACGGGCGGCGCTATGTGACTCCAGCTTAAATAGAGGCTGGGTCACATGGTGCTCTGGCCAATCACAGCCATGCCAATAGTAGGCATGGCTGTGATGGCCTCTTGGGGCAAGTAGTATGACGCTTGTTGATTGGCTGCTTTGCAGCCTTTCAAAAAGCGCCAAGAAAGCGTCACAAAAGCGCGAAGAAAGCGACGAACACCGAACCCGAACCCGGACTTTTACGAAAATGTCCGGGTTCGGGTCCGTGTCACGGACACCCCAAAATTCGGTACGAACCCGAACTATACAGTTCGAGTTCGCTCATCCCTAACAATGATACCAAGTGGAGAAGTATGCATGGGAGAGATTTGGGTAATGGTTAAGTCTAAAATGTGTCTCCTGGAGGAGAACTGCGGAGCAGTCCCTTTTTTTTTTTAAATCAGAGAAAAATTGACAGCGTTTAGAAGGGGCATTAAAGCCCTTTACATTGTATGAGGTAATTTGTAAATCCGCCATTAGTTTATAAATTAGAGGGTACTGCTCCACTGCTCCTTACTCCAGAAGGCATACATTCAAGGTTCTCTACACGGCTCGAAAAAGACACATAGTACTCCCTCCCTCTGTGGGGAATCAAGTAATCTATAGTATAAATTACATCCTGAAATAAAAAGAAAGAGTTAACAGAAAAAAGTAACAGTATTAGCAAAGCTAATTTGAGAGTTGGCATGGTTTGCCTGGGGTTGGTAAGGGGGGGAAAGAAGAAAGAAGTAACATGTTAGTTATCACCAAATGCGTATAGGGCTGGCGGGTAAGAGATAATCAGTTGTCCATAGGAAGTCTTCTGGGTGCTGTTCTTCTGGGATTCCTAGGACTCTTCTGACGCTTAGGAGTGCGTTGACGTTCCCATATGCCAGGGTGAGGGATTTCGGGTAGATTTCCCAAATCTTGTATGGGGTCCCAGTTTTCGATCCTGAGGGGCTCTATCTGGAGATGGCCGTAGATTGAGTCCAGATCAGTGTAGTTGGATATAGATAGTCTGCGTCCCTCAAACATAAAAGATAGGCCAAAAGGAAAGGACCATCTGTAGGGGATCCTGTGTTCTCTGAGCCAGGATCACTGAGATTAGCAACACACACATTGTGCCTACAATATATATGTGTGTGTGCCTGTCATTTGTGATCACACATATAATTATACATGTAAATGAGATTGCCTTAGTAACAGTAAATATAACGTGACTATAGCAGTGAGAAAGCAATAGCACCGCCCAGCCAGATTTCATCTCCACATTCATATACTTATATAAGCCAGTCAAAGCCGTTCAACCCTCTCATTACCTTTTGTGGTTAATGTGTTCTTAATGAGAGCAACTTTTACCAAAGCTGACTGTGAAAAGTAAAGGCTGGGTGAAGCAGTGCAAAGATTCATTTTGTGGAATATTCCTTATCAGAAGAAGTGAGAATATGAACTTTTGTTCTGTCAGTATCTGCTCCTGCAAGTACTCTGGAGTACCTCACCGTAAAGTGCTCTCTGCTGTCTATATTGAGCTGCTTTACAACCCTCCTCTCTGCTCTGAGTCACAGCTGTGGTCTCCCAGTTAGATGCCATGCTACCACTCAGGGCAGAGGGGAGAGGTTATGGGGAGGGTTGTGGTTGTGAAACAGTTCAGTACAGATAAAAGAGTACACTTAACAGTCAAATTCCATCTCCAGTGCACTTGCAGGAGCAGAACCTGGCACAACAGAAGTTCATAGTCATACTACTCCTGATAATAAAAGCTCCACAAAAGTAATGTTCAATTTTATGTTTTAAAATAAAATAAATACTGCTCTCCTCAGCCCCTATCTAGGACTGCTAGCAGTTTAGCATGGTCATAAGTGCAGTCAAGCTCCCTTTAGATATTAATAAATCAAATACTATTATTGTACAGTCCTGATCAAAAGTTTAAGACCAATCAAATCATATGTTACATTGTTGGATCTTAACAAGGTTCCAAGTAGAGCTTTAACCACTTCAACCCCGCTAGCTGAAACCCCCTTCATGACCAGGCCACTTTTTACACTTCTGCACTACACTACTTTCACCGTTTATCGCTCGGTCATGCAAATTACCACCAAAATGAATTTTACCTCCTTTTCTTCTCACTAATAGAGCTTTCATTTGGTGGTATTTCATTGCTGCTGACATTTTTACTTTTTTTGTTATTAATCGACATTTAACTTTTTTTTGCAAAAAAATGACATTTTTCACTTTCAGCTGTAAAATTTAGCAAAAAAAACTACATCCATATATAAATTTTTCTCTAAATTTATTGTTCTACATGGTGTCGGTAAAAGTTATAGCGTTTACAAACTATGGTACAAAAATGTGAATTTCACACATCTGGTATCGCCGTACTCAGGAGAAGTTGGGGAATGTGTTTTGGGGTGTCATTTTACATATAACCATGCTGGGTGAGAGAAATATCTTGGCAAAAGACAACTTTTCCAATTTTTTTATACAAAGTCGGCATTTGACCAAGATATTTTTCTCACCCAGCATGGGTATATGTAAAATGACACCCCAAAACACATTCCCCAACTTCTCCTGAGTACGGCGATACCAGATGTGTGACACTTTTTTGCAGCCAAGGTGGGCAAAGGGGCACATATTTCAAAGAGCACCTTTCAGATTTCGCAGGCCATTTTTTACACATTTTGATTGCAAAGTACTTCTCACACATATGGGCCCCTAAATTGCCAGGGCAGTATAACTACGCCACAAGTGACCCCATTTTGGAAAGAAGACACCCCAAGGTATTCCGTGAGGGGCACGGCGAGTTCCTAGAATTTTTTATTTTTTGTCACAAGTTAGCGGAAAATGATGATTTTTTTTTTCTTTTTTCCTTACAAAGTCTCATATTCCACTAGCTTGCGACAAAAAATAAAAAATTCTAGGAACTCGCCATGCCCCTCACGGAATACCTTGGGGTGTCTTCTTTCCAAAATGGGGTCACTTGTGGGGTAGTTATACTGCCCTGGCAATTTAGGGGCCCAAATGTGTGAGAAGTACTTTGCAATCAAAATGTGTAAAGAAAATGGCCTGCGAAATCCGAAAGGTGCACTTTGGAATATGTGCCCCTTTGCCCACCTTGGCTGCAAAAAAGTGTCACACATCTGGTATCGCCGTACTCAGGAGAAGTTGGGGAATGTGTTTTGGGGTGTCATTTTACATATAACCATGCTGGGTGAGAGAAATATCTTGGCAAAAGACAACTTTTCAAATTTTTTTATACAAAGTTGGCATTTGACCAAGATATTTTTCTCACCCGGCATGGGTATATGTAAAATGACACCGCAAAACACATTCCCCAACTTCTCCTGAGTGAGGGCATTTTAAGACATTTGGATCCCAGACTTCTTCTCACGCTTTAGGGCCCCTAAAAAGCCAGGACAGTATAAATACCCCACATGTGACCCCATTTTGGAAAGAAGACACCCCAAGGTATTTAATGAGGGGCATGGCGAGTTTATAGAATATATTTTTTTGGGCACAAGTTAGCGGAAATTGATTTTATTTTATTTTTTTCTCACAAAGTCTCCCTTTCCGCTAATTTGGGACAAAAATGTCAATCTTTCATGGACTCAATATGCCCCTCACGGAATACCTTGGGGTGTCTTCTTTCCGAAATGGGGTCACATGTGGGGTATTTATACTGCCCTGGCATTTTAGGGGCCCTAAAGCGTGAGAAGAAGTCTGGAATATAAATGTCTAAAAAATGTTACGCATTTGGATTCCATGAGGGGTATGGTGAGTTCATGTGAGATTTTATTTTTTGACACAAGTTAGTGGAATATGAGACTTTGTAAGAAAAAAAAAAAAAAAAAAAAAAAACAATTTCCGCTAACTTGGGCCAAAAAAATGTCTGAATGGAGCCTTACAGGGGGGGTGATCAATGACAGGGGGGTGATCAATGACAGGGGGGTGATCACCCATATAGACTCCCTGATCACCCCCCTGTAAGGCTCCATTCAGACGTCTGCATGTGTTTTGCGGATCCGATCCATGTATCAGTGGATCCGTAAAAATCATACGGACGTCTGAATGGAGCCTTACAGGGGGGTGATCAATGACAGGGGGGTGATCAGGGAATCTATATGGGTGATCACCTCCCTGTCATTGATCACCCCCCTGTAAGGCTCCATTCAGACGTCCGTATGTGCTTTGCGGATCCGATCCATGTATCAGTGGATCCGTAAAAATCATACGGACGTCTGAATGGAGCCTTACAGGGGGGTGATCAATGACAGGGGGGTGATCAATGACAGGGAAATGATCAGGAAGTCTATATGCGTGATCACCCCCTTGTCATTGATCACCCCCCTGTAAGGCTCCATTCAGACATCCGCATGTGTTTTGCGGATCCGATCCATGTATGAGTGGATCCGTAAAAATCATACGGACGTCTGAATGGAGCCTTACAGGGGGGTGATCAATGACAGGGGGGTGATCAATGACAGGGGGGTGATCAGGGAATCTATATGGGTGATCACCTCCCTGTCATTGATCACCCCCCTGTAAGGCTCCATTCAGACGTCCGTATGTGTTTTGCGGATCCGATCCATGTATCCATGGATCCGTAAAAATCATACGGACGTCCCAATGGAGCCTTACAGGGGGGTGATCAATGACAGGGGGGTGATCAATGACAGGGAAGTGATCAGGAAGTCTATATGCGTGATCACCCCCTTGTCATTGATCACCCCCCTGTAAGGCTCCATTCAGACGTCCGTATACGTTTTGCGGATCCGATCCATGTATCCGTGGATCCGTAAAAATCATACGGACCTCTAAATGGAGCCTTACAGGGGGGTGATCAATGACAGGGGGGTGATTAGGGAGTCTATATGGGGTGATCAGTGGTTCATAAAGGGTTAATAAGTGACGGGGGGGGTGTAGTGTAGTGTGGTGTTTGGTGCGACTTTACTGAGCTGCCTGTGTCCTCTGGTGGTCGATCCTAACAAAAGGGACCACCAGAGGACCAGGTAGCAGGTATATTAGACGCTGTTATCAAAACAGCGTCTAATATACCTGTTAGGAGTTAAAAAAATCACATCTCCAGCCTGCCAGCAAGCGATCACCGCTGGCAGGCTGGAGATCCACTCGCTTACCTTCCGTTCCTGTGAGCGCGCGCGCCTGTGTGCGCGCGTTCACAGGAAATCTCGGCTATCGCGAGATGACGCGCCGATGCCTCCAGGAGGAGTAAATCAACCACCGCATCAACCGGACGCATCGGTGCATTAGGCGGTCGGGAGGTGGTTAACATGCAACAAGAAGAAATGAGAGTGAGACCAAACATTTTTTGAGCATTCAATTAATTGAAAATAACGAATGAACTGAAACAGGCTGTTTTTCAGCTGATCCAAATTTTAGGACCACATGCCTTTAAAAGGCCAAATCTGCCCAAAGATGTGGATTCATTGTTATTTTCTGTCAGGTAGTCACAGGGGGGGTGATCAGGGAGTCTATATGGGTGATCACCCCCCTGTCATTGATCACCCCCCTGTCATTGATCACCCCCCCTGTAAGGCTCCATTCAGACATTTTTTTGGCCCAAGTTAGCGGAAATTGTTTTTTTTTTTTTTTTTTTTTTTCTTACAAAGTCTCATATTCCACTAACTTGTGTCAAAAAATAAAATCTCACATGAACTCACCATACCCCTCACGGAATCCAAATGCGTAACAAAGGCAAAAAAAAAACTCTCCCTTTTTGAACGTGGTCGGGTTGTTGAACTGCATAAGCAGGGTCTCTCACAGCGTGCCATCACTGCTTACGTGGGACGCAGTAAGACAGTCATTTGGAATTTCTTAAATGATCCTGAGGGTTATGGAACAAAAAAGTCAAGTGGAAGAACCAAAAAAATTTCACCAACACTGAGTCGGAGGATTCAATTGGCTGTCCGTCAAGACACTGGACGATCCTCTACCCAAATTAAGGCCCTTACTGGTGCTGACTGCAGCCCCATAACCATCAGACGGCATCTGGGACTGAAGGGCTTCAAAAACAAAAAACCTTGTTCAAAGACCTCGTCTCCTTGAACGCCACAGAACTGCTCGTTTGGACTTTGCCAGAGAGCACCAAACATGGGACATTAAAAGGTGGGAGAAAGTTTTATTGTCTGATGCATTTTTTTTTTACCTTGATGGTCCTGATGGTTTCCAACGTTAGTGGCATGACAAGCAGATCCCACCTGAGATGTTTTCTACGCGCCACAGTGGAGGGGGCGTCATGATGTTCTGGGGTACTTTTTCCTTCAGTGGAACAATGGAGCTTCAGGAAGTGCAGGGGCGTCAAACGGCCGCTGTCTATGTCCAGATGTTGCAGAGAGCATTCCTCATGACTGAGGGCCCTCGTCTGCGTGGTAACGACTGTGTTTTTCAACAGGACCAAGCTACAGTACACAATGCTCACAGGACAAGGGACTTCTTCCAGGAGAATAACATCACTCTTTTGGCCCATCCTGCGTGTTCCCCTGATCTAAATCCAATTGAGAACCTTTGGGGATGGATGGCAAGTGAAGTTTACAAAAATGGACAACAGTTCCAGACAGTAGACAGTAGAGTTGAGCGAACACCTGGATGTTCGGGTTCGAGAAGTTCGGCCGAACATCCCGGAAATGTTCGGGTTCGGGATCCGAATCCGATCCGAACTTCGTCCCGAACCCGAACCCCATTGAAGTCAATGGGGACCCGAACTTTTCGGCACTAAAACGGCTGTAAAACAGCCCAGGAAAGGGCTAGAGGGCTGCAAAAGGCAGCAACATGTAGGTAAATCCCCTGCAAACAAATGTGGATAGGGAAATTAATTAAAATAAAAATTAAATAAATAAAAATTAACCAAAATCAATTGGAGAGAGGTTCCATAGCAGAGAATCTGGCTTCCCGTCACCCACCACTGGAACAGTCCATTCTCAGATATTTAGGCCCCGGCACCCAGGCAGAGGAGAGAGGTCCCGTAACAGACAATCTGGCTTCATGTCAGCAGAGAATCAGTTTTCATGTCATAGCAGAGAATCAGGCTTCACGTCACCCACCACTGTAAGAGTCCATTTTCATAAATTTAGGCCCAGCACCCAGGCAGAGGAGAGAGGTCCCGTAACAGACGATCTGGCTTCATGTCAGCAGAGAATCAGTCTGCATGTCATAGCAGAGAATCAGGCTTCACGTCAGCCACCACTGCAACAGTCCATTGTCATAAATTTAGGCCCAGCACCCAGGCAGAGGAGAGAGGTCCCGTAACAGAGGATCTGGCTTCATGTCAGCAGAGAATCAGTCTGCATGTCATAGCAGAGAATCAGGCTTCACGTCAGCCACCACTGCAACAGTCCATTGTCATAAATTTAGGCCCAGCACCCAGGCAGAGGAGAGAGGTCCCGTAACAGACAATCTGGCTTCATGTCAGCAGAGAATTAGTCTGCATGTCATAGCAGAGAATGAGGCTTCACGTCAGCCACCACTGCAACAGTCCATTGGCATATATTTAGGCCTAGCACACAGGCAGAGGAGAGAGGTCCCGTAACAGACAATCTGGCTTCATGTCAGCAGAGAATCAGTCTGCATGTCATAGCAGAGAATGAGGCTTCACGTCACCCACCACTGCAACAGTCCATTGGCATATATTTAGGCCTAGCACACAGGCAGAGCAGAGAGGTCCCGTAACAGACAATCTGGCTTCATGACAGCAGAGAATCAGTCTGCATGTCATAGCAGAGAATGAGGCTTCACGTCACCCACCACTGCAACAGTCCATTGGCATATATTTAGGCCTAGCACACAGGCAGAGCAGAGAGGTCCCGTAACAGACAATCTGGCTTCATGTCAGCAGAGAATCAGTCTGCATGTCATAGCAGAGAATGAGGCTTCACGTCACCCACCACTGCAACAGTCCATTGGCATATATTTAGGCCTAGCACACAGGCAGAGCAGAGAGGTCCCGTAACAGACGATCTGGCTTCATGTCAGCAGAGAATCAGTCTGCATGTCATAGCAGAGAATGAGGCTTCACGTCACCCACCACTGCAACAGTCCATTGGCATATATTTAGGCCTAGCACACAGGCAGAGCAGAGAGGTCCCGTAACAGACAATCTGGCTTCATGTCAGCAGAGAATCAGTCTGCATGTCATAGCAGAGAATGAGGCTTCACGTCACCCACCACTGCAACAGTCCATTGGCATATATTTAGGCCTAGCACACAGGCAGAGCAGAGAGGTCCCGTAACAGACGATCTGGCTTCATGTCAGCAGAGAATCAGTCTGCATGTCATAGCAGAGAATGAGGCTTCACGTCACCCACCACTGCAACAGTCCATTGGCATATATTTAGGCCTAGCACACAGGCAGAGCAGAGAGGTCCCGTAACAGACAATCTGGCTTCATGTCAGCAGAGAATCAGTCTGCATGTCATAGCAGAGAATCAGGCTTCACGTCAGCCACCACTGCAACAGTCCATTGTCATAAATTTAGGCCCAGCACCCAGGCAGAGGAGAGAGGTCCCGTAACAGACAATCTGGCTTCATGTCAGCAGAGAATTAGTCTGCATGTCATAGCAGAGAATCAGGCTTCATGTCAGCCACCACTGCAACAGTCCATTGGCATATATTTAGGCCTAGCACACAGGCAGAGGAGAGGTTCATTCAACTTTGGGTAGCCTCGCAATATAATGGTAAAATGAAAATAAAAATAGGATTGAATGAGGAAGTGCCCTGGAGTCCAATAATATATGGTTATGGGGAGGTAGTTAATGTCTAATCTGGACAAGGGACGGACAGGTCCTGTGGGATCCATGCCTGGTTCATTTTTATGAACGTCAGCTTGTCCACATTGGCTGTAGACAGGCGGCTGCGTTTGTCTGTAATGACGCCCCCTGCCGTGCTGAATACACGTTCAGACAAAACGCTGGCTGCCGGGCAGGCCAGCACCTCCAAGGCATAAAAGGCTAGCTCTGGCCACGTGGACAATTTAGAGACCCAGAAGTTGAATGGGGCCGAACCATCAGTCAGTACGTGGAGGGGTGTGCACACGTACTGTTCCACCATGTTAGTAAAATGTTGCCTCCTGCTAACACGTTGCGTATCAGGTGGTGGTGCAGTTAGCTGTGGCGTGTTGACAAAAGTTTTCCACATCTCTGCCATGCTAACCCTGCCCTCAGAGGAGCTGGCCGTGACACAGCTGCCTTGGCGACCTCTTGCTCCTCCTCTGCCTTGGCCTTGGGCTTCCACTTGTTCCCCTGTGACATTTGGGAATGCTCTCAGTAGCGCGTCTACCAACGTGCGCTTGTACTCGCGCATCTTCCTATCACGCTCCAGTGCAGGAAGTAAGGTGGGCACATTGTCTTTGTAGCGTGGATCCAGCAGGGTGGCAACCCAGTAGTCCGCACAGGTTAAAATGTGGGCAACTCTGCTGTCGTTGCGCAGGCACTGCAGCATGTAGTCGCTCATGTGTGCCAGGTTGCCCAGGGGTAAGGACAAGCTGTCCTCTGTGGGAGGCGTATCGTCATCGTCCTGCCTTTCCCCCCAGCCACGCACCAGTGATGGACCCGAGCTGCGTTGGGTGCCACCCCGCTGTGACCATGCTTCATCCTCATCCTCCTCCACCTCCTCCTCATCCTCGTCCTCCTCGTCCTCCAGTAGTGGGCCCTGGCTGGCCACATTTGTACCTGGCCTCTGCTGTTGCCAAAAACCTCCCTCTGAGTCACTTCGAAGAGACTGGCCTGAAAGTGCTAAAAATGACCCCTCTTCCTCCTCCTCCTCCTCCTGGGCCACCTCCTCTTCCATCATCGCCCTAAGTGTTTTCTCAAGGAGACATAGAAGTGGTATTGTAACGCTGATAACGGTGTCATCGCCACTGGCCATGTTGGTGGAGTACTCGAAACAGCGCAACAGGGCACACAGGTCTCGCATGGAGGCCCAGTCATTGGTGGTGAAGTGGTGCTGTTCTGTAGTGCGACTGACCCGTGCGTGCTGCAGCTGAAACTCCACTATGGCCTGCTGCTGCTCGCACAGTCTGTCCAGCATGTGCAAGGTGGAGTTCCACCTGGTGGGCACGTCGCATATGAGGCGGTGAGCGGGAAGGCCGAAGTTACGCTGTAGCGCAGACAGGCGAGCAGCAGCAGGATGTGAACGCCGGAAGCGCGAACAGACGGCCCGCACTTTATGCAGCAGCTCTGACATGTCGGGGTAGTTGTGAATGAACTTCTGCACCACCAAATTCAGCACATGCGCCAAGCAAGGGATGTGCGTCAAATTGGCTAGTCCCAGAGCTGCAACGAGATTTCGCCCATTATCACACACCACCAGGCCGGGCTTGAGGCTCACCGGCAGCAACCACTCGTCGGTCTGTTGTTCAATACCCCGCCACAACTCCTGTGCGGTGTGGGGCCTGTCCCCCAAACATATGAGTTTCAGAATGGCCTGCTGACGTTTACCCCGGGCTGTGCTGAAGTTGGTGGTGAAGGTGTGTGGCTGACTGGATGAGCAGGTGGAAGAAGAGGAGGAGGAAGCCGAGAAGGAGGAGGTGGCAACAGGAGGCAAAGAATGTTGCCCTGCGATCCTTGGCGGCGGAAGGACGTGCGCCAAACAGCTCTCCGCCTGGGGCCCAGCTGCCACTACATTTACCCAGTGTGCAGTTAGGGAGATATAGCGTCCCTGGCCGTGCTTACTGGTCCACGTATCTGTGGTTAGGTGGACCTTGCTACAGATGGCGTTGCACAGTGCACACTTGATTTTATCGGATACTTGGTTGTGCAGGGAAGGCACGGCTCTCTTGGAGAAGTAGTGCCGGCTGGGAACAACATACTGTGGGACAGCAAGCGACATGAGCTGTTTGAAGCTGTCTGTGTCCACCAGCCTAAATGACAGCATTTCATAGGCCAGTAGTTTAGAAATGCTGGCATTCAGGGCCAGGGATCGAGGGTGGCTAGGTGGGAATTTACGCTTTCTATCAAATGTTTGTGAGATGGAGAGCTGAACGCTGGCGTGTGACATGGTTGAGACGCTTGGTGACGGAGGTGGTGGTGGTGGTGTTGGTGGTACATCCCCTGTTTGCTGGGCGGCAGGTGCCAACGTTCCTCCAGAGGCGGAGGAAGAGGCCGAGGCGGCAGCAGCAGAATAGGCCGAGGCGGCAGCAGCAGAAGAGGTAGCAGGGGGAGCCTGAGTGACTTCCTTGGTTTTATGGTGTTTACTCCACTGCAGTTCATGCTTTGCATGCAGGTGCCTGGTCATGCAGGTTGTGCTCAGGTTCAGAACGTTAATGCCTCGCTTCAGGCTCTGATGGCACAGCGTGCAAACCACTCGGGTCTTGTCGTCAGCACATTGTTTGAAGAAGTGCCATGCCAGGGAACTCCTTGAAGCTGCCTTTGGGGTGCTCGGTCCCAGATGGCGGCGGTCAGTAGCAGGCGGAGTCTCTTGGCGGCGGGTGTTCTGCTTTTGCCCACTGCTCCCTCTTTTGCTACGCTGTTGGCTCGGTCTCACCACTGCCTCTTCCTCCGAACTGTGAAAGTCAGTGGCACGACCTTCATTCCATGTGGGGTCTAGGACCTCATCGTCCCCTGCATCGTCTTCCACCCAGTCTTGATCCCTGACCTCCTGTTCAGTCTGCACACTGCAGAAAGACGCAGCAGTTGGCACCTGTGTTTCGTCATCATCAGAGACATGCTGAGGTGGTATTCCCATGTCCTCATCATCAGGAAACATAAGTGGTTGTGCGTCAGTGCATTCTATGTCTTTCACCGCTGGGGAAGGGCTAGGTGGATGCCCTTGGGAAACCCTGCCAGCGGAGTCTTCAAACAGCATAAGAGACTGCTGCATAACTTGAGGCTGAGACAGTTTCCCTGGTATGCATGGGGGTGATGTGACAGACTGATGGGGTTGGTTTTCAGGCGCCATCTGTGCGCTTTCTGCAGAAGACTGGGTGGGAGATAATGTGAACGTGCTGGATCCACTGTCGGCCACCCAATTGACTAATGCCTGTACCTGCTCAGGCCTTACCATCCTTAGAACGGCATTGGGCCCCACCATATATCGCTGTAAATTCTGGCGGCTACTGGGACCTGAGGTAGTTGGTACACTAGGACGTGTGGATGTGGCAGAACGGCCACGTCCTCTCCCAGCACCAGAGGGTCCACTAACACCACCACGACCATGTCCACGTCCGCGTCCCTTACTAGATGTTTTTCTCATTGTTATGGTTCACCACAACAACAAATATATTATTTGGCCCAATGTATTGTATTCAAATTCAGCGGGATATAAATTTGAGGCCTAGTATTTAGGCGCTGGGTGACCGGTATGGATTTAGTGACAGAATTAGACTTGGAAATGCACAGAAGCGTGTGTGTGTGAAGTTATTCTGAATGACCCAATGTGCACCTTGAATATTATATACCCTTTTAGGGATAGATTTCAAATAGCTCTGATATAGCAGAAACCACTAAATTATGAAATTGTTAAATTGGGAATTGTATTTAAACCCAGAACAAAAAATGTGCTTTGACGGACACTAAATAACTTTCCCAGCCACAACAGGACAGCGTTAACGAGAGATTTAGCAGGATATAAATTTGAGGCCTAGTATTTAGGCGCTGGGTGACAGGTATGGGTTTAGTGACAGAATTAGACTTAGAAATACACAGTAGCGGGTGTGTGTGAAGTTATTCTGAATGACCCAATGTGCACCTTGAATATTATATACCCTTTTAGGGATAGATTTCAAATAGCTCTGATATAGCAGAAACCACTAAATTATGAAATTGCTAAATTGGGAATTGTATTTCAACCCAGAACAAAAAATGTGCTTTGACGGACACTAAATAACTTTCCCAGCCACAACAGGACAGCGGTAACGAGAGATTTAGCAGGATATAAATTTGAGGCCTAGTATTTAGGCGCTGGGTGACAGGTATGGGTTTAGTGACAGAATTAGACTTGGAAATACACAGTAGCGGGTGTGTGTGAAGTTATTCTGAATGACCCAATGTGCACCTTGAATATTATATACCCTTTTAGGGATAGATTTCAAATAGCTCTGATATAGCAGAAACCACTAAATTATGAAATTGTTAAATTGGGAATTGTATTTAAACCCAGAACAAAAAATGTGCTTTGACGGACACTAAATAACTTTCCCAACCACAACAGGACAGCGTTAACGAGAGATTTAGCAGGATATAAATTTGAGGCCTAGTATTTAGGCGCTGGGTGACAGGTATGGGTTTAGTGACAGAATTAGACTTAGAAATACACAGTAGCGGGTGTGTGTGAAGTTATTCTGAATGACCCAATGTGCACCTTGAATATTATATACCCTTTTAGGGATAGATTTCAAATAGCTCTGATATAGCAGAAACCACTAAATTATGAAATTGCTAAATTGGGAATTGTATTTCAACCCAGAACAAAAAATGTGCTTTGACGGACACTAAATAACTTTCCCAGCCACAACAGGACAGCGTTAACGAGAGATTTAGCAGGATATAAATTTGAGGCCTAGTATTTAGGCGCTGGGTGACAGGTATGGGTTTAGTGACAGAATTAGACTTGGAAATACACAGTAGCGGGTGTGTGTGAAGTTATTCTGAATGACCCAATGTGCACCTTGAATATTATATACCCTTTTAGGGATAGATTTCAAATAGCTCTGATATAGCAGAAACCACTAAATTATGAAATTGTTAAATTGGGAATTGTATTTAAACCCAGAACAAAAAATGTGCTTTGACGGACACTAAATAACTTTCCCAGCCACAACAGGACAGCGTTAACGAGAGATTTAGCAGGATATAAATTTGAGGCCTAGTATTTAGGCGCTGGGTGACAGGTATGGGTTAAGTGACAGAATTAGACTTAGAAATACACAGTAGCGGGTGTGTGTGAAGTTATTCTGAATGACCCAATGTGCACCTTGAATATTATATACCCTTTTAGGGATAGATTTCAAATAGCTCTGATATAGCAGAAACCACTAAATTATGAAATTGCTAAATTGGGAATTGTATTTCAACCCAGAACAAAAAATGTGCTTTGACGGACACTAAATAACTTTCCCAGCCACAACAGGACAGCGGTAACGAGAGATTTAGCAGGATATAAATTTGAGGCCTAGTATTTAGGCGCTGGGTGACAGGTATGGGTTTAGTGACAGAATTAGACTTGGAAATACACAGTAGCGGGTGTGTGTGAAGTTATTCTGAATGACCCAATGTGCACCTTGAATATTATATACCCTTTTAGGGATAGATTTCAAATAGCTCTGATATAGCAGAAACCACTAAATTATGAAATTGTTAAATTGGGAATTGTATTTAAACCCAGAACAAAAAATGTGCTGTGACGGACACTAAATAACTTTCCCAGCCACAACAGGACAGCGTTAACGAGAGATTTAGCAGGATATAAATTTGAGGCCTAGTATTTAGGCGCTGGGTGACAGGTATGGGTTTAGTGACAGAATTAGACTTAGAAATACACAGTAGCGGGTGTGTGTGAAGTTATTCTGAATGACCCAATGTGCACCTTGAATATTATATACCCTTTTAGGGATAGATTTCAAATAGCTCTGATATAGCAGAAACCACTAAATTATGAAATTGCTAAATTGGGAATTGTATTTCAACCCAGAACAAAAAATGTGCTTTGACGGACACTAAATAACTTTCCCAGCCACAACAGGACAGCGTTAACGAGAGATTTAGCAGGATATAAATTTGAGGCCTAGTATTTAGGCGCTGGGTGACAGGTATGGGTTTAGTGACAGAATTAGACTTGGAAATACACAGTAGCGGGTGTGTGTGAAGTTATTCTGAATGACCCAATGTGCACCTTGAATATTATATACCCTTTTAGGGATAGATTTCAAATAGCTCTGATATAGCAGAAACCACTAAATTATGAAATTGTTAAATTGGGAATTGTATTTAAACCCAGAACAAAAAATGTGCTTTGACGGACACTAAATAACTTTCCCAGCCACAACAGGACAGCGTTAACGAGAGATTTAGCAGGATATAAATTTGAGGCCTAGTATTTAGGCGCTGGGTGACAGGTATGGGTTTAGTGACAGAATTAGACTTAGAAATACACAGTAGCGGGTGTGTGTGAAGTTATTCTGAATGACCCAATGTGCACCTTGAATATTATATACCCTTTTAAGGATAGATTTCAAATAGCTCTGATATAGCAGAAACCACTAAATTATGAAATTGCTAAATTGGGAATTGTATTTCAACCTAGAACAAAAAATGTGCTTTGACGGACACTAAATAACTTTCCCAGCCACAACAGGACAGCGGTAACGAGAGATTTAGCAGGATATAAATTTGAGGCCTAGTATTTAGGCGCTGGGTGACAGGTATGGGTTTAGTGACAGAATTAGACTTGTAAATACACAGTAGCGGGTGTGTGTGAAGTTATTCTGAATGACCCAATGTGCACCTTGAATATTATATACCCTTTTAGGGATAGATTTCAAATAGCTCTGATATAGCAGGAACCACTAAATTATGAAATTGCTAAATTGGGAATTGTATTTCAACCCAGAACAAAAAATGTGCTTTGACGGACACTAAATAACTTTCCCAGCCACAACAGGACAGCGGTAACGAGAGATTTAGCAGGATATAAATTTAAGGCCTAGTATTTAGGCGCTGGGTGACAGGTATGGGTTTAGTGACAGAATTAGACTTGGAAATACACAGTAGCGGGTGTGTGTGAAGTTATTCTGAATGACCCAATGTGCACCTTGATTATTATATACCCTTTTAGGGATAGATTTCAAATAGCTCTGATATAGCAGGAACCACTAAATTATGAAATTGCTAAATTGGGAATTGTACTTCAACCCAGAACAAAAAATGTGCTTTGACGGACACTAAATAACTTTCCCAGCCACAACAGGACAGCGGTAACGAGAGATTTAGCGGGATATAAATTTGAGGCCTAGTATTTAGGCGCTGGGTGACCGGTATGGATTTAGTGACAGAATTAGACTGGGATATGGCCAAAAAATAACCACACTATTGCTGGTTAAATGCACTTGGTGACGGGCGCAGCTTGCCCCTGATTTAGTATATGGCCAAAAAATGAACAGACTATTGCTGGTTAAATGCACTTGGTGTCACAGCTTGACGCACCACACTACTGAGGGTTAAATGCACTTGGTGACGGGCGCAGCTTGCCCCTGATGTAGTATATGGCCAAAAAATGAACAGACTATTGCTGGTTAAATGCACTTGGTGTGACAGCTTCACCCTGATGTAGGCTTTAGCCAAAAAACAACCACACCATTGAGGGTTAAATGCACTTGGTGACAGGCGCAGCTTGCCCCTGATTTAGTATATGGCCAAAAAAATGAACAGACTATTGCTGGTTAAATGCACTTGGTGTGACAGCTTCACCCTGATGTAGGCTTTAGCCAAAAAACAACCACACCATTGAGGGTTAAATGCACTTGGTCGCAGCTTGGATGCACTTGGTCGCAGCACCGCACAAGACACAAAATGGCCGCCGATCACCCCAGAAAAAAGTGACTGACAAACGGTCTGGGCAGCCTAAAAACAGTGAGTGAGCATTTGAATTTCAGCAGCTCAATGATGCACAGCTGCAGATCGATCGATTAATCAAGTGAAGTCCTTTGGAGGAGTTAATCTGCCTAATCTCGCCCTACTGTCGCATCCGCAACCTCTCCCTACGCTAATCAGAGCAGAGTGACGGGCGGCGCTATGTGACTCCAGCTTAAATAGAGGCTGGGTCACATGGTGCTCTGGCCAATCACAGCCATGCCAATAGTAGGCATGGCTGTGACGGCCTCTTGGGGCAAGTAGTATGACGCTTGTTGATTGGCTGCTTTGCAGCCTTTCAAAAAGCGCCAAGAAAGCGTCACAAAAGCGCCAAGAAAGCGACGAACACCGAACCCGAACCCGGACTTTTACGAAAATGTCCGGGTTCGGGTCCGTGTCACGGACACCCCAAAATTCGGTACGAACCCGAACTATACAGTTCGAGTTCGCTCATCCCTAGTAGACAGCCTTTGTGCGGCCGTCTTCACCACTTGGAGAAATGTCCCCACTCACCTCATGGAAACGCTTGCTTCAAGCATGCTGAAACTAATTTTTGAAGTGATCAACAATAACGGCGGAGCTACTCATTACTGAGTTCATGTTTTGAAGTTGGATTTCTGTTTTGGGGGGGGTTTATTTTTTTTTTTGAGGTGTGGTCCTAAACTCTTGATCAGCTGAAAAACAGCCTGTTTCAGTTTATTAGTTGTTTTCCTTAAATTGAATGCTCAAAAAATGTTTTGTCTCACTCCCATTTCTTCTTGTTGCATGTTGAAGCTCTACTTAGAACCTTGTTAAGATCCAGCCATGCTAAATAGGATTTTATGCCATTTTTCAAGTGGTCTTAAACTTTTGATCAGCGCTGTATGTTTAAAGGCTATAAACACATATGAGGCCATTTCTTTTATTATTGCATTGTACTCATTTAGGCTCTGTATGTTTACTGTTTCTAATCAGTCAGCTCAGCTAACATCTCCTTAACTATGATTTCAGACCTTATTATTGATAGGCTTAGGCTACTCTTACCCTGGCGGTAGCTTTTCCCGGCAGGCTGTTCCGGCGGGGGAACAGCCTATCGGATCCGTTCTACCACAAGTCCACCGTGCTGGTGGAAGTTCGCCCCCACCCCATTCACGATAATGGGGGTAGGCCGGAGGTCCAGCCACAGCATGGCAAACATGTCGAGAGGCGACCCGGAAAAAAAAAAAAAGCGTGCTGTAGTTTTAAAGGTTACTGCAAGTGTAAATGTACACACTTTACTGTTGCATTTATTTGAGAAGGAGTTTAGTGGCCTATTTCAGTAGAAAATAGGAAAAATATAATTTCTGTTCACTTCTGCAGTTATATGTGTTGAAAGCAATTAGTGGCCTATTTCAGTAATGCTAATTTCACTGCAGTTATATGTGGTGAAAGTGTTCAGTGTCATATTTTAGTACAAGAAGGAAAAAAAATATGAGCACTTCACTGGTGAATTTATTTCAGCTAAAAGCGTTTAGTGGACTATTTCAGTACAAAAAGAAAAATATATTCTCTGTTCACTTCTGCAGTTACAGTATATGTGTTGAAAGCAATTAGTGGCCTATTTCAGTACAGAAATTAAAATATATACCATTTTCACTGGTGCATTTAGTTCTGCTAAAAGTGTTTAGTGGCCTATTTCAGTACAAAAAGAAAAATATATTCTCAGTTTACTTTTGCATTTATTTCTGCTAAAAGCGTTTAGTAGCCTATTTCAGTACAAAATTAAAATAAAAATAAAATATCAGTTCACTTCTGCATTTATTTCTGCTAAAAGTGTTTAGTGGCCTATTAAATATGCACTTCACTGGTGCACTTATTTGTGGCAAAAGCGTTTACTGGCCTATTTCATTATAGAAAGAAAGAAAAAATATATATTTCACTGGTGCAGTTATTTGTGGCAAAAGGGTTTAGTGGCCTATTTTAATACAAAAAAAAAATATATGCACTACACTAGTGCATTTATTTTTGCTAAAAGCGTTTACTGGCCTATTTCAGTACAAAAAGATAAATATATTCCCAGTTCACGTCGGCGGTTAAATGTGTTGAAAGCATGGCTGGGAGTCAGCAGGGTTGTTGCAGTGGGAGGTCGAGAGCCAAACGTGACTGAGGTAGATCACCTGCTTCACAGCAGCCTACTTGCATGGGAAGTAGGGTTATAGGGGTTCACTGAAGCAGCGGCAGTAGCAGTCAGTCAGTGCGGACTGTTAGGGGGAAAATCACCTACTCGGTGGTGTGGATTTTTTTGTTGTTAAGCTACCCGAGGAGGTTGACATGGTCATATGTAGAATATGTGAGCAGAAGGTGTAGCGTAGCCAGGGTGCCAATGTTGGCATGAGGTATCGTGATGCTGCTATTGCTACTGCTGTCTCCACACTATGTCACCTTACCACTCTGTGGTATCCTCCTGCTGCTGCTGCTGCTACTGCCATCTCCACACTATGCCACCATGCCACTCTGTGGTATCCTCCTGATGCTGCTGCTGCCATCTCCAAACTATGTCACCTTGCCACTCTGTGGTATCCTGATGCTGCTTCTGCTGATACTGCCATCTCCACACTTGGTCACCTTGCCACTCTGTGGTCTCCTCCTGATGCTGCTGCTGGTACTGCCTTCTCCACACTTGGTCACCTTGCCACTCTGTGGTTTCCTCCTGCTGCTACTGTCATCTCCACACTATGTCACCTTGCCACTCTGTGGAATCCTCCTGATGCTGCTGCTGTTGCCAACTCCACACATTGTCACCTTGCCACTTTGTGGTATCCTCCTGATGCTGCTGCTGCCATCTCCACACTTTTTCACCTTGCCACTCTGTGGTATACTGATGCTTTCTGCTGCTACTGCCATCTCCACGCTTGGACACCTTGCCACTCTGTGATATCCTGATGCTGCTGCCACTGCCATCTCCACACTATGTCACCTTGCCACTCTGTGGTATCCTGATGCTGCTGCTACTTTCATTTCCACACTATATCACTTTTCCACTCTGTGGTATCCTCCTGATGCTGATGCTCCTACTGCTATCTCCACACTTGGTCACCTTGCCACTCTGTGATATCCTCCTGATGCTGCCATCTCCACACTTGGTCACCTTGCCACTCTGTGGTATCCTGATGCTGCTGCCACTGCCTTCTCCACACTATGTTACCTTGCCACTCTGTGGTATACTGATGCTGCTGCTACTTTCATATCCACATTATATCACTTTGCTACTCTGTGGTATCCTCCTGATACTGCTGCTGCTACTGCCTTCTCCACACTTGGTCACCTTGCCACTCTGTGGTATCCTCCTGCTGCTGCCATCTCCACACATTGTCACCTTGCCACTCTGTGGAATCCTCCTGCTGCTGTTGCCAACTTCACACATTGTCACCTTGCCACTTTGTGGTATCCTCCTGATGCTGCTGTTGCTACTACTGCCATATCCACACTATGTCACCTTGCAACTCTGTGATATCCTCCTGATGCTGCTGCTGCTGCCGCCATCTCCACACTTGGTCACCTTGCTACTCTGTGGTATCCTCCTGCTGCTGCTGCTACTGCCATCTCCACACTATGTCACCTTACCACTCTATGGTATCCTTCTGCTGCTACTGCCATCTCCACACTATGTCACCTTGCCACTCTGTGGTATCCTTTTGATTCTACTACTGTTGCCACCTCCAGACTCAGTCATTATGCCAATCTTTGGCCTCCTCCTAATGCTGCTGCCACCACCTCCACGCTCTGTCATTGGGCCACTCTGTGGTCTTTTCATGCTGCTGCCAACTCCAGACTCAGTTATTGTGCCACTCTGTGGCCTCCTGATGCTGCTTCCACTTTTAGATTCTGTAATTGTGGCCTCTTCATGCTGCTAAAGCAGCTGTGGTAGCAGTCAGTGTGGACTGTTGGGGGGAAAATCACTTACTCGTTGGTGTGGAATTTTTTATTAAGCCGCTGGAGGAGGTTAACATGGCCATATGTAGAATATGTGAACAGAAGGTGAAGTGTAGCCAGGGTGCCAATGCTGGCATGTGATATCCTGATGCTGCTGTTGCTACTGCTGTCTCCACACTATGTCATCTTACCACTCTGTGGTATCTTCCTGATGCTGCTACTGCCATCACAACACTATGTCACCTTGCTATTTTGTGGTATCCTGATGCTGCTGCTGCTGCTACTGCCATCGCCACAATTGGTCTCCTTGCCACTCTGTGGTATCCTCTTGATGCTGCTGCTACTGCCTTCTCCACACTTGGTCACCTTGCAACTCTGTGGTTTCCTCCTAATGCTGCTGCTGCTACTGCCATCTCCACACTATGTCACCTTGCCACTCTGTGGTATCTTGATGCTACTGCTACCATCTCCACACTTGGTCACCTTGCCACTCTGTGGGATCCTCCTGATGCTGCTACTGCTATCTCCACACTATGTCACCTTGCCAATCTGTGGTATCCTCCTGCTGCTGCTGCTTTTGCCATTTCCACACTATGTCACCTTGCCACTCTGTGGTATCCTCCTGATTCTACTGCTGTCGCCACCTCCGGACTTGATCATTATGCCAATCTGTGGATTCCTCCTAATGCTGCTGCTGCCGCCACCTCCACGCTCTGTCATTGGGCCACTCTGTTGTCTCCTCATGCAACTGCCACCTCCAGACTTGGTCATTGTGCCACTTGTTGGCCTCCTCCTGATGCTCCTGCCACCTCCAGACTCTATCATTGGGCTACTCAGTAACCTCCTAATACTGCTGCCAACTCCAGACTTGGTCATTGTACCACTCGTTAACCTTCTCATACTGCTGCAAACTCCAGACTCGGTCATTGTGCTACTCAGTGGCCTCTTCATACTGCTGACAACTCCAAACTCTGTCATTGTGCCACTCTGTGGCCTCTTTATGCTGCTTCCACCTCCAGAATCTTTCGTCGTCATGCTACTCTGGCCTCCTCATGCTGCTGACACCTCCATACTTTGTCTTCATGCCACTCTGTTGCCTCTTCATGCTGCTGCCACCGCCACAATCTCTCGTTGTCATGCTACTCTGTGGCCTCCTGAGGCTGCTGCCACCTCCACAATCTTTCGTCGTCGTGCCACTCTGTGGCCTCCTGATGCTGCCGCCACCTTCAGACTCTGTAATTAGCCCACTCTATGGTCTCCTCATGCTGCTTCCACCTCACCACTATGTTATAGGTCCACTCTGTGTACTTCTCATGATGTTTCCACCCTCCCCACTTCATGACTGGGCCACTATTTTGCCTTTCGGCCTGGCTGACATCATGATTTATTTGACCTTTCTTCTTATTTGTCAGAAGGAAGGAAAAGTGAGACACACAACGGATCCTGTCTGTTTAGCAGCTGTAAGGCCTGTATGGCCCCATCAGAATTGGCTTATGATTTAGTAGCCAAAATCAAGAGTGGGCACAAAACACAGAAGACATGCAAATATTCCATTCATGTATCATCTCAGTTTTAGATCCACTCCTGTTTGTTTTTTTGGGCATTAGCAATACTGATGGATTATTGAGCAAATGCTGACCGAGTGAATGCGTGTGCTCCACAGACAGGATCCGTTTTTTTGCAGGTTATTGTTCTGACATATCAGAGGAAGGGCAAATTAATCATTGACATCAACACAAACTTACTCCTGACACCCTCTCCACTCTGTCGGGGGGGTCTACTTGTATAAGCGTTTAATAGACCAGGTTCTGTAGACATCTATGTGAAATCAGCTGGTGACGGTGTAAAAGGAGTGCACTTCTTCTTGGCGCTTAAATCGACCTGTAAGGATGAGTTCATACTTGAGTTATTTGGTCAATTTTGGCCCCGTGACTGCCCTAGTAAGTGAAGTGTGCAGTAATTCGAAATGTGACGCCTGTCATCTGCATGTTATACGGACTCACAGTATTATTTCACTACCAAATGTAATAGAACTATTTGTAGTAGAAATTTGCTTGCATCAGACTTTGTGTAAGGAAAGGTAAATCTCTTCATCAAGACTCAAAGGTGTTTTCAAGTTCAGTTCTGCTGAGCACTCCCTCTTTCCTGCCCAGTCTGTTCATCTATATTTAGTCACAAAAGGGTATAACAAATAGAAAAGGGGCCGGCCCCTCACACAACCACTTACTTTATTTAACAAGGATGCAGGAAGTGATGACACAGGAAGACTAGACACCATCATTTAGAATAACCTAGCCAGCTAACACATGTATACAATAATTTCCCATTACCACTGGAGTGAACTTTATCCAGCCGTGCTCAGTGATCAATGCCAGATAAAATTACTATGATCCTCATGCATGTTTATTTACAGGACAACGTCATTATTTCCAGCGGCTGATCAGGTGCACTAGAGACAGCAAACACATGTTTTAAGGCCGATTTATTGGCCTGTATTTGTGGGAGGGGCTATGCCACGCTATTTAGGCTCTGTTCCCCCTCCCCTACATCCTACGTCTGCTCAACACAGATCGTGGCCATATCCGTGTGCGTCTGGTCAGTTGCCTTACTGCTCCTTATTCGCACCGTGCGCTGTGCCCACCGTTTCTACATCCAAACTCATTCGCCCGCCTTCCCAGGTAAGTTGCCGCCTCAGTCAGCGGCCCGTTGCTTAAAGTCCGGTCGGCAGCGCCGGCTCCCCAGGTAAGGGGGAGTCACGCTGCACCGGAGCGAACTGCCTGGATGCATCGGCTCCCACGCGGCAGTATAGGCAGGGTGCAGGGGTCAGCGTGGTCCCGAAATCGTTCGCAAATGTCTGGCACGGGCCGCCGTGCCATTAGTGAGGCAGGTTATTTGGTTATATTTGTTGTACTTACCTCTGTGTCTACTCCTGCTGCTGCCGGCTGCTTGCTTCACTTCACTCGGCGTCCCAGGCTCCTTCCTGTCTGGCTCCATTCGCCCCCGGTGGCCGCATCTGAGAATGCAGGACGGGGAGCTCACTACAGAGGGTGTAGCAGGTTTTCAGTATGAGCACCCTCTGGTGGTCACTCCTGCTACTGCAGTTGAGAAAGGAAAAAAAAAAAAAAAGAGAGAAAACACATTTACTTACCTATGCCATTGTTTTACTTAGGCAGGAAAAAAAAAAAAAAAAAAAAAAAGGGGAAGAAGGTTGTATTAACACGATGGGGTATGTATATATACATATATACATATAGGTATGTGTGTGTGTGTGTGTATATATATATATATATATATATATATATGCGTGTGTTTCAAAAAAAAAAAAAAAAGGGGAAAGAAATGCCCTGCACATTTTTCAGGTCATGTTCAGTCGCCTCAAGTACGCATTCACTACGTCAGTTCATTTTCAAACCTCCGTAGTTTACGCATCATACGCATATTTGTTCGTCAATCTCGTCCACATCTCAAGTCGTGTATAGCCGTTCCTTGTCTGTTTTATGTTTTCTCCATTTCTCTCCAGGAACGTTACTTCTTTTCAGGTCTACCATCGTTTCTCAGTGACCCAGTATCATATCCAACAGGTAGTATAGGGAACGCTTCAGTACTAGTTCACCTTCTCATTTTGTCGTCTAAAAAATCTCACGGTTTTATTTAGATACTCTCCTCATTCCCGCTATTTGCTTCTTCCGTGCTGTGGGTAAGTCAGCTCAGTTGTCGGTGGCGGTAATCATTGATCACGAGTAGAGTTGAGCGAACACCTGGATGTTCGGGTTCGAGAAGTTCGGCCGAACATCCCGGAAATGTTCGGGTTCGGGATCCGAACCCGATCCGAACTTCGTCCCGAACCCGAACCCCATTGAAGTCAATGGGGACCCGAACTTTTCGGCACTAAAAAGGCTGTAAAACAGCCCAGGAAAGAGCTAGAGGGCTGCAAAAGGCAGCAACATGTAGGTAAATCCCCTGCAAACAAATGTGGATAGGGAAATGAATTAAAATAAAAATTAAATAAATAAAAATTAACCAAAATCAATTGGAGAGAGGTTCCATAGCAGAGAATCTGGCTTCCCGTCACCCACCACTGGAACAGTCCATTCTCAGATATTTAGGCCCCGGCACCCAGGCAGAGGAGAGAGGTCCCGTAACAGAGAATCTGTCTTCATGTCAGCAGAGAATTAGTCTGCATGTCATAGCAGAGAATGAGGCTTCACGTCAGCCACCACTGCAACAGTCCATTGGCATATATTTAGGCCCAGCACCCAGGCAGAGGAGGGAGGTCCCGTAACAGAGAATCTGTCTTCATGTCAGCAGAGAATTAGTCTGCATGTCATAGCAGAGAATGAGGCTTCACGTCAGCCACCACTGCAACAGTCCATTGGCATATATTTAGGCCCAGCACACACACAGGCAGAGGAGAGAGGTCCCGTAACAGAGGATCTGGCTTCATGTCAGCAGAGAATCAGTCTGCATGTCATAGCAGAGAATGAGGCTTCACGTCAGCCACCACTGCAACAGTCCATTGGCATATATTTAGGCCCAGCACACACACAGGCAGAGGAGAGAGGTCCCGTAACAGAGAATCTGGCTTCATGTCAGCAGAGAATCAGTCTGCATGTCATAGCAGAGAATGAGGCTTCACGTCAGCCACCACTGCAACAGTCCATTGGCATATATTTAGGCCCAGCACACACACAGGCAGAGGAGAGAGGTCCCGTAACAGAGAATCTGTCTTCATGTCAGCAGAGAATTAGTCTGCATGTCATAGCAGAGAATGAGGCTTCACGTCAGCCACCACTGCAACAGTCCATTGGCATATATTTAGGCCCAGCACACACACAGGCAGAGGAGAGAGGTCCCGTAACAGAGAATCTGGCTTCATGTCAGCAGAGAATCAGTCTGCATGTCATAGCAGAGAATGAGGCTTCACGTCAGCCACCACTGCAACAGTCCATTGGCATATATTTAGGCCCAGCACACACACAGGCAGAGGAGAGAGGTCCCGTAACAGAGAATCTGGCTTCATGTCAGCAGAGAATCAGTCTGCATGTCATAGCAGAGAATGAGGCTTCACGTCAGCCACCACTGCAACAGTCCATTGGCATATATTTAGGCCCAGCACACACACAGGCAGAGGAGAGAGGTCCCGTAACAGAGAATCTGTCTTCATGTCAGCAGAGAATCAGTCTGCATGTCATAGCAGAGAATGAGGCTTCACGTCAGCCACCACTGCAACAGTCCATTGGCATATATTTAGGCCCAGCACCCAGGCAGAGGAGGGAGGTCCCGTAACAGAGAATCTGTCTTCATGTCAGCAGAGAATTAGTCTGCATGTCATAGCAGAGAATGAGGCTTCACGTCAGCCACCACTGCAACAGTCCATTGGCATATATTTAGGCCCAGCACCCAGGCAGAGGAGGGAGGTCCCGTAACAGAGAATCTGTCTTCATGTCAGCAGAGAATTAGTCTGCATGTCATAGCAGAGAATGAGGCTTCACGTCAGCCACCACTGCAACAGTCCATTGGCATATATTTAGGCCCAGCACACACACAGGCAGAGGAGAGAGGTCCCGTAACAGAGAATCTGGCTTCATGTCAGCAGAGAATCAGTCTGCATGTCATAGCAGAGAATGAGGCTTCACGTCAGCCACCACTGCAACAGTCCATTGGCATATATTTAGGCCCAGCACACACACAGGCAGAGGAGAGAGGTCCCGTAACAGAGGATCTGGCTTCATGTCAGCAGAGAATCAGTCTGCATGTCATAGCAGAGAATCAGGCTTCACGTCAGCCACCACTGCAACAGTCCATTGTCATAAATTTAGGCCCAGCACCCAGGCAGAGGAGAGAGGTCCCGTAACAGACAATCTGGCTTCATGTCAGCAGAGAATTAGTCTGCATGTCATAGCAGAGAATGAGGCTTCACGTCAGCCACCACTGCAACAGTCCATTGGCATATATTTAGGCCTAGCACACAGGCAGAGGAGAGAGGTCCCGTAACAGACAATCTGGCTTCATGTCAGCAGAGAATCAGTCTGCATGTCATAGCAGAGAATGAGGCTTCACGTCACCCACCACTGCAACAGTCCATTGGCATATATTTAGGCCTAGCACACAGGCAGAGCAGAGAGGTCCCGTAACAGACAATCTGGCTTCATGACAGCAGAGAATCAGTCTGCATGTCATAGCAGAGAATGAGGCTTCACGTCACCCACCACTGCAACAGTCCATTGGCATATATTTAGGCCTAGCACACAGGCAGAGCAGAGAGGTCCCGTAACAGACGATCTGGCTTCATGTCAGCAGAGAATCAGTCTGCATGTCATAGCAGAGAATGAGGCTTCACGTCACCCACCACTGCAACAGTCCATTGGCATATATTTAGGCCTAGCACACAGGCAGAGCAGAGAGGTCCCGTAACAGACAATCTGGCTTCATGTCAGCAGAGAATCAGTCTGCATGTCATAGCAGAGAATCAGGCTTCACGTCAGCCACCACTGCAACAGTCCATTGTCATAAATTTAGGCCCAGCACCCAGGCAGAGGAGAGAGGTCCCGTAACAGACAATCTGGCTTCATGTCAGCAGAGAATTAGTCTGCATGTCATAGCAGAGAATCAGGCTTCATGTCAGCCACCACTGCAACAGTCCATTGGCATATATTTAGGCCTAGCACACAGGCAGAGGAGAGGTTCATTCAACTTTGGGTAGCCTCGCAATATAATGGTAAAATGAAAATAAAAATAGGATTGAATGAGGAAGTGCCCTGGAGTCCAATAATATATGGTTATGGGGAGGTAGTTAATGTCTAATCTGGACAAGGGACGGACAGGTCCTGTGGGATCCATGCCTGGTTCATTTTTATGAACGTCAGCTTGTCCACATTGGCTGTAGACAGGCGGCTGCGTTTGTCTGTAATGACGCCCCCTGCCGTGCTGAATACACGTTCAGACAAAACGCTGGCTGCCGGGCAGGCCAGCACCTCCAAGGCATAAAAGGCAAGCTCTGGCCACGTGGACAATTTAGAGACCCAGAAGTTGAATGGGGCCGAACCATCAGTCAGTACGTGGATTGGTGTGCACACGTACTGTTCCACCATGTTAGTGAAATGTTGCCTCCTGCTAACACGTTGCGTATCAGGTGGTGGTGCAGTTAGCTGTGGCGTGTTGACAAAAGTTTTCCACATCTCTGCCATGCTAACCCTGCCCTCAGAGGAGCTGGCCGTGACACAGCTGCCTTGGCGACCTCTTGCTCCTCCTCTGCCTTGGCCTTGGGCTTCCACTTGTTCCCCTGTGACATTTGGGAATGCTCTCAGTAGCGCGTCTACCAACGTGCGCTTGTACTCGCGCATCTTCCTATCACGCTCCAGTGCAGGAAGTAAGGTGGGCACATTGTCTTTGTAGCGTGGATCCAGCAGGGTGGCAACCCAGTAGTCCGCACAGGTTAAAATGTGGGCAACTCTGCTGTCGTTGCGCAGGCACTGCAGCATGTAGTCGCTCATGTGTGCCAGGCTGCCCAGGGGTAAGGACAAGCTGTCCTCTGTGGGAGGCGTATCGTCATCGTCCTGCCTTTCCCCCCAGCCACGCACCAGTGATGGACCCGAGCTGCGTTGGGTGCCACCCCGCTGTGACCATGCTTCATCCTCATCCTCCTCCACCTCCTCCTCATCCTCGTCCTCCTCGTCCTCCAGTAGTGGGCCCTGGCTGGCCACATTTGTACCTGGCCTCTGCTGTTGCCAAAAACCTCCCTCTGAGTCACTTCGAAGAGACTGGCCTGAAAGTGCTAAAAATGACCCCTCTTCCTCCTCCTCCTCCTCCTCCTCCTCCTGGGCCACCTCCTCTTCCATCATCGCCCTAAGTGTTTTCTCAAGGAGACATAGAAGTGGTATTGTAATGCTGATAACGGTGTCATCGCCACTGGCCATGTTGGTGGAGTACTCGAAACAGCGCAACAGGGCACACAGGTCTCGCATGGAGGCCCAGTCATTGGTGGTGAAGTGGTGCTGTTCTGTAGTGCGACTGACCCGTGCGTGCTGCAGCTGAAACTCCACTATGGCCTGCTGCTGCTCGCACAGTCTGTCCAGCATGTGCAAGGTGGAGTTCCACCTGGTGGGCACGTCGCATATGAGGCGGTGAGCGGGAAGGCCGAAGTTACGCTGTAGCGCAGACAGGCGAGCAGCAGCAGGATGTGAACGCCGGAAGCGCGAACAGACGGCCCGCACTTTATGCAGCAGCTCTGACATGTCGGGGTAGTTGTGAATGAACTTCTGCACCACCAAATTCAGCACATGCGCCAAGCAAGGGATGTGCGTCAAATTGGCTAGTCCCAGAGCTGCAACGAGATTTCGCCCATTATCACACACCACCAGGCCGGGCTTGAGGCTCACCGGCAGCAACCACTCGTCGGTCTGTTGTTAAATAACCCGCCACAACTCCTGTGCGGTGTGGGGCCTGTCCCCCAAACATATGAGTTTCAGAATGGCCTGCTGACGTTTACCCCGGGCTGTGCTGAAGTTGGTGGTGAAGGTGTGTGGCTGACTGGATGAGCAGGTTTAAGAAGAGGAGGAGGAAGCCGAGAAGGAGGAGGTGGCAACAGGAGGCAAAGAATGTTGCCCTGCGATCCTTGGCGGCGGAAGGACGTGCGCCAAACAGCTCTCCGCCTGGGGCCCAGCTGCCACTACATTTACCCAGTGTGCAGTTAGGGAGATATAGCGTCCCTGGCCGTGCTTACTGGTCCACGTATCTGTGGTTAGGTGGACCTTGCTACAGATGGCGTTGCGCAGTGCACACTTGATTTTATCGGATACTTGGTTGTGCAGGGAAGGCACGGCTCTCTTGGAGAAGTAGTGCCGGCTGGGAACAACATACTGTGGGACAGCAAGCGACATGAGCTGTTTGAAGCTGTCTGTGTCCACCAGCCTAAATGACAGCATTTCATAGGCCAGTAGTTTAGAAATGCTGGCATTCAGGGCCAGGGATCGAGGGTGGCTAGGTGGGAATTTACGCTTTCTATCAAATGTTTGTGAGATGGAGAGCTGAACGCTGGCGTGTGACATGGTTGAGACGCTTGGTGACGGAGGTGGTGGTGGTGGTGTTGGTGGTACATCCCCTGTTTGCTGGGCGGCAGGTGCCAACGTTCCTCCAGAGGCGGAGGAAGAGGCCGAGGCGGCAGCAGCAGAATAGGCCGAGGCGGCAGCAGCAGAAGAGGTAGCAGGGGGAGCCTGAGTGACTTCCTTGGTTTTAAGGTGTTTACTCCACTGCAGTTCATGCTTTGCATGCAGGTGCCTGGTCATGCAGGTTGTGCTCAGGTTCAGAACGTTAATGCCTCGCTTCAGGCTCTGATGGCACAGCGTGCAAACCACTCGGGTCTTGTCGTCAGCACATTGTTTGAAGAAGTGCCATGCCAGGGAACTCCTTGAAGCTGCCTTTGGGGTGCTCGGTCCCAGATGGCGGCGGTCAGTAGCAGGCGGAGTCTCTTGGCGGCGGGTGTTCTGCTTTTGCCCACTGCTCCCTCTTTTGCTACGCTGTTGGCTCGGTCTCACCACTGCCTCTTCCTCCGAACTGTGAAAGTCAGTGGCACGACCTTCATTCCATGTGGGGTCTAGGACCTCATCGTCCCCTGCATCGTCTTCCACCCAGTCTTGATCCCTGACCTCCTGTTCAGTCTGCACACTGCAGAAAGACGCAGCAGTTGGCACCTGTGTTTCGTCATCATCAGAGACATGCTGAGGTGGTATTCCCATGTCCTCATCATCAGGAAACATAAGTGGTTGTGCGTCAGTGCATTCTATGTCTTTCACCGCTGGGGAAGGGCTAGGTGGATGCCCTTGGGAAACCCTGCCAGCGGAGTCTTCAAACAGCATAAGAGACTGCTGCATAACTTGAGGCTGAGACAGTTTCCCTGGTATGCATGGGGGTGATGTGACAGACTGATGGGGTTGGTTTTCAGGCGCCATCTGTGCGCTTTCTGCAGAAGACTGGGTGGGAGATAATGTGAACGTGCTGGATCCACTGTCGGCCACCCAATTGACTAATGCCTGTACCTGCTCAGGCCTTACCATCCTTAGAACGGCATTGGGCCCCACCATATATCGCTGTAAATTCTGGCGGCTACTGGGACCTGAGGTAGTTGGTACACTAGGACGTGTGGATGTGGCAGAACGGCCACGTCCTCTCCCAGCACCAGAGGGTCCACTAACACCACCACGACCATGTCCACGTCCGCGTCCCTTACTAGATGTTTTTCTCATTGTTATGGTTCACCACAACAACAAATATATTATTTGGCCCAATGTATTGTATTCAAATTCAGCGGGATATAAATTTGAGGCCTAGTATTTAGGCGCTGGGTGACCGGTATGGATTTAGTGACAGAATTAGACTTGGAAATGCACAGAAGCGTGTGTGTGTGAAGTTATTCTGAATGACCCAATGTGCACCTTGAATATTATATACCCTTTTAGGGATAGATTTCAAATAGCTCTGATATAGCAGAAACCACTAAATTATGAAATTGCTAAATTGGGAATTGTATTTCAACCCAGAACAAAAAATGTGCTTTGACGGACACTAAATAACTTTCCCAGCCACAACAGGACAGCGTTAACGAGAGATTTAGCAGGATATAAATTTGAGGCCTAGTATTTAGGCGCTGGGTGACCGGTATGGATTTAGTGACAGAATTAGACTTGGAAATGCACAGAAGCGTGTGTGTGTGAAGTTATTCTGAATGACCCAATGTGCACCTTGAATATTATATACCCTTTTAGGGATAGATTTCAAATAGCTCTGATATAGCAGAAACCGCTAAATTATGAAATTGCTAAATTGGGAATTGTATTTCAACCCAGAACAAAAAATGTGCTTTGACGGACACTAAATAACTTTCCCAGCCACAACAGGACAGCGTTAACGAGAGATTTAGCAGGATATAAATTTGAGGCCTAGTATTTAGGCGCTGGGTGACAGGTATGGGTTTAGTGACAGAATTAGACTTAGAAATACACAGTAGCGGGTGTGTGTGAAGTTATTCTGAATGACCCAATGTGCACCTTGAATATTATATACCCTTTTAGGGATAGATTTCAAATAGCTCTGATATAGCAGAAACCACTAAATTATGAAATTGCTAAATTGGGAATTGTATTTCAACCCAGAACAAGAAATGTGCTTGAACGGACACTAAATAACTCGCCCAGCTACAGCACTAAGGACAGATTTAGCTGGATATAAATTTGAGGCCTAGTATTTAGGCGCTGGGTGACAGGTATGGGTTTAGTGACAGAATTAGACTTGGAAATGCACAGTAGCGGGTGTGTGAAGTTATTCTGAATGTCCCTATGTGCACCTTCAATATGATCTACCCTTTTAGGGATAGATTTCAAATAGCTCTGATATAGCAGAAACCACTAAATTATGAAATTGCTAAATTGGGAATTGTATTTCAACCCAGAACAAGAAATGTGCTTGAACGGACACTAAATAACTCGCCCAGCTACAGCACTAACGACAGATTTAGCTGGATATGAATTTGAGGCCTAGTATTTAGGCGCTGGGTGACAGGTATGGGTTTAGTGACAGAATTAGACTTGGAAATACACAGTAGCGGGTGTGTGTGAAGTTATTCTGAATGACCCAATGTGCACCTTGAATATTATATACCCTTTTAGGGATAGATTTCAAATAGCTCTGATATAGCAGAAACCACTAAATTATGAAATTGCTAAATTGGGAATTGTATTTCAACCCAGAACAAGAAATGTGCTTGAACGGACACTAAATAACTCGCCCAGCTACAGCACTAACGACAGATTTAGCTGGATATGAATTTGAGGCCTAGTATTTAGGCGCTGGGTGACAGGTATGGGTTTAGTGACAGAATTAGACTTGGAAATGCACAGTAGCGGGTGTGTGAAGTTATTCTGAATGACCCTATGTGCACCTTGAATATTATATACCCTTTTAGGGATAGATTTCAAATAGCTCTGATACAGCAGAAACCACTAAATTTTTAAATTGCTAAATTGGGAATTGTATTTCAACCCAGAACAAAAAATGTGCTTTGACGGACACTAAATAACTTTCCCAGCCACAACAGGACAGCGGTAACGAGAGATTTAGCGGGATATAAATTTGAGGCCTAGTATTTAGGCGCTGGGTGACCGGTATGGATTTAGTGACAGAATTAGACTGGGATATGGCCAAAAAATAACCACACTATTGCTGGTTAAATGCACTTGGTGATGGGCGCAGCTTGCCCCTGATGTAGTATATGGCCAAAAAATGAACAGACTATTGCTGGTTAAATGCACTTGGTGTCACAGCTTGACCAACCACACTACTGAGGGTTAAATGCACTTGGTGACGGGCGCAGCTTGCCCCTGATGTAGTATATGGCCAAAAAATGAACAGACTATTGCTGGTTAAATGCACTTGGTGACGGGCGCAGCTTGCCCCTGATTTAGTATATGGCCAAAAAATGAACAGACTATTGCTGGTTAAATGCACTTGGTGTGATAGCTTGTCCAACCACACTACTGAGGGTTAAATGCACTTGGTGACGGGCGCAGCTTGCCCCTGATGTAGTATATGGCCAAAAAATAAACAGACTATTGCTGGTTAAATGCACTTGGTGTGACAGCTTCACCCTGATGTAGGCTTTAGCCAAAAAACAAACGCACCATTGAGGGTTAAATGCACTTGGTGACAGGCGCAGCTTGCCCCTGATGTAGTATATGGCCAAAAAATAAACAGACTATTGCTGGTTAAATGCACTTGGTGTGACAGCTTCACCCTGATGTAGGCTTTAGCCAAAAAACAACCACACCATTGAGGGTTAAATGCACTTGGTCGCAGCTTGTGCTGGCGCACCACAAGACACAAAATGGCCGCCGATCACCCCAGAAAAATGTGACTGACAAACGGTCTGGGCAGCCTAAAAACAGTGAGCAATTGAGGATCAGCAGCTCAATGATCCACAGCTGCAGATCGATCAGTTAATCAAGTCCTTTGGAGGAGTTAATCTGCCTAATCTCGCCCTACTGTCGCAGCCGCAACCTCTCCCTACGCTAATCAGAGCAGAGTGACGGGCGGCGCTATGTGACTCCAGCTTAAATAGAGGCTGGGTCACATGGTGCTCTGGCCAATCACAGCCATGCCAATAGTAGGCATGGCTGTGATGGCCTCTTGGGGCAAGTAGTATGACGCTTGTTGATTGGCTGCTTTGCAGCCTTTCAAAAAGCGCCAAGAAAGCGTCACAAAAGCGCGAAGAAAGCGACGAACACCGAACCCGAACCCGGACTTTTACGAAAATGTCCGGGTTCGGGTCCGTGTCACGGACACCCCAAAATTCGGTACGAACCCGAACTATACAGTTCGAGTTCGCTCATCCCTAATCACGAGGTCACGTTGTCCACGATGGCATGCGCACGCACACCACATCGTTCGGTGGTAGGGTTGTCACTGGTGTCCAGTCCTGGGTCCCGTGCCTGTGCCTCATTCTCACGTACTGTATCTACAGGATCATGTCTCATGCCTCTGACATCATGGAGGCCTCGGTCAACGAAAATACCGCCAGGTTGTCCGAAGCAGGTAGCATCCCGTCACTACGGAGTTGGACCGTGCCAAGGTTGATGGCAGAGCTGTCCAAGAGGGGTATCCCGTTTACAGCATCGGCCAGAAAAGCAGAATTATACCGCCTACTCATGTCTTCTGCGAGTCCTCAACGTCAGGAGGAAGTCTCGATGGCCACAGTCCAGACCTCGCTCGCTCAGATTCACCTCATGCTAAATAATCTTACGTCATCTGTCACGGACATCCAATCCAGACTGGACACAGTCGAGTCCCGGGGTGCCGTTCTCACTCCTTCGGGTCCAGAGCTGGCCATCCCGTCCACATCCGCTGCGGGGTGTTCCGGTACGACAGTATCTGTTCCTAATATCACCCCCGCTCATTTCATACCAGCCAACATCAGGAAAGATATTCTGGAAGGCAGGGACGTCAACCTGGCTTCCCTGTTGATTGCTACTCGGGATTTCTCTGACAGCAAAGTCATCGCGTGCGGCGATGTCTAAGTAGTACTCAGGGGCCACAATCTCAGGCTAAACAGGAAGCTTACCATCCCGGAGTTCCTTTTAGCTTTCAGCCTGTATAGAGACGTAATTTGTTCCGTACGGCCTGATCGCAGGGAAGAGCTAGATCTTTATTTGTTTAGAGTGACCGAATTGGGGTACAAATATGGTGGTAGCTCATTTTACGATTATCACTGCTCCTTTTCAGCTAAAGCCGCGGCGGCCCTCAGTCAATTTCAGTTTCTCACAAACTGGGCTAATATCGACACTGAGATATTTTGCAGACACTTTGCTGGTCTTAGGGCTCCTGCTTGTTCTCTGTGTCAATCCATCTACCACACAGCAGAATGGTGTCACAAAGCCGCCTCTAGTGCCGATATTAGCCCTCCCGCACAGCCGTCTAGGCACCCTGATCCCCTGCATGCCCCTGGTTTAGTCGACAAGTTGGGAAGGCCCATTCAATATCTCGGCAGATCACAGATCTGCAATAATTTTAACTTTTCCTCCTGCAATTATAGCCAGTGTAGGCTGTTACATGTGTGTGTGTGAATTGTTTTAGAGCCCATCCCAAGTTAGTCTGTACATTAAAAGCGGATAAGTCGTACCTCAGTGTCCGTAACGATTGTCTGCTGCACTTCCTACGCAGCCACCACGACCCTAGCTTCGTTCAGTTCCTCATTTCAGGGTTTAGATCAGGTTTCCAAACTGGCCTAGTCGCCTTGCCTGAATCGTCTTATGAGTGCAGGAATTTATTGTCAGCCCTCTAAAGGTGGAAGGTTCGTCCCCAGTTATTACTTTCTTAGGTATCGTTCTGGACACAGTAAACATGGTCGCTAAATTACCGGAAAACAAACTGGACAGGGTTAGGTTCACCCTCCACAATTTCACACAGACCAAAAAAAAAAAATTGTAATTACAGTCTCTTTTAGGCATGTTAAATTTTGCCATGCGAGTCATACCCCAAGGTAGGCCGTTCGTGTCACGACTGCTAGCTCTCTTTCCTTCAGCTCCCTCCCAAGACAGCCTCGTATGCCTTGACGACCAAATAGTTGCCGACTTAGCCATGTGGGATTATTTTCTTATAACTGGAATGGAATTTCTTTCCTTATCCCGGTTGTGTCCAATAGTTCCCCTATAGTCTTTTCTTATGCAGCTCCCAGTTCTGGATTCGCAGCCATTTTTGGCACACATTGGCTAGCGGACGTATGGCCTGACGAAGTCAAGATACTGCCAGGGTTTCTTCAGTCTTCAGCTTCCTGTGAGATTTACCCCTTAGTCGCAGCCGCTCATGTGTGGGGTCGCGAGTGGACCGGTCACACAGTGTTGTTCATTTCCGACAATGCAGCAGTTGTGGATATCCTAAATTACGGATTATCTAAATCCCCGCAGGTGTTGCCATTCCTCAGACGGCTAGTGCTTTTTTCATTTCAATACCAGTTTCGTTACACATGCTCACATATATCAGGACAGTAAAATGTCGCAGCTGATGTGCTGTCTAGAGCTAATTTTGGCCTTTTCTCGCAGGTATTTCCCGACGCAGACGCCAGCGGAGCCACAGTCCCTCCGTTCCCTTCACTGGTTTGGACATAAACTCTCACTTAGCTACAGCTCGTTCTCTACTGGCCAAGTCCCTGTCACCCAACACGGCCAGGGCTTATCAAACAGGATGGAGGGCATTTCTTAAATTTCAAGACAAATTTCCCCAAGGCGTCCTCGATTTTACCAACTACATCCTGGCCTTCATTGGTTATTGTCACTCTGAGTTGAATTTGTCGTACTCCACAGTCAAGTCTTAGCCGGTGTACAGCATTTCCGAGCCTCTAGTCAACCGCAAGCTCCCTCACTGTTCTCCATTCACGTAGTCAAGGCTACACTCAGGGGACTTGAGAAATGTAATCCTAACTCGCGGCCGGGCCGCCAGGCCATCACCGGGCAAATATTTTGTCAGCTGTCCGACATGTTAGACCATAGCCCTTTCGGAGCCCAGCAAAGTCTAGTGATAAAAGCAGCCATATACCTGGCTTTCTACGGCTTCCTGAGACCAGGAGAGTTTACCTCAGCCCGTAGCAGCCGCAGGTATCTGACTGTCGGACAACTGAAGACTGATACAGATAATTTCATTCTCTCGCTCATGTGCACCAAAACTTCACAGACAGGCCCTCCTACCCAGGTCACGTACTACCCAACCACTCACCGCTGGTGCCCCGTTCAAGTATTTCATCAGTTGTTAAGTAGTATTGACAGTTCGTCACCTCAGAGGCCACTGTTGCCTTCCAATGCCGCACACCTCACAAGCTCCCAATTTGTTTCACATGTTCGTTCCCTGATGGCCAACCTAGGCTTAGACCCGGCATCTGTCTCCGGCCACTCCTTCTGGATTGGCGCCGCTTCTGCAGCTTCCAAGAACAGAGTTCCTGCTCACGTCATCAGGAAATTAGGGCGCTGGCACTCCTCCTGTTATTCACGATACATACCTCACCCAAACATTGAAATGTCTCATGCCTGTCAGAATCTCGTACTATAAATGCGGTTCGTAAATAAAGTTTCTGGTGGCTTGCTCTTTTGGCCTCCTTCAGTCATCCCTACGACATTGCGGTTACGGCACAAATCAAACCGTTTAGTTAACTACTGGTTAGGGTCCCAGTTCAGGGGTAGCCCCGACCACAAGTTCTTTTCATATATTGTTCTCTTAACAAATGCATCCAAGCCAAGCCAATAAATCAATGAAAATGTTTCTCAGGTGGTACCTTACCCCAGACAGGCTTCACAGAATATATCCCATGTCTTCTCCACTGTGCTGGAGACATTGTGGCAAAGTATGCACATTATTACACACATTGTCCTAGACTTTGTCCTAAACTTAAGGCAAACTGGACAGAGATTTTTTCATATGCTTTCCTCCATCCTTATAGTCACGGTTCACAAAATTGCCCAAATGGCATTGCTATTTCTAGAATTGGACAAAATCGCTAGATGAGGTTGGGTATTATGCTGTAAGATATTAGTGATAGCAAAATGTGTCCAACAATGGAAGAAGTGCTTTCAACCATCACAACAATCTTCCAATACAAGAAATCACTGACCCTCTCCATCATGTCTTTAAAACCTTCACCACACGTGGCATTTGTGGTCTGAAAGCTGTTATGGATCCACACACTAACCAACACTGCAGCACCCCTCTGTACAACTACACCACTGCTCACATATTCCCTCTAACAATAGATCGGTCGACCGGAATTTTTGATCCTATGACTTGCTGTCTATTACTAAATACTTGATGCACAATCCTTAACTGTCACCCTGGCTTGTTACTTATTTTGTTTACTTATATTGCTTATCTACTTCAAATGTTTGACTCACTACATGACATGTATAATATTCTGTATGTACATCCTAATATGTGCACCTTGCTTGCATTTATTTTTGGACACGTCTATGTTCTGGATGTACCGTATTATGTCATGTTTTTTTGAAAAACCCAATAAAAAACTATTGAAAAGAAAATCCCTTAAACAAGAATTAAAAGACTTTTGGTTGGCTACAAAAAGCGATTACAAGATACTGCTGTGCTATTCTGGTATTAAAAAAACAACAATTTTGGGTAAAAATCTTAATTTGCAGCCTTTGCTGCATCTGTCATTGTGAGATACACTCTTTAGATACGGTTGTTCTATTCTGCTATTAAAAAAAAACACCTATTTAGGACAAAAAAACTAATTTTGCAGCCTTTGCTGCATCTGTCATTGTCAGATACACTTTTTAGATACTGCTGTGCTATTCTGGTATTAAATAAACACATTTTGGGCAAAAATCGTAATTTGCGGCCTTGTTTGCATCTGTACTTGTGAGATTACGCGCTTTAGATACTGGTAATAATAAAAATCTATTTTGGGCAAAAATCTTAATTTGCAGCCTTGTCTGCATCTGTACGTGTGAGATACACGCTTTAGATACTGTTGTTCTATTCTGCTATTAAAAAAAACACCTATTTAGGGCAAAAAACTTAATTTTGCAGCCTTTACTGCATCTGTCATTGTGAGATACACCCTTTAGATACTGCTGTGCTATTCTAGTATTAACCCCCCCACACACACACCTATTTAGGGCAAAAATCTTAATTTGCTGCCTTGTCTTCATCTATACGTGTGAGATACATGCTTTAGATACTGCTATGCTATTCTAGTATTTAAAAAAGCACCCATTTTGGGCAAAAATCTAAATTTGTGGCCTTGTCTGCATCTGTACATGTGAGATGCACGCTTTCCATACTGCTGTGCTATTCTGGTATTAGAAAAACAAACACTCATTTTGGGCAAAAATCTTAATTTGCTGCCTTGTCTGCATCTGTACGTGTGAAATACACCCTTTAGATACGACTTTGCTATTCTGGTATTAAAAAACACCCATTTTGGGCAAAATCGTATTTTGTGGACTTGTCTGCATCTGTACGTGTGAGATACACCTTTTAGATACTGCTGTGCTATTCTGGTAAGGTAAAACCTACCTACTACAGGACTGCCTAGCCCCAGTGTCTAACTCTGGGAGACATCTTCCATTTTATTTTCCTTTATATTTTTCCTATATATTTCTCACATTTTGGGCAAAACTGTTCTATTCTGCTATAAAAAAAACCCACCTATTTAGGGCAAAAAATGTAATATTGCAGCCTTTACTGCATCTGTCAGTGTGTGATACATGCGTTAGATACTGTTGTTCTATTCTGTTATAAAAAAAACACCCATTTTGGGCAAGATCCTAAATTTGAGAAATATGGGGAGAGCGTCAAATAAGGGACGTGGCCCCAGTCGTGGTGCTGCTGGTGGAGCTCCTGTTGCAGTGAGAGGACGTGGTTGATCTTTGCCAGCTACACACACAAGTGAAACACCTTCCTCAGGTGCGAGTAGACAGAACCTTCAGCAGTATTTGGTCGGGCCTAATGCGGCTCTACAAATGGTGAGGCCAGAACAAGTACAGGCGATAGTAGATTGGGTTGCTGACAGTGCCTCCAGTTCCTTCACATTTTATCCCACCCAGTCTCCTGCTGAAAGATCAGAGTTGGTACCTGCAACCGATGTCCATCCGTCTTTCACCTCACCCCATTGCAAATCAGCCAAGTAGTCTGAGCCCCAATTCTGCTTTTTGATGACTCTGCTCGAAGGGTTTCCCAGGGCAATCAACCTAGCCCTGCCCCAGAAGTGGAAGAGATGCCCAACCACTTATGTTTCAAGATAAGTACATGGGAGGACCATCGCAGGACGTCTCTGATGATGACGAAACACAAGTACCAACTGCTGTGGCTTTTGAAAGTGTGCAGACCAACAAGGAGGGCAGGGGTGAAGACTGGGTGGAAGATGATGAGGAGGACGATGAGGTCCTTGACCCCACATGGAATCAAGGTCATGTGAGTGACCTATGTAGTTCGGAGGAAGAGGCGGTTGTCGCACAGAGCCACCAGCACAGCAGAAGAGGGAGCAGGGTGCAAAAGTGAAGCGGCCGTCCCCTAGAGAGTACACCTGCTATTGCCCACCGCACCAAGGGACCAAGCACACCAAAGCCAGCTCCAAGGAGTTCCCTGGCGTGGCAATTCTTTAGACAATGTGCTGACGACAAGACACGAGTGGTTTGCACGCTGTGCAATCAGAGCCTGAAGCAAGGCATAAATGTTCTCAACCTGGGCACAATCTGCATGACCAGGCATCTAAGTGCAAAACAGGAGCTGCAGTGGAGTAGACACCTTAAAAACCAAGAAAGGTCTCTGGGTCCTCCTGCTTCCTCTACTGCTGCAGTTTCGGCGTCTTCATTCACCTCTGGAGTGACAGTGCCACCTGCCATCCCGCAAACATAGGATCTGCCAGCAACACCAACATCTGGGTCACCAAGCATCTTCACAATGTCCCTCGGAAGCGTTCAGCTCTCCATCTCCCAAACACTGGAGTGGAAGAGGAAGTACCCCCCTACCCACCCGCGATCCCTAGCCCTGAATGCCAGCATATCTAAATTACAGTCCTTTGAAATGCTGTCATTCCGTCTGTGGAGATGGAGAGTTTTAAAAGCCTTATGGCGGTGGCTGTCCCACAGTACGTCATGCCCAGCCGCCACTACTTTTCCAGGTGTGCCATCCCTTCCCTGCACAACCAAATAAGGGACAAAATCAGGTGTGCACTGCGCAACGCCATCTGTGGCAAGGTCCGCCTAACTACGGATACGTGGACCAGTAAGCACGGTCAGGTACGTTATATCTCCTTAACAGCATACTGTGTATGGCGCATGTTTGGCGCATGTGCTTCCACCACCGAGGATTGCAGGGTGCTTCAGTTCACCTCCTGTTGCTTCCTCCTCCTACTCCGCTTCCTCATCCTCTACCGGCTCCTCATCCGGTCAGCATAACACCTTCACCACCAACTTCAGCACAGCCAGGGATAAACGACAGCAGGCAGTTTTAAAACTTATCTGTTTGGGGGACAAACTCCACACCGCGCAGGAGCTGTGGATGGGCCTTGAACAACAGACCGATGAGTGGTTGGTGCCAGTGAGCCTCAAGCCCGGCCTTGTGGTGTGGATAATGCGCGAAATCTTGTTGCAGCTCTGGGACTAGCCGGTTTGAGGCACATCCCTTGCCTGGCGCATGTGCTGAATTTGGTGGTGCAGAGGTTCCTTAAAAATTACCCCGATATGTGTCATGGAACCATGAACCAGACGTACAACAAGAGATAAGTGGAAATAAGAAGGCTTTATTGAAAATCAAGCTGTAAGGCAAAAGTCCAAACGGATGACTAAACCGAAGCAGGGTCTTGCGAAGCCAGAGGTCAGGAACCAGAAGGGTAGTCAGACGAAGCCTGGATCAGGAACCAGAAGGGTAGTCAGACGAAGCCTGGATCAGGAACCAGCAGGGTAGTCAGACGAAGCCAGGATCAGGAACCAGAAGCAGCAGCAGTCTTAGAAGCATGTGAACACAGGAGGACCAAGCAAGGAACTGAAGCCACAGACCTCCTATATATATGAGCTAGGCATCCAGCTCCTCCCAGTGGGAAGGAGAAGCCGCAGGGTGGGAGGCTACAAGAAACCCAGAAACCAAGATGGCCGCCAGCACATGTCAAACGAAGGAGAACAGCAAGAAGGTAAGACCATGACAGTACCTCCCCCTCAAGGGCCCCTCCTCCGCGGAGTAAAGAACGGTTTCTGAGGGAAGCGTGCGTGGAAGGCTCGGAGCAAGGCAGGAGCATGGACATCTGCGGAGGGAACCCAGGAACGCTCCTCTGGACCATAACCACGCCAATGGACCAAAAACTGCACCCGACCGCGGACCAGGCGTGAGTCCAGGATATTGCTCACCTCATACTCCTCTCGATTGCCCATTTGGACCGGACGAGGCCGAGGAACCGAGGAAGTGAAACGATTACACACCAGTGGCTTCAACAGGGAGACATGAAACACGTTGGAGATCCGCATGCCAGGAGGAAGCGCAAGGGCATAGGCTACCGGGTTTACCCTGCGAAGCACTCGGAAGGGACCAACAAAGCGAGGCGCCAGCTTGGGAGTGGGAACTCGAAGGTTGAGGTTGCGGGTGGACAACCATACACGGTCTCCGACCTGGTAGGAAGGAGCGGGCGCTCGTCTGCGATCAGCCTGGAGTCTCTGGCGCTGCGCAGAGACCTCAAGGGACCTCTGGATCTGTACCCAAGAAGCACGTAGGACGGAAAGGTGATCCTCCACAGCCGGAATATCCTGGGGAGAGAATACCTCCGGTAACACGGCAGGTTGGAACCCATAATTGGCCATGAACGGAGACGTCCCAGAGGAAGAGTTCACCGCCGTGTTCCTGGCAAACTCAGCCCAAGGCAGGAGGTCAACCCAATTGTCTTGGTGATCGGAGACATAGCAACGAAGGAATTGCTCCAAGGCCTGATTGGATCGTTCTGCGGCCCCATTGGACTGAGGGTGGTAGGCCGAGGAGAAAGAGAGATGAATCCCCAACTGGGAGCAAAAGGCGCGCCAGAACCTGGACACAAACTGACTCCCCCGATCCGACACAATCTCCTTGGGCAAACCGTGCAACCGGAAGACCTCCCTGGCAAAAATCGTGGCCAACTCTTGTGCAGAGGGTAACTTCTTGAGAGGAACACAGTGCCACATTTTGGAAAACCGATCCACAATCATGAGAATGACCGTATGGCCTCGGGATGCAGGGAGGTCCACAATGAAATCCATCCCCAGGTGTGACCATGGACGCTCCCCGGTGGCTATGGGTTGCAAAAGGCCCAACGGAAGGTGCCGAGGGGACTTACTCTGGGCACAAACGGAGCATGCCGCTACATATGCGGCGATGTCGGAACGTAGAGAAGGCCACCAGAACAGACGTGAAACAGCCCAGGACAGCTGATTCTTTCCAGGATGCCCCGCGGCCTTGGAGTTATGGTAGGTTCGCAACAACCGAGTGCGCAACTCCTCAGGCACAAAACATCTGCCGTTGGGTCTCCCAGAGGGAGCACCAGATTGAGCCGCCAAAATCTGCTCACCCAGGGGAGAGGTCAGGCTGGTGCGAATGGCGGCCAGGATATGATTCGGAGGTATGACCGAAGTCGGAATCGACTCCTCCCCGGACAGCTCGGAGTACTGCCGTGATAAGGCATCCGCTCTGATGTTCTTGAAACCGGGTAGGTAGGAGACCACGTAATTAAAACGTGACAAGAACAGAGCCCATCTGGCCTGATGTGGTGTCAATCTCTTGGCCTCAGAGAGGTAGGTCAGATTCTTGTGGTCCATCAGGATGAGAACCGGAACCACCGAGCCCTCGAGCAAGTGCCTCCATTCTTTAAGGGCCTGCACAATGGCCAATAACTCCCTGTCACCAATCTGATAGTTGCACTCCGCAGAAGACAGTTTCCGGGAGTAAAACCCACAAGGAAGCAGAGGACCCTCTGGTGTTCTACGCTGAGACAGAAGGGCGCCTACTCCCGTCTCAGACGCGTCCACCTCGAGGACAAAAGGCAACCCAGGGTTGGGATGCGACAGAATCGGAGCCGACACAAAGGCGGACTTTAGAGCCTCAAAAGCTCGGATGGCCTCGAGCGGCCAGACCTGGGGATTACTGCCCTTCCTGGTCAGATCCGTGAGAGGCTTGGCTAGCATGGAAAAGTCCCTGATGAACTTCCGATAATAATTGGCGAAGCCCAAAAAGCGCTGCAGGGCACGAAGACCACTGGGCTGGGGCCACTGTAAGACAGCCGAAACCTTCTCAGGATCCATGGAGAACCCCTCAGCGGAAATGATGTAACCTAAGAAGGTTACCTGGGATCGGTGAAATTTGCATTTCTCAAGCTTACCGAACAGCTTGTTCTCTCGTAACCGTTGCAACACTCGTCTGACATCCAGAATGTGGGCCTCCATGGATTCAGAATATACCAAGATGTCATCCAAATAGACCACCACACACTGCTGCAACAGGTCACGGAAAACATCGTTGATGAATTCCTGGAAGACTGCGGGCGCATTGCACAACCCAAAGGGCATAACCAAGGATTCATAATGACCGCTCCTGGTGCTAAACGCGGTCTTCCACTCATCGCCTGCCTTGATCCTTACCAGGTTATATGCCGCCCTCAGGTCGAGTTTGGTAAAGACCGTGGCCCCTTTGAGGCGATCGAACAGCTCGGAAATCAAGGGTATCGGGTAAGCGTTCTTGATCGTGATGCGATTGAGACCCCTGTAATCGATGCAAGGCCTCAACTCACCGCCCTTCTTTTTCACAAAGAAAAATCCAGCCCCTGCCGGGGACGAGGATTTGCGAATGTGTCCGCGTGAAAGCGCCTCCCTCACGTACTCCTCCATGGCCTCATTCTCCGCTACCGACAGTGGATAGACTTTGCCACGAGGAGGAACGGCACCAGATTGTAACTCTATGGCACAATCGTATGGGCGGTGCGGAGGTAGGGCAACCGCACGCACCTTATCGAATACATCCCGGTACTCCTCGTATTCAGGAGGCAACAGAGAGTCCGAGGAAGTACACAGCAACTTGACAGGCCCATGGATGCAACTAGCCCCACACTGCGGTGACCACGAGAGGATCTCGGCCGATCTCCAATCGAAAGTCGGATTATGCTTCTGGAGCCAGGGGTACCCCAAGACCACCGAGTAGTGTGGAGACGAAATAACCTGGAGACAGACCGACTCTCTGTGAACGGCACCAATGGCCATCCCCACTGGAAGGGTCTCATGAGTCACGTGTGGCAGCAGAAGGGGTCTGCCGTCTATCGCCTCAAGAGCCAGTGGGGAACCTCGAGGCTGCAGAGGAATGGAATTGGCGGCAGCGAACACACTATCAATGAACAAACCACCAGCACCAGAGTCCACCAACGCCTGGGTCGTCACCGAGCCCCCGACCCAGGAGAGGACAACAGTGATCAGTGGTTTGTCAACACGGGAAACCGGGGACGAGGAGACTCCACCCAAGATCTGCCCCCGACAGGATCTCAGGTGCGAGCGTTTCCCGGACGGTTCGGGCATGCCAACCGAAAATGCCCACCGAGACCACAGTACATGCATCGGCCCTCGCGTCTCCGGAGTACCCTCTTCCCCTCGGACAGGGGAGCAAACCCCAGCTGCATGGGTTCACCCCCAGACAAGTCATCCCCAGGAGGCGTGGGAGGAGAGGGAGGCACGGGTGGGACAGCAAACGTAGAAGACCTCTGCAGGCTCTCCTTAAAGGAAGGTCTCTCCCTGAGTCTGGTGTCAATCAAAATCAGGAAAGAAATAAGAGACTCGAGCTCCACTGGTAGGTCCTTAGCTGCAACCTCATCCTTCAAGGCATCCGAGAGACCATGAGAGAAAGCAGCGACCAGAGCCTCATTATTCCAGCCCACCTCTGCTGCCAGGGTACCAAACTCAATGGCGTATTCAGCTACGGATCGTGAACCCTGTCTGATGGACATAAGGAGCTTTGCAGCAGAGGCAGCACGAGCCGGCACATCGAATACCTTCCGAAGAGAAGCAACAAAACCGGAAAACTCGGCAACCACCGGATTGTTGTTCTCCCATAAAGGGCTGGCCCAGGCCAAGGCCTTGTCCGAGAGCAGCGAGATCAAGAAGCCCACCTTTGATCTCTCAGTAGGAAAGGCATGTGGCAGCAACTCGAAATAAATGCCCACCTGGTTAAGGAAACCTCGGCACTGAGTTGGCTCTCCCCCAAAGCGCTGTGGAAGGGGGGCAGAACCGGTCATACCCCGAAACACCGCAGGCGCAGCAACAGGTGTCGGGGTAGACTCTGGCGCAACAACCGGAGCGGCAGTAGGAGCGGGCCCAGGAGCGACAACCGACCCATCGGCAACGGAAGCTAAATGAGCCGTGCGTTCAAGCAGGGTTTGCAACGCCACAGCGAACCGACCCAACAGGTGATCCTGCTGATCAAGTCTGGCAACCAGCGTAGGTAGCGAGGATGGCCCTGTACCGTCAGAATTCATGGCTTGGTCCTAATGTCATGGAACCATGAACCAGACGTACAACAAGAGATAAGTGGAAATAAGAAGGCTTTATTGAAAATCAAGCTGTAAGGCAAAAGTCCAAACGGATGACTAAACCGAAGCAGGGTCTTGCGAAGCCAGAGGTCAGGAACCAGAAGGGTAGTCAGACGAAGCCTGGATCAGGAACCAGCAGGGTAGTCAGACGAAGCCAGGATCAGGAACCAGAAGCAGCAGCAGTCTTAGAAGCATGTGAACACAGGAGGACCAAGCAAGGAACTGAAGCCACAGACCTCCTATATATATGAGCTAGGCATCCAGCTCCTCCCAGTGGGAAGGAGAAGCCGCAGGGTGGGAGGCTACAAGAAACCCGGAAACCAAGATGGCCGCCAGCACATGTCAAACGAAGGAGAACAGCAAGAAGGTAAGACCATGACAATATGTCAGAGCTGCTGTAGAAACTTCGGGCCGTCTGTACACACTTTCGGCGTTCTCACCCTGCTGCTGCTCGCCTGTCAGCGCTGCAGCGTCTCCATGCCGATCGTCTCCTAGCAACCGTGCGTGAAAATCGTACCGCATCCGCACTTGCTTGCGGATGCTTGCGATTTTCACACAACCCCATTCATTTCTATGGGGCCTCACCGCCTCATATGCGACGTGCCCACAAGCTGGAACTCCATCTTGCGCATGCTGGCCAGACTGTGCGAGCAGGAGAAGGCGATAGTGGAGTTTCAGCTGCAGCACGCACGGGTGAGTTGCTCTGTGGAACAGCACCACTTCACCACCAATGACTGGGCCTCCATGCAAGACCTGTCTTCCTTGTTGTGCTGTTTTGAGTATTCCACCAACATGGCCAATGCCGATATCGCCGTTCTCAGCGTTACTATCCCACATCTATGCTTCCTTGAAAAAACGCTGCTGGCGATTATGGAACAGGATGGATGTGGCACAGGAGGAGGAGGAGGAGGAAGAGGGATCATTTCACAGGGTTTCCGGCCAGTCATTCACAAGTGGCTCAGAGTGTGGGTTCCTGGTACAAACTTCAGGTACACAATTGTCCAGCCAGAGCACAGTTCTGGAGGATGACGAGGTGGAGGATGAGGATGAGGAGAGGGAGGAGGAAGAACAGTGTTCACAGCAGTGTTTCACCCAAACCATCTCATGGCCATCACTGGTGCTTGGCTGAAGGGATACAGAGGACACAGACGATACACCTCCCACAGAGGACAGCTTTTCGTTGCCTCTGGGCAGCCTGGCATACATGAGCGATTACATGCTGCAGTGTCTTCGCAACGACCACCTACTTGCCCACATTCTATCTTGTGCTGATTACTGGGCGGCCACACTGCTGGATTCCCGTTACAAGGATAAGGAGGAAGAGGTCGCCAACGCAGCTGGGGCACCACCAGCACCTCAGAAGGCAGAGTTAGCATGGCTGAAATGTGGAAAAGCTTTGTCAGCACTCCAGAACAAGCAGCACCACCAGGTGATATGGAACATCTTAGCAGGAGGCAGCATTTCAGCAACATGGTGGAGCAGTATGTGTTTGCACTCCTACATGTACTGAATGACGGGTCTGCCCCCTTCAACTTCTGGGTCTCCAAATTAGGCACATGGCCTGAGCTTCCCATTTACGCCATTGTTATACTACAGTGCAATTGCTCATTGTTTTATTTTGGATTTTTCACACTCTTTTGAAATGTTCCCTAATAAAGAATAAAATTATATACAATTAAAACCAAAAACCAGTGTTGGCTACCTCGTCCTCCTCCACCGCCGCTTCCGCCTACACTGCCACGTCCACCGCCTCCTCAAACTCCTACTCCATACTGACTCCATATTTTTTTATTTGTACGCATTTTATTTTATTTTATGTCATTTCACAAATTTTTCTGCTACATTTTTGGGTGAAATTCACCACTTTTTGGGTGTGATATACCCCTGCTCTACCTAGTAGACAGGTAACATGTCATTAATTTGTCTGTTACATATTCGGGTGAAATTCACCAATTTTTCGGTGTGATATATCCCGGCTCTACCTAGTAGACAGGTAAACAGACATTCATTTGTCTGTAACATATTCTGGTGTAATTCACCAATTTTGGGGTCTGATATACCACTGCTATACCTAGTAGACAGGTAACATTTCATTAATTTGTCAGTTACATATTTGGGTGAAATTTACAAATTTTGGGCTGTGGTATACCCCTGCCCTACCTAGTAGACAGGTTAATAAATTTCACTAATTTACATTCTTTGGTGACATTTTGCAATTTTTGCAGTGAATAAACCCCTGCTCTGGATAGGTGACAGGGACCAAAATTTTTAAAAATCATGTGTTCCATTGGTGGGTGACATTAACCCATTTCTGGTGATGAAAAACCCCTGCTCTGCATAGGTGGCAGGGAATTAAATTTATAAAATTCATCTTTAATTGTCCCTTTCATTCGATCCTTCTGGTTTAGTAACTTTTCCCACATTTCAGCTCGATCAAATTGCAGCCATTGACCTCCCTTGGATGTGGTATCCCTTTCTCACACTCCCTCTCCGGCATGGAACCCTGATTCGCCAATAACTGATCAACATGGTAGGCTCAGAAAAGAACATCGAAAGTTGATAAAGAAGATATCCAAATGGATCGTGGACATTACGGGGACGTGCGATCAGGCAGAAGTTATCTAGAGTCAACAAAGTGGCAGCAGTGCCTCACCTGTCTAACGTTTCCTAATCCTAAATACCCCTGTGACATTCCTTATAATTTTTTATTAATCATTCCAATAACAGGGCATCTTAAGAGTCCTGTATTGTTATTTATCGACACTAAATCCCCCCCCCCCCCCCCCCCCGAGTCGGGAGTGGGTAATTGCCGCTCGCCCCCTCCTTTCCTTCAATTCTTCTGCTTTAATAATTTGTTCCACATTTACGCTAGATCACAATTACATTTCATCCATTGATCTCCCTTGCTTGTGGTCTCTCTTTCTCACACTCCCTCTCCGGCGTGGAACCCTGATTCGCCGCTAACCATGATCAACATGGTAGGCGCAGAAAAGAACATTGAAAATTGATAGAGCAGATATCCAATTGGATTGTGAACATCACGTGGACGTGCAAAATGGTGGGGCAGTATGTTTGCACATTCCTACACGAACTGAATGATGGGTCTGCCCCCTGCAACTTCTGGGTCTCCAAATTGGGCACATGGCCTGAGCTTGTCCTTTACGCCTTGGACATGTTAGACTGCCCTGCAGCCAGCGTATTGTCTGAACGTGTGTTTAGCCCGACTGGAGGGGTTTATCATAGGTTATATTTACCTTTGTTTTGGGGTGTACACTAATTTAATTTTTTTTTTATAAATTTAAACCCAAAAAGCAGTGTAGGCTACCTCCTCCTCCTCCACCGCCGCTTCCACCTACACCGTCACATCCACCGCCTCCTCAACCTCCTACTCCATATGGACCTGGTACTCCTAGATCAAGATTATTATTTTTTATTTGTACATATTTTATGTTATTTTAAGTAATTTCCTTATCCACATTTGTTTGCAGAGCACTTGCCATGCTCTTAACCACATTTTGATGTCTTTTTTTAGCCCTCTAGCCCTTTACAGGCCTTTTTTCAGCCATTTTAGTGCTCAAAAGTTTGGGTCCCCATTGACTTCAATGGGGTTCGGGTCCCGAATGCAAACTTTTTTGTGAAGTTCGGCCAAACCCGTCGAACCCGAACATCCAGGTGTCTACTCAACTCTATCACTGACCCAACCTGGGAAGGTGGCAAGCAGAGCGAGAACAGCAGTACAGAGGGGGAGAGAGCTGCAGCACTGCAACAGGCTGGAAGAGGAAGTGGGGTGGCAAAAGGGAGAAGGTGGGCCACACCAAACAGGTCCCCAACTGTTCCCCGGAGCACCCCCTTGCGGAAATATCCCTTGCCAAGGGGTAGGTGTTCCGCAGTCTGGCGCTTTTTTGATGAAATTGCTGACGATAAAAGAATTGTCATTTGCAACCTGTGCCGTACCAAAATTAGCAGGGGCGTTAACACTGGCAACCTCACCACCACCAGCATGATCCGCCACATGGCATCAAAGCACTGTAATAGGAGGGCCAAACACCTGGGTCCACAATGAGTGTCTGCGGGTCACATCACTGCGTTAGTGTTACGTGCTGGCCAATCCCCTGTCCAAGATGCAGGCCTGGATGCCTCCCGCTCTGCACCTGGACTTTTGCAAGCACCATCAGCTAGCACAGTCACTTCTGTGTCCCAGCACAGCATACAGATGTCCATACCCCAGGCCTTTAAACGAAAGCGCAAATACCCAGCCACCCACCCACAGGCCATAGCAATAAATGCACACCTTTCCAAATTGCTGGCCCTGGAAATGTTGCCATTTGGACACTGAGGCTTTCCGCAGCCTGATGGTGGAGGCTGTCCCTCGTTACTCAGTCCACAGCCGCCACTATTTTGCCCGGTGTGCAGTCCCCGCCTTACACCAGCATGTTTTCCATAACATCAACCGTGCCCTGACCAACGCAGTTATTGGTAAGGTCCATTTAATGACCGACACATGGACAAGTGCTTGTGGCCAGGGATGCTACATTTTCCTGACAGCACACTGGGTAAACGTTGTGGAGGCCGGGAGTGAGTAGTACCCTGGGATGGCACAGGTGCTACCGACGACAAGTATTGCTGGCCCTACTTCCATTAGGATTTCTGCCACCACCTAAATTAGTGGCTGCAACCACCCCTTCTTTTCCTCCAACTCCTCCTCTACTTCCACCTCTTAAATTATCATCTTGCAGCACCAGTCAGCCATCAGTCAGTAGCTGGAAGCAGTGTAGCACTGCAGGGGGAAGAGGACACAGGCCGTGCTGAAACTTATTTGCTTAGGTGACAAACGGCACACCGCCGCAGAGTTGTGTTAGGGTATAACCGACCAGACTGAGCTGTGGCTCTCGCCACTCAACCTACAACCAGGCATGGTTGTGTCTGATAATGGTCATAACTTAGTGGCAGCTTTGGAGCTCGGCAAGCTCACACACATACCATGCCTAGCCCACATATTAAACTTAGTGGTTCAGTGGTTTCTCAAAACCTACCCCAATTTGCTTGAGCTTCTGGTGAAGGTGCACCGCGTGTGTGCCCATTTCCGAAAGTCATCTACAGCTGCCGCAGTGCTTGCAATTGCCAGCTCACCGACTGTTGTGCGATGTGATCACGCGCTGGAACTCCACATTTTACATGTTGGCCAGGCTTTGTGAGCAGCAGAGAGCAGTAGTGGAATACCAGCTGCAACATAATCGTCGCCTTTCCAGTCAGCTTCTGCTCTTCACAAGGGACGAGTGGGCATGGATGTCTGACCTCTGTGAAGTTTTACGCAACTTTGAGGAATCAACACAGATGGTGAGCGGCGATGCCGATATTATCAGCGTAAGCATCCCACTTCTGTGTCTACTGAAACGCTCGCTGCTCACAATGAAGGTGGATGCTTTGCATGTGGAAGAGGTGGAAATGGGCGAAGACAGTACACAGGGTGATAGCCAGGATGATAATGATGAGCAGGAGGAGGAGCAGGAGACGGTTGCCTCCGCTACAGAGGGCAGCACCCATAGCAGGTTTATTCCATCTGTTCATGGATGGGCGGAAGAGAAGGAAGAGGATAAGGAGATTGAGAGTCATCCTCCTGATGAGGATAGCGAAGTCTTGTCTATTTGGACTTTGGCACACATGGATGACTTCATGTTATGGCGCCTTCCCCGTGACCCTCACGTTATACGCATTTTGGCAAACACTGATTACTGGTTGTTCACCCTTCTCCATCCCCGCTACAAAGAGAACTTCTCATCTCTCATTCCTGTGGTGGAGAGGACTAGCAAAATGGTGCAATACCAGAAGGTCTTGTGGAAGAATTGCTCCCAAAAATTTCAGCTGACAATGCTGGGGGCAGAGTACTTAGTTCCTTGAGCAACCGAGGAGGGGAGATTAGGGAAACACACAGCAGTTCCAACAGAGGCAGGGCAACACTCTCCAAGGCCTGGGACAGTTTCATGACACCCCGCCAGCACCCTAACTCTGATGCGAGGCCTACTGTCACAAGGAGGGAAACATTTTGGCGTACGTAGCAGACCGCGCCTAACAATGCCCTGCTGTAGGCTGATACCTGTAGGCTGTTTGGGCATGCTGGGAGTTGTAGTTTTGCAACACCTGGAAGGCTGCAGTTTGAGGATGCCTGTTTTAGATGGTCAGCTCAGCAGCAGACCCTCACCCCTAATGTTTTAGATGGTCAGATCAGCAGCAGACCCTCGCCCCTAATGTGTTAGAGGGTCAACAGCAGGCACTTGCTCCTAATTTTTTGGAGGGTCACCAGCAGGCCATCAATCATAATTTTTCAAGGGTGTGCATGATGCCCTCCTTTATGTGTAATAAAGAGTGTATTGGAGTGACTTGCATAGGCTTTATGAGTGTAGGAGTCCAACTGCCTGAACAATTGTACCACAATGTGAAAAAGGCCCTCCCTTATGTGATATACAGGTTGTATCAGAGTGCCTCTTCCTTGCAATTTTTGGCAGCACTTGCACTTTAAAAACAAGTAAATATACAGGAAATAATGTTTCCTAACAATTTTTCCTCTAAAATCCATTTTATCTTCAGTTTTTTTGCGTATTATTTCAATATGTAAAATTGGCGTACTACTCGGAAAACATTGCTCCCAGCAGCGACCTGGGAGTCCAAGATGCATCCAAACATCCTCCCCATGCTGTTCCTGAACCATTTCAGTGGTATTTTTATCAATTTCTGACCTTTTCATGTCAACCAGACACCCTCCCCTCTTCAAAGCAGGGGGTGCCAGGTTTAATGCTCGGGTTCTCCCATTGACTTTTATTGTGCTCGGCTGCTCGGTAGAGCACCCAAGCACTCGAGTTGTGCACTTTGGTGCTCGATCAACACTAACAAGCGTAATATCCCTAGTATGATGGAAATGAACCTGTGCAAATTGCTTGCAGCTACATGGAGAAAACAAATATTATTTTATGATTTCTCAATTTATTAGCACCTATAACCACAGGATAAAATAAGAAAGCTGTAAGCCACCGCAGGTATGTGAGCAAAACTAATATCCACATGGTTAACAACAATTTCAAACTGTGATTCATTTAACCTGAAGGATTAGCATTTTATGTGATAATACGCCTATTTCAAGTGTCATCTAGCATGCTGAGATGCAATGGGGGGGGGGAGGTAATTTCACATGTGGTTTACATTTCTAAATCTAACATGGCTGTACTGAAAATGTTTTACTTATAATTCCTAAAAGAAATAGTAAATTCAATAGATTATGTCACAGTAAAGGCTCTTTTACAAGGAGGTAACAGTCAAGGCAATTATCTGGAAGGAGAGTTCCTGTGGAGCTTCCATAAATGTCTATGATGGGAACACCCTTTTAATGGCTGTCTGACAAAAAAATGATCAAGAGCATACATAAATTAGTTAAAGGGCATCTGTCAGCAGATTTTTCCCTTTGAAACTGGCTGACCTGTTATATGTGCACTTAGCAGCTGAAGGCATCTCTGTTGGTCCCATGTTCATATATGCCCAATTTACTGAGAAAAATTACGTTTTAATATATGCAAATTAGCCTGCAGGAGCAATGGGGTGTTGTCATTACACCTAGAGGCTCCTCTAAAAACATAGAAACAAAGATAACACAGATTCATGTGCAAAAGTATACAGAGACCCAGATTGGGTACATCCACAATCATAAGCAAAATATACCCAATTTCCTAATCCAACCCCCCAACTTCCCTCGAACCGGACAATAATACACTTAGGCCATAACTCTCTCTTCCCGACCTATAATCATGCATTTTTAACAAATGCAGATCCTAAAGGTCCAACAAAACTAAACCCACCGACTCTGTCTTTACCGAGTAATACCCCACCCCAACTGAGGAGATAATAGGCGCCTGTAGGGCAGTCCCAGTGTTGTCATGCACGGTCCCCAATTAGAATCAAACTTTTTGACAGTGCTTATCTTATAATACACTCCCCTCTCTAGCCCGATTATCCCATTCATAAGTGCAATGAACTCCTCTTTGGTTGGCATGTTGGCACTGATCCAGTGTTTGGCTATTAGTTTCCTGGCTTGATATAATAATCTACTTATATCAATGTTGGATCCCTCTGTGTAATCATTCTGCAGTAGACCCAATATATATAGTAAAGTTTCAGCAGGGAGTCTAATTCTATATGCCTCAAAAATAACTTCCAGTACTGCTCGCCAGAAAGGGCCTAGAGAGGTACATTCCCAGAACATATTAAGGAGGTGCACGTCAGGAATACAACACTTAGGGCAATTAGACGTGTCAAGTATACCCAATCTGTAAAGGAACATGGGTGTCCTATATACCCTATGTACAGTGACAATGAAGGTTATATAGATAGCACCTGCAACCATTGTGTATCTGTTAATGAACCCATATCCCGAGACCACTTTTCTCGTACTAACAGTGGAAAATGTTCCTGATAAAATAAAAGCAATAGTGTATGAAAAACAGAAATCCCCCATTAGTCCCTCCCCTACTTCTAATCTGCTCCGCCACCATAGAGGTATGTATGGTAAGATTAGATGTCTTGCACTATTCTGCTAGGGCGTGCCGAAGTTGTAGATACTGGTACAAGAGCGAATTCGGCAGGCCAAACTCTGCCTTCAGTTGTTTAAAGCATTTAAGTGTCCCATTGGTGTACTATTGTGACACCCAGTATACGCCCTTACGCTCCCTTGTACCAAAACCAGCTAATCCCTTTAGCTCTGGCAAATTATGATTGTTCCAGAGTGGGGTAAGGGCACTGCATCCTGAAAGTTTAGTAATTTTTATCAGCTTTTGCCAGACTTTTCAAAATAGATGCATACTCGGGGCATTGTCTGGGGGACGTATAACTGAACTAAGCTCCAGTATATACCCTGGTGACCTCCCACCCATCAAGTTAGACACCAGTGCACCCACTGGACCTATATTGTCTATGGGACCCCATGTCTTACATTGTTGGGCCTGTGCAGCCAGAAAATACAGCCATGGGTTAGGGATCGCCAACCCCCTACTATCCTTATATCTTTGTAGGGTTTCTAAACGGATTCTCGGAGACTGCTTTTTCCATATTAAGGATCAAACCAAACCCTGGATTTTATAAAAGTGAACATTGGTATCCATATAGGTCTATTGTGTAGAACATAAAGAAACTGTGGCAGCAACACCATCTTAACTAAGTTGGTTCTTCCAATAACTAAAAGTGGTAGCTTGCACCAACTAGTCACCTTCTTAGTGCTCTTATCAAGTAGAGGAAGAAAGTTCAGATTAATGTAATCCGGCGGTCTAGTAAACACCCCTAAATATTTGAATGTTGTAGCTGTTTGGAGGGGGCAATATTATTCATAAAGGATGCTGACATAGGGTCTAAAGGGAGCATAACCGATTTATCCCAATTATGTTCAAACCAGAATATGTATCAAAATTAGTTTCACGACATAGGGCAGAGGATGTTCTACCTTACCCAGTAATATCAGCATGTCATCTGCGTAAACTGCATTTTTTTCCTCTATGCTTCCATACTTTAGACCCATCACCCCAGGATCCATGCGTATCATCTGAGCCAAGGGCTCTATAGCCAGCGCAAAGAGAAGGGGTGATAAGGGACATCCCTGGCGTGTGTCCCTCTCCAAAGCAAAAGCATTGGACAACAACCTATTCGTCTGTATACGGGTTCTCAGTCGGCAATACAGCAATTGTAACCAGGATGTAAATCTGGGGCAAAAGCCCATGTCTGCAAGTATCCCCCACAAGAGCTTCCACTCACTGTCAAAAGCTTTCTCAGGGTCGAGTAAAAGGACAGCACGTCCCCCACCTCTCCTAATGTTAATTGCGGTAGACTTACCCGACATAAAGTCTGGTCACTATGAACCAAACTAAGGATGGCCTTCATTATCTTGTTAGCCAGCACTTTGGTGAGGAGTTTAACATCTGTACATAATAGACATATGAGGCGGTAGGAGTCTGGACATATAGGGTCCTTACCAGGCTTGGGCAGCACTATTAATATGGCCTCTTCCATGGAATAAGGTAGTCTGCCTAGCAATTCTGCCTGTTCAAAGACTGCCAGAAGTTGGGGTAGCAAGAAGTCCCTATATTTCTTTAGGAATTCCCCTGGTAGGTCATCCGCCCCAGGAGCCTTCTCATTCAGGAGCTCCTTCACAACCTCCATAAATTCTTCTAAGCAGGGTTGGTGCAAGGTTTTTTGCCAACACAAGCAAAGCTAAATCCCCCCACCAGAACTCGGTGGGGGTTGTGTAAAAAGCAGGGGTGATGTGACACGGAGGGGGAGAAAATTGACATGAAGGAGGAGAAAAGTGACAGAGGGGAGAAATGTGACATGGAGGGGGTGATATGACATAGGGTGGGATAAGAAATGTGACACAGAGGGGGTGATGTGACATGGAGGGGGGAGAAATGTGACATGCAGGGGGGAGAAATGTGACATGCAGGGGGGAGAAATGTGACATTTCTCCCCATGACATATTTCTCCCCCTCCATGTCACATTTCTCCCCATGTTACATTTCTCCCCCTCCATGTCACATTTCTCCCCCTCCGTGTCACATTTCTCCCCCTCCGTGTCACATTTCTCCCCCTCCGTGTCACATTTCTCCCCCTCCGTGTCACATTCCCCCCCCCATGTCACATTTCTCCCCCTCAATATCACATTTCCCCCCTCCCATGTCACCCCCCCTCTATTAATGTTGTGTAAAAAACTATATGCTCACCTGGCCCTGGTCCCATCTGAAGCAGCTCCCCTTCTACTCTGTGTGGTCCTGATATCTTCTCTCTGGGCTCCCAACAAGTCTGAGGACCTTTCCCACTCAGCCAATCAGTGGCCGCAGCTGTGTCACATGTCAGGCCGGTGATTGGCTCAGCGGGAAATCACTGGCCTGACCAAAAAAAAAATTCTTTCCACCCCCCCCCCGCCTTGGCGTCTCTGCACCCTAAGGCAGCCGCTTGATCAAAGGTAAGAAAACTCTGAATCTCTTCTTCACTACACTGTAGCCTAGAGGAATATAGTCTCTTATAGTAGTAACTAAATATCCTAAGGATGTCCGGGCTTTTCGTTACCAAACCACTCTCCGTGTCTCGGATACAACTTATGTGGGAAGGACTCTGTTAGGCCCGTATAAAGGTGGACAACATGTGTCCTGCACTTTCTTCCCCCTCAAAGTATTTCTGTTTCCAGAAAAGCCTTTTACCGTCCTCTACCTCCAACAGATGGTCCCTGTAGGTATGTTGTGCCTTAGTCCAGTTAGACCAGTTCACTTTAGTGGAGCTTTCTATATGTTTGTTTTTAGTGTCAATGACTCTGTACTGCAGCACCTGCAATATTTACCTACTTTTAGACTTGTGGCATTAATTATGTTTGATAAATATCCCCCTAAAAAAAGCTTTAAATATATCCCAAACTAGCGTCCGTGATGCAGAACAATATTAAATGACATAAATTCCTGAATCTCTGACAGTATACACAATGAGTCGTGAAGTAGTGTTAGCCAGAAAGGGTTTAACTTCCACAGGCCCCTACCTCACACTGATTTAGGGTCCAAGCTTAGCTCGACCCTGGTAGAGGAATGATCAGAAATACTTCTGGGCATATACTCAACTGTACGGCCAAGCTGCAATATCTGTTGATTACCTACTGTCAGGTCGATTCTATACAATGTGTTATGGGAAATAGAATAGCAGGAGAATTGTCTAACATTAGGATTACAAACCCTTCATGTAACACAGCACTGTTTCCATGAGAACTTTTGCCATACTTGACAACAATACCTCCTCAGAAGTAGCAGCCTCACAGACTTTATCCATGTTATGGTCAAGCACCACGTTGAAATCTCTAACAATAAGTGTAGGAGCGCTCGGAGATGTAGCCATAAAGGTTAGTACATGCTTCAATACCTATACAATGCTACAATGATAAGCACTGTTTGAAATATAAAAAGAAGGGATCCGCTCACCCCTATTTTTCTCAGGATAGGTGCTCCAATCCAAGGTTTGAGTCACCCCTCAAAGTTTGGATTATATAAGTAAAAAATGGATTGGTCACTCATATGGAAATACGGGATGTTTTATTTAGCATGCATGTTGAACAATTCGATAAAAGAAGCACTAAAATAGTGACAATTTAAAAAAATACAATAAAAAAACCTTTTGTAAACAATTCAGCACAATGTCATATGCTTAATCTCTTATCAAGATAATATAAACTCTGTTGGTGATAAATTCACTGCATAGGAAATAGTGACGTTAAAATAGGTACTGATGGTGTCAGAAGTCTCTCTCTCTAAATGTTCTCCTGGACTTGTACAGTCCTAGGTGTGGTATTATCTGGTGTAGTTGGAGAGACAAATTGGCACAAGCAGTAACTATCTAATTGGATAACCAATGATACCAAGTTTATAAAAATTACATCCAATATTCAATTTTTTAAAAGAAAAAGGGTGTATTGCACCATTGAGTGAACTAGTCTCTGGATACTGAGTCTTTTCTTATATCTACACAGGCCTGTCCTGGCGTCTGTGTCAAAAGAACGGGACTCCAACTTTTTGACAAATCAAATGGTAAGTAGTATCAACTTTCCAACTACTAATTGTCCAGATATACTAGCAACCAACTGGATTGCAGCAAGGATCCTTCACTTGTGTAACCAGTGTGATTTGTTTGTGTCAGACGTCTGTATCAAAGGTAGCGCTTCAGCCGCCACACACTGATACTATGTTGCGTCCGGCTGTTGGTTGTTATAATGAATTCATATGTAACTGCAGCGCGAACTGCTTGCTTATGTCATTGAGATAATTTGTTCGGTTAATGCTTGGCAAGGTATCTCTTGTTGTTATACCCACTGTTGTGGGCATACCTTTGCTTATGCAGTCCGATAGGTCGAGACTTTATTTCGAGCCCTTGCTCCGTGAAGTCTGCCGGCGTCCCGGCTATGGAGCCGCTCGCATCCCACGTGTCTGTCACAGATGATGTTGAGGATCACAGACCGTTTTTCTCCTGGCGCTGCTGAATGACGTATTGTGGTCTTTAACGAATCCAAGGAATCCTTTCTTTATAGTGCACTCAGTTTAAAACGGGGTATTTCTCCAAGATGTTTGACGCCAGACGCGTTTCGGGGAGACGCTTCCCCTTCCTCAGTGGCATACCCCTATTCCATGGATCGATAAAATTTATACTGGTGCCGGTCTTTGACAAGATCCGGACTGGAACCATAATCATGTACTTCAAAGTCAATATGGGATTTTCCGATACTATTTACACCCCAAATTTTTGGTGCGTTTTTTTCTATCCTGGTACGTTTTTTTTATACTTATAATTTTCTATCCAGAATTTGGTCTACCTATATTGGTTATCATGATCAATACCATTGTCTCATATTTCACATATCTACTGTGGTTTCAGTTTACTAATATTGTGACATTTATAAAATATACTTTAAAACAATAAATAAATCTTTACATGTATACTCAAGGCTGTTTCCCCAAGCTTTAGATGGAAACCTTTATTCCAAACTTACTTCATGTGGCCTCATTCCAAAAAAGTGTGGAGGCAGATTTAGAGAAATAAAAAAATAAAAAAATATATAAAAATAATGTTACAAAAGGGGAGATTAAAGCTATAAGAGAACTACAGAAAAATGAAAAAAATAGTTATCCGCCCAGCAGATAAAGGGGGTGCAATAGTGATTTGGGGAGAAGACCAATATAACAAGGAATGTCTTAGACAGTTGGCAGATCAAACCACCTATATCCCTTTAAAAAAAGATCCTACGGAGGAGTTCAAACGGGTCCTTTCTCAATATTGTGAGAGAGGGCTAAAACAGAAGATTCTGACACAACCAGAGTATAATTTTATCTTGGACATACCGGGCAGATTACCTATATTCTATTGTTTACCAAAAGTCCACAAAAGTATTGTGGACCCACCGGGCCGTCCCATTATTTCGGGTATTGGGTCCCTAACAGTGAATTTATCACAGTATATAGATACCCTTCTCCAACCAGAAGTGAGGAAGATAAAATCCTATATACGTGATACAACCAAGATCGTGGGCGTTTTGGAGGGCCTGGACGCCCAGGACCATTGGATAATGGGTACCTTGGACGTCTAGTCCCTCTATACCATCATTCACCATGACCAAGGTATTTTAGCCTTGTGGGAACAATTATCTGGGAACACAACGTGGGAAGAAAACCAAATAGAATATGTGTTGGAGGGTGTGAACCACATCCTACACCACAATTATTTCCTCTTCTCTGACCAATTCTATCTGCAGAGGAGGGGAACCGCCATGGGTACCAGGTTTGCCCCCAGTTATGCCAATTTATTTTTGGCTCAGTGGGAGGTAAATAACATCGATCCGACCCTGGGCGCAGACCTGGTCCTGTGGCGGCGATATATAGATGACATCATCTTTATTTGGGGTGGAACACAAGAAAATTTGGATAAATTTATCAGTGAGATCAATGATAACAGGAGCAACCTGAGATTTACCTCGAATATTGGAGGTGAAAAGGTTGAGTTCCTTGACATTGAGATCACACGAAGAAACAATAGATATTTATGCAACACATTCCATAAACCTACGGCTAAGAATGGATACATCTCCTTCTCAAGTTGCCATCTGCCAGGGTGGCTAACAAATATCCCTTCGGGCAGTTTTGCCGATTAAAGCGCAACTGCACGGAAGAGGACAAATTTGAGGAGGAAGCCACAGATATGAGTAATCAGTTTAGGGAAAAGAATTACCCGGATGTAATTATTAATGAGGCTCTTGTAAAAGTAAAAGAGTTAGACAGAAAAACCTTTTTTGAGTCAAGACATAAACCAAGACAAGAAAACAACTCGGATTTTAGAATCATTCTGCCTTATAACACCCAAGCAAAGCAAGTAGAATCTATTATTAAATCCTATTGGCACCATCTACATAGGGCTAAAATTATAGGGACGCTTTTGCCTCCAATCCCCAAAATCACATACTCAAAGGCTCCCAATTTGGGAATCCAAATAGCCCCTTCAGTAAAAGAAAAAAATCAAAAGAGGTCGAACGTCGAATTGGCTCCAATCGAAAGGCTTTTATAGATGTGGGAGCAGTTTAGGCTGTAGGAAGACTAAGTTCCCAAGAAAAACCACAACAGTTACCTCCACACAAAATTCACATATGATGACCATTAAGCACTTTCTTACATGCAACTCCGCCAATGTTATCTACCTAATCCAGTGTCCATGTCTGAGACAATATATTAGGCGGACCAAACGTGCCTTGAAAGTTAGGATAGCGGAACACCTTAATAACACCACCAAAGGTTACGAAAAACATTCGCTGTCCAAGCATTTCAAGGACGTACACCATCAAGACCCTAGAGGTCTCTCATTTATGGCACTGGAGAGGGTGGAGAAGCATTGGCGGGGGGGGGGCAACCAGATTGAAAGATTATCCAGGGCAGAATCTAGAAAAATGTACGAATTTGGTAGCCTCTTACCGAGAGGCTTAAATGCGGAATTAGAAATATTTGGGTTTCTCTAAAGCTGGGTGGTCCGTGTGGGTGTCGATGTAGAGTTGTATGTCAGGCTGTTTTTCCAGCACTACATCCCTCCCTCTACCCCACGCGTGCCCCCCATTTCATCTATCATACATAGATACCCAGAATAAACGAAAAGTATATGTTTATATACAGCATAATAGAAGATTCAATATATAGAATATCCCTGGTGATCCCATTTACAATATAGGGATAATGGGAGAGAAAACGCACCAAATTCCGAAAAAAACGCAACAAAACCGCATGTGCGTTTTTTTGTGAAGTAAGTTTGGAATAAAGGTTTCCAGTGGAGGGTATACTATCCTTCCATCTAAAGCTTGGGGAAACAGCCTTGAGTATACATGTAAAGATTTATTTATTGTTTTAAAGTATATTTTATAAATGACACAATATTAGTAAACTGAAACCACAGTAGATATGTGAAATATGAGACAATGGTATGGATCATGATAACCAATATAGGTAGACCAAATTCTGGATAGAAAATTATAAGTATAAAAAAACCGTACCAGGATAGAAAAAAACGCACCAAAAATTTGGGGTGTAAATAGTATCAGAAAATCCCATATTGACTTTGAAGTACATGATTATGGTTCCAGTCTGGATCTTGTCAAAGACCGGCACCAGTATAAATTGTATCGATCCATGGAATAGGGGTATGCCACTGAGGAAGGGGAAGCCTCTCCCCGAAACGCGTCTGGCATCAAACATCTTAGATAAATACCCCGTTTTCCACTGAGTGCACTATAAAGAAAGGATTCCTTGGATTCATTAAAGACCACAATACGTCATTCAGCAGCGCCAGGAGAAAAAAGATCTGTGATCCTCAACATCATCTGTGACAGACACGTGGGACGCGAGCGGCTCCATAGCCGGGACGCCGGCAGACTTCACGGAGCAAGGGCTCGAAATAAAGTCTCGACCCATCGGACGGCATAAGCAAAGGTAAGCCCAAAACCGTGGGTATAACAACAAGAGATACCTTGCCAAGCATTAACCGAACGAATTATCTCAATGACATAAGCAAGCAGTTCGCGCTGCAGTTACATATGAATTCATTATAACAACCAACAGCCGGACGCAACATAGTATCAGTGTGTGGCGGCTGAAGCGCTACCTTTGATACAGACGTCTGACACAAACAAATCACACTGGTTACACAAGTGAAGGATCCTTGCTGCAATCCAGTTGGTTGCTAGTATATCTGGACAATTAGTAGTTGGAAAGTTGATACTACTTACCATTTGATTTGTCAAAAAGTTGGAGTCCCGTTCTTTTGACACAGACGCCAGGACAGGCCTGTGTAGATATAAGAAAAGACTCAGTATCCAGAGACTAGTTCACTCAATGGTGCAATACACCCTTTTTCTTTTTATAAAATTGAATATTGGATGTAATTTTTATAAACTTGGTATCATTGGTTATCCAATTAGATAGTTACTGCTTGTGCCAATTTGTCTCTCCAACTACACCAGATAATACCACACCTAGGACTGTACAAGTCCAGGAGAACATTTAGAGAGAGAGACTTCTGACACCATCAGTACCTATTTTAACGTCACTATTTCCTATGCAGTGAATTTATCACCAACAGAGTTTATATTATCTTGATAAGAGATTAAGCATATGACATTGTGCTGAATTGTTTACAAAAGGTTTTTTTATTGTATTTTTTAAATTGTCACTATTTTAGTGCTTCTTTTATCTAATTGTTCAACATGCATGCTAAATAAAACATCCCGTATTTCCATATAACAGTGACCAATCAATTTTTTACTGTTTGAAATATAGTGCAGTGTAGGCATACATACCAACTGTATGGGTCTATACCAGTGATGGCGAACCTATGGCACAGGTGCCAGAGGCGGCACTCAGAGCCCTCTCTGTGGGCACCCGCACTGTGAAAAAAGTCTATGGTGTACCAATATGCCTTAGACTTTTCCTGCCATTCATCAGCACGTGGCGCATTATGTACAGCACAGGCAGGGCACTGAATGTAGGCAGGCTTTAATAGCTAAATGATAAAGTACATGGAATATATACTATATTGAACTATAGTATTCAGGTTATATTGCCGTGTAGGCACTTTACGATAAATAAGTGGGTTTTGGGTTGCAGTTTGGGCACTTGGCCTCTAAAAGGTTCGACATCACTGGTCTTTACTGACCTTAGAACACTGAAAGGGGATCTGCTTATGTACAAGCACACTGACCCCCCTGGCATAAGTAAAATACATGGAGTGGTACGCATTCCCCATCCAGGAGCAATTCAATGTGTTTCTGACAAGCAAATAATGGCAGGTTAGAATTGCCACAGCGAATTAAACAAAGCATCTCTTTCGGATGCGTCACCAAGGCCCCTCACATTCCAGGCTAACACATTAACCCCTATCATCAAAACCTAGAGATAAGATCTGCGGACCCAGATAACACACTTCCAATCCCATATATCATTTCCCAGTTCTGACATATAGAAGATGTATACCCCAATATAGCAGAAAAAAAGAGTGGTGCGGTTACGGTACGGTTCCCCAAAACTTGCAAACAATATAAAACAAAAGAAAAAAAACATTCCCCACTATAACACAGGGATCAGGGCTGCATAACTAGAGTATACCCAGCAGCCATGGGCAACGTGAGCTTATATAAAACCTAAAATACAGTCTAGCTTCCTGTTAGAAAAATATAACTCGCATACTGACTTCTCCCCGTACTTTAGAAAACATTCAGTAGGCATCCCGTCACTAAACATGAAATATAGATAACATCTACATATTAAACAGAACTAGAAACATAATCAGACTTGAGTCCTCTTTACTTGACTCTCCAGGTGATATCCTTTTCCAGACTCCCAGTCGGGGGTCATTCTTCAATGTAGCTGGGCCTCATTAGTGTCTAGTCAAGACACTGCCTCTGCTGGTGAGTCAAAGAAATGTGTTGAACCCTTAGCTGCCACTCAGAGCCTTGCTGGATCAAACATGAAATAGGACACTTGTAGGGTTCGTAGGCATTTTTTAACATCCACATACTGGGCCCTTCTGCGCTGGACCTCCTCTGAAAAATCCAGAAATGTTATTGCCGTCAATAGCAATCTGACCCTTTTCATGTGCCTGACGCAGAATAATGTCCCGGTCTTTATAATGTAGAATCCTAATCAGGACAGGTCGCGGGGGGCTCCCTGGAGGTAGCTGCCTCATGGGTACTCGGTAAGCATGTTCCACTGCTAAAAGGGGAGTGAGTGAGTGACTCCTTTCCAAAAGGTTCCAGCAGCCAATTTTCCAAAAATATACTCGGGTCATGACCTAGCACCTTCTCAGGTACCCCGATCAGTCTAATATTATTGCGCCTCATTCTATTCTCAATGTCGTCAGACTTATCAGCAATCATGGCAATGTTAGTTTTAACTCTTTTCATGTCTCTTTTTATAGGGGTAACACAGTCCTCCAGAGTGCTCACTCTCCCTTCCACTTCGGTCATGCGCTCAGAGACTTTTTGTAAGGCATGCATAATTATATTGACATCTTGCTTAAGAATCCCCATAAGGCTATTCAGAGGGAAATAGTGGTATTAAACTGGTTCACCACTGCAAGGGCATCTTTCAAAGTTGGGCTAGCAGGGCAAGGATCAACAGTGCTGACCTCCTGTGTCGCATGATCCTGAGTCCGCTCATTTCTTTCCCCTAGTTGTTTTGTGGGTTGTTGAGAGCTTTAGGTTGACGCGTCAATGGCAATTTTGGTCTTGGGGCCTGCATGTTGTAACTGCCAGTCTTTTTCAGGGTCACCTGCTACCCCCCAATCTCCAGTAGCAGGCTCACGTCCAGGTTCTTGGCTGGCAGTCCTGGTTGCTCAGGTTGGATACTACCGCCGCCGCTTTTTCTGCTCCATGCTTCCTGGGCGGCTGCACAGGCCTAATGAGGCTCTCCTCCCTGGGCTCTCTCTCTTGAGCTCCCTCTTTGTTTTTGCAGGTCATACTGGTACAGGAGAGGATACTTAGGTGCTCCGGTAGGTCTTAGTCTGTCATAAGGCTGAAAAAGGGCAGGATGCCGAGGATATTAAAAGGATGTTGTGCGGGAGCTTTCCTCCATGTGTCCGCTCACATGCTCCGCTCAGCCACACCCCCACTTCTCTCTTTTTCAAAGTTAATTTTCAAAAACTCATCGTTCCATAAGAGCATGCCTGCAGCCTGAATTATTATGTTAAAAACTATTTTTCATAGTAATTTAAAGAATGATAATTTCAACAGAACGCCTGCAGTTTGACATATTGCTGTTGTGTGTCATACTGGGCAATGTCCAACTGCCCATTTTTTGCAAAAAAAACTTTTTGCATAGTTAATTAAATAATCATTTTATCAGAGCATGGATATAACTTTAATTCATAGGACCCCATCCCTATTGTGCTCTTGAGAACTTTCAGTGTAGTACAATTTTTTTTTACCCTTCTCCATATCTATGCCTCTGCACGATCCTGTCTCTGAGCTCTACAAGAGGTTATTTCCTCATATAAGTTTTTGCCGTGATATGCATTGTCAGCTGTAAGACCTTATGTGTCTTTCCAAATCATGTCTAATCAACTGAACTTACCACAGGTGGACTCCCATCAACCTATAGAAACATCTTAAAGTCATGGAAGGTGTACAGGAAACTAGAAGACACAAAATGAATATCCGACTCACTGGATCCAAAACTAAGGAACAAAAGGGAGAGCCCTGCATCAGACCTGGCTCTCTCCCTGACTGCTCAGCCTATGCGAAAATCCCAATGGTAGATGATCGCATATCCTCGTACCTCGACTGTATAACACCTGAACACCCTATAATAGTGAGGGGACACTGCCACCGGCTCCCTACACTTGATACGGAGGGAGTCAGGGTCACCTGGGATCCAGCAAACATAAAAACACAAATGAATGAACAAAACTTATCTGTAGAAGATTCAGAAGTAGGATAAACATGCACACACTCCAGGAAGGAATATAAACCGCAAAGTGAAGCAGTCTTGGAAGGGATTTAAAGGGATGCAATCAGTGCAACTACATGAAAGCTGAGAGAGACTAACGAGATGAGAAAATGAAAGCAAAACAAAAGGAAGCTCAAGGAGGAGGTTCTGAAAGACATCTGTCAGAGCTTCTCAGATGTCTGGTGGTGACACTTAAAGATAATCAAGAGAAATGGGAGGATAGAAGCAATCCTCACCCCTTAAAAGAATCATTCTTTATAATGTCTAATAGTCTTACAATTAATGAAGTCATTGACAGCCCATTTTACATTGTCCAGAAACAGATTTATAGAACCACAATTAAAAACATACAATATGAACATTTGAAATTCCTTTTTGCGGCCATTTTATTCAACCAATTGGTCCGTGGTTTGGCATACCTGCTTCTAACTAAAGTATCATGAATAGAGTTGAGCGAACACCTGGATGTTCGGGTTCGAGAAGTTCGGCCGAACATCCCGGAAATGTTCGGGTTCGGGATCCGAACCCGATCCGAACTTCGTCCCGAACCCGAACCCCATTGAAGTCAATGGGGACCCGAACTTTTCGGCACTAAAACGGCTGTAAAACAGCCCAGGAAAGGGCTAGAGGGCTGCAAAAGGCAGCAACATGTAGGTAAATCCCCTGCAAACAAATGTGGATAGGGAAATTAATTAAAATAAAAATTAAATAAATAAAAATTAACCAAAATCAATTGGAGAGAGGTTCCATAGCAGAGAATCTGGCTTCCCGTCACCCACCACTGGAACAGTCCATTCTCAGATATTTAGGCCCCGGCACCCAGGCAGAGGAGAGAGGTCCCGTAACAGACAATCTGGCTTCATGTCAGCAGAGAATCAGTCTTCATGTCATAGCAGAGAATCAGGCTTCACGTCACCCACCACTGTAATAGTCCATTTTCATAAATTTAGGCCCAGCACCCAGGCAGAGGAGAGAGGTCCCGTAACAGACAATCTGGCTTCATGTCAGCAGAGAATCAGTCTTCATATCATAGCAGAGAATCTGGCTTCCCGTTACCCACCACTGGAACAGTCCATTCTCAGATATTTAGGCTCCGGCACCCAGGCAGAGGAGAGAGGTCCCGTAACAGACAATCTGGCTTCATGTCAGCAGAGAATCAGTCTTCATATCATAGCAGAGAATCAGGCTTCACGTCAGCCACCACTGCAACAGTCCATTGTCATAAATTCAGGCCCAGCACCCAGGCAGAGGAGAGAGGTCCCGTAACAGACAATCTGGCTTCATGTCAGCAGAGAATCAGTCTGCATGTCATAGCAGAGAATGAGGCTTCACGTCACCCACCACTGCAACAGTCCATTTTCATAAATTTAGGCCCAGCACCCAGGCAGAGGAGAGAGGTCCCGTAACAGAGGATCTGGCTTCATGTCACCAGAGAATCAGTCTGCATGTCATAGCAGAGAATCAGGCTTCACGTCACCCACCACTGCAACAGTCCATTTTCATAAATTTAGGCCCAGCACCCAGGCAGAGGAGAGAGGTCCCGTAACAGAGGATCTGGCTTCATGTCACCAGAGAATCAGTCTGCATGTCATAGCAGAGAATCAGGCTTCACGTCAGCCACCACTGCAACAATCCATTGGCATATATTTAGGCCTAGCACACAGGCAGAGGAGAGAGGTCCCGTAACAGACAATCTGGCTTCATGTCAGCAGAGAATCAGTCTTCATATCATAGCAGAGAATCAGGCTTCACGTCAGCCACCAATGCAACAGTCCATTGTCAGATATTTAGGCCCAGCACCCAGGCAGAGGAGAGAGGTCCCGTAACAGAGGATCTGGCTTCATGTCACCAGAGAATCAGTCTGCATGTCATAGCAGAGAATCAGGCTTCACGTCAGCCACCACTGCAACAATCCATTGGCATATATTTAGGCCTAGCACACAGGCAGAGGAGAGAGGTCCCGTAACAGACAATCTGGCTTCATGTCAGCAGAGAATCAGTCTGCATGTCATAGCAGAGAATGAGGCTTCACGTCACCCACCACTGCAACAGTCCATTTTCATAAATTTAGGCCCAGCACCCAGGCAGAGGAGAGAGGTCCCGTAACAGAGGATCTGGCTTCATGTCACCAGAGAATCAGTCTGCATGTCATAGCAGAGAATCAGGCTTCACGTCACCCACCACTGCAACAGTCCATTTTCATATATTTAGGCCCAGCACCCAGGCAGAGGAGAGAGGTCCTGTAACAGAGGATCTGGCTTCATGTCACCAGAGAATCAGTCTGCATGTCATAGCAGAGAATCAGGCTTCACGTCAGCCACCACTGCAACAATCCATTGGCATATATTTAGGCCTAGCACACAGGCAGAGGAGAGAGGTCCCGTAACAGACAATCTGGCTTCATGTCAGCAGAGAATCAGTCTTCATATCATAGCAGATAATCAGGCTTCACGTCAGCCACCAATGCAACAGTCCATTGTCAGATATTTAGGCCCAGCACCCAGGCAGAGGAGAGAGGTCCCGTAACAGAGGATCTGGCTTCATGTCAGCAGAGAATCAGTCTTCATGTCATAGCAGAGAATCAGGCTTCACGTCACCCACCACTGCAACAGTCCATTTTCATAAATTTAGGCCCAGCACCCAGGCAGAGGAGAGAGGTCCCGTAACAGAGGATCTGGCTTCATGTCACCAGAGAATCAGTCTGCATGTCATAGCAGAGAATCAGGCTTCACGTCAGCCACCACTGCAACAATCCATTGGCATATATTTAGGCCTAGCACACAGGCAGAGGAGAGAGGTCCCGTAACAGACAATCTGGCTTCATGTCAGCAGAGAATCAGTCTGCATGTCATAGCAGAGAATGAGGCTTCACGTCACCCACCACTGCAACAGTCCATTTTCATAAATTTAGGCCCAGCACCCAGGCAGAGGAGAGAGGTCCCGTAACAGAGGATCTGGCTTCATGTCACCAGAGAATCAGTCTGCATGTCATAGCAGAGAATCAGGCTTCACGTCACCCACCACTGCAACAGTCCATTGTCATAAATTCAGGCCCAGCACCCAGGCAGAGGAGAGAGGTCCCGTAACAGACAATCTGGCTTCATGTCACCAGAGAATCAGTCTGCATGTCATAGCAGAGAATGAGGCTTCACGTCAGCCACCACTGCAACAATCCATTGGCATATATTTAGGCCTAGCACACAGGCAGAGGAGAGGTTCATTCAACTTTGGGTAGCCTTGCAATATAATGGTAAAATGAAAATAAAAATAGGATTGAATGAGGAAGTGCCCTGGAGTCCAATAATATATGGTTATGGGGAGGTAGTTAATGTCTAATCTGGACAAGGGACGGACAGGTCCTGTGGGATCAATGCCTGGTTCATTTTTATGAACGTCAGCTTGTCCACATTGGCTGTAGACAGGCGGCTGCGTTTGTCTGTAATGACGCCCCCTGCCGTGCTGAATACACGTTCAGACAAAACGCTGGCTGCCGGGCAGGCCAGCACCTCCAAGGCATAAAAGGCTAGCTCTGGCCACGTGGACAATTTAGAGACCCAGAAGTTGAATGGGGCCGAACCATCAGTCAGTACGTGGAGGGGTGTGCACACGTACTGTTCCACCATGTTAGTGAAATGTTGCCTCCTGCTAACACGTTGCGTATCAGGTGGTGGTGCAGTTAGCTGTGGCGTGTTGACAAAAGTTTTCCACATCTCTGCCATGCTAACCCTGCCCTCAGAGGAGCTGGCCGTGACACAGCTGCCTTGGCGACCTCTTGCTCCTCCTCTGCCTTGGCCTTGGGCTTCCACTTGTTCCCCTGTGACATTTGGGAATGCTCTCAGTAGCGCGTCTACCAACGTGCGCTTGTACTCGCGCATCTTCCTATCACGCTCCAGTGCAGGAAGTAAGGTGGGCACATTGTCTTTGTAGCGTGGATCCAGCAGGGTGGCAACCCAGTAGTCCGCACAGGTTAAAATGTGGGCAACTCTGCTGTCGTTGCGCAGGCACTGCAGCATGTAGTCGCTCATGTGTGCCAGGCTGCCCAGGGGTAAGGACAAGCTGTCCTCTGTGGGAGGCGTATCGTCATCGTCCTGCCTTTCCCCCCAGCCACGCACCAGTGATGGACCCGAGCTGCGTTGGGTGCCACCCCGCTGTGACCATGCTTCATCCTCATCCTCCTCCACCTCCTCCTCATCCTCGTCCTCCTCGTCCTCCAGTAGTGGGCCCTGGCTGGCCACATTTGTACCTGGCCTCTGCTGTTGCCAAAAACCTCCCTCTGAGTCACTTCGAAGAGACTGGCCTGAAAGTGCTAAAAATGACCCCTCTTCCTCCTCCTCCTCCTCCTCCTCCTCCTGGGCCACCTCCTCTTCCATCATCGCCCTAAGTGTTTTCTCAAGGAGACATAGAAGTGGTATTGTAACGCTGATAACGGTGTCATCGCCACTGGCCATGTTGGTGGAGTACTCGAAACAGCGCAACAGGGCACACAGGTCTCGCATGGAGGCCCAGTCATTGGTGGTGAAGTGGTGCTGTTCTGTAGTGCGACTGACCCGTGCGTGCTGCAGCTGAAACTCCACTATGGCCTGCTGCTGCTCGCACAGTCTGTCCAGCATGTGCAAGGTGGAGTTCCACCTGGTGGGCACGTCGCATATGAGGCGGTGAGCGGGAAGGCCGAAGTTACGCTGTAGCGCAGACAGGCGAGCAGCGGCAGGATGTGAACGCCGGAAGCGCGAACAGACGGCCCGCACTTTATGCAGCAGCTCTGACATGTCGGGGTAGTTGTGAATGAACTTCTCCACCACCAAATTCAGCACATGCGCCAAGCAAGGGATGTGCGTCAAATTGGCTAGTCCCAGAGCTGCAACGAGATTTCGCCCATTATCACACACCACCAGGCCGGGCTTGAGGCTCACCGGCAGCAACCACTCGTCGGTCTGTTGTTAAATACCCCGCCACAACTCCTGTGCGGTGTGGGGCCTGTCCCCCAAACATATGAGTTTCAGAATGGCCTGCTGACGTTTACCCCGGGCTGTGCTGAAGTTGGTGGTGAAGGTGTGTGGCTGACTGGATGAGCAGGTGGAAGAAGAGGAGGAGGAAGCCGAGAAGGAGGAGGTGGCAACAGGAGGCAAAGAATGTTGCCCTGCGATCCTTGGCGGCGGAAGGACGTGCGCCAAACAGCTCTCCGCCTGGGGCCCAGCTGCCACTACATTTACCCAGTGTGCAGTTAGGGAGATATAGCGTCCCTGGCCGTGCTTACTGGTCCACGTATCTGTGGTTAGGTGGACCTTGCTACAGATGGCGTTGCGCAGTGCACACTTGATTTTATCGGATACTTGGTTGTGCAGGGAAGGCACGGCTCTCTTGGAGAAGTAGTGCCGGCTGGGAACAACATACTGTGGGACAGCAAGCGACATGAGCTGTTTGAAGCTGTCTGTGTCCACCAGCCTAAATGACAGCATTTCATAGGCCAGTAGTTTAGAAATGCTGGCATTCAGGGCCAGGGATCGAGGGTGGCTAGGTGGGAATTTACGCTTTCTATCAAATGTTTGTGAGATGGAGAGCTGAACGCTGGCGTGTGACATGGTTGAGACGCTTGGTGACGGAGGTGGTGGTGGTGGTGTTGGTGGTACATCCCCTGTTTGCTGGGCGGCAGGTGCCAACGTTCCTCCAGAGGCGGAGGAAGAGGCCGAGGCGGCAGCAGCAGAATAGGCCGAGGCGGCAGCAGCGGAAGAGGTAGCAGGGGGAGCCTGAGTGACTTCCTTGGTTTTAAGGTGTTTACTCCACTGCAGTTCATGCTTTGCATGCAGGTGCCTGGTCATGCAGGTTGTGCTCAGGTTCAGAACGTTAATGCCTCGCTTCAGGCTCTGATGGCACAGCGTGCAAACCACTCGGGTCTTGTCGTCAGCACATTGTTTGAAGAAGTGCCATGCCAGGGAACTCCTTGAAGCTGCCTTTGGGGTGCTCGGTCCCAGATGGCGGCGGTCAGTAGCAGGCGGAGTCTCTTGGCGGCGGGTGTTCTGCTTTTGCCCACTGCTCCCTCTTTTGCTACGCTGTTGGCTCGGTCTCACCACTGCCTCTTCCTCCGAACTGTGAAAGTCAGTGGCACGACCTTCATTCCATGTGGGGTCTAGGACCTCATCGTCCCCTGCATCGTCTTCCACCCAGTCTTGATCCCTGACCTCCTGTTCAGTCTGCACACTGCAGAAAGACGCAGCAGTTGGCACCTGTGTTTCGTCATCATCAGAGACATGCTGAGGTGGTATTCCCATGTCCTCATCATCAGGAAACATAAGTGGTTGTGCGTCAGTGCATTCTATGTCTTTCACCGCTGGGGAAGGGCTAGGTGGATGCCCTTGGGAAACCCTGCCAGCGGAGTCTTCAAACAGCATAAGAGACTGCTGCATAACTTGAGGCTGAGACAGTTTCCCTGGTATGCATGGGGGTGATGTGACAGACTGATGGGGTTGGTTTTCAGGCGCCATCTGTGCGCTTTCTGCAGAAGACTGGGTGGGAGATAATGTGAACGTGCTGGATCCACTGTCGGCCACCCAATTGACTAATGCCTGTACCTGCTCAGGCCTTACCATCCTTAGAACGGCATTGGGCCCCACCATATATCGCTGTAAATTCTGGCGGCTACTGGGACCTGAGGTAGTTGGTACACTAGGACGTGTGGATGTGGCAGAACGGCCACGTCCTCTCCCAGCACCAGAGGGTCCACTAACACCACCACGACCATGTCCACGTCCGCGTCCCTTACTAGATGTTTTTCTCATTGTTATGGTTCACCACAACAACAAATATATTATTTGGCCCAATGTATTGTATTCAAATTCAGCGGGATATAAATTTGAGGCCTAGTATTTAGGCGCTGGGTGACCGGTATGGATTTAGTGACAGAATTAGACTTGGAAATGCACAGAAGCGTGTGTGTGAAGTTATTCTGAATGACCCTATGTGCACCTTGAATATTATATACCCTTTTTGGGATAGATTTCAAATAGCTCTGATATAGCAGGAACCACTAAATTATGAAATTGCTAAATTGGGAATTGTATTTCAACCCAGAACAAAAAATGTGCTTTGACGGACACTAAATATCTTGCCCAGCAACAACAGTACAGCGGTAACGAGAGATTTAGCAGGATATAAATTTGAGGCCTAGTATTTAGGCGCTGGGTGACAGGTATGGGTTTAGTGACAGAATTAGACTTGAAAATACACAGTAGCGGGTGTGTGTGAAGTTATTCTGAATGACCCAATGTGCACCTTGAATATTATATACCCTTTTAGGGATAGATTTCAAATAGCTCTGATATAGCAGAAACCACTAAATTATGAAATTGCTAAATTGGGAATTGTACTTCAACCCAGAACAAAAAATGTGCTTTGACGGACACTAAATAACTTTCCCAGCTACAACAGGACAGCGGTAACGAGAGATTTAGCGGGATATAAATTTGAGGCCTAGTATTTAGGCGCTGGGTGACAGGTATGGGTTTAGTGACAGAATTAGACTTGGAAATACACAGTAGCGGGTGTGTGTGAAGTTATTCTGA